>NW_024040152.1:22429143-23629143 GCF_014851395.1 Micropterus salmoides | reverse complement strand
GATGCCACCTAATCAAATGTAAATTTAAATAATAGTTTTATTATATAACCAAATTCAAATCACACATGACTAATTATTTAGTTATACTTGGTGCTATAAATAATAACATCTATCACACTGGATTTAATGGAACTTGTCACTCTCCATACATGTTGAAATAAAAATAAAAAATTTACAAAACGTATCATTTGCACAGCCTCAGCAAATTCTCACTCACACTCTATAAACTGAAATTTTTCACCACAGTTAAAAGAAGGAAAGCAAGAGAAACAGGGGCAGAAATGGAGAGTTGGACAGAGAGAGAAAACATTTCACATTAGCAGGGGAGACGATGGTGAGTTGCATTTGATATCACCTTCTGCGCTGCACATGTGCTGCGAGTGTTCAGAGAGAGCAAGAGAGGGAGAAGCATCCTCTGCTAAATGGAAATTCCTGTGCTTCAGCCACAGCTGCAGTATGACACTTCAGATGGCCGCGCTTCCCTTTGTACAGCCCCCTGGAATTAGCCCAAACCACAATGGCATCACATCAGAAAAGATGGCAGGAAAATCAGACTTTATTATCTAGCGCTGTGGAAATGTCTGCGCTTGGAGGGAAAGGGGGCACGAGGCCCTTGGCTTCCCTACCATGTCAACCTGCATTTTATCATTGAAAACAAACACACACACAACTGTCTTCAAATAAGTGTCAGCTAACCCACTGTTGATGATACCTGTGATTACGGATGGCATGGCACAGCAGTAAAATGTAAACACTGCTACACGTATCATTTTCCTTTTTAATAATGCTCTAATTTGGGAGGCAATAAAAACAGTAATTGTGTACAGATTGCAAAAACAGGTAATCTGTTATATGACATACATGGTACAAGGTACAAGGTAGTTTATTAGTCATTATACAGCACAAGGCTGCATAACAAAACACATTTTGTAGTTCCTTCATGCTACACATACAACATATTAAGTGAAGGCCTATATTAAAATATTGTAACATATAAAATAAAATAAAACATAATATACACCCCAAACATTCCACATTTTTGAATTTGCATCTGGGGTGAATGTAAACTGCAATAACCAGATGATAATATGAAAGTTTCATTTTCACAATAAACAGTCTAACATTTGGGAAACAGAGTCCATGTTGACTGCGTTTGAGTACCAAGCATCATCGATGTAAAACACAGAGTCCACTTCCTCTCATCTTGCTGGAGTCTTGCGCTCACAGCTCGGAACATGGACTGACTGCTGAGTGCTCCGGGATGTTGATGGTGCAGGTCTCTGTAACGATGTGGGCACAACAGTCTCTGAATTCCGTTATCTGGTCAGTATGAGTCCCATTTTGTCCAGACCGGATCTGTAGGAGCAGAATTAAATCAAAGCTTGGCCAGCATGGCTCCTTTCCTGGCTCTCTTTCCTCTCTTCTGAGTGATCACCGCTCACCGCTCACCGCTCACTGCTCACCGTTGTTTACAATGTATCTTTTACTGCAGAGACATTGACACTGCACTATAATGTCATATTGAACTGATACTGCATTAGGACTGAAGAAACATTGTTCCCACAAGCGCTGGGAAGGAACTCTCTACTAACAAAGATAAGTAGTATCGCAGAAAATAAAACTTTCCATCAAATTGTGTTTGGGGAGGGGATTCACTTCAAAGAGATCTCAACAACAGTGCTGTCTGTCTAATTTACGTTTTCAAGCACATGCCAAATGTAAAAACCCCAATTTTGAGGAGTGTATAATTACAGGGAGAGAATGAATGACTATAAATACCCCCATCATTACTAGTCCCTCCTGAAGAACATGATCCATACTGAAGGATAATTAAGGCAAAATATTTCTGATCCTCCAACAGACTGTACTTGGAATTTGTGCACACGTTCATCGTGCATGGGTACGTGCTTGTGTTTGTGAGAGAGAGGGAGTGTGCCTGTGTGTGTGGGGGGCGTGGGGGGGGAATCACAAGACATTTCTCCCCTAAATATAGTTCTGTTCTGGTAGAGCTGCTATGTACGGATACTTCAGGAGAACTCAAGACAGACCAGCTTTAATTGGTTTGCAGTCATTAATGGAACAGAAGCATAAATCGAGTACAAGTGTGTGTCTGTGTGTGTGTGTGCCTGAACATGAGCGCTTGTGTGTATATTGGACCCTGTCAATGCCCTTTAAACAACAACAGACACATGGAAATAACTTTGATCAACAAACATGTAGCAAACAAGAAGATAATAATGAACCTCTATGTTCAGCCGAGGTCTCTTAAAATAAACCATTTCAACTGGGATATATCAGATTTGAGGATAATATTTCTAGATTAGGCCAGCTAATTAGTGCCCCAATAGTTGGCACAGCGTTTTGACTGAGACCCAAATAAGCATATTGTCCTCATTGCAGAGGAGTGAAGAAGCTTTTCTGTGTTCTTCACTCAGAGTCAGAAAGAATGTTCAACAGAGGAAAACTTTACTCGACTGCTCTCCCTGCCTTGCTTTGTTATCTCTTTCTCCCTTTTTTGCCCGATCAAAACATAAGAATGTCGCTTTGAGTGGCCAAATGAAAGAAAACCAGGCAAACATGCGAGAGACCGTGTTTATTTTCTAGTATATCTATAAGCCAGGCCAGGTTTTTGTGTCAGCAGGGGTCTGCATGGGTTGTTGAGTTGTTGTGAGTTGTTGCTGAACCGGCAGTGAGTCAGTCAGCCAGCCAGTTGTCAGGCAAGTACCAGTTCCTTGTTGCTATTTGTGTTTGAATGTAGTCGTGCCGAGAGCCTCCCTCCCTCAGTTTTCCCTTTTCCAACCGAATCCTCCAACCTCTTCCTGTGGCAAGAATCGTGTCTTACAGCAGCCTATCGCTCCTGGAATGAAAAGCCTGTGACCAAGGCATCAATTCCTTTCACTGCCATTATGTCGCTAAAACAAGGAACAGGAGCAAAGTAGTCAGCTAAACATGGTGAAGCAGGGTTCGATGGGGGCCCCGCTGTGGCTGCTACTGCCGGGCTCCAGAGACTTGTTGGTTGTTGTTGTGTGTTTCCCCCAGCTGGGGCCAGGGCTAGGGCCGGGGGTGGCTTTTGTATCATCGTTCGACCAGTGCTTCACTCATGAAACTAGATAAATGGATTAGAGGGGCGCAGACATGGGCGGGCATCTTTGAGAAAAGACAACGGAGACGTTGAAGGGAAGTGGGGGTTGGAAGAGGAGGGTGAAGGGACAGGAAGAGGCAAAGACATTTGTGTTGCTGGACTAACAAGGGGTCGAGTCGGTTGTAAGAATAGCATGCTTCTGCCAAAAGGACAAGAAAGAGATAAACTTTCCTCCCCCATGTACCCCACCCCAACACACACACACAAACTCTCACTGTTCCACGCGCACACGCATGCACACAAACACAAAAACAACGCATAATTCACCCCTAAAATGAATGGATTGCCACAGTGTGACATGTCTTAGTTGCAGGGGGAGACGGTCCTTGTTCACCAACAAAAGGCTGCGGTATTATGGGGGGCCACAGGCTGTGACAGAATGCTAAATTGTTTTAGGGTCAACAACTTATTGTCTTTGCATGAGCCACAATTTACATATCTCCTGAGCAGCTTTTAGCATGCAGTCCTCAGAGGAAAATATCCAAACCTTGCCCTGCCTTTAAAAGAGTTACAACCTCTCAAAGGTTGCTGGAAATAGTTTTTATGAGTTGTTTTCTTTCCTTCTTTCTTTTTTGTTTTTAAACAGCAACACAATTATTTTTTTTAGTCTAGCAATGAGTAAATGGGTTATGATATAATTTAATAATAGCGCAATTACCATAATATGAGCTTTTTTTTTAACTGTGTTTAACAATTGCAACAGTGTTTTTAAAACACAGATAATAATATGTATTTACCTCTGTAATTCCAAAGAGCATTATTCTTTAGCTATATTTACATTTGATTAATTTATCTGGTCTCTCTTTTTTTTTCTCTTCATGGTCTTTATTTTCTTTCCCTCCCCTGCAGTGGCCCAAGGCATGCGGGGAAGAAATGGCTAGAAGTGACAGCCTAATTATCAGCTCCAACTCCGCTCATTACCCATTAGACAATCCACTGTACATCCACTTACTAAATGCATAATTTTGTATATATTATGGAAACACAATATTATTGCCTGCAGCTAACGCCTTTGCGCTAACCCCACGCTGTTTCAGTACAAAAGAAATAAATGGGACATTGAGAGGTTATTTAATTTTAGCCCCAAAAGCCAGCTCATGAGAGGATGTCATGTGCAAATGGAGTGCGGATGGAGGGAGGGGAATTTGCAATTTACACACCTGCCTTTTACCGCCTCAATATTAGAATCATTATTGCCAAAGCACGTGTTGTAGCACAAGAGAAATTGACAAGAGTCAATTCGGGCTTCACATGGCTTTATATTATTCTAATTTCGACCGACCGATATCTAATGACAGGGCTGGGACACTCTTTATCTCTACAGCTTGTAATATTTTATACCAACAGAGTTAGCACTACAAAGAAGCAGAGGAAAGAAAACAATAAAGGTGACTGTTCATATCGTCACAGACATATTAAACGTCCTTCTTGGGCTATACAGAAACCTAATTTATTTTCGCTCTTTTGATTGTTCTTAGACAGAGAGAAGCCTTTTTGCTATTTGCATATTATGTGAGTAAAGTTGTGTTAAAACTTTAAAAGCAGAATGACCCCGCTCCGGTCAACAAAACCTTCAGTGACCTTTGTTAATTTTTCCTCCACTGCCTGACTGTTTAACGAATGGCCATTGAAGTGACAGATTTATGCGCATAGACGTCCTCAACTGCCACACAGATATGGTCTGGTCAACGTTTACCAAGCATTTTTTTTTAAAGGGACAAAACATCACTTTTGCTATTTGCTGTAATTTTATACAGCTATCTATTTGCTTAATTTGGAGGGTGTGCAGGCTTTTAAATGACATTACAACTCCAAACAGCAGATTGTATATTGCAGAATAATATATCAAAATGAAAGATGATTTTGGCCCCTAACGAAAAATAAACATGTTTTTATATAATAGTTTTGTGAACTTAGTTGCAAAATAAAGTGATTTCCAGTTTTGCTACTATTTTTATCCCTCTAGACTCTGTGATAACATACTGCACTTAAGTGCAATGAGTTTAAATATAACATCATATTGCATTGTGTGTGATGATACAGTTCTGGTGCACGTATTTTCATGTGATTTATAGCTCTTTGGAGGCTGAAAGCTGTTTCAAGCTTAAGCAATATATTACTCGCCTATAGAGGTCGCTGTGATATTGCAAAACAGATGTGCACAAGTCACTCCACAGGTTTAGGCCACTCGAATAATTCGCCCTCTGGAACAGCTCACTTCGCAGCTTACTGTCACTTACAAAGGTGTCCTAACTCAAACTACGAACGCTTTCTCCGATAATACTAAAGCTATTTCAGGAGAAATACATGTGTGCAGTTGGTTTCAACCAGACAATAACATTATCAGATGATAGGTAAATCTAATAAACAAACAAATAAAGAAATAAAATGTCAGTCACATTTTACAGAAGATCGTGAAAATGGTCCTTTTCCTTTTCTTATAATAATCGTGGGTGGTAGGCGCCTGCAAATAAAAAGAGCAAAACCCAATGCACAGATCATCTCCAATCACAGTTAATTATTGCACTGTCCCCTTATTATGTTTAAACCCCATTAGGCAGTCTTGGTAAATCAATATTTGCATTTGGTTTCCGATTGAGGAGCAAAGAAGCTGCTTTTATAGCCTAATGATCACTATCAGCCTCAGAACAGACAGGACCCCAAAACACAGGCCCTGCTCCACAAGGCCGACAGTCTCAGCCTCCCCCTCCCCCCAAAACGAAAATATTAATAATTTATCTTCGAATCGACTTCTCTCTCTGACAGATTAGATTTTAACCATTTGATTTTGTTTGGACTGGGCGTTCCCATATTATTACTTAATGACCTTCCCAGCTGCTCCTGTCCATTTTCTGTCACCAGCAACCATCTGGACACTTATTAGCACCTCAATGCATCCACGCTGCTTTCCTCCCAAACTTGAATAAAATTAAGCCTGGCTGCAGACTGCCAATATATATATATATAATTTTTTTTTTCTCCCATTCCCACCCTTCTTGAAATAAAAGTGGCCTAGTTTACTTTTCAAATAATGGTATCTTACATAATAATAATAATAATAATAATAATAATAATAATAATAATAATAATAATAATAATAATTATTATTATAATTATTATTATTATAATGAAAAAAGAAATAAAGGCTGATGATACTCTTGGGTTTTCTCTATAATTTCATTTAGTTTATTAGGCAAAATATACGATCTGGACAAATTCCTTCAACGCTTCCTATTTACAAATTTAAATCACTTGGTATTTACATTAAAGAAAGGACACCAAAAACACAGGATAGAGACAAAAATAATAATAATTATAATTATAATAATAATAAAGTAAAGAGTCTACCAAAATGTCCCTGCCTGCCTGGGAAAAGTGGAGAGAGAGAGAGAGAGAGAGAGAGAGAGAGAGAGAGAGAGAGAGAGAGTAACATTACAGGCGGGAGTATAGGCTACACAACAATAGAGGAAGTAATCCATCCATCCACAGGATATTACCAAATTACGTCATTTGTTCTGTACCGACTGAATGCTACGCTGCATTATTATTTCTCATTGTCCTTTTTAGGAAGTGTAAAGTCTTTTTTCTACTTTTCTTCTTTTTTTTTTTCAAGCAGAAAAAAAATGTCTTGATCAAGCAGAGGAGAGAGCAGTGAGGACCCGTTGCGTGGCGTCTTGTGGACTCCTGGCGCTGGAAGGCAGAGAGGATCTGGATAAAGAATAATGCAGAAAGGTAGAGATAAATACCCCCGCCGTGTTTGGACAGCGGGTTTCACTATGCATCTCAAGTGTCTGGCTGAACAGACTGCAGTGCCCCCTCTCAATCCCTCACTTTTTTGAATAATAATATTAATACATAGCCTACTTATACTTATACATAATAATAATAATAGATAATAGATAATAATACATCACAATAATTATTTTACAACTCCAAAAAATGTGTGTGAAAAAAAATCATCTTTGTGTAACCAATATTAACAATTATAATTCATGTGTATGCTTTTTATTTCTATATGACTGTTGCATAGAGAGAGGGGGATTTTGTACTTGAAACAGAGGTAAACTTATTTTCCCCTTTTCGGTAAGAGCGCTCCCCTGGGCTCCGGGTCTCCCAGGGGTCTTTAGGGAAAGCACACAGCCCAGACAGAGCCCGTTTTACTCGGTGACTTGATAAGTAGCCACACTCTCCCCAGAGGGGAGGAATTAAAGGGGGTGTGGGATAGGAGTCAAGACCCCAGTCACCCGCAAAGCAAACTGTGTTTAATTTATCTTTGTTTATTTTATTTTTTAGTGTTAGCATTGTTGTTTTATGTTGGGGGAAAAAAAATAGACATCAACTTTGGGTTTGGATACTGGAATTCGTTGAACAGTTAGCCTAGGGTTTGCATCCGCTATATTCCTATGTATCTATCGAATAAATACTGGAGTTATAATTTTATCAATTTCCTGGGCTTCCCTAACGTTCATGTTTAATTTGAGTTTAACTCTTTGAGTTAAAATTACTCAAATTAAACATGAGTTATTTTTACTCCTATTGGACATGCTGCTGAAAAAAGGTCTAAATAAGCTCATACTTTGATTGATGCAACAAGCATGGCATTCTTATTTTATAATTTCATATCAGGCTGGAACTGCTCATTTTTTTTATGGCAACGTGTTTCCAATAATCAACAAACGCAAAAGAAGCGCAAACATGTCTCACCTGTCATGGATGGGTCGAAAGGAAGACTTCAGGATCTGTGTTGGAGGTGAATCAGACCTTACATCGTTTTCATGGTCTAAAAGGGAAAATAAGAATAAAAATAAAAACAAATAAAATAAAAACACTTTTCAGCACTAGCATGCTGGATGGATATACATATACATATATATATATATATATATATATATATATATATATAATATATATATATATATATATACAGATATGTATATATATGTGTGTGTATATATATATATATATATATATATATATATATACATATCTGTGTTGCTAACATATATGAACATGCCTAACTAAAATGAACCCAGTGTTGTATATCCAGTACGTGAAGTGTGCACAGTGCATTTTTTAAAATTCTAATTATGTATAAATACAAGCAAGAATGAAATTCATATTAAAGTAATAGGTTGTAACCTATGTAATACATGTTCAGTATAAAGTTCGTAGCGCTTGCATGTGACTTTTGTGCGCGTGCACGCGTAGAGACTGTTCTCCTACCTATGTGCTTGGGACTGTGGGTCTCTGGTGGGACCTTGTTGTCATTGCTGAGTGCTGCTGCAGCCGCTACCGGCGACACCACCACTGATGTCGGCTGCTGCTGGGCCGGCAAGTGGTGGTTGTGGTGGTGGTGATGGTGCTGGTTTACTCCCAGAAACGACCTCACGTTCAGCAGGGAGTTCTGGCCCAGGAAAGCCCCATTTGTCCAGTTGTGGAACTTTCCAATCTGGCAAGTGTACAGTCCATGACTGGGGAGGAAGGCCGGGTGGGTCTGGATCTGGTGGTGGGGCGCTGATGAGTGAGTGGTGGCCGCTGGGGCACAAGGGGACGAGGGTTTCTGAGATGAACTATCGGGACTAGTAGCGGTCTCCGCTAAAGACCATATTTTAGGCTTATTGTTTGACGGGAGAGGAAAGCTCCCAGGTCTATCCGGGGACAAAACTCTTGTGGTGTTGTTGTTGTTTCCGTCCGAGTTCTCCTTACTCCCTGGGTGAACTGAAATTGGGCTCTTAGATTTGTCAAAGGCCTGATGGGCCTGTAGGGCGAAGGCCCGTCTTCTCTCCAAACTGTCCAACTCTCCACCTGCACCGATACCGCCCCTGTGGTCCCTGCTCCCCTCCGTTGATTTATCGTCATCGTCCTCGTTGCTCTGATCCCCGTCATTGTCGTCGATTTTGTCTATATCTATGCTCTCCAAATCAATCTCCTCCTCGTCTTCGTTTTTCTCCGCCTCGTCTCCACTGCCGAACAAGTTACCGTCCTCCCCGTCCTCTTTGCTCCTGCTTCCCCAGGTCACCTTGTTCTCCTTCTTGAGCCTCCTCCTGGCGTTGGCGAACCAGGTGGAGACCTGCGTCAGCGTCATTTTGGTGATGATGGCCAGCATGATCTTCTCCCCCTTGGTTGGGTACGGGTTCTTCCTGTGCTCATTGAGCCAGGCTTTCAGGGTGCTGGTGCTCTCCCTTGTGGCGTTCTTGGGCCTGGCCGGGTCCCCGTACTGAAACTGGCCGTATGGATAGAAGGCAGGAGACGTGTGTGCTGCGAAGCTGGCAGGATGGACGCCAGGACTCTCCTTCAGCTCATACTGGGATCCCTTGAAAGTAATGGATAATTTTTTATAACAGCAGGATATTTCATTTAGCCTACATAGTCATTTTTGATACGCTGGATTGTAAAAGTCATGTTTAATATATAATTTTAGCTCATGGATTTTTGCCATGGTATGCATCTGCAATTCAAACAACTGAAAATGGCCTCCATGAAAAAATAAAAAAACAAGAGTTGCAGTTGCACCTGACTCTGAGCTTTCTACAAATAAGCTCCTCAACTTGCAAAATACTACATGCTAGCGCCACCTGCGCCTGCACAACTACCCTCTCAAAGGCAAACACTTTTCATACATGACAGTCTAATAACGGAGCAAATGAAGTCAACGGGACGAGAGAAAGTTCGTTGCATCAGTGTGAATGCACAGATGGCATGCAAATTGCCAGCTTTCATGTGTACCTGCCAAACTCCCCTCCACACTCCTCAAGTATGTCACAGCAGTTTGAGGCCTAAGTTAAGTTTCCCCGGCGTGCCACACTTGTACTTTTGTGCCGAATTTAATCCCCTGTCTCATTTATATTTGCTTTGGACACAACAACTCACACATATCGAACAATTCGAACAACACACAGGCCTGGATTTTAGATATTAGCTCTTGTTTTCAAGCTTTAGCGCAATAGTTACTTTGGGCCTGATGCACACATTAGCCAACACGTTAACAAGTAATTTGCAAGTTAATTATTATCACCAGGTGTATTTTAGAGCAATAAATGTCTGACAATATCTCATCTAGACACAGTAAAAATCCGCGTGGCATTCATCCATGGCATAAAGATATACTGTTAACAAAACAAAGTCTGCACGATTAAAAGTTATTGCATATTTATAGACGAGGCTTTCCCTATGGGAGATGATTTCTAACGAGCTGAGGAAAATAATCTGGCGACGGTAAGAAACGAGTAAAAACTTTTTCTTTACGCTGGTGCACATGCCAAAATACAGATCTATTGCACGGGTTATTCCTTCCATTTTAACATTGCAATCCACCCTTCTAACAATGCGAGATAATTATCGTATGCTTGGTGTAAATTATGTCTTTTGTTTGCACGTTTTCATTTATGGACGAATAAATCCTTTCCAGTGAGATTTGTTTTTTGTTTGCAGTCACAACTCAGACTTTTCACATTTCTAACTCAGCCAAGCAACAAACTAAGCTGTCAAAACTAATATTTAGCCATGGATATAACAAAAAATCAGCACTTTAGAATTCATTTAGATCTCTTGTTGAGAATACACCCTGCCATGGTTGTTGTTTTTTTCAGACGGCGGTGGGAACAAAGCATAGACAATTGTCCGTGAACAGAAACAAAATACAAAAATATTTATTCTTACCATTTGTGAGAAAAGAGCCAAGTCCGCGCTGGTGTAAGGTAAGAAAGCGCTGTAGTTGTGTGCGTACGGGTTGGCGTACATGCCCAAAACCGACGTGACCGCCGCTGCGGTGGCGGACGGACTTCCCCCGATTTCGGTGCTCCCTCCCCGGGACGAAGGTGTAAGCACTCCCGGTCTCTCGCTCCCATACACCGCCTGGGAGGCACTTAAGTACTGCGGGTAGCCTAGCTGGGGGAAAGACATCTCCACCGCCGAATTGTCGCACAGCCGTATCGTCCGACAAACCGTGCGTAAAAAAGTGTGCGAGAGAAAAAAGAAAAAAAGGAAACCGGAGAAGTGAAGGGAAAGTGTTTAAGCCAAAGTCACAGCTACTACAGACATGCAGTGGTATGCAGTCAAAATAACCCGCTCTTAAATCTCGACTTCCTCTCTTTTCTCGCGCAAAGTCCGCTGGATGTGATCTGATCAACAATTGCGCTCCGACTGACGCGCCTGGCCCTGAGGTCTCCAGGCTGATCTCTCAGATACAATTTGAAGTTGATGCTTTGATTGGCATCCCCTACTTGAGCCTGCAAGCTCCTCCTCGTTTGGAGCAATGTGGATAATGTGAATATAGAGTGAGCACATTGGCTGGGGCCTCTCTCTCTCTCTCTCTCTCTCTCTCTCTCTCTCTCTCTCTCTCAGTCTCTCTCTCTGACTCTCTCTTTCTCTCCCTCCCTGTTTGGACTTATTGTATGTTAAATGTTCAAGCATTAGAGTCTATTCACCGAAGGCTTTGATTGTTGTATGACAACCTGTCTACACGATTTTACAGCTGTCCGACACAGGGGGAAGTAAACCCGTCAGAAGAAGGAACTTACTTTGAATAGATTTAAATTGTAATTAAAGGGGGAAAATGCCTCTCCACAGAGGAATTAGTATTTGGTATCACGGACTGCTGGTGCGTTTATTTAATTTAATGTGTCTAATGTGTTTAATTTAGTATCTTCCTTCAAGTTTGGATTTCTTCTTTGTTGTGTTCTTCATCTAATGTTTTCAAAATGTATATAGTTAATTGTGTTTGTTAGGATGAGATATTCTAACAGAAAGGTTTTAATAAAATTACCAAATAAAAAAATATTATCAGCCATGTATCTACGATCTATATTTAAAGATTAAATGGCAAATTTCAAAACTTCTTCTCCAAAAGTCAGAGCAGTTAAGTAAAACCTTGCAAATCTGTCCATATCATTTATAAATTATGTATGTTTTTATTGACTTCTGTTTTGGTTTTCTTTGATTTCTTCATTAAGGTTTAATCAGCCAAATTCTCACTCTGTTTTTCTCACCCTCTTTCTATCTGCACGCGCGCGTGCATGTGCGTGTGTGCGTGGACTTAAACCAGATTGCTGTTGTCCTTTGTAACAACAGAGCCACTCCACGTTTCCTTGTTCTGAGTAAAAAGGACTGACGAAAAGCCGGGAACATCTCAAACACCGAGGCACCAAAGTCTGCAGGTCCATGTACGCGCCACAAAATATCATCAATTTACATTTTTGTGTCCCTCATTTTATTTACACATAAACTCAAAAAAGTGAGGATGAAGAGTAAGTTATCCCTCATAGTTCAGAAACCTGTTCACTGTAACAACAGCGTGCACAGCTAATTACCGTTTTGCAATTTATATGTTCTCTTTTCTTTTATCAGCTTTCCGGAAAAAAAGATACATAATTCCACAGGAACTGAATTGAAAAAAAAAAATAATCTGATGCTATAGCTTTGGCCATCTCCTCTTGAACCGCTTATCCATTTTCAAGCTCAGGAAAAGGAAGGGTCGGACTCTAACCTACTCTCCTTTCCTTAGCTGTCCACTCCTGACACACAGCCATGTGGCTCACGAGAGGGGGGCGTTCATGTTTTAACAGTTCTATTTTTATTTTATTTGATTCTTATATCACCCACCTCCCGAGTCAACGGGGGTATTCTGTAGATCTAGATTTAATGCCTTAACGACTGAAGCCCAAGAAGTCAGTAGATTTTGATCTGCACCAGATGGCTCCGAGTGGATATTGCCGAGCGCCGAGGATCTGTTAAAAATATCTGAGGGGCACTGATGGTAATCTGGGTAACACATCAGAAAGGAGGGGAGGAATGGCAATTGTGATAACCCGCTGGAAATGTGTGCAGGGGGCTAAATATGCTGGTTGTGGTGGGTTGGTGGAGGGGGGCTGGGTGTAAAGAGACAGAAAATATCTCTAAATGTAAGTGAAAGAGACATTACAGAAACGATAAAAATGTCTGTAATTTTTCTTTATTAACAATAATAATACTGATAAAAATAATAATATGATATTACATATTACACCCACCTGGATTTCGTTTTCCCCTTTTTTTTCTTTGAAGAAAAGTTTTTTGTTCTTTTTTTGAAAAATAGAAATTTTGCTTCCTTCCTTTCCTGGTAAACAATGACACGTGTTGAGGGCAATAAACCATCACCGTTAACTGATTTATTGAGTCTTGTTAAACTCTCATTACCACCACAAGCTCCCCAGCTTCAACCTAGCGAGAGAGAGAGAGAGAGAAAGAAGAGAGAGAGAGAGCACAAAAACTTTGTCTCCCAGTCCATCCCCCCTTTTTTAAACTCGTCCACAACACGTTCACTTCTAATGCGTTTCCCTCGAAACAGATGGCCATCTGTATCTGTCGCTGTACAACACACACGAGCGTCCACGCACACGCGATGACATGCACACACCGTCATAACTTAACGGTTTTTGAATACTCTCTCCCTTTGTAAAAAGAAAGAAAATCCTCAAGCTGCTCATATTAGATATTTTTATCATGTAAATCTACAGGAGGCACTTCATAAGCTGTTATGCCTTAATGGCTCCATTCTACTGAGTCACTAAGGTAGTGGATCTGTTCTTTCTAACTGCCTGTGTTCCACATTTTAAATTTCCTGTCACCAATTTCATCTTTACATTTTTATTTTCTTGGTACCTGCCTTCTGCAGAAAAACAATCTAGACACTGTGTTAATATTGTTTATATGCTATTGATGTGTGTATGTGTATGAATGGAAACTGGCTTGCATGCTCAGCTACATCTACCCAAACTGTCACCTACAACACCCCAAAAATAAGAGTTCCAGGGCCAGTGAGTTTGAAACTAAGGCTATTAAAAGTAACAGAAAGATTCTCAGCAGTAGACCTACTGTACATTTTGTTTAATAGATACTATCATATTCAGTGAAAAAAAATGATAGCATACAATTAAATACAGACAAGTAAAGTTAACACATTTTAAAACTTTACTATATCAAAACAGATATAGTAGCTGTGTTTTTACAAACCCAGATTATGTTTTATGATTGTTGTAAATGTGTTGTCACGTTTTTTTTTCTCCCAAGAGGATGCATGTGTGACAGTCATGAATATGTAAACAAACAAAAATGTGCTCTTCTGTAGCTAATTAGCTGTTATCTTTGTTTGATCATATTTTTCCCCTAAGTTATATTTCCTTAACTTTTAATAATAATATCAAAATTTTGTTTTAAATGGCTGTTGTACTTCAACACGCATGTGTCACAAAGATGTTAGTAAGGGGTCATGTCAAAATAGTCTCGTAATATTGAAACCTATATACGCTTGAACTCAGGCCTCTACCTACTAAGCCAACAAATAGACCTAAATGACTCCGACTGAAGTCAAAAAGAGTGAACCTGCATTACAATAACACCAGTTATGTTGACAGTTGGCTACCACCGCAGAGGTCAAGGGTGTCTCTGTGAACTAATAACTGTGATGAAAGATACTCCTTTCCTGCCTCTGGGAGTGCCAAAGTTGAGGAAAGGTTAAGAATCCACAGAATGTCTCTTTTGTGCTTTTCTCACAGATTATCAAATTAAGTGTTGAAACCAAAACTCCTTTTCCCCCTGAAGAAAAGAGATTAGATGAATATCAATTATGACAATTGGACCATCACAAGTGTTAGACCTCTTCCCTTTAACATCGCACACAAACAAGTACACTCAGGCATGGACTCCCTGAACTGCATCAGAGCAACTAAGCTATTTAGCTGTGGGGTTATAGTCGGAGGACAACTGGTGTTACCGTGAGACATTTGATACACAGACAACTGCACCACACCTATAGGTAAGGAAACAATTTCCTGGATAATAAAAGAGGTCTATTCTGGGTATTAAAAGGTCAAGACCTCATGCACTTTACAGATAAACACTTTGAGGGTTGGTGTTCCCCAGTTTTAACGTAAAAAAGAACTTTGAGCTCAAATTGTTTGTAATTTTAAAAGTATTTTGCAGCAGTTGGAGGTGCAGTACAGTTTATCCAATGCTGTACATGTTTAGCCCTGCAACTTCCCAGTTTCCCATTTTAATACGAGGGCATTAGTGTGCTTTGGCCCATATAGTATGATGCTCCAAAAACATACACGTAATTTTGCAATTGTTACCATGTCCGTATCTCGTAATTGTTGTATATATTTAAAAGGAAAGAGCAATACATAGACATTGTTTGCCTGAAATTAACTAATTCAAGCTGCCATTCGATATGACCGTGTGCAGTGCACAGTGTTGAGAGGAAGTCCTCTGTGCCAGAAAAGTAACATGACTTTCTAAATAATTGCAGTCCAGATCTTGGTCAAATAATTGTAATTTATGCTGTTGTTTTGTGATCCCTCATTTCAATCAATGTCATACAAATGGGCAACCCTCTTTCCTGTAACTTATGTTTATATACGACCAGTTATGTTTTTTACATTTTTTTTTTTAAGAGACAAACAGAGTGCAGCTTGTTCACATCGGAGACTGGGGTATCTTAAGTCTTACATGTTTAGATTTATGAAAAAAAAGCGCTTCTGTTAAAGTTGGGGAAATATCTTGGTTTCAGTTAATTGCTGATCATGTCCTGTCTTGTGCTTTAAGTTACTTTTTATCGTTAATATTATTAATTTCATTGTTAAACCAAGGACATGGTCTTTCCCTCTTTAATCGTGCTTCGGCTGTTATTAGCAGATATTGTAGAACAAAAACAAACAAAGTATGATGTGTTTTGCAGATAAGTGCAGTATCCGCATTTAGTGACTTGGCAGATATTTTTATTAACAACTTGTCCTTATTATGTTGATTAAAGGGATGCTTTATGCTGTGCTGAAAATGTATTTTCTGTTGCAAATTAGTAGTGTGTGATTTATTTCTTTGAGAAAGGGCTGAAAAAGGTGGAAGTAGGTGCATTTAAGGTAACTCACGCTGCAACAAAAACACAGCTACTGCCATTGTTGATATAAGGTGTACTGAACAAGGCCAGACTCAGGGGGTGTTACCTTGTTAAGTATTATCGTGATTAAATAGCTCATACAAAAAAGTCTTGCCTGCTACCACGTTGAGGCAAAATTGCAGGGGAAACACATTGCAGTACTTCATTACTGTTGACAAGTTTCTTGTAACTCATTCTGGCTTCTAACTGCATGCCATACAAAAGACAACCGCTGAGGATCTGACTTTTTTCCTCCCCAAGGGCATTCTCAGGGGTGGGTAATGAATGGGTGGGCCCAGATTTTGATGTGGTTAGGGGCCAAGGGGAGAGAAATGTGAGAAGGGGTGTTAATTGTTTTGGCTCTTTGCTGGGGAAACATATCAACATTAGATCTAATGGAGGTTAAAGACTCTCATTGCCATAGGGGCTGGAGCTAATGAATAGCTATAGCTAGCCAAGTAGAGAGAGGGATGCTGTGAGAGGGGAGAAAAAGAGGATGTTACTGGCCTTTAAAATGTTTCAACTGAATTGAGCTAAGTGTTTCACTGCAGTATTGACCCAAGAGGATTAACATTAAGAACTCATCAAAGTATTTTTGTATGAAAATATATTTTAAACTACTACTTTTAAGTTACTACTAAAAATGTAAGCACAGCTATTTTCAACTACAGTAAGTGACCTCAAGGACAACTTCAATGGGTAATGAGTAAAGAAAAGAAAATATATCTACTAATTTAAAGTATTATTGCCATTTAATTTACCGTCACTGAATATGAACACTTCCTAATTTTAAACCTGTTGTGTTGAGATTCACAAATACTGTACAAGTCAGCATACATTTGATCACAACAGCTAAGACTGCAGAAGCAAATTAACCATTTTGGCAATTCCCAAACTAATTCCATTACTTGGTCTTTAACTCCTCCATGAATAATCAACTGAATCCTAGTGAGCCAACAGGCTACAAGCCACAGACTCCCTGTCTATACTGTATGTGCACATCTGCAATTCAGTGGCAGATGTATGCAAAGTACAGTAAATGTGTGGACAAAGAGAACAGTGATATCAAAGTCTTCTTTTTGTCCCACGTATAAATTTATGCAATGAATGAGGGAGACTCAAACAGTGGTTTGAAGAGTAAGTCTCCCATTTCAGATTCAGTTTATTTGCTGCCTTGGAAATGGTGAAAAAATGGGAGCATGCAAATCTGCTTTCAGATGATACAATCCCCACGTTTATTTATCAACAGATTTAATTGAATTTTAAGGAAGGGCCTTCGTGGGGAAAAAGATTTTTGTACACTGAAGTATTCTTTTGAAATTACACCCTTTGATAGTGGTGTTAAGGATAGACTTATAGATAAAATGATCAACAGACAGCATGACAAATGGAATTTTAATGAGTCTGTTTCTTTCATCTGTTATCATGTTGTGCTGCTTTTTTGCTTTGGTGTGTCTTTGTACCAACTATTGATAGTAGTTGAAACCTGCTGTTTTTATGTTACTGGACATGCTTCCCGGGATACCGCGGCCTCTCACTCTTAACTATCACCTTGATCACTGATCACTGATCACACTGACTCAGTTTCAGTTGCTTTGGGGTTTAACTTCCTGGATTGTTTATTTGGTTATAAACACACAAGTCTAAAAAAAATATATAGAGAAAAAAAATAGTCTGACTTTTCAAATATTGCTGTCATAGGGATATTTGGATGAGTGGTCTTTTTCTTTCACTCACTTACGAAAACTATACAACGTGTATATTTTTAGCAACAACTACCTTTCACTAGTTTTCTGTCACAAGATATTGTTCTTGACATCTGTAGGACCAGAAATTACTATTTGAATTCAAATCATTGATATGATCATGGATCCTGAGTAGGGTAACCATTGGTCCCACCCTCTGACCTTTGGGTGTTATGGGGTCACAGATGAAAACAACAGTCTGTCAAATTCACTTAAGCAGTAATGAGTTATAAACACAGTGATCTGGGAAGGGGAGGGGTGTGTTAGAGGGCAAACACCCTAAAAAAACAAGGTTCCAAAGGGGTTTACAGGCTATTGATGTATTAGATTAGCTCTTTGTGGCACAGATTAGATCTCCCCATTGCAGCTGAGCAGGGACAAACATGGAATCTGCTTTTTCAGTGTTTAGACAACCATGACAAACCTTGATATGAGCTGAAAAAGAATCAGGTTGAGTGCCCCAGAGTATACAACCTTAGAAATGTCATTTGGTGATGCTCAACACATTATTTTAGCTTGGAGAATTTTTATTGCCCAGATAAGTTTGTCAGGAGAAACAGGGACTAAACTGACCTAACAATTTAATGTCTACCTATGTATTTGTCTTCCCTGTTGGGTTGCACCAGTTCTTTTAGAAAATATCAGTAAAAGCCATTTAAAACACAGCAAGCTCCATGTATGCATTTAGTGTATTTTTGTATATTCAAATAAAAAGCATCAGGTTGCAGCAGCCTTCCACAGTGACTGAGTTGTTTTTGTTTTGGCTTTAAATCATCCGATCCATAATTTTCTGCACATTCAAACATAAAAGAGGACAGACCTTCTAGTGTTGTGATTGTAATGTTTCATCCCATATACATGAATCAAAATAGTTTATAAAACTTTATTGTAGCTCATGTTGCATATTATACTATACTATACCAAACTTAACAAACAGCTATTTTATATTCAATTGGGAAAACACCTCAAAACTATCCAAAGGTTTGGTGTAAGTGGACCATTTGTTTTATTTTTTAAAACTTACTGGACTCCTCTTTCCTTATTTATCAGATATTGCTTGCAAGATGTATGATTAGATGATCTTACCAACAGAAATAAATTGCGGCATACACCGTGGAAAAGTTCACCTACAGAAGGGCAAATCAAAAAACCCTTAAATGAACAAGCACTCACTCTTCTATTTCAAGTGTAGTGACGGTGTTACTCAGAGTGGGTGGCAGGTTGCAGCACAGCTTTTCACATCACGCTCATGTTGAAGCATCATTGATCCCAGCTGAAAAAGAAAACCAATCTGGACAATGAAGTTCAATAACAACTGTCTCCCATCTCAAAAGGGGCCAGCTGATCTGATGCAGTGTAATGCTTTAGCATTAGTGGCACTCAGCTGTTTCTGCCAAACATCGGCCCACACCATGAAATCTCTTGTTAAGAAGAGAGAAATAGTGTTCAGCTTGTAATTGAACCATTTTATACCCCCCCCTCTATCGCTCTTGTTACCCCCTTTTCCACCTTCTTTCCTTCTGTCCCATCCTGCTTGTCCCCATTTGTTTTCCGCTCACCCCATTTTAACACACACAGACACACAGACACCCAAACACACACACACACACACACACACACACACACACACACACACACACACACACACACACACACACACACACACAGTCAGACACACACACTCCCTTTGTATGAGCAGCAGCACCCATCAAAATCTGGATCGATCCTCTGGTGTCATTGTGTGAGGAGGTTATTTATGTGGGCATCCAATCTGCACCTGCCGTTGTGTTTGAGCAAGAGGGGAACACGGCCAGAGTTTGTTAACAGTGAAAGGGGAAACATCAAAGCTGGGGGGGGGGGGCAGAGTGAGAAGGGGGGGGGGGGGGGGGGGGGGGTAGCCACCTCGGAGACCCATGAGTACCCGCCAGCTCGCTGCCTCGTCTCTCGTGAAATGAGCACTTTCACAGTCAGTTAGTCTTTAAGTAATAGATATATTGAGTTCATCCCTTGTAACGTTGGACAACTAATTTATTATTATTTTTTCCCTTTCCCCTTACCCTTCGCAGCCCTCCCCTTCTCCCTGCCCTCTTCCGTCTATTCCCCCTCTTCCCCTTTGTGTCCCTTTTCCCTCCATTCCCCATCAACACAGGATTATGAAGGTTAAATAAACTCTGTGAAAATGAATGAATATTGCCACCAACCTCCTCCCCTCCTACCCCGACTGCAATCAAACCCACACCACCACCGCCACCCTCTTTCACTCTACCCTCCACCCCCCTTGCATGAAAAAAAAATTATAAAAAAATAGAAAAACTCCAGCCCAGGCTATCTGGCGGCAGAATGAATGATCCTATTTATGTTAATGCATACATGAACGTTACACAGGTTTTTCCCCTGATAAGGCGATAGGTTAATGAAATGCTCATTTCATTTTACCAGTTGTTTTCTCTGTGAAGTTCTGATAAGTAGCAAACCAATGAAGCTTGTAATTACAATCTTACAGAAACCCGGCCAATCTGTGTATAAATCTCACCATCCAATTACAAGATGTAATAATTTTGCAGTCAAGCTGGTAATGAGGTCTAATACTCATGCATGTGATAATCCCCCCTGGATGCTGACTCTATCAGATGTTAGCTTTGTAATTATATGAGCTTGAGAAAAAAAAAATCATTATTTCATGTTCAAGTTGAAAATGAGGTTGGTGGGAAGTTAATTTTCTCTATGCTCTGTGAAGCGTAGACAAGAATTTAATGATTTAATTACAGTTGTTAGCCCTTTTTTGCAAGAGGCTTAAATTGAGCTAAGCATTTTTCATAGCCCCCGACATCAAGAGTCGGGGAACATCAAAGATTTTGACAGCGTACAAAGTGATGAGCAGGCCCAGTGGCCCTGAGTTTTTTTTTTTACTCTTCTCGGTAGCCAGAAAATAATGTTTCCTTTCCTTTTGGTTCCTCTCCCTTTCCTTTTTATGCTTTCCTTTCCTTGTGTTTCCTTTCCTTTCCTTCCCATTTTCTTTCCTTTGCTTTGCTTTCCTTTCTCTTTCCTCTCCTCATCGTCAGGGTAACCACAGCCCAGGGACACCAGACCTGCTGGATAAAAGCAACATCAACAAATATTAACCGCTCTGGCTTTCACCACCGCCAGCTAATCCACTGTATGTGAATTTGTCATATCAGATTACTATGACAGTCATGGTGCAGCGCAGAATGGAAAGCATCGTCCTGCATCCTCAAAAGGACAATATAGTTTTACTCCCCACCTTCTTTGAATTTCAAAACAGCCTATGAGTGGTGTCTGTAGTCCTCTGATTTCCATACAGCCTTTATATGAGAGAAAGAAACTGTAAATACATTCCTCAGAGTAATCCCTAGAAAGAGGAATGGCAGCTTTTGGCACTTTAAAAAGTGCTTTGAGCAATGTAATTCAACTTCATAGTAACAGTAGCTACTTGGTTATGCAGGGTGGTATGGTGTGTGTTTGAGTATGTGTGTGTACTGCTGCCATCCATCCTTTTATCAGGTTTTTGGAACCTGGCTTTTGGGGAGTTATTGATTCTTATTTTAATAACTTATTTAAGATCTGAAACTTGACACTAGAAATGAGTGAATTATAAATAATTTGTAGCAATGCAATGTTGTCTATTAGTTTATTTTCCCATTTATCAACTTTTAAACGTTTAAAATCACAGACTGATTCCCCCAACAAAAGCGCAATTAATGTATGTATTCAAGTGTTTTTATGATCACATTTTAGCAAATGTATATAGAGTTAGTTACATGTAGGATTTGTTGCAAGAACTGTTGCCAGTATCAACATGTTAGAAACCTAGCAAAGACATTGACACCAGTACATTTTCCTCTGCCACGGCAGAGCAAAATACAAAGGTTAAGAGTTTTATTAGAAGTTCAATTACTATCCTAATTACTGTTGTTCCATCCAGTTTTGACAAAATCATAGCACTGCTGCCTGAATTAACACACACTATTTAACAGTGTATATGTTTAATTATAGCACTCATTAGTTAGTGTATTGATGTTTTAAGGTTATTGTAGCTCTGGAAAGTGTAATTTATCCTACTTGTTTTCCATATTTTTACATAAAAAGAAGCTAAACATTTATCTTACAACTTCAAATACATGCAAGTCTTAATATACTGCCAGCTTGTGACAAAAGCTCAGTCAGTTTGAAAGCAAATTAAACAAAACAAAACAAACTAAACTACTGCAAATACAACTTTAAACAAAGATGGTGTGGGGGCTTCAATTAACAAATATTCTTATTATCAACATATTTGTTGATTTCTTTCTCAAATAATTGTTTGGTCTGTGAAATGTCCAAAAGTGATGTGAAAAATGCTCATCACAAAATCCAAGAGCACAAGCTGACCTAGACATATTTTGTTTACTATCATAAAAGAATAACAAAACAAGTAAAAAAAAAATACTTTTGAGAAGAATCAAATCCTTTATTTTTGAAATTGTTTAAACAAATTGGTTAATTGACTAATGGTTTCAATTCTAGTTTTAATCCAGCTATGTTGTCTGCCACAGTATATTCATAACATTCATAACAACATTCTTAAATAATATGTATTGGCCTTTGTACATATTTCACTTACATATTTAAACCACTATCTGGAAAACTGTGATTAAAATGGCACATTACACATCTAGGGTAGAAGTTACACTTAGGTTTCATTAAAAAAAAAAAATTCCCTGATTCTGCACCCATCCTCTCTCACTGCTCTCTCTCCCTCTCCTGTCCAGAAGTCCAGTCCCTCCTCTTTCGACCTTTCCTAACCCCCAGCCCTCTCTGTCCTTTTCCCTGTGCTTTGCCATGTCCTGTTAAACAAGGAACGTGTTGTGGTGTTGTGACCCACAATTGTGGGCAGCATCACGGCAGGTTTTGCAGGCCTTTTTTCTGTTTTGGTGTCCAGTCTGCCTCCATCTGCCACTGCCTCACCACAGTCCCACTGGGGAGGATGGGGCTAATTCTGCAGTCAATTAGCAGAAGGGCCGCTTTTGTTCTTTCACTGGCTCCCATGGGCCCTATCTGCTTCACTGCTCCCTCACTCTCGCTCCATTTCGATGGTTCTCACTTTCTGTTTCATTTATTTGTTCATGGTTCTCTATCTCTCTTGTCATTTATTTTGTTTTATTCTGTCCCCCTCTCTTCTTGTTCTCTTTCTTTTTACCTTTACTTTGTCAATCAAATTGTCTGTTTCACTCTAGCTTTCCTGTTTCTCTCTGCGACATAGATTATTTGAGGTATTGAGTGTCTGCTTGCCATATTTCTCTTCCCAGCCCACCCTTGCTCAGTGACCTTTTTGACATTGTTGGCCAAATGATGTCTCTGGCAATCATGAGCCATAAAAGAGATGGAATTATAGGGAAATATTCCCAGACTGATTTTGGTAGATTGTCTCATAAACATTGCTCGAGATGGCAAACAGTAAACAGCAGGCGACAAATTAAGTTAACATGCTGTGTGTGTGTGTGTGTGTGTGTGTGTGTGTGTGTGTGTGTGTGTGTATGCGTCCATCATTTCCAGTTTTATTTTTTTATATTATACACAGAT
Source organism: Micropterus salmoides (assembly GCF_014851395.1). Taxonomy (NCBI): domain Eukaryota; kingdom Metazoa; phylum Chordata; class Actinopteri; order Centrarchiformes; family Centrarchidae; genus Micropterus; species Micropterus salmoides. Next base: position 23,605,766 of record NW_024040152.1, on the reverse strand, counting down.
GTATATTATTCATATCACTTTCACAATATATTCCTTAAATGTCATACTATTCCTCTGTCAAGTCTCCTTAGACCATATTAGACACTGGTTTAAATTATGTAAGCTACTATATCAAGCTAGCTATCCCATTAATTTAAAAACAGAGGAAGAGTATTAATAGAGTTCAAAACATGTATTTCTGGAGAAAAGTTCATTGTTTTCTTTTTAAAGGTCAAAACATGTTTGGATAGAGACAAACATTCACTTTCCCTCACTGTTCTTTTATTCACACTAATTAGTTTTATTAGTAGTATTCTTTTTCATCCATCCTACTTCCATCAGGAAAAAGAAGCATTACTGAATAAATATAAACTGTAAAATTAGGTAAATCATTCTTTTCCCTCTGTCTTTTGATCGATGCGGCACCCTGTGGATCTTACCCTGCTGTTGTCCCTGTGGCTCTACCTTGCCCTACTGAGCTGTACCTGTCTCAAGTTAATAAATCATTTTGGCATTATAAAATATTCAAAGGAGGAGGGGATCAGGCAAGGCCAGGTTAAAGAATTTCTTAAATTTTCATGGCATGACAGCCTGTTCCACATACATACACCCCCCACCCCCACCCCTTCAGCTGATTCGTGTTCTGGGTTGTGTGAGTCTGAGTGTGTGTGTGGGGTTAGGGGTTGGGAGGATCTCCCGTGTCACTCTAATAGTCTAGAATTACACTTGTATCAGTGTCACTAGCATATGGGGTCTATGTATACCCTTAGGCCCATCACACTCCCTTCCACCTTCCACTGTCATGGCATTTAAAATGATACCATTTGGGCAAAGCTAGTTTTGACAGAAAAAGTGAAAAGCTGTGTGGTTCCCTCCTTAGCCTGACGACAGAGCAGCAGCCACCAGGGGCCCCTGCCACTGAGCAGCCAATCAAATTATATTTTACAGGATAATGATGGAAAATAGGTGAGTGCTCTCTCTCTCACACGCTCTCTCCTCTTTTCCTCCTTTGCTTTTCTGCTCTTCTCTCCATTTTTTCCCTCATCCTCTCCTTCTACCCTCCCTGTCTCCTGTGCTGTATAACCAGAATCCAATGGTGAGGATGACATCCTTAAAACAATCAACATTGCTCATAATCCATACTACTAGAATGTAGTATTATCAGTAGTGAGATTTGCATTCTATTCATACCAAATTTTATTTCATATAAGGATATAGTAAATTTGATAAAATATTTCTTAACAAGTGGTTATTGCTGTATTTCTCAGAGATCACTTATCAGTCAAACAGTGAACACTATGTACTTCTCTGGATCTTTGAATTTTCTTTTGCGGCAGATATTGTCAAAACAAAGCAGCTCTACCATGTTACATGCAGCGAGGGTGCTAACGCAGGGCTGGCTGAAACTGGCTCAAGTTGCTGCATTGTGATACTGCATGGCCAGTCAAATGCTGTATGTTTTATAATGTGAACGCTATAATTCTACACTTTACCTGCCAATCATTGCAGCAGACGATAAAACTATTGTACCTGTTATGACTATTCACAGGGAAATCTTTCCTCAGAGTACAACCCTTTGTGCACTGTTTTGGTGGGCCTTCAAACTCATGAATCTTTTACTCAAACCAGCCTTTCTGTATAATATTTAATCTGAAGCAATATGCCCCAAAGTAGTCCCTTTTATTTTTTTCAACACATTTTCGTTCTGAAGTTCCAATTTCTCAATTTCATTCAAACTGTGTTTTCTTTTTTTGTTTAGCCATGGCTCCTACCAATGCACATACCAGCCTTCTAGATCATTTTCTGTTCTACCTATCAATAAGCAAACAAAAAACAGTGCCCCTAACAGTGGCATTCCAAATATGACTCATATGAGCGTATCCTACAAAAGCTAAGGCTAGCTAAGGCTATCGCTACGAAGCTAACGGAGCTAACTTTTTTCTGTAGAGGACTGCAGGCTCACATTTACCTATGCTTCCCCCCTGTTTGTTTACACGTATAGAGAGCATCACATACTTAATTTGCATTGTTCAAACTTGTTTGTGTAGTTGTGAACACTTTTGTCTGTGAGTGGAGATCAGGCAATAAAACAAGGGTACTATGAAATAAATCATTCTGCCCTTTGCTGTATCAAACAGCTGTTGAAGACTGACGTAAGTTAGCCTCACAAAGGTTGAATAGCACATGAAATAGTGATGAATACATGGATAGGGAAACCAATTTAAGTGCTCTCCTATCTCTCCCTCTGTCTCCCCCTCCAGACCTCTCTCATCATCTCTCCCTCACTTTTTCTCCTTCCTCTCATCCTCTCTTGTCATACCTTTCAGCATTCCTTGATCCTCTCTTCCGTCCCACCCATGCCTACTAATTCCACTTTTCCTCTTAACGCTCTTCCCCATTCTATTCATCCACCCATCTATCCATCCTTACATCCTCTCACAGACAGGCAGTGATTTGACTGGCTGTGTCACTCTCTGTGATTGAATCCCTCCAGACAGATGCTTCACAGCTGGTAATGTGGGAACCGGTAGGTGAAAGGTTTGTTATGCTATTATTGTTATCACATAAAGAAGGGTGGAATAGTGGAATGCGTATGCAATGTGGAAGAGTAGGTGAAGAGCTAGGGAGGAAGGTTTGAAAAGGCTCCCCATGGTGCCAAGCTCTAACATTGGAGATTTACTAGAGGCCAAGGTGCAGAAATGTGACCACTCCACCATTAGCATTTATTTCCTATTTATTTAACATAGGCAGTTCTATAACCCCCTTCTCTTCACTGGCACCACAATTGTAAATGTAAAATCTTAGTTAAGATGATTTTCTCACAACTAATAGACACTTGTGGACATTTTGTAAAAGTGTGACAATTAACATATCCTTCTTAACCCTCAGTGCCTAATTACAATCATTATGGTGACTATGATAATATGACAAAAGCATCATCCAGCATCTCAAGCTCCCAAGTCATACCAGTTCTAGCTGCTTTGCTGACATCAACACACACACACACACACACACACACACACACACACACACACACACACACACACACACACACACACACACACACACACACACACACACTTTGCAATACTGATATGTTCATATCTCATCACCCTTTCTGCCATGCTAGCTGGACCTCTTCGAAATCCCTAATATATTCCAGTAATTGCACATCAAACCTCAATGCATTATTTCAACCTCAAACTCTCCACTATCCAACACACACTACATACCTGCGTAAAAACATTCACACTACATTCTCACATTCAAACATGTATATAAATCTGAAATTGCATGGGCATACACAAGCTCACATGCATACATTCACACACAAGCTTGCAGACCCTATTTTTATGTTTGTGTACACACACACACACACACACACACACACACACACACACACACACACACACACACACACACACACAAACATGGCTTGCTGGCCTGCTGATGGTGTAGGACTCATGTATTTTGATGATATGAAAGTTGACCACATTTACATGCAAATCGAAGTTCCAGATTAATAGGGTCCGCATATGAGGGCGAAGGAAGACTGCATGGTAATATGCTATTATGGCTTTTAAATACATTTACCAATGTTTTGACGCAGAATTAGCATGGTCCTAGCACAAGGAAATCATGTCGGTCTGATAGCAATTTGGTTTTCCAATTGGGAATACAATTTCATCAGGTTCAACTGTCGTTTCTAATAATGACTCAGGTTGCGCTCACTAAATCGAAGATTCTTTTTTTTTACACCAACCTTGGTGGATAAAAGAACAAGTGCTGTGTTACCAGAGGATCTTGCAGCTCAGAAATTGCTGTACCTAATACTATTTACAAAAACCTCTCAGGAGATATAGTACAAAAATAGCAAGAATGGCAAGTGTGTCTGTGTTCATGTGTGTGTATTGGGAGTCTCATGCTTAATAGTAAGTTATTTCTTTCAATTTAGGAAAGAATAATCTTGTTGCTGGACTAAAAAGTAAAGGTGAAATGACTCTTTGCCACGAGTTATGGTCCTTGTCTTCTTCCCAGCTAAATAGTACATTTGAATATTCTACATAAAGCATAATCTAGTCCACACTCTGCCAAGTGATGGAGTAAATATGACTAGTCAAATCACCGCTTGTCAGCCACATCAAAATGCCAATAATCCCTCACCCAAAATGGTCCTGACAGCTAAATACAGATCTCAATTTTCCTGCAGAGAATGCATTACTTCAGAATAATAAATGGCAAAATAGATTATTAAATTTTTGCCTTTCTTTGCTCCATATTTTGTCTTCAAAATTACGAGTTTCAATATGAAGGCTCATTGACAAATGACTAGAGTGTAGACTGACTTAAAAGGATAAACTGAATGCTCTCTACTGTTACAAGCCTTGTTTATCAACTTTGCGTTTAATTAATGTATTCAGCTGTATCAGAGTTTGATGTCCTTTGAACACATGCAAACATGAGAGATAAGGAAAGGGAAGCATAAAGGGATGCCCCCCTCCCAAAAAAAAAGACATCATCTTTGGGTGTTAGACTTGAGATGTATTTCCTTTAAGTTACCCCACTCAAGAAAAACAAATAATTAACAGCCCTTTGGGACATAACACACAAATAGAATAATGTATTTGTGTCAGTCAAATGCCTTTCCATAGCTGGGCAAAGAAAACATAATAAATGAATATGAAATACGTAAACAGAGCCCGGATACCATCCAATTAATAAATACCATTTTTATCGTGTCTTCTGGGGGCTAAAATACTTTTGAAAAGCTGCAGCATGTCTTTTGGCGTCCTTGTCAGTTTATGTAAACAGCCTGCAACCATTCTAAGGGCGAGGAGCACAAGGAGATCATAGATTATTAATGGAGTTTGAAAATAACAAAGGCTGTGTCAGCTGCATCCTGTGCCATGGTATCAATGGCACCCGGTTTCTAAATGGCACAGAATGGTTCCTTTGCTGTACACCACAGGTTCAATATCAAGTATTCCTTGGAGTTAATTATAGTCCTTTAGAAGCTGGTAAATAGCTGACCAAAAAGTCTAAGAGTTATAAGAATAACCTTTATCTTATTCAGGCTCTGATGTGTTGAGGGTCTGCTAATTTGGCTCTGCTGGGAGGGGCGGCTGGGGGAATGGGTATGGGACTCCTGGCTGAGTAGGCCAGAAATGTTAGGCCTTTGACATCAAGGATCGATTGCACTCTGAGAGGGCTGAGCGAGGTGGAGAGAAAGGAGGATTGTGGCAATGTATGCCCTTTCTCATTAGCTGACTGTGGGGGAGCGGAGGCGTTAACTTGGCTTTTCCTTTGGGAATCTAAATAGGTCTGGGGCCACCGCTGATGGGGGGAAGTTCACAACAATAAAAGCGGGTTCAATATTGAGTTAAGCAAACTTTTTTTTTCCTTCATCAGACTGCCTGGGCTGCTAAGTAGTAGTAGTTCATGCAAAATGGCCAGGGAGACAAAGTGGTGATACAGGAAACAAACACTGTATGTATGCAAATTAACACTCAAGAACACACACACAAGAAAAATCCCAAGCAGTAAGAACAAGACATCACAACAGTTCACTCTTTAGTTAATTAATTCCATGCACCCTATCATTAAATTAGCAGGTAGCTAGGAAATGTTAGTAGACAAATAGGTTGCTTTGACTAGCAAGGTTGAGATAAAGGGTTCAGATAATGAGGGACTAATCATCTGCATCAGTTACATCCATCAGGCCTAATTTCCCTAAAAACAAAATAGCGTACACATGAAGCTAATCTCTGCCGTTTATATATTAATTTCGCATCCAGAGTTTCAGCACCACACTAATAAGGCATACTCACACAGCCATGCAAGCATGCATTCTAGCCCCCTCCTTTCACACACATGGAGATTAAAAAGGTGTTTTGAGCCATGGACCGCGGAACAAAGAGGAGGAGATTGTAAGTAGATAAAGAGTATACTCATAAGGAGATGCATCTCTTAGGATAATGAGGCATTTGAGGCTTTACTCAAGGAGCTGCTCCTTATTTCTGATTAAAAGTTGAATTGCATCCTAACTACAGTGGGTTTAGCAACAAAATTTGAATTTGACTTGCAGATTGACACTTGAAGCTCTCAAACCCCCACTGTGGCATATAGTGCTTTAACCAGCTGCAAATTAGACACATTCTCATACATGGCTGAATACTTACAAATCTGTCCTTGGTAGTTGTCCATTGTATTAATAACTAATTATGTGCTCGAGTTGTAGTATAACTGTAAACCAAAGTTTTACAGGAGAGAGGCCTCCGCCTGTCTCAAGTGCTCTAATTGACTAAGCTTGTGGTTCTCAGAGGTCTGCTCTGTCTTTGTTAAACTGACAGATTTAAAGAGATGGAGAGTCAGAGAGAGAGAGAGAGCAAGGTGGAGAGAGAGCAATGGCTCTCCACTTGAATGAGATGTCTACAGATCTCAACACATTTTTTAAACTTTCATGGCTTGTTTGGCCTCTTTGCCAGTTACGTCTCGAAGCACTCTACTGTCAACGTAAGAGAACACTCAAGATTGTGTTGGTCTTGAATAAATAATGTGACATTAATTAATTAAGACTCAAAACTCCCTAAACATAGTGTACATCTAAAAAGAAAAGCAACCAGGACCTGGAAAATGAACAAAGTGTTGTGTCATTTTTTGGCAAGCGTCATCAGAGCTGAAGTGGACACATTTTTTCAAATTGCTCTTGCAGTGCATCTCACTTCATACATCAAATGAGTCTTGCAATCTCTTATTAAAAAGCATGCATGGTACATCTTATTCCTTGAAAGACGAGAGGACTTTTCTCTAACTCGAAACAGATGTTATTCATCATAGCAGATCATACCTTGCCTCTTTTATAAAGGAAAGGAGGATATTTAACAGTCAAGTCAAAGCCTTTGTGATACAGTTATATAGTGTAGTGAAGAGAAGAACCAGCAGCAACATGGACTAGTAAGCACCATTAGAAAGCTGCATGGACCACCAAAGGCCCAGAGAGCACAGCTAATATGACACCCCAAAGCCTAATCTTCTTAGTGGGGTGGGATAAAATGAGTATCCATTACGGAATCAACCTTTATCCCAAACCTCTTTACCCCACATTGCCACCACTACAACTATTCCATCCTTCTTCCCCTTTACTCGCCTCCATCCATCCACCCCCGCCCACCCTCTAGAGCCATTGCTAGCATTGATAGCCAGCACTGAGACAATTGCCTGACTCGGGCCCCTAATCAGGTATTAGCCACTAAAGCTGTAAGGGAAGGCTGCTAATCTCCATACTCACTTCATATGTAGAGGCAAGGCCCCAACCGCTTGCTTTTCACTGGCACAGGCCTAGATCAAAGATGCTTGCTAGAAATCAGATTAGAGTAAAGAAGAGAGGACGGGGTGTGAGGGAGCAGGGTGCGAAGGCCACAGATCTCTCAAACTCCTCTCCAACTTGCCTCATTTAAAAGCTTTTTGCATAATCATGGAGGGGAGTCGTTGACTTCAGCCCCTGAAAAGCCTCTTAGCAGAAGATGAAACACAAACATGAAGGGGTTGAAAAAGAGGTAAAGTGAAGGGAGGACATGTCCACAAGGGCTTTCAGCTGTATAATAATGTTAATGTGTTAATGTCACATCACTTGCTTATTTTGACCCAATCCATGATCTTTTCCTAAACCTAACCAAGTAGTTTTGTTGCCTAAATATAACCAAACTGCAACGTTTCACAAAGTTAACCACATGTTAACCTAACGCCTGTCAATTTTTTGGGGAATGGTCATATATTGTATTCTGTTGTTTATGGAGGACCTGCAGCACGATACACCTGTTTTACTGTAGAAGTGAAAAATATGAATTTGATGTTAGCACTGGTACTTACTCATCTATCTTCATAAATTCCCCTACAGGCACATACACAAATCTTACTGTTAAATTTTGCTTTTTGGAATAGGTAATCATTAGTAAACCATCTTGACAGTGCTGACCTTTTGAGGGAATGTACAGCCAGAGATTCCAAAACAGGGGAAGGTATAATAGCTTATTATTTGTACCCTCAATGTTCATTTAACCCTCTCTCCGAAACCCCCTTTTCAGGATTATACACTTCTCCACTAAAAGAGATTTGGTTTTCAAACATTTTGGTAACAGTTAGCAAGTTAGCTAGCTTGGAGAACTTTTACGACTTACCAGCTACAGTAGATCACTAGCCTTACATATACTCACCATGTCACCAAGCTTCTAGCACCGCCCTTTGTGAGGATGTGTGGATGAACACTGTTGTCACTTTCTGGTGTGACCAGGACTTTGCTGGGCAAGGAAGTACAACTACACTGGGGTACTTGAAATAAAGCTCAGCTCAGCTCTAAATCCAGGAAGGTTGTAGCTTCTAATAAACAAATGCTTTTGCTTTTATACAGTGTATTTCTTTTTGTTGGTCACTGCAGGGCACCTATTCACCTTGCTTTTTAAGGATGCTTGTTTAGACTCATACACACCTCTCCCTCAGACACAGACATATTCACACACCAACACATTCTTGTAAAGTGCATGGCTATTGTTATTGACTTGAGTACATTGGATTCACACCTTTCCATGATGGATTCTGAGGTGGAGGTGGTCCTTTAATTGTGAAGGCAGCTGCCCAAGTGAAGCAGAAGGTGTCAGGGGAGTTCTGCTGTGCTGTCTCTTCTCTTGAGGATGGTCAAGGGCAAGCTGATGTTGGAAACTCACACACACCCACACAAACACACACATTAATTTAATACATATTATTGTCTTTTCACTCTTTGAGCCACTTTCAGTTAATCACAACAAAATAGAACTATGGTAACTTTTCAATATTAGGATGTATATTTTTGCATGCTAACCTATTTTTCTAGCATTACATTTCCTTTTAATATTGAAAATTAGGATAAACCCTCTTAAGATTAACCATCTCATTTCCATTTACAGTTTCTTATATCTCCGTATCTAGTTTATTTACATAGCACAAAAAGGGACTGGATGACCACTAACTACACAGAAATTAAACCAGGCTAAAGCTCACCAATCTCCACACAGTTCCTGCATTCTCCATGGGGGACAGCCTGTCCTTAGTGAAGCAGACAAATGTTAATTCCCTACAGTGAGCACAGTTCTGACCTCCAGACGTCTTGAGGAGAGCACGCACACATACACACGTACACACACAGTCTTCTCAGAAGGTCACAGAGCAGATGACACCAGCCTGTTCCCTGTTTCACTTCGATTGGCCCATCTTTTCTCCTTCATTACCGCACACAGCTGTGAATAAGAGAGTCTGTGTGTGTGTGTGTGTGTGTGTGTGTGTGTGTGTCTGTTTTCCCAGTCTCTGAAATGGCTAAGTGCTGTTAGTGCAGTTTTTATCAGCGAAGCCACTGGCGAGACTCAGGGGAACAGACCAGGGCTATCTCTCTCTGCCGGCCCTGAAAATTGATATTGAACATGGAGGAGGAGTAGGGGAGAAATCTCACATGCTGGTTGCAATTAGCTAAAAAGGGATTTGCAACTCTGTGATTCATCACACCAGAGATCGAAGTCATTTAAAGACAGTTTTTTTTCACCCCTTTTCTCTCACTCCTTACTTGCTCGCCTGCTTTCAGGCTGCACCTCTTTTAGCCCACTTACAAGACAGTGTGAGATTTCCTGTTTAAGGTTTATTTCTCCCCACTGAAAACCTGCTCTGTGCTGAAGTACAAACAAGGTCTTTGATTTGACTTTCTGTGTGTACATACCTAACACTGGGGTGCTAAACTGATGCAAGGCCACTGTTGGTTTGCTTTAAGAGTTGGCAACGCAGTGTGACACACTGTCAACAGCATGGTGAGGGAAACACAAGAATCGCTGAAGGGAGAGGAAATGTCACAGGTTGAACAAACTTTCTACCACAGACTTGAGGCTGCTTATTTATGGCATTCAGAGCCTGTAAAGGCTTTGTTTACACTGTGTGCTTCACAAATACTTTGACCAAACCGTCAACTTCAGGATATGAGGTTGAAGTAGTAAAGCACACTCTTGCCACTACACTTGCAAAGTTCATGTTACAGTGAGAAAGAAGAGGAGCATTCACCTCATTTTGTTATCTTAACAGCTTAATGTTCTGAGTGATGGAAATAGTCCATTTTGCCTATTCAAACATGGACTTAATGAAACTTGCTCACTCTGGACTGAGAGAATGTGTGCAATGCGTGTTCACTTGGGCTCTACAGTGGGGGAAATAAGTATTTGACCCCTTGCTGATTTTGCAGGTTTGCCCACTTACAAAGAATGCAACAATCTACAATTTTAATCATATGTACATTCTAACAGTGAAAGACAGAATCCCAAAGAAAATTCCAGAAAATCACATCATATGAATTTATAAAAACTGATAGGAGGAAAAACAAGTATATGACCCCCTACCAAACAGCAAGTATTCTGGCTCCTACAAGCCAGTTAGTCTTTCTTTAAGACACAGCCCCAATCCCAACCAATTATCTACATCAAATACACCTGCCTCACCTTGTTACCTGTATAAAAGACACCTGTCAACACCCAAACAACCAGCATCTAACATCACCACCATGGGCAAGACCAAAGAGCTTTCTACGGACATCAGGGACAAAATTGTTGATCTGCACAAGGCTGGGATGGGCTACAAGAGAATCGGAAAGCAACTTGGAGAGAAAAGATCAACTGTCGGTGCAGTTATCAGGAAATGGAAGAAGCACCACACCACCGCCAACCTCCCTCGATCTGGGCCTCCACACAAGATGTCGCCTCGTGGGGTGTCCCTGATCATGTGAACGGTGAGGAATCATCCCAAAACCACAAGGGGGGAACTGATGAATCAACTGAAGGCAGCTGGGACCACAGTTACAAAAGAAATGGTTGGTAACACACTACGCCGTCATGGATTGAAATCCTGCAGCACACGCAAGGTCCCCCTGCTCAAGAAGAAACCTGTACAGGCCCGCATGAAGTTCGCCATTCACCACCTGGACGACTCAGAAGAGGCCTGGAAGAAGGTGATGTGGTCAGATGAGACCAAAATAGAACTTTTTGGCCTCAACTCAACTCGTCGTGTTTGGAGGGCAAAGAACACCGAGTACAACCCAAAGAACACCATCCCCACCGTCAAGCATGGTGGTGGCAACATCATGCTTTGGGGGTGCTTTTCAGCCAAGGGGACGGGACAACTCCATCGTATTGAGGGGAGGATGGAGTTGTATCGTGGAATTCTGGACCAACATCTCCTCAGTGAGAGAGCTGAAGATGGGTCGAGGATGGGTGTTTCAGCACGACAACGACCCTAAGCACACCGCCAAAGCAACAAAAGAGTGGCTGAAGAAGAAGCACATCAAGGTTCTGGAGTGGCCTAGCCAGTCTCCAGACCTGAATCCAATTGAAAATCTTTGGAGGGAGCTTAAAATTCGAGTTGCCAGGCGACAACCTCGGAACCTGAATGATTTGGAGGCTGTCTGCAGGGAGGAGTGGGCCAACATCCCTGCCGAAATGTGCACAAACCTTGTCACCAACTATAAAAACCATTTGACATCTGTGCTGGCCAATAATGGCTTTTCTACAAAATATTAACATGCTGTTTGTCCAGGGGGTCAAATACTTGTTTTTCCTCATCAGATGGTTATCAATTTTTATAAATTCATATGATGTGATTTTCTGGAATTTTCTTTGGGATTCTGTCTTTCACTGTTAGAATGTACATATGATTAAAATTATAGATCGTTGCATTCTTTGTAAGTGGGCAAACCTGCAAAATCAGCAAGGGGTCAAATACTTATTTCCCCCACTGTATGTTTATGCAAGTGGTAGGGATGAGGTCAAAAAAGCTGCAGGTTAAGGGCAAAATCTCATTGGACAGCAGGTATACATTTTGTTCATTTGCACCACAGTATTTACATTGCTTGGGAGAGAAAAAGGCATGCTCATGTTTCAGTGACCACAATGGGATCAACAAATCAACTGTCCTATGGGTAAGAGTATATTACTAGGACCAAACCACTTTTTTTCTTTAAAAATGCCTAAAAAAGACACATTCGACAACAGTTGACTTACACACTGGTATATGTGCAAATGCTACAACCCTTCGCTAAGCCCCGCCCCCCTTAGTTACTGTTGCTAAGTCCGACAAACTGTCGGCGCTGCCACTGTCTATTACTGCACTCCCTGGAGAAATATTGTCAAATTTGTTGGAAAAAGTAATCTCACAAAGAAACAGACACTTTTGCAGTTGAATTATACATTTGAAGATTGTGTTCAGGCTGTCAAACAACTGACTCAAACGGACGTGAAAAAAATTTAAAATAGAAGCTAAAGCCTACCGATCACACAGTACAAGGTGAACCACTGCATCACCCGACGATTGAGACAAAAGACAACAATATTCAGGATCAACACTGTTCCTGTACAGCTGGGTAGGCCCCTATTCATTATTATAATTATTAAAAAGCAGATGAGTAGGGCTTTATTACGTTACATTCAGTAGGAAGTTAGCTAGCGTTAGCTAACTAACATTACATTAGGAATGACCCACAGCTGACATTTCTCTTTTGGGAAGAGAAAAAATCATACTTCTCTTATCAACCTCTCTGGGTAGCGACTGTAATTATTACAAGTGCCCCAGGAACAGTGTTTGACCATTTCTTGGAAAAATATAGTGAAAAAAGCTAGAAAACGATTCCTTTTGCATTAGAGTCAATGGAGCACAGCTATGAAAGTGTCGGACCTCAGTAAGAGCGAGTCCTATACTGTGTTGTGATTGGTCAGCTTTGTATTCGGGGCGTGGTTTAGCGAAGGGTCAATTGGAGATGAAAGTATTGTGTATGACCTAAAATAATGACTTATTTATACACATGCTTACTTACAAGCCAAAAGGTAAAATGTTTACACTTTATAACAGTAGTTCAATAAAGACATGAAAGGCTTTTTAATAGGGCTCTATAGAAATAGCCAGTCATGATCCCATTTATTGCTATAAAGTTATGGAAAATGTCCTCAGTGCCAATTTAAACAACAGGGTAACTTGTTGTTGTGAGCCTTGCACCTGTAGAGCTAGAAGTACAACTAGCATGTCTGCAAACAGAACTCTGTATAATAACTCTAATTTCATGATATTGGCATGACAACATGATGTTAAAAAGTGTAACAGTTACCATTGTAAATTGATACAGACTGCAGAACAGATGTAGTGGTAGAAAGGACCTCAGTGGACAGTGGATGTGGGCAGCGTTAATGTGAAAAGATCCCGTTCCAGATGTGTCTCATGATGTCAGGGTGAAATGGAGAGTGTCCCTGTAGTGGCTATTTTCTGAAGTACACGGTGTCCACCTGCCCAAGTAGGGTAAAGATTGGCTGGGTTGAGGTGGATTTTTCTTCTAGTTGATCACAAATCCTTCTGAGTTCGGTGGTCTTTTGACAGGACTGAGTAAAATGTAGACTAATCCTTAGGCCAGACCTTGAGAAAAAGATTCACAGCACAGTGTCCACAAAGTTTGAAGGGGCAAACATTATTCAGTTGTGTCACCAGCTGGTCCTTGGTAGGATAAAATTAAAGCAATAATATTAGACAGCTTTTTCAAAGGGGATAAAAACAGCTTACGACGGTTTGACCCGTGAGTTCACAAAACCCATTACATACTGTACACAAGTTATGGTGGTCAAGGTCAAAAAGGCCAAAGATTGTTTATATTTCTTGGAGGTTTTTATATCAACAATTAAGGCAAAAATATTTTTATTACTAGACAGCAAGGCACACACTTGCCGTATTTCCCTAACCCTATGCTTCACCAAACATCAATCTTGCTTACTCGCTTACCCACGTGCATACGGACATGCACATACACAGAACGACTCATTCCTCATGAAGCATATACAGGCAGCAGGAGAGCTTTGCCCCAGCCAGTAAACCTCTACAGTTTAAAACCTGAGCTGCAGCCATTAATAGAGTCGGAGATGACGGATGAGTTCATATGCCATGCAAGCAGCCCTAGACAATGGCTTTAGCCTGTTGACAGATTGCCTGACCGTAACCCAGTTTATGTTAAACTCATTCTTGCTGTTCAATTTCACAAGTGTAATTTTGTCGGGCTGTGCTGCATTGTCCTCGACTGTGGGTGAGGTGTTGGGGTGTACCCTCAAACTCACAATCCCTACCTCCGGTAATGATTCCCCTGGTCTATTCTATTGTATTGTTTTCTGCATAATCAGGTTGGTAGTCAAGGGTTTGGGTGACACAGCCATCTGTCAAGTTCATTTGCTCGGCGAAATGCAAAGGAATAATGGCTGATCCTACGGGAGCCTATCTGTTATCAAATAGGAGAGGTGCCCCCTGTTTATGGCGCTGCTCCACTGTACAGCAGAATGGGATTTTGTTAGTACACACACACACACACACACACACACACACACAGTACACACATAATTCACACAAGCTTTTTCTACACAAGCCTGGGCAGGCACACAGGATACATACAGTATGTGCCTGCCACATACTGCATGCTTGGCTTGATCAGCTCATCTTACTCTAGTATAGTTGTATAGGCATCCTGCATTATGAAATCTATAATTCAGTTAACACTGTGAGCTGTTGTCCATCTGGAGCTCTGCGCCAGCTGTTTGTCTGAGGACTTGTGCTCTCGATGTGTATATTTGTGTGTGTCCTGTATGCGTGTGATGGGAGAGTGGCATGTGTTTGTTGGCGTTCAGCGCACAGACACATGTAAAAGTCATTTACAGCTCTGTCGGTGTGTTTTTATGTCACGTCTGCATACAGTATGCTTTTGTTGTCACTTTTAACCTGTCTCAAAAATTACCTTGGTAACCATGCATCTATAATTGCACAGTAGTGCCACACACACTAATGTAAAATAGATCAGATAGAACTTTAATGATCCTTAACTACAGGATACAATAAAAACAATACGACTTGAAAACAGTTAGAAGAGAAGAGTCATTTAAACCCACACAACCATAAACATCAGATCAGAAAAGCATAGTTAAATCACCTCTGCATCTCTTTTGAATTATGGTTGCAGAAGTTTCCTCCTGTTTTTGGAGTGGAGCAACATTATAGTAAATAGGAGCAAGCACAGATTACTCCTCATTGATTTGTGTGAATCATTATTGCTCAGTTGAGATGAAGCTGAGAAGCGGATTCATTTTATGAATAGAAATACTACATGTTAACCAATGTCACTTAGAGCCATCATTATATTTTGGCCTTGAATAACACTACTACTCAAAATGCTAATTATGATTCTCAGAAAAAAACTAAAGGTAACGGTAAGTTTTCAATTAAATTCAAAAAGCTTAAATGCACTTAAATAGCAAGCTCACAGATACTCAACAAATGGTATAAGTATGCATTCTGACAACTCTGTAGAGAGGAATTTAGATGACTTTTAACTGCATAATTGTATGTTGGTGCTTGATTTGGAAGTTGAATCTATGCCAGATTTATGGTACACTGTGTATAAAAACATCTAGTATACTGCTGTGAATGCTAAGAGGCAGTGAAACTGTGAACACCACATTCATGTAGACAAATGCCTTAGCAACAAGCATGATGCAGGTAAAACCATCAGAGATTAAAAAAACAAACAAAAAAACCCAACAAAGCCATGAAGACAAAAACAATGACAACAGTAACAAACTATATTTCACATTGCAAGGCAGACAGAAAGATTAAAGCACAGTATGTTGGTTTCAGATCACATCAATGTTAACTTGAGCAAGCAACCCCAGGAGGAGCTAAATCTGAAAGAAGCACAAAAACTGTGCAGTATGAACTCAGAGGGCAAGTTCTCATCAGCACCTCGGTTCTGTTTGCTTTCTCTGGCAAATTATTGATTCAACTTTGCTCTCTCAGACACAAGCACCTTCCATATTATATATGTTTACAGTGTATGTTTGAGTAAGTAGTCAGCTGAAATGAGGTTATTGCAAATATGTCAGCAATGAGGAGTTTGTTAAAAAAAAATAGATCTGCATTTATAGAGTTGTATTTTACAGTATAATTTTTAAATATTATTATAATTTTACAGTACATTTACACAACATTAGTATAAAGTACTTTGTTGCATATTAGCACAAGCCATTAAATTATCATTGGTCTTTTTAAGCATCTTTAGGTAAGTAACTCTTTAAACAATGTAATCAAATCTTATTTTTTTTATATTTGTTATGTACATATGTGACTTTCATTTTCTCTCTTTTTGTGGCACATGCAATGCTTTCAAGCCAAACAAAAAATAATAATTTTAATAATCTTGGTCACAAAAATACACAAAACGCTTGGTAATTTTTTCAACATATTCCAACAGCAATGCTTTGTTGCTGCTAAATGTTCTCACATTTTCCAAATATATACGATTGCATTTAGCTTATTTTTTATTTTTTATGTTTTGCAAATTATGTTTTGTAGATGCCTTCATTTGATGCTTTTTTTGCCAGGTTCACAGATGTATGTGAGGTGAATGAGAAGACAATGTTAAAATTCACTTCACAGAATTCCAAACAATGATTACTATGAATTAAAATGACACATGGACCCCTCTTCATGTAAATCTCTCCTCTCAGCCTCTCTCTCTTTTCCCTCCTTGACTCCCTATTCTACCCACCCTCCGCCCCCTCACTTTTCTCTCCGCTCTCTCACCTAACCCATTATTCCATAGCTTGTGTGAAAAGGGTAATCGCTCAAATCATTCAAAGGCAACTATCTGTGTGTGACACTGGGGAGCATAACCATCATCACAAGCAGCCGCTAATGGCTCTCTCTGGATCCAGCAAAAAACGCTCTGCAGCTCATCCTAGCGCAGCACAGGG
Source organism: Micropterus salmoides (assembly GCF_014851395.1). Taxonomy (NCBI): domain Eukaryota; kingdom Metazoa; phylum Chordata; class Actinopteri; order Centrarchiformes; family Centrarchidae; genus Micropterus; species Micropterus salmoides. The sequence continues at coordinate 23,588,958 of NW_024040152.1, read as the reverse complement.
CAGCAGGGCCAAAAGCTGTGGGCACTACAGTGCTGCAGCCAGGGCCAAATTTTACCCTAATGAATTTGGACCTTGCCAGGTTATTGCAAAAGGCAGCCACGGCTATCCAATACCCTCCTAGATGATCTGAAGCGACTCCCGTGGCCACTGTTCATGCCAGGGAGCCCAGTGCCATGTGGAAATAGGGGTGGCTGTGGCTGTTTTTGTCTTTGGCACCCGTCTGCTCAGCTCAAGCATTCATTCCTGCACACACTCACAGGGGTCTGTTAGCAAACGCAGGCATGCGTGTGTCCAGACTCATCTACACACATATGCATCTTTTGCACACCAACAAAAGGGGACAACTTCATGTGCTCTCATGCACATACACACACTTCCAAACACTGGCACACTAGCTGTAATGAAGCCTGAATAAAATGGCACAATATCCTATTATTTCCAGTGTTCAAATTTGGGGAGAATGTCTTTTTTCCCACTGATGCACAATGAACATATTGATTTTTTTTCTTGCATATCTGGTCCAGTTCACATTTAAATGTACTGTTTTTATGGGCTTTGGGAATGGTTTGAAAGGCTATGAAACAGGCTGGAAATCCTATTGTTAGCAGACATTTTCGCATGCTTTTTCCATGTTAAAAGCAGAGTCTAAGCAGATGTTTATTTAGAAACCAAATTTGTTCAACTACCCAAATGCTGAAAGCTGAAACATCCATGGGCCTTGCATGAAAGAAGAGTGCCGGTTATGCTTCATTAGCAGGCCACCGTAATTTTAATAAAATGTTTTAACCATGTACAAATCTAATCATGAGACAATGTTGGTATCTATCTTTGTCTTGTATCTATCCATCCACCTTTCCTTAATTCTTCTGCTTCCCACAACTATCTTCCTCCATCCCTCTGTAACATATCTCCTTCCCTCCACCATCTCCAGTAACACACACACACACACACACACTGTTCCTTTCTCTCTGCCTCTCTCTGTCCAATATGCTCAAGGCCCCCCAGCTGTGTTACAGGTAGCGAAAGTCTCCTTCAATTAGACATAATCATCACTCACGGTCAATGATTGCGCTAAAGGCTAACTTCCAGTCTATGAGGGGGCCTTCGCATCTAATGCACTGATTCAGCTTGTCTCGGCCAACTTCTCTGTCTGCTGAAACCAAAGCAATTTATTCGTCGCCCAAGGCTCTTTTGGCAACAGCCAGTTGAGCAAGCTAACAGAGAGACAGACAGAGAGATGTGAGGAGGGGTGCGAGAAAGAGAGAGAGAGAGAGAGGTAGAGAGCATGAAGGAGGGGAAGAGCTAAAAGGAGGACTCTCTCTTTTTCTCTCTCTGAGATACAATTTAATCAGAGACATCTGTGCGCAGGCAGGCAGCTTTTCCTTGGAGGAGACTTAAGCAGAGTCTTAGTTAGGGGTCTGTGTTTGAAGTGCAGTGGAATTATCACTTTCTTCCAATAACAGTGCCAGGGATGGAGAGTAAAAGAGCGAGCATAGAAAAACAGAAAATCTAGTTAATCGGTTTCATCCCGGTGTGCTGGGGTGTGCTCCATACACATGAGAACCAAATCCAATCATCAGGCAGGAAAGGCACACAGCTGACCAGTCAAGTTACCACCTCGCTGGCCAAATAGACAAGGCCGGATGAAATTAAATACTGTAGGTTTTATGGCAGAGGGTGGAGCAGGGAACGTGTGTGTTAATCTGTTTGCTCATCAGTAACACTTCAAATAGGGTTAAATGTCATCCTCAAGCATTACACCTTAACAGTAGGCTACATTACAGGCAAGTGTAATAAATCCAAAAGTGTAGTTTAATGTAATACAAAACTATCAAATGACTAATAGCAGGCATCTGTGCCCTTTTTAATGTCCCATTTTATTTCCTTAACAACTCATTACTCAAGCCTGTGATCTTAACTGCCATGAGTCACATCTTAGAAATACAACCTGACGTCTCCTGTTGGTTCATTTAGTTCCCTTCCTTCAGCCGACATCCTGCTCAGAGTGGCCAACTGTGAATAGACCTAATATGGGTGACGTCTGAGAGGGAAGTGATAACCGCATAAGAGTGGGGCAAGAGGGTTAAAAGGAAAGATAGTTCTTGCCATTGTGTCCTTTGCTAAAGGGCAAGAGAGTGTGGAAGCTCTGTGTATGTGTGTGCATGTGCTTTTAGGTGGACGATAAGTGCATATGTATGTTCATATGTATCCTCTGTGTGTGTGTGTGTGTGTGTGTGTGTGTGTGTGCGTCCTCATCCCCCCTTGGTATCTTAAAATAGTCAAGTGATGGAAGCGCGACAGAGATAGAGACCTTGAGCAGTTTGAAGTCACAGTTCAACAAGGCTGAGTGTCGCCAGACAGTGCCGTCATCACTGTCACATCAAAGGAATGAAGTTTTTTTTCTTTGCCCTCTTTGATGAATCTTGTATGATAAACCCCATAATAAAGAAAGAAAGAATTATGCACCCAATGTAAACTCAGGTTTGACACCTACACCAGCACAAATCCAAACATTGGGATTTTTTTTTCTTGATCTCAAGTGCAGCAGTAAAACTGGCAAACAAAGAAAGCATTAAAATCTGCCTTTAGGCATTATCCAGGTAGCTCATTGTTAAGGTACCAAGAACCACCTACTCAATGACACTACAAACATTTTTTAGAAAGGAAAGCAATAACTTTAATACTCTCCGACATTTATACCAACCTATAAATGAGCAGAATGACCCGTGTAAGATGTAAAGTATCATCCTGTGAAAGTGAAGGCTGCGTGGGGGCGCAGATGAGTTACAAAGTGAATGGTAAATCAATCAGGCAGATTGTTACATTCACTTGAATCATAACAGACACATGCCAAACAATGATGAGGTTCTCTGTCTGTCTCACACTAACACACACATACACAAACACACATAGCCTGTGATTACAGCTTGGGAAAGTAGTAATTTAGTCCATGATTACAATCTATCAGGCTGCCTGGGGCCAGACTCTGAGAAGTGTCTGTCTAAATGACACTTTAATAAGATGCCGTCAAACACACAAAAGGTATAGGCACACATGCAGGCACACGCTCATGCATGCTCACTGGTAGCCACGTTACTCACATAGATAAGCGCACATACACACAGGCATATTTAAGCATGCATAGACAATAATGTATGCACACATTACTGCACACACACAGAAATGAACAAACTTGCAACAAAAGCATGTACACTTTACGCACTCTTGCGTACATGATTGCACACACTAACACATACACACACACACACACACACACACACACACACGCACACTCCAGAGATGGCATCTAGAGTGATTACTTTTATCACTCACAGTGTGTCAGCCATGCATCATTTCAGATGAACGCTCCTCTCTCTCTCTTTTTCCCTGCCTAACACTGGATAAATGCAAATGAAGTTTTTGTGGAGCAAATCTCATGCAGCATAATGAATGTCTCTTTGTTTTGTTGTATTTTTTCAGGCATTGGCCTACTCAACTTCATAAGCAAGGTGATTTAATCATGCGTGTTCAACTACCTTGGTTAAACAAGTGGTCGTTACTTGTACTTGTTCATATCAATGACAAAAGGACATCTACACAAGTAGTTAAAATAAAATTAACTGAACAAGTGATGAGGTTAAAAGACGAAGTCACTCTTCATCAAAAGTGAAGACATACAGTAATATAATTTGAAACATTTTGCCTCAGTTCCTAGTTTGTACTAACTAGTCCTGTAGTTGTTGCTGAGTATGACCATGGTGTTACATATATATATATATATACCAAGGGATATATTTGCTAGTTGGGCATATTCGGGATGCACTTTAGTTTATGCTTAAAAGAAATACATGTATACATGCACAGATAACATCCAGTAAATTGAACCTCAGTAAACAAAAGAAAGAAAAACCTCCCAAGCTATAACTGTGAAAGACAATTTATGAAGCAGCCATCTCAGATTTCAAAGGTGTTCTTTCGCCTACACCAGCACATGTTTTACATATTTTAGCTTGAATAACAACCAGTTGTTAGATTTGTAATGTTAATGTGAGTCATATCAATTCAATCACTTTTACACATAGCATAGTTGACAGTGCCAAAGAGGCATGTGGTTCAGAAATAAATGCCGTATTTCTTGTGAGTTGGAGTCAATAGCAAATATTTCATTATTGCCTAGTAGGAAACTTGGGAACAACACCTGAGCAAAGAAGTACATGAATACATTTCTAATGCTGGCAAAAATAAGAACTTTCTTATCTTATCACGCAAGCCGTGTGTCCACTTTCTATGCTTCAAAAAGACTTCAGCAAGTGAAGTCAATTCAAGCTCAAGAAGTTCAAATATTTGCCCCAGAGGGATAGACACACGAAAATGGATCAAATGAAAACATGCTAATGAATAAAAGAACACACAAACACATACGAAAGAAAGTCAGGCTAGTAGACTGACGTAAGCATTGTTTTCTTTTCATCTACAATGCCTTAAATCAGTGAGTCATCAAAACTAATCTAAAACACACAATTTATCATGATGAGGCTATCCTGTTCAGCATAAACACCTGTTTAAAGAGGACTGACTCAGCAGAGAGCTTCAAACTGTAAGAAATGCAAATAACCGCTCCAAACTTCTGTTTCACACTTCACATGTGTAATCAGCTCTTGTAATCAACCCGGTTGTCTGTATTTTTCCCCTGGCCATTCCTTAAGCTGGAACACCCAGGCTTATTGGCTTGTACTCGTGACATCAAGCAGTTGTCCAGTGCTTCATTGTGAATCCCTGCTTGCCCTATTCTGTTAGGAAGGTTTTCTGTGAAATCAATCAAGAATCATAAAAATAGTTTTATGATACAATAATAGTAATAGTTTTGTACACAGCAACTTTAAACCTATGTAACAAGATGCTTCGCATGGATAATTTTAGGACAAATGCAAATGAGGCAAGTAAAATCCATCCATCCATCGTTAACCGCTTATCCTGCGTACAGGGTCGCAAGGGCTAGAGCCAATCCCAGCTGACATCAGGTGAAAGGCGGGGTACACCCTGGACAGGCCGCCAATCCATCGCAGGGCCACACATAGGCAAACAACCAGTCACACTTAAGGACAATTGAGGGTCACCAATCAACCTAGGCTGCATGTCTTTGGATGGTGGGAGGAAGACGGAGCACTCAGAGAGAACCCACGCAGACACGGGGAGAACATGCAAACTCCACACAGAAAGGCCGGGGTAACCGGGGTTTGAACCCGCGACCTTCTTGCTGTGGTCGCGCTATTCACTGGACCACCCTGCCCCCCGGCAAGTAAAATAAGGCCATTAAAAATATATAAATGAATAAAGCACAATACAAAAACATAAAATATACTCAAATATCACAATGAAGCAACAAAAGCAATACAATTGTATGACAGTATTTAGTGTTCATAAGGATGGCACTGAGTGATTAAACTTGTGGATGTTTATAATAAATCTTAATCAACTTGAAATAGCATATAAATCACCCAGGATAAGTCAGGATGATCTACACTGGGAGGCCTCGGTTTCCTATGAAGCATTCACACACACACAGACCAACACATCCTCTCTTTCCTCATACACACACAGACTCTGACGCAAGTATACATGATGCACAGCTAAGAATGCATACAGTATACAGATACACACACATTTCTCTACCACTCATAGATTTTCTTTCTTCCACAGTCAATGTCTTCTTCTGCTGTCAGCAGGATGCAGAGAGGCCTGGATTGTCTCTCTCTCTCTCTCTCTTTCTCTCTCTCTCTTCTCTCTGCTGTGTCTCCCCACCACTCAGATATTCATGGCCACATCTGGGACAGTTTAATGAGTTAATGCCAGTTAATTACTCACTCCGGTGCGGCTGACCGACCAAACTCTGCAGCTCTCTCTCTTTTGTGTTCTCTATTTCTCTCTGTACTGCTCAGCCTCTCTCTCTCTCACTCTCTCGCTCTCCCCCTCTCCCTCTTTCACTGTTGATTAATGGCAGAGAGAGAGAGAGTAAGAGGAAGGGAAATAGGAGCAATCAGCATCTACTGCCGTCATCAACATTACTGGTGTCAGGCTGGATTAAAGCTGGGAGAAAGAAAAGACCGGGGAGTGTGTGTGAATGTGTGTGTGTGTGTGTGTGTGTGTGTGTGTGCGTGCATGTGTTTTGGACTGCCGAGACAGAAGACTGTTAGACCACTAATTGAATAGAGATGATTCCATTATCAAGCAGTTTGTTTTGAGTGAGGAAGCCAGTTAGTTATCTGCTGTGGAAAAGAGAGAGACATGGGCGGCAGCAGTTTCTTTCCCTTCTTGAACTGCCTAGTAAAGACAGAAAAAAAGACAAAGGAAGAAAACAGAAATAAACTAACAAACTGAGTGAAACTGAGGGTGAGGAAGCCAGGGATATAGAGATGTGCACGTGTCTGTGTGTAGGTGAAAGGTTTTGACATACAGTAAAGCCAGTCTTCATTATGGGATCACTTACTGACCACAACTAAGCTCATCCATGGCTCATAGAGATCTACACACACAAACACACACAAGGAGACAAGGTTGCACACACACACACACACACACACACAGACTGAGAGAGAAACTGGGACTAGAGAGATAGATAGAGAGAGAGAGAGAGAGAGAGAGAGGAAGACTGGGATCTACGTTTTCACTGGAAGTCAGTGTGGAAATATTAAATCACACAAATTGATTAGTGATTATCATCTTAATTGCATCTAAACAATAACAACACCTGGCATAAAAGCACACGGTGCATGCAGTTGATTCTAATCTATTATATTCTCATCACAAAGGGAAAAAAACAGGGACAGCTATTAAAGTTTGGGTGGAATTTGCCGCTCCACTTAACAGACGCTTTGGTATCTTGCAGTAACTCCAGTAACTCCACGCACAAATGAAACTGTATTAAGATTTACGATAAGAAAACAAAAGACAGAGCGCAGAGGAGATGGATAAAACTTGCTTTCTATTTTTCCAGTCTTGCAATTTGTCTGAGGGCCCCGGACCCAATAATTTATCACCTTTGGTTTTACAGCGATCGATTTCACCCCTAGTGACCTCTTGCGCTCACAGTAGCCTTTTAGTCCGTGTTTGTGTGTGTGAGACCATGAGTGTGTTTTGAAATCGGTGCATGAGTGTTGGAAGGTGTGTATGCATTTGTGTACAAATGTGTATGTTGTGCAGGTTGTAGTGTGAACCATTCAGGGCACAGGCTGTTTTTCCTCTCAGCACTGAAAGGTCAGTCGCAGTGTAAGAAGGATGGCCCGGGGTCAGAACAATACACCAGGAGACTCTCTCTCTCTCTCTCTCCGTGTGTGTGTGTGCGTGTGAAAGAGTTCATGAAGTGATGCATGTGCAGAATTACCCTCCCAAACTGCACACAAGTACCTAAATCTCTCAATCTGATACATCTTCATTCCAGCAATTATTCTCTATGTCATCAGCCAAAAAGTGAACTATAAGAACAAATGCATTTATAATGTATTCCCATTGGTATAAAACATCAAGAAAATTAAGTTTTATATATTAGTAATTTTGACACAACATAGAAAGCAATAACTCACTTACCACTAATAAAGCAAAAAAGGACAGAAGTGGTTGATTTTCACTGAAAAAAATGTTTATCTAACATAGGATGCAACCTCGATTATGGGATTTTTGGATCTGTCTCTATGTATATCTGCAGGTGCGAATGTGAGTGTGTTTTTGTACCCAGTGAGTGGTATGGGCTGAGTCATGTATGTTTGTTGTCGCAGCGGTTGCTACTCTCAATTTACTTGGCACTAGTGGGTTTATGGTTAGGGCTTAAAGTTGACACTCTCATTTTACCACTGAAGAAACGCTGCTGGGTAAAGAAAGGAGTGAGGGAAAGAGCAAGAGTTGGAGAAAACGAGACAGGGAAAGGAAAGCATCACAGAGAGAAAAAAAATTTCTTGGATTGTCTGATTTGGTGTCAGTTGTGGCAATAGTGTCACATGGATAGTTGCACTTAGCATCTTGCAATTTGGGCCATAAGATCCTGTTTACATTATGTTTCCTCTTTCTTCTGCACACTTCCAAAATAGTTCAGTTAACTTGCTGGTGTTTTGTGCACATGTATGACTGTGTAAGCAAGGACTGTAAATAAAAACACAAGTGACTCCTTTAAAGATTATGTGTGCAGGGCTCTTTATCTGGTGCAGGGTGTCATCAGCTGAAAATAGAGTTCAAGTCAGTATGTAAGTATAAAGTACACAGTATTTGTGTGCGATACCATGCCTGTTTGACAACTGTTTGAATTTGTGGAAGGTTAGCTTTGTTTCTAATGTACTGCTGCTTTAAGAAAGAATCAGGACAATAAGGGTGAAAAACAAACAGACAAAGAGAAAGGATATTAATGACCCGTCATATATTGCCTCCTTTGTGCTTTGGGAGAACAAAAGAATGACAAGTTAAAATACACATGTACAAGGGGAAATAAAGAAGAAAACAGAAGAGGAGAAAACTTAAATAACGAAAAGAGAGACCATGACCATAAATTCAAGGTTGTAAATTCCCCAAAACATTATCTTCATTACATAGCAATTACTAGCTGAAATTGATAAAACACGACGTTTCACTCTTTCCTCACTATTTAGCTATCAATGACTCAGCACATATTTGCGTATTTTGTTGGGGGAAGGTCAGACCATTATTTCAAATTAAACACGCCTTGTGTCACTTATGCTGTAGCCAAACTTGGAACAAAAGCTATATTCACTGGCAAAAACAGCACTGTTGTAATATGCAAGCTACATGGCAAGAAAAGGAACTCCAAGAACTTCCAAGAACATGACACAGATTGGATTCATTCATTGTATTTGCATTTCAGATCATTATGAAATGAAAATATTTCAAAATATGTGGCAGCTTGGAGGAGAAAAGGCAAACATTTTGTTTTATTTCAATTAGCACTTCATTGCTGTGATGCTGCTACCTGTAACTTCTGTGAGATTGACAACCACTGTCTACTCTTTCTCCCTCCTCTATTTTTTGTTTTAATTACTCTCTTTAATCTGCATTCTTCTACTTAGCTACTGTGTTACTCTGTCAGTGCCAGTCCATATCATATTAGGCATGTTATGTTTTATTCTTGAAACAGTGTTAGCATTATGGGGCCGCCTCTGTTGCTGCCCTGTTAACTCAGCTCCGAGCTTTGCCTTGACTAGTAGCTTAGCCTTTAGTCGCCCACAGCTATCACAACCTCGATAACTGTGTTATGATGGCTTGTGTTAACCGTTCTGCCTTTGCACATAAGGCGTCTCTTCTAGAGATATGTGTCAATTACTTAGAACTCTGCTAATGTTACCTTAGATTGCACAGGCACTTCAGAGTTTCAACTACACGTTTGATAGCAGGCCTATTGGTGATTAGTGAATTAGTGATTGGTGAATAGATTGCATTAGCATAGCCTTGTTGGCAGATAATACAGAGTTTATTACTGTTCATTAGCATGGGAAGGATCGCAAGAGTGGTTTTGTGTCCTCGTCAGCAGTCACCCCTCCTTGTAAACTGGTTTTTGACTCTTCCCAGCCCCGTTGGTAGTTGGTAGCTGCTGGCCTGCGTGTCTCCTATAACCCTGCTGACAGGGTTAAACAATGTATGCTAGTAATAGGGGACTTCATCACCTGCAACGTTAGATCAGCATTGCTATCCACTGTTTCCTGTCTACCCGGGGCCAGAGCTTCCGGATGCTGGCATCAAGTAAGGTGTATCAGGGAACACAGGCACACATTACCACAAGCTGTAGCAACATCGTAATCCATGTCAGCACCAATAAGGTAAAGATTAAAACATCAAAAAAGAAAGCTTTGCAAGGATGTTGAGTTTGCCTTAAAGATGAGTTGGTATTGATTAATAATGTCTGTTTCCTTACCTGTGGGGTGTAATGATGAGATGTACAGTAGGATTACTTCACTGTCTGTCTCATAACAGTAGTAAGTGGGATTTAGTTGACTGGCCTTCTTTCTGGGGCCGCCCAGAATAGAATTAGGAAGGAATAGGAATATAGACAGGTATATACGGCACATTTGACATTAGGGACTTATGACAAGGTTTCTGGGATACTGTGCTACAAGTTTCCAGGAGTGGAGTTATCAAAAACTAAATCTAAATTACATCAGGAGCAGGACCATGGTGCCAAAATCAACTGTATAAGCAGATGTTCCGGGTCCAGTCTCTGCTGTGCTGTCCATTTTATTTGTACAAACACTGAAATTGTAGTAAAAGGTGTAATAATAATAATAATAAAAATCTTTATTTGTAGAGCACTTTTCAAAAACAAGTTACAAAGTGCTTCAACAAGTGCAAAGACAACAATACAATACCCAAAAGACAACAATACAAGCAAGAAAACATTGAAAAGACTAAAATACATATTTAAGATAAATATAAAATAAGTAAAATAGAATAAAATAAAAGGGATAAAATAAAGTCAAATAAGATCGGGAAAGGCTCTCCTATAAAAGTATGTTTTAAGAAGGGACTTAAAAGAGTTCACTGACTCAGCCAACCTGATTTCCTCGGGCAGGCTATTCCAGAGCCTCGGGGCCCTGACTGCAAATGCTCTGTCCCTTTTGGTTTTCAGTCGAGACTCTGGAACAGACAACAGACCTCTGCCCGAGGATCTCAAGGTACGTGCTGGTGCGTATGGGACTAAAAGGTCAGAAATATAACAAGGCCAGAGGCCACGAAGAGCTTTAAAAGTGATCAATAAAATTTTAAAGTCAATTCTAAAACACACTGGGAGCCAGTGTAATGAAGCTAAAATAGGAGTAATGTGGTCATATTTCTTTTTTCTGGTTAAAAGCCTGGCAGCTGAGTTCTGGACAGTCTGGAGTAGATTTTTGGGTTAAACAAGTGAAAAGGCTGTTGCAATAATCCAGGCATGATGAGATGAAGGCGTGTAAAATGGTCTCGGTTTCCTTAAAAGTTAACATAGATCGAATTTTTGCTATATTTCTAAGTTGATAAAAACATGATTGAACAAGCTTTGTGGTGTGCTGCTCGAAATTTAAATTACTATCAAACCAAACACCAAGGTTCTTTGCAACAGGCTTAATGTGATTTACTAGGGAACCAGCAGATGGCAGTATTTGTTTTGCCATCTGCTGGGACCCGATGACCAGGATTTCTGTTTTGTCTGAGTTCAGCTGGAGGAAATTATTTGACATCCATTTTTTAACTTCACAAAGGCAGTCGATAAGTGAACTCCAGTGTCTGTGGATCTGATGGGCAATTACATTTGTGTGTCATCAGCATAAATATGAAAAGAAATACCGTGTTTATGGATAATATGTCCAAGGGGAAGCAGATACAAGGAAAACAAAATGGGTCCTAAGACCGACCCCTGAGGCACACCATATTTAACTGGACAGAAACAGTACAATGAGCAGCTGTTTGGACAATTCTATCTAGAATCTTTGCAATAAAAGGCAGTTTCGAAATTGGTCAAACATTTTGTGGGAGGGAGGGATCCAAACCGGGTTTCTTTGAAAGCGGGTTCACGCAAGCCATTTTAAAATAATCAGGGACACAACCAGTAGATAGGGAGCTGTTAAAAACAGCATCAAATGAGGCCCAGCAGAATCCATTACTTTCAGTAAAAACTTTGTAGGTATTACATCAAGTGGGCTGGAGGACACTCTCATTTGTGATACTGTTTTTAAAAGCTCAGACAAGTCAATGGGATAAAACTGGTTAAAACTCTCGTTGCTGGTGAGGAACCTCTGAGTAAGAGGCTGCGGGGGTAATAGAGGCTCTGATTGACACCACCTTATTGGTAAAATAAGATAAAAACAATTCACAGTCATCATTACTTCCAGCTGAGGTACAAGGAGGGGTTGGGTTTACCAGCTGATCCACAGTCTTAAACAGAAACCTGGGATTGTGTTTATGTGTAGTAATGAGTTCAGAAAAATAGTGGGATTACTTAACTTAATAAATACATAAACTTATGTTGCCTTGGCAACAGCACGACGGCAGCTGAACAAAAAGCCGGACCACAGACAAGGTAACAGTAACAGCATTTAACTGAAATCATGATTGATTGTTGAGTTGAAGGCTAGCCAAAGTAAGCCACAGTCCTCAGCTGAAAATGTGCACACGTACGTTTGTTCTCCTTTTTGGGCCGTGAGGTGTAACCTCACAGTCATTCGTTAACTGGCTGTCGGGAGCTGCATCTTTTTAACTCACCTCCAGCTCTCTCTGTAGCTCAGACAATCCCTAACGTTAGTCGTCGGAGTTTTGTTGTGATCAGTAGCGTTGATAGCGTTTTTACGGTCATCTAGCTTAAAATCCATGTCAGATGACTAAAATCCTTAACCCATGTAAAACCTAAGTTAAAAACTTAAGTTAAATAAAAAGGATATAAAAAATGTAACGTAAAAGTGTGTATTAAAACTGGATAAGAGTCCGATTTAAGACGGAGCTTCCGACAGGTAGCTACAGACGCCAACGCATGCGCAGAGTACAGATTACGTCAGCAATTACGTCAGCGATCTTGTGACTAAAACCGTTAATGTTGTTAGTATGATGTCAGTATGACTATCATTTATTTTCACTGTCATTTTCTGCTGAGAACTGCAAAATAATTTTCAAGGAGAAAATAGCCAAACGCCAAATGTCTAGATGATGCGCTGTTGCAGCCATGGTTAAGCCGCACTGCTCACGCAGGTTTTGTGGCTGCTCTAACCAGTTAATATGGGTGCCGAAATGACAAGCAAGAGGTTCCACAACGCACATGTGCAAAAGTCCATTATCATACATATATATATATATATATATATATATATATATATATGGTGCAGCACTGGTATTGCAGTTAAAAGTTGCAGTTGCAGTTGGAAAGTTTTAAAAAATATATAAAAGCTCTGTTTGCAAGCTGTGAGCGGGAGTAGAAAGGCCCAGGAATGACCTCTCTCTGATATTTATTAAAGATAAGCAGGGAGTGTCAGGATAAGACAGGAGTGAGTGTTCAGATCTGATACACTTGTTATTATGTTTGACGTTAATGCTATAACTCAATGATAAACACAAGTTGTATAATAGCTGCTTAAACTCTGACATCGAGAAGTGGCACTCTCACTATTCTTTGATGGTGAAACCCACACTTTGATGTGTCATGCTGTATATGCTGTGTGCAGGTTAGAGAAGGAAAGCCGTATGTCAACAGAAAAGCCAAACCAATGTACATTCTGCATTCCTTTTACAGCTAGCAAGCATGGATTAACAGTTGTATTAAGGAATTGTAAACAAACCTTTTTCTGCTCGTTTTGTGACACCTGCTGCACAGCAACATAAATTTATTTTAAAAAGTCATATTATGCTTTTTGGCTTTACCCCTTTATCTCTTTTGTGTTAAATATCCCTTTTTGGTATAGGTTTGCAAAGTCAAAAAGCCCAAAGTCCACCCCTAAGGAAGTTACCATCTCCCACAGAAAACACTGCTACTGCAGCCTAGCGCCTACAAAAACACTGATGGAGAAACACACTGAGCTACAGCACACACAGTGACAAGACATCCGCCCGCTGCCCCCCAACGTTACGTGTGAAAAATACATTTGTAACAATGTCTTGCTCCAGTCTGGGTTGCAAAGATGGTTCAGGTTGTTCTGCCTGTGTTTAGCCATTTGTTTTGGATTACACTACCTCGCTTCTCAGGACCCGCCCTAGTCTGCTTCTGATTGGCTGGTAGTTCTCACTTAGGTGCTGCTCATGTGCATCCCATCAAAGATTGAACAGAAGTCAAATGGATAAAAAGAGGTACTGCCTCAATGTGTAGTATGATAAAAAATATAGTGTTTTTTTGAAAATGAAACCATGTAAACCTATTCTGGCGCAACCCCTAATTATGAACCTGAAAATGAGCATGATATGAACAGTGTATTTTGTGTTTGTGCTAAATCTCTGAAACGCTGTATTTTATTTTGAGTGACAAGATGATACATTTTTTTACCCTTCTTTTACTGATGTTAAACCAGTGCTGAAATGCAACTAAGTGGAATCTAACTATATTTAATCATTTTGAGGTATTTCCACTTTACCAACCCGTTGTCACTCCCAAGTCGCCACATATGGACGCTTGGTCAAGAACACATGGTGTCACTTTTTATTGCTTTTTGACACACAGTACCCATCACATCATTGTTCAATGCTACTAATAACTTAAAACCATGATCTTTTCCTAAACCTAACCAAGGAGTTTTGGTGCTTAAACCTAACCAAACTGTGACCGTTTCACAACGTTAACCACATGCTTTAATCTAACTGGATGTTGCATATTTATTGTTGCTTATTTGACTGGATGTTGTATAATTATTATTGCTAACTTGACTGGATGTTGTGTAATTTACCTGACCACAGGGTCCTGCATGATCAAAAACAACGCTGAAGGGGCACCCGGTTCATTAAAAAAAGCCACGCCAAGGGCTCTTGACCAAACTTCATATGTGATGACTTGGATATGTTTTCTTTATGTGAATGGTAAATGGTCTGTACATGTATAGCGCCTTCTTAGTTTAGACTACTCAAAGCGCTTTACACTACAGGTCACATTGAACCCATTCACACACACATTCAAACACTGGTGGCAAAGGCTAAGGTGCAGAACACAAACTCGCTCACTCAATCATTCACACAGAAACCCATGCAATTTGGGGTTCAGTATCTTGCCCAGAAACTTGGGCAGAAGCTGGTTTGTAACTGGTATTAGTAACTGTGGCTATTGAAATTATTGGAATTGAAATTGTAATCCCTTATTCTACTCATTACTGACCAAAGTGGTCATATTATTATAATATCTTATGGATCCATGTGTTACTGATCTATGCCATGAATGCCACTGATACAATATAACTTGATATGCTCACATTCACAGATGTGATATCAATTAATTTTAATGAACAGAACTGACCAAACATTAGAAATATTCTGAAATTGAGTTGCTTTGGAATAATCAGCATCTCAGCTGAGCTTAAGTAGCTCTCTCTAACATGTAGGTTTCTCTATATCTACATGTCAGTCCATGTAAATGCTATGCTATGGTATGTATTCACCTATGTATTCAAAAATGTCCACCACATTTTGAACATTCCTTGAATGTATCTCTGACATGTTTTGTTTGAAAGACAATAATAAAATCAGATCTCAGATACATGTGGCTTAGGGTTTGTTTTTTGTTTTTTCACGAACATACAGCTTCACCCCAAAATATCCTCCAGCAAATCTCTGCTATACACTCTGTAGCACTCAACTATGCAGACATTTTTGAACGATTTTGAATAGGCTGAGGACAAAGGGGCATGTTAGACATAAACAAAACCTGTTAAACCTGCACCTATGAGGTAATGTCAGGTATTTTGTATTAAGAAAAGCACAGCTACCAATTTCTGCCCCATCTGGCGGACGGCATGTGGAATCCCCACTGTGTGTAGGTTAAACAATACACTGTCAAATACTGAGACAAGATAATTATAGCTGTGAGATAGTGTGAACTCGGGGAACACAGAGAAAGAACCCCTTATTAAGAGCTGTGTAATTAGGTGTCAAATAGACGTAATGTGTGAATGCTGACTTTTCTATCATCACCAAAGAACAGGGGAATTGCATTTTTGAAAGAGAAATCATTCAGAAACCACCCCTGTTACTCCAATAAAAGCTTAAACTAAATTTAATAAAATTTGCTGAAGATTTAGTAAAGGCTCACAGTGGTTTATGTTAAATGCTGCTCGGTACTGTATCACAATGTTGTTGGCCTTCAGGTTTTCTACTGTGCATCATCAGTCATCATAAAGTATTTCTGACATCAACATTGTCAAAAGTAATCCACTAATCAATCACTTAATTCATTATTTTGGTGAATAATTGATCACATTTCACAGCACACTTCTTCTCTGATGTTTTTTGAAACATGGTGTTGGGGGAAAACCACGGGGCACTAATATATACATTGCTTTAATCAGGCTTTTGATCTTCAGTACAATTCTGCGATAAGTCAATTAAAACTAGGCCTGCCAAATATGAATTATGCAATAAGTTTATTAAAACATTTATCAGCTAGGCTTATTATAAATGGATGACTTCCAGTGGACGACAGACAGATGAGATGAACAAGTCATCAGATTGGCTTCTTCTCCATCTCTCTTATTCGACTTGGTTGTTTACCATTTTGCATGCAGATTGTTTTTGATTATGGAGTCGTATATAATCTGCAGTTTTTTGTCTTATTAAACTGCATCAAGTTCTATTGGCATGTGCGCTATGGTGGTTTCTGACATCATGGAATGGCAGGCAGAGATTTGAAAAGTCATCCTGTCCTTCATCGTCTGCTTTTATCTCCATTTTTGTGTGTGTGTTTACTTATCAGTAACCGACAAATCCAGATTTGGCCCTAACAGACTTTGAGGCTTGGTACTGTCCTTGGGGCATGTAGGGTGTCAGGGAGCACGCAAATGCCCCCCTGCCTTGAGGAATTGTCAGTGAAAATGCTACCACCAAATCAATCTCTCATGGGCCTCCTGAGACATGGGTTTGAGTTTGAGAATAAACACGGGGAAGAAATATATAACACTAGGCAGCTTTGACTGGGCTTCAGTGCAGGTTGGGCAATTGCAAGTCGACAAAAAAGACAGTATTGCCAACTAAAACAATAATGGAACACGATGACAGATCCTTGAATCCTCCTAAATTGGTTTTGAAATAGATACTCTCCTGCAGGGCTATTGTCCCTACATTTGGTTTGATACTTCACATTGTAAACAATTTAGCTTTGCTTAGCTTGTTCTTATCATATTTAATTTTTTTGTCTTTTTGGTGATATGAGGTAAGATTTCTGCAAACTCTAAGAAGAGTAATTTTGCAGACTTACTACAGACTCCCCCACCAAATGATCCTCAATGATAACGGTACAACAGAAATCTTAGGGTTTAGGGTTTGCTGTTACTTCATTAGAAGGTTCAAGAGAAGACAAAAAATAAGGGGTAAGACAAAAACAAAACGTGGGGACAATTATTTTGTAAGTGTTTTTCTCTGTCTCTGTTTATGTGATTCTTCTGGGCATTTTGGAACCTGTTGACACAGATTATTCAGGTGGAGGCCTGAGGGGCTGGCTGAGGGCGCTAAGCTGGGCCAGTGTGCACATCTCAGCGCTTCTCTGGAATGGCTGCCAGCTCCGTCTGCTCGGCTGTGATAATGGAGCCTCGATTCCCCTCTCTGTGTTGTGTGGAAATGTTTCCATTAGCCTTTGACAAGAAAAGTCCTCTCTGCAATTTAGTCCATCTTTTATGTCCATCTTGTTTCTTCCAACATGCAGATTTTATGCCTGCCTCCCTCTCTCCCTCTCTGTGTCTTGCTTGCGAGTTTGCTGCCTGCTGCACCCCTCAAGCGCTGCTGGAATGCTGGGGTGAGATAAAGAAAAGGCCCCGCTCTGAGCAGGTTCGAGTGTTTTGCTTTTTTATATCAATGACCTTTTTTTGTGGGTTGTAAACACAAGGGATAAACTACAGTTTGACAGAGGCTATTCCAATACAAATCCCGGCCTCTCTCACTGGCCATTTAAAAACATGCACTTTGACGGATGAGTGTAGTATGACAGAATCATAACACAACCCGTTTGAACGGTATCCTTGTTTTCCAAATGTGCTCACGTCCATTGACACAAGCACATCTGGAAATTCTGATGTGACCTTTATTTGCATTACTAAGCTCATCAAATTTGAACAATAATTCACACATCCAGCTGAAACTAATGTGAAATATTTTGGCAAGTGCCTCAAATGAGTGTAATGCAAATCTCATGTCTTTTTGTAGCACAAATAGGAACAGCAGCCAAAAGACTAACAGCAAGGCAATAATTCAGTCAGATGTGGAACACACTTACAGCACAGTGGAGAAAGACAGCAAGAGATGGAGAGAGAGAGAGAGAGAGAGAGAGAGAGAGAGAGAGAGAGAGAGAGAGAGAGAGAGAGAGAGAGAGAGAGAGAGAGAGAGATGTGAGGAGGCCATACAGAGACTAAAGCCTTTTGGCCGGGCACAGGAATCTGGTCTGGTTAGCCAATACAAGACAAATTGTGGTCCTCAGTGACTCTGTGAATTGAAGAACTAGTGGAAATACTGAACGTGACTGTTGAACTCTACCGTCATAGCATATGAGATTGAGATTATACGTATGGTTTGGTGGCAAGGATTCTCGGAAATATGGATTAGCGACTTTCTAATATAGCATGGAAAGTACTGGAAAAGTGGTTCTGTGTTTTGGCAGAGAACATTTGAGTTGATGCTCATATGAGGAGGTTTGGTCCCTGCTGATGCTTTGAAATTAATGGAGTTCCACAGTTGTGCGTCAAAATATTAGCAATGAGCTATTAGAAGATTTGTAAAAATTTTAATAAATATACATCAAATGTAAAGAAATCCTAATTAAATCCATATTTATGTATATTCATTTGAATATATCTTCTTAATTTGTTAACTCCTGTTTAAGGCTTCAAACAAGAAACTGGATGAGATGACTACTACTTCTACTACTGACTACTACTATTACTGTTATTAATATGTCTTTTAATATGTTAGTCATCTTGGTGGCTGTGGCTAAATTGGAATAAAATTAGCTTCAAACTGGCTATTAATTGTCAATTCAGCCACAGTGGACAAATAATCGTAATCTGCAATGAAGAACTTCAGAAAGGTATTGTATGAATCTTCACCCAACCAATCAATACCGGAATGTATGGCGTGGTGGATGGAAGCAGTGTGTTTAAATGCCTGTGTATATGTATGCATGTGGGTGTGTAACAACTGGAAGCACTGGCGGATTGACAGACTTCTCTAATTTCCTCGAGGGCAAGGTTGCATGTACTGCTGCCGCAGGTGACTGCAGCAGTGAGACTGGAGAACATATGGAATCCATTAACCCTTGGCGTTATTATTTACCAACCCTCTGAAACCCCAAATGAAGGTCCCGTATCTACAAATATCTCTGTATCACTAGTTGTGCTTGTGCATCATCCCTCATCAAAGGGAGTGTGATGTCAATGTGTCATAAAATATGCAGGAATGTGAGTGACAAATATACAAAGCTGCCCCGGATTGTTGTGGTACATAAAAATGCTTTCAACATGGGAAGTGAGCTCAGAATATCAGTTTACATGACTTTGAACAAATAAGTACTCTCTGGGATTATATTAGTGAAGAGCTAAATTCTCAATGCTCAAATTTAAGTAATATGCTGATTTACTGCTCAACCACAAATGCACTTCTGTTGGGACTTCTGCAGGAGGCCATTCTTAAAATTTGAAACTGGTCTTTTACTGGCCGTTTGTCATTGAAAACCAGTGTGTGTGAGTATTGTTCAAAGTTATCACGCCAGAGAACAGATGTGCTGCCTTTTCCGGTCTTATGGAGCTTGCCCAGTCACACTTAATATAGATCCACTGTCACATACACTTCACAAGTGTTTGTAGGATAAGTGCTGGATTTCACAAAGTGTTAAAAGCTTAATCCACCCAAATGTGTGAACCTGAGAAGTATTTTGTTCACACCAGTAAGAGTAAATTGACTGAGGTTTGGTGTCAAGCACTTCGCTTTGCCATAAGAGGTTGGGATCAATAACGTGACCCTTCATAATGATTTAAATTTCAGCCAACTGTTTAAGAGAGCCCACATATGCTGTAAACTGCTGAATTTATGTATTAGAGTATACCATGATGCTGTTAAAATTGAACACTCTTCGATTAATATATGCATAACTGGTAGTTATGACTTTGAAGCAAAAACTCAAACAATGCTTGACTGTCAATAAGAAAGCTGTTATGAAGATACTGTAGAATTACTGCTGTAAGCTCAGTTGATACAGTGGCTTCCATAGTTTGAATGAGCGTCATGACTGGTTGCACAGTAAAGCATGGGCAGGGCAGAGGGGATTTTAACAGTATGGGCATGTTTGCTGGAGAGTGTATGGATTTGTCATTGGAAAAGACCAGATCTCCATGTTCCAGACTCTATAGCACATCAATTTGATTCCAAATAAGACTCCCTCATAGCCTCCCATTCCTTATCACCAAACATGTCCACGTCAGTCTCCAAGATTTAGCCACGGCTAAATTCCTCCGTATTTAGGCTGGCTGAATGATATGGACATCTACGCAGTTCCAATAGCTGCAGGCAGCGCCTCTTGAATAGCATTTTGTACATAAGCTTTAGCTTACTAGCCTAGGATACCAGGCCAATGCCTTATCCCTGTTAACAGAGACCCTTCTAAGACAGGATTAGTGGAGAAGATAGTCAGCGACAAGGGGGGACGGTCCATCTCCTGGGAAGCACCACCGCTAACCCAAACGTAATTGCATTTGTTTAGATAAGGAGATCACAGCAAAATTGAGTACTATGTTAGTCCAGCAATGCAATGTGAATTCATGGCACCACAATATGTAGAAAGCACATGTCTATAAACAAGATGTTTAACATGTTATTGTACTGCTTGTTTCTATTGTAGCTTGACTGTCACTGTCTTTCATTTTCTTTTAACCACTGAAAATTTTGTGGATTTTTTCCCTGTAAATATATCAGCTGTATCATACAAAATACTTATTCAGTCACGTCATGCAGAAATGAATTATATATATATATATATATCATGTACACTATGTGCAGGTCACTGAGCTAGTTTCCCCAGTGTGAAATAACATGAACAGAGACAGTGAGTGAGATACTGTAGAGGAGAAAAAAGCCACCTGACTTTCAGATGTGACCTTCCACTTTTCTCCTAGTCTCCCATTCCTTTATGGGTTAACCATCCTTAATGCTTTATGTATGCCTTGTGTGACACTCTTTGCATAAATGATACCAAATAATTGGGATTTATAAATTATTCATTGTGTATTAATGCAGGTGAAATGGCTTTTTGGCTTGGACTGCTGTCTGTCGTTCAGAAAATAAAAGAGGAGGAGGTGGGGTATCATAGATACCTCGCTGGGGAAAGAAAATAAATACCCCCACAGAAATATATGCAATCAAAATGCATGAGCCACGCATGGTCAGTGCAGCAACCTTAGTGAGATCCTGACTAGATTTTTTTCTTCTCATAAACAATAGCTGATAGAGTCGTTTTAACTTTTAAGTTAAAACATGGACTAACTGTATATATTTTAAACATATATATCTCATATCTAGTCCATAGATAGTCTATAAATCATATTTATTTCGGGGGAGTTGGGGTATTTCATCCAAACTTTAAAAGCAGATTACCATATATGGTTTGCCCAAAAATATGTGTTTTTGATGAAAACATTAGATATGAACCATACTATAGACCTTACCGCGATGCCTATGTAACAGCCCTATGATACCTCTGGCATTTTACTAAACCTTCAAGCAAAATGAGAAAAGCCACACACAGACTTAACAGTTTCCCCAGTCTAACTGGCTAAAGGCCTGTAATGAGTGATTAAGTGCTCTATAAAGCAATGTTGTCTCCACTCACTAATACTTGCTGAAATGTAGTATGTCAAGACATGTCATGTATCATTGTTCCTAACTGCTGCAGTCCAACTTTGTGCACTTTATCAATAGCATAATCCTCAGATAAATGATTCATAAAACTAAAGCAACAAAACACAAATAGGCTTAATAATAATAATAAGTGTGAGAGAAGTCGTAGAATTAATGACAGATCTAAACAATAAAAAAAAGTAAATACATGTAAACCAATGACATCATAGTAATGTTTTGGATCTCTTTTTAAATATCCCTGTCCTCTTTCTACTTTTTAGAACAACTCTCCTGAACTGCAAACCACACTGTCGTCTCTAGCTAGGCAGGTCTTGAGTTCCCCTATTCTTGTCCTAAATGCCTTGCATAATATCGTAATTACAGGGCTCTTGTGACCTTACTTTAACACGTACTGACCCAAACATTTGATACCGGGAGCTTGGGAGGGTAGAAATATTTAGTCTGATAAAGAGGGACCCTACTCCTTTCCCGGGCGGGTTTTAGTGCGACATAATATTTCTTTTGGCAGGGGTCACGGGTGACTCGACGTACATCATCACTAACTTATTAGATCTTGAGGCAATTAGCCGAAAACAAACAGGCCAGACAGACTGGCTATTGAGTTGCCTGAACAGGGAGAAAATAGCCTGTGGCGCTCAGTCATTTCAGAGCTGCATCAAAGAGGAGTCCGTGGCATCAACAGAAAGAAAGAAACACATTGTTGCGGTGTAACGCCTATACAGTACTGGGGGCTTAGCGCATTATTTTTCCAGTGATTCGGGTTACAGACCCAACTTGTCCCAGTATAATAGGGTGGTGGAAAGAACTTTTCACCTGAACACTATATGCAATGTGCAGCATGGTTAGTTTAGGATTAAAAATCCATTTAAGGTCCTCCCCTGACATGGGAAATCAAGCCTGTAGATTATAATGTGGGGACTAGTCCTCAGTCTGTCACTGAGGTCAAGGGGACATCTTGATGTGCAGTGCCATAATGACTGCAACAAGACTGGGCACAGAAATCTTAAACCGTCCTGCTTCGCTCAAAGAGGGGGATATCACTTCCTCACATAATTGTCTGCAATAATTACAAATTGTCTTTTGAGTCGCCCCTGGACTGGAGACAATGAGGTCTGTGGAATGCCATGTGCTCTGTGGCACTTTTAAATAGCTGTGATTTAAACTTTAAAATATTTCTGTGGATTTTCAGAGCTTGGTGATGTATCATGTTAAGATGCCAAAATGAATGAGAAAAGAAAGCATTTTTACCAGCAAGTTATGGGAAAATTATAAGTAAAAATACATATGCAACAAATATGCAGCAACATGCATTTGTCAAGCACATTTGATTTTTCTTGCACATATGTTGCATGCCTACAGTGTGGGAGTCATGCACCTGTGCAGGGTTATCTCAAAACTCTTGCGTTGATGTTTGATCTTTAAGTATGAGACATCCTCACCACATATCAATTATTCCACAATTTAACACAACAGACAGACATTTGAGAAACAAAAGGCACTTTCATCAGCCCCTCGGAGGTGGAGACAAGGAAAAGAAAAATGGGAGTCTTTTGGCTTTTCAGACTTATCGGTTTCATGTGAATGGCCACTGGAATGCCAAGATTTTGTCTGCCTTTTTCCCACCAGATTTCTTCCTTTCTTTTCTGTCTTTCTGTTTTTTTTTAATTTGTTCATCGTTTGCTCCTAAGGATCTGGTTCCTGGACATGATATGCCAAATTACCTGCGGTATCAGTTGTGCCACTGGCAATGCATTGTAAGCTTGTAAATTCCACACAAACCCCTCAGAAGGCTTTGCCTCAGTGCTGTCACTAACTTCATTGTCTTTAGAAAGTGGCGGTACAAAAGAGACGCCGTTTGAAGTTGAGAGCTTAGGCCTGGCATTATCATAACAGAATAACTGCGTGCACTGGCAAGATGAGGAGCTGTTACAAATTGAGGGACTCAGATGAGATTTGATCAGGGTAATTATTCATGCCTAAGACCCAAACCTGTCATTTTATTAGACTTTTACAAAGGTTAACATTTTCATGTTTCTAATACCATTGATGCAGTAGTTTGTGATAGTAAAAAAAAGCATGTTAACATTGCAGACAACCATATTTTAATGTTAAAGCCATGCAGCCCTTGATTTAGTGGTCATTGTGAAACTGATCCAACTGTGGATATCGTGTTTTGACATCCTCTGCAACAGTATCTCACAGATGCTATACAACCTATGAATCATTGTTCCAGGACATCACACATTAGGAACTGGCTTACTGTACCATTTGTAGGCCACTCAGATAAAGCTATTGTGGAAGAGTCACTTTTTGCTACACCCTTGCTGCAAAGCTCCCACACATTTAATCTCTTCCCCAAAGGTGATAGTTTGGAAAACTGTTTTGCTGGTCAGTGTGTGAAAGAAATGGCCCAAAGATAAATATGCACTCAAACATTGGGGAAATAATACTCAGTATGCATAGAAAATGCCATGTAGTTCTGGGATGGGAAACCTTTACTTGGGCTGTTGTGGCTGTCATCAGATTTGTGCTGAAATATGGATGACAGATCACTGTTTACTTAATAAAATACAAACGTTAAAACCTTGAATAACCAAATGTGTGCCATGGTTAAACTCTAAGATCTCACTCAGTTTAATAATATAGTAAAGTATGTAGTATGTATATAAACCACTGTGCTTAATGATTATGGCACTTTATTCTCCTTTAGGAATTGTCTCTGTTGGATGTCTCATTAATCGTGGTTGTGCTTTCGGTTTATTAGGGTTGGATGGATTGTTTTTTTTTTCTTTTTTGGATGGTCTCCAATAACAGGCTAACAAAGCAGAAGACTGGGGGTCTTCATTATGTAATTGCACCCTAGTGTTACTATTCAGCAATGGATGAGGCTAATATCCTTTATGATATCAGTATACAAAGCCGCTTAACACAACTCCCATGCTGAAACACTTAAGGAAATTAGTCTTAAGTAGTCTTTATTTCTAATAGACATTACTGTAGGTCAGTATGAATACTATAGTATTTTCATATGAATAATATTGAGCAGTAACACATGCTATGTTTGTGTTACTTGCATATTTAACATATATCTTTTTGCTTATGTTTCAGCATTACTTTTTAATTCTACACATTTTATTCTCATGACCCCACACTGTACTCTCATACATATTGCCAAAGCAGTTAATAAAAGTAAATTGCATGTTTGCCACTGATATTAACTAGTTTCCATGCAATCTCCAAAGCTAAAACTGACATGAAGTTGATATATTTTTTGAGGGTGCAATGAAAGGAACCAATCATACGGAACAGAAAATAAAATAAAGAAAGTAAAGCATACATACTAAAGATTAAACAAATAAAATAAATAAAATCATCAAATCCAGGGGTGAAATTACTACCCAACTACACTGGCAACACACTCTGTTATTATACGATCCTGTATTGCATTGTAACAACTGTTTCCAAGCTACTCTGAGACTCCTTTGCTTGAACTGGCCCAGCCCAATGTTTTGATGGCTGAAAAACATTGAAAAAAAGTACAACAATGTACATGCAACAAAATTGCACGAATGTCTCAAAACAAAGGTGAAATACAGTGTGCTTATTTGAATGTTGAAGTTTAAGCAACCCCTTATTACATGTAAAAACAAGAACAAATAATTTATATAAATTTGATTACAGCACATGCATGCTGCCTCTTTGTTCAACTAGGTAGATTGCATGTCTCAGGATAATTCTGATTCAGTGATAAAACAGTCTGTGGTAATGTAGCAGTAACAACAGTGATTGTTATTGTCTCTGCTTTGCATAAAGTATCATCACTGAGGTCTCATCTTAAGACTTTTTTTGTGAGCCATGCTGGAGTGTTTATCTTGTGGCTGCGTGTAGAGGTGGATGATCTCACGGGGGCTGCTGGGTAGGTGGCGGGGTTGGGGCTGTGGGCTCATTGCCTATGCATGACGGTGTTGTAGGGAGATTAGAATAACACTGACTATATTCTGTAAATGAAGGAGAGAAGCAAGGGAAGCCTCAGGAGTCCATTATGGATTTTAATAATACATCAAGGTAGTGTAACTGAATAACCGATCTCAGAGGGAAGAAGAGAGGAAGAGGGGAGAAAAAAATACACACGTGACATTTGGCTAATATTACAATTTGAATTATGAAAACAAAAAGGACTTTTAGTTAATATTGTCTTTCTACTTTTATTCATCTTTAAGCATTTTTGTTTTTCACCCCTTTTTCTCCCTTCTAACTTCCCCCTGAATCCAGAACAAGGTGTAAACAAATAAAAGTGGAGGAAAAACAGTTTGGCATCTCTGTAGATTAATTAATGTGCCTGCGACTTGGCATCACCGGGCGAAAATTATGTGCATAAATAATATCACTAATTAAAAAGATGCAGATTAACATGCAAATAATGTTAATGAGGATCTGCAATTCCAGAGTGTATTCGCATAACATCAACAATTTAATGTGTTGGAAGGACTGTGTTTGCATTACATTAATAAAATTCAAAGACCCGTGCATAGAAAATTCTGTCGGAGTCTGTGTTTCCACTTGTGAGTTGTAAATTCTGTGGGCAGTAACAGCCACTTCTTTGGCAGATGCAAAAGTTATTATCTCAAAGGCTGGCTGAAGTGGTGCCATGAGCCAGTACGACCAGCTGTTAGTGAGCGGCCAGCCAGAAAAGCACTAAGACAATTAACTGTATTAGTTGTTGGGCTCTGCTGTTTATTTTCTCTCAGATTAATTTCACATGGCTGACCAGAAATCTGCCGGAGAGGGGGAAACAGACACAAAACAAACAAAAACAACACTCCAACTGGGAGCAAATGTGTGAAAATCTAGCTCCCCTTCTTACTTAGAGAAGCAAATGCTATCAAGAGAAATACTTGTGTATATGGTATCATCACTGTCTAATCCATACACAACTGCCATGTTTCCAAGTGTTACCACTGTATTGTACTGTACATTGGTGAAACAAGATAGGCAGAGAGAACATATTTTGATTGAACTATTTTTTGATTGCCTCATCAAGTGAATTGCATAAAATGCAGTTCAGCACTTGTGTGAAGTTTAGTTTAGAAGACCCCCCCACACACACACACCCTCAGTGTGTGGACTTAATGGATTTCACAGTAGAAATGAAATGACAAACTTGAGTGAGCGCACCCCTTCCTGTGGGGCAAATGTCTGCTGGATTTGGATCGTTACCTGCAGAATAAACAAGGCCCTTTCTTAAAGGAGAAATACTGCCCGTGTCTATCAACACAGTGTCGAGCAGGGAAAAGGAAAGGCTCTCAAGTCTGCGGTGATATGCATCGACTGTCCTCAAGAGGACATTTACTCTGAAGCCATTCATTTCACAATGGGTGAAGGCTCTATGCCTGTTCATCTTACAATGGGCAGAAACCCCATAACAATAACATTTATCATAGATGATACAATGTGGCATTCCCATTCACAATTTCATCATACATTGGGTGATATATTGAGCACTATATCTTTATAGAAAACTTTGTCTTCATGAGAAAAATTGGAACAGAGTTCATGAACTTCTTTCATTGTCATTTTTCAGCGATGTAGTTCATGTACTCCGTAAAAATGACGATAATAAATGATAGAGTAGATATAAGACAGTACAGACAATATTACTTATTTGTATACCTTAGCAAAATTAGGTTCCAATTTACTGCTTTCTTATTTTGTGAAGTGATACTACTATTGCACTATAATTAAAGAACGGACAACTAAATACCTAAACATTGCGTTTTAAAAAAAAAAAAATCATTTATTTTTTTAGAACCTGTTATGGCTGTAAGGTCAGTAGGTTTTTCCGAATATGACGCAATATTAAATCATAAGCTATGACTGTTTATGTATTAAATGGCAGTCGTTTTCTGACTGTTGCCATGGAATGACTGATTAAAAGTCAAAATGTCTTCATTGTCTCTCTGTCAATCGTCTTTGCCTGTGGGGAAGATGTTGGGGCTGCTAAAATATTCAGGCACAGTGGATGCATACGATAGCTTCTCAGGACATACGGTTTGTATTATGCTTGGCATTGAGTGTGCTACACTATGATATTCTGAGAGGAAAGTCAAGCAGGAAAAAACAGAGAGAGACAGAGAGAGAGAGAGAGAAACACAATGACCTCTTGAGCTGGGCACGGCTCTAGCAGCTGGCCAATAACTTAAACAGGGCCTTGTAATATGCTTCCTTTGGGCTGCAGAGAACTGCACAGACAACACATAAAAATATGACAAGCAGATGATGGATTAGGGTCATAAGTCTCAGTTCAGCCGTACAAACAAAACATCATGATCGTGTGTTACGACAATACGGTTAATAGACAGAAATTAGCAGATGTTGATTGCAGCTTGGATACTGTCCGCATACCAACAGGCTCTCAGAGAGACATCAGCAGGCGGCTTGGCTGGATTGGGTGAACCCATAATACATGGAGCCAGGGAGACCCCCTACTCATGGCATGTGTAAAAGCAGAACCACAGATCTGCCTACATTTTATGTTTCGTGAACTGTATTCATAAAGTTGTCCCATGATACCCTTTGACTGCTGTTGACTGACCTGTCTGTGTAAACCTCCAACTTCCAGACAATTTTTTTTTTTTTTTAAAGAGTCAACCACTTTTGATCTGCCATGGCGCTGTTTCAAAGTTGTCAGGGAGGGAAGCTGTTTTAATGTAATGATCCAGGGTTTTTATGTTCTCCTCTCATAGCCTAAGGTGAAATGCACATTTCATCAAGGTTATGGAGGGCTGCTGTAGTATTTGCTCCCCTCATAAATGCAAAGTTGGCGTTGCCTCTCTGAAGAATTTCAGTGAGATTTGAATGCTGAACTACAAAGCACTTGTTAGAACAGAGCTTGGCAGATAATTAAATTCAACCCTCTCAGTATCTCTCAGTGCTGGACAGGGAAGCTGAGATTTCCTAAACTTAATTGCTGTTTTCCAGAACTTGTTGATCACTCCCATCGTTGTGTCTGTCTTGTGTGGTTAGTGTTATGTTATGTTTCTGTGTTGTTTGTAAGATTGAAAGGACACATTGCAATACATTTCAGTAGATTCAATTTCCATATTTATTTGTATTTTAAAACATAGTGATGTGTAATACATTTACTGTTAAATATAATTGGACTTTCCTGTTATCCTTCTTGTTTATACTTCATACTTTAAAATATACAAAGCCTTATAACTACCGGGCATAATCAAGAGAGGACATGAAAATCTCCTAATGCCTAAACAATCTATTTAAATAAAAAGAAAGAAAAAAAGGAACAAGTGATTTTCGGTTTCACAAAATGATGATTTGCAAATTTCAAGTCAGAGGAAATTGAATAAACCCATCCATTCAGCTTTAACTAATACAGAATTAATAGCACTTACAATGACCAAATTACTTTCAAACTCCAGACAGACAAAAGAGAGAGAGGGAGAGGGAGAAAATTAAATCGCAATTATCATAAAATCCATCATTGTAATTCACACAGGCTGAGTGTTGCAGTGTTTGGATAGGTAATGATTTTCTAATATGAGAAGGCAATTTGCATAAATAGCCCGGAGATGGGTTATCGTCGTCATCATCATCATCATTTTCGATTCCGCACAATTACGATCCCTGCACTATATATCAGAGCTCACAGCTATGTAAAACCACAGCACTAATTAATAAGCCATTTACAGACTAGCAGCTAGTTACAGTTGGTCCTGCTGATGACCTTAGCGAAGATGAGCCGTCTCAGAAGTGCCTGTGTGTAACTACAAACATAATGATGTGCCAGGAGGGAATCATTAAAAATAATTTACACAAGCCTTCATTTACCCAGATCTTTTGATAGCACGCTTCCCCCAGTGTTTAGATCCATGGCACAGAACCTCCTTACCATTTGGAAAGTGCCGGCCGGGGGAACGAGTGGGGATACCTAAGTGGTTAATTAAGAGCTGTTGGGGCGCCGGGAGAGCCTCCTGAAAAATCTCTCTGATGTCTGCTGTGTCAAGTGTCTCTCCCAGACTGAGCAGCGAGAGGTGGCTGCCACACTAGGCTAATTACTGGGGAAGGCAGGGAGCAGCTGAGGAGAGGAGAGGGGCCCCTAAATGAAGCACTCTCTCCAAGAATCCAAGCATTTACACACACAAACACACACACACACACACACACACATATAATAGAGATACACACACACACACACAAATATTTGGGCAATCAAAAACGTTTTGAGGCTAGTTGTTGGCTGGCTGCTCCATTGAGAACAAAGAGGAGGTATCAGGGGTGTGCTCATTCTGTAAGGAATGTGAAAGGGTTAACTACACCTGGATGAGAATGATGCTCTGACAGAGAGAAAGGTGTGTTTTCATATCGAGAGGAAAGACAGGAGAGGGTAGAGAGAGAGAGAGGAAAATGAGGAGAGGGGGAGAGTTGAACAATAGGCAGGTTCCTCAGATGAAATGATGAAACAAGCTGCTCATACTAAGTCCTGCTGCTGTAACTCAGCTTATATTGTCTCCTTAATTGTCCTATCTGCAGAAGAGAAGATTCAGCACCACAGCTGCATGTGTGCACATACTATGATTAATCAACAAGATATACTTTAGAGAGAGAGATAAAAGAGAAAAAAACATTTGTGAATAGATTTTTTTTTTTAGTTTAGGAGCTCACATTCTGATATAAATCTACACATACGTACATTGATAAATGGACTGATGGGTGAAAAGTTAAATAGTTTTTACGAGTGCTATTTTGAATAAAAACCAGAAAAATAGCACCTTTGCTGCCCATTCCTACTTAATGCCTTGATTAAAATATTTGCACCTTCCCCCAATGCTATAAAGTGCCAAGAAGGAAGTGTACCAAATATGTCCCCTTTAATCTGCAGAATTCCCCACTGCAGTGTCAAAATTCTGTTCAAACCAAAGTGCTGCCAGAGAGAAAGGGGCTGAATAATGCTGTGGGATGCAGGCAATAGCTGCCGTGAAAGCCTATGCTGATCATGATACTTTGGACCAGGCCCTCGAATGTGCTTGGCTCCTTCCTCATTCCTTCCCCCGCTGCCACTCTCTCTCTTTCTGCCTCTGACTCCAGACCATCCTACGGAGGGAGCAGAGGGAGAAAAGGGCTATCTGGGGTAAAGATAGACAATAAGGGTTTTAAAGCCTCGGAGCTGCCTACAGCAAAGCCGCTTTCCAGGCAGCGAGGAGCCAGGCAGACGCTACCAAGCCAAGCACCCCAGCCACATCAGCCATGACAGAAGGCTGGCAGAACAATCATCTTAACAATATGGCTGAGTCGCTGACCCCACACTGAAATGGGGCTATCGCTCCAACTATGGCTAGTGTTATGGTTTGCTTGCCACTGGCACTGATAGCTCAACAGCGAGCCAGGCCCTGGATCAGGCTGGTTGTGAAGGGACTGCTTGTGTCAGTTGTCGAGGAATGTGAAGTCACAAAATTTGACAGTAAAAGTCTGTTTGGTTGCTGATCATTAACATGAATAAGATGACGATTGATGAGAATCACAGTGCTGGTAATGGATTTAATGATGATGATAGAGATGATGAATATTTCAGTATAGATCACACTACATATTGTACAAAACTGTTATCTTGGACAAATTTTATGAGAGCATGGCACTGATGCTTAACCCCTACTGTGAATATCCTTTTTCCTTTTATAATTTCTATTTGAAATTATTGCACAGTGATTTCAAACTGCTTAAATACCTTATTGTAATAAGGTAACATGTCCACGAGATTTGCAGGAACCACCACATGCAGACCAGTGATCAATGTTTGGTCCACACCCAAAGACTAAGAAACACTGTATTAAAGCTAACCCTCACCAAATGACTGTGTACTCTTCCATATAATCAGTTGCTTTATAAGAAAAGTAGGAGTTGGACTTCACAGCTCCAATTATGTGCAACTGCAAATCCCTAAATGTTCTAAAATACCCAGACCTTGCAGTTATCACAGAACTACTATAATTATTTTAATTGACCTGGCTACTTCTATCAAGCCGAAAACCTGGCTATACCTTCGTGAGCTGGAAAGCTAGCAATTATATGTTTCACTATGGAGTGAGCATTTTTTTTAAGAATGCTAAAGGATTAGGGGAGAAACAAACTAGCTATTAAATGATTTCCGCTTGTGTGTGTTGTACTTTAAAGAGGCACTTTAGCGCTTTCCTTTACATTTTAAGGCAACACACTAAGTTCAGTGATGTCTGTAGAGAGCTAAACAAAATAAAATTTGAAAATGTTATAAAAGCAAAAATATATGGTGTATATAAAATATATGTACTTGATTGATTTAGGACATTAAAACAATAATTGTGACACATAAGAAACTGCTTATGTGTGCTGCTCACTGGAAGTGTCATAGTATATATGAATATGTCATTTAAGCCAAAAAAATCCTTTATTTGGTTGATATTGCAGGGTCATATAATTCACCATTTTATCGTCATTTGGAGCACATAAAAAATTCATTAATGAATACGTTAAGGAAAAAAAATGTTGATGCACGATAATGTGAAGTTCAGGACCTTAAGTAAAAAAAGAAACATAGACTTCCGTCCTTCCTCCGGACCTTTATTCCCCTATAATTTTATAGGATTTGTGAAAAATACAGCTGTCCACACACTTGTTGTATTATTTGAGTCAAAAACAGATATTTGCACGAAGGCTGAAGTCCCCAGACTGAAAATGAGAGGTGTAAGAAAGGCATGGCGGGGCCCCAGGGCGTGGGCACTGTCGCCAGTGTTCTCAGTGTTAACCAAGGTATACATAAACACACAAAATGGAAAGGAAGTGTCTTATTGTGTGTGTTTGAGTGTGTGTGGCTGCAAAGGATAGTGGCTGTGCACAAAGGATCGCAGCTGCAACCACGCACACACACACACGCACACAAATATGTAACACACAATGCCCTAGTTGTTTGGCCAGGGTGTAAGGCAGTCCACAGAACCGCAATGATAGTTACATATTACTGTAAGTATCTAATTTCTAATGTATTATCTAAGCGAATTACACCAAACAAAGGGGTTAGAGTGAGGTTTGAATAAGGGCAGATGCAATAACTGAGACCAATATGATCTGGAACTGGGTCTTATCAAGAGTTGTGTCTAAACGTTTAGACACAACTCTTGAATTTTCTAGTTCATTTACTTCAGAAAACCAACAATGTAAATCACTCACTATGTACATCATACTACACCACTTATATCATTCCTCCTTAGTTCACTTCACCGCATAATGAACCGTCGGTGGGAATATGGAAGATGTGTAAGTATCGCACATGCTCATGGTTTTGTATTTGCATTCTACTCTACTTTTTTTTTCTTTTTTTAATGAGATTTCACTTTTAATGCCACATTTTCATGCCTGCCACGCTTCACGCAGCCTTGCGAATAAACACTGGTATCAATGGTTGGCCAGAAAGTAGTGCCATAAAGGCTGCCATGAAATTTGTTTATCTAGCTGCTGAATTGTATTCAGCTGGGGGTATATGGCATAATAATGCAAGAACTGTGGGCTCTGTAATTAAGTCTGTCTTCAGATGCTTTCGAAGCAATTCATTAACACAGTCTCTCACTCTCAGCTGAGATGCAGAAAGTAATGCCATTCATTACACGATGAAAGTTAATTTATTAAATGATATTTTTAAGTTTTTGACTAACCAAGGATAACTTTTTTCCCTTCCAGTTTGTTATAATTAATATTTCTCATTATGAGTTTTGCAATACAATAATTGGTGTTCCAGAGTAAAGTCATTTAAAGCTACATGGTCTTTTCGAGTATTAGTTTGTGATTGCTTTCCAGGACATTTTGGATACTAGATCAATTTCCTTATCTTTTGCAAAAGGGGCTACACATAAAGTTGTAAAGAATGAAGTTGTTTTCCCCTGCCTTTGTTAAACTAATAATGTAATATAGCTTTCCATTGCAGTACAGCAAATGTGTAAAATTGGGTCTTCCATAAAGGCTATAACTGTAGATGGCAGTCTGGCCTTTACTGTGTGCTTGCCTGAATGGAACAGCAGTTCTTGTTCGAATTTAGATGGATGCCAAGCGAATACTTTGCACACCCTTGGCTTCTTGGATAATAAAAAGGTCATAGTGTTTCCTTCCCCAAACACATATTTCTTATGAAGTGTCACTAGATCTATCTTTCATACTAAGTCATTTTAATCACTTGTTATTCTCAAATATTCTGTTTGCCAATATAATCAGTCCAAGCCCAATTTTCACAAAACATCACATTCTAGAGGGACCATACCCCTTTACATTAATTATAGCTGTGTTGTGATGTTTACATGAGTGGACAAGGGGCTGCTACTGTTTCCACCACTAATATAATACCTGTGGTGTAACTTTGTTTGACTCACAACAGCTGTGTAAAATTACAAATTGGTTCAATACAGCCCGTATGTCATATAAAAACCCTGATAAAGGATTGCAAGAACATGAGGTATCCCAATACATAATGTTTGCAATAATTCCAAGATAAGTCACATATCTTCACATATTCTCATGGTGATGAACATTAAAAAAGCCCCTTTCCCTTCTTACATTTTGGACAGTTTTCAATTTGCCGCAGAGGCTTAGCCAACTTTAAAGTGGCTACAAATTATGAAATGAGGCTTTTGCCCCTATTGCGCTCTTGCCAGTTGGCTGCCTATGGCAACACATTCAAAGCTAAAAGTTGTTTTTTCAAAGCCAGGCCAATTAAAGGATATGAAAAACAACATAATTTAAACTGTGATCGTTTGGCAGAACCTTGGAATGAACAGTGGCCCCTGTAATGGCCCATCTAAGGGTGCTTCTGACTGCTCTGGAGGGACACTAAACATTTCCCTGAGAGAGAGAGAGAGAGAGAGAGAGAGAGAGAGAGAGGAACCTGCAATCTCATGTTCTGTTTGCAGCTCATGGACTTTCTGGGTCAGTAGTGAGAAAATAATTATTTGCATACTGAGCACACACATCTGAACACACATTTTATGAAGTGCTTCAAGAGGGTAAAAAAACAACAACTGGCTAATAAAAAAACAATAAAGATAATGCCATGGCTAGATGCATGTCAGTGATCTAGAGCATACTTTACAGGAAGGAACCTCAGAGTCATTCCTTGACAAAACAGTCATCTTATTTACAAGGCTCACAATAACCCTACGCAAATGTCGAAAAGAGGAATAAAGAGAGGGGAGGAAAAAAATAATTAGCATATTAATCTTTTTTATGCCGTCATCTCTCAGGTCCAGGGGACCCACGGTGTAATTTAAATCTAAATGCTTTCACTGGCATTAGAATTCATTTTAGATGGGTCAATTGTTCCATAATAAAGGGATAGAAGGTGTACTTCATGCAAGAGATTTATGTTTGCCATTTGTTCATATTCATGTGCTACTGAATACCCCTCAATTCAAATGGTGATGGCAGCTCATATCAGTCGAGCTCCAGACCTACAGATCACTAACCGGCAGCAATGAATTTCATTTGCGGAGGACAAAAAGAGAGAGGAAGAGAGAGGGAGGGAGAAAGAGTAAGAGAGAGAGAGAGAGAGAGAGAGAGAGAGAGAGAGAGAGAGAGAGAGACGTGGGGGGATCAGCTCCCCAACACAGTTTATTGATTTTTTTTCTTGCTCGACAGAAAGCCTGTATAACAGCTCTATTGCCCTCATAATGATTAGTGACAAAAGTTTAATTAAGCAATTATGAAGCCAATAATAGAGTTGTCTGGTTTGCTTAGCTTTAGACTGTTTAAGACTTATCTCCCTCTCGCACATCACAGCAGCTGGAATGTGCTTGAAGAGATTAATGCCGCCAGAACACAGATGCCCACTTTAATACAGCGCCATGATGCCGTTTGAATGAAGTTGAGAACACAAGCTTCTCTTTATCAAATTACAAGTCTGCTTTTCATGAATATGGAGGGAAAAGGGAAGGAAAAAAATCAGCTATGGCTTCAAGGTGTAATTATAAAGACACACAACAGAGAGACACACAATTCCATTTTGGTAATCTCCCCGTACAAAATATGCATGATAATGTATTACTGAATAAAGACTTACAATGTTCTAAGAGGCTTTGGCATTTTACATTTGCTCAGACAATTGGACATTTCTCAGTGTTCCTTAATGTTATATCCGATCCCCCACCTCTCCCTTTCGTTTTCTGCACCTTTTTGTTTTTTCTCTGAAAATTGATTATATTATCTCCCCTCTCCATACAGGCAGCAACAAATGAATGAGTTTTCAAGATCCAAACTTTGTATTCAAGTTCACTTAGGAGTGATGTGATTTATATACGTATCTGTAAAAGAAAATGTCATATTCAAGATATGGTGTTAAGTGAAAGACCAAATACCACACAAGGTATGAGCATATGTTAAGTGTTGTTGAGAATTGTTTGGTTCTTGTCATTAAAAAGCACTGGCATTAAACCAAAAATACTTCCAAACCCAAGCTGTTGGCTATAAAATGTCACACTGTAGCTGATTTTCACTGTAGCTGATTAATTACCCAGGCATTAGCAAAATGTATTTACTATATACATTTTCTGTCTTACAACTGCACCATCACTTAATCTTTAAACTGAATTATTTGTTCAATCCTAACAACAGATCTATAAAGTAGATGCAGTGTAAGTGGGTTTCAATGATGCCACTGTATTTGAGGAAAAGCTGTAGACATGGCATGAAAGAGCTGTACTGACTAGTCTATAAAAAGTCCTTGGTTCTCTAAGCTTATCCACATTTACTATGAGCACTGCAACACAAAGTTGTGTGCTGTGACGGCCTAAAACCCAGAGGAAGCACCAGAGGAAGCACATGAGCAAACAAGCTGAAAAGAGGCTGCTGTTAGTATTACCGCATATCCAGTATTTATATGTTCTGAAATAAAACTATTATAAGAAGAGGAATCTTAGACGGCTCTGGGACATGTTTACACCATATTAGATAATGCCTGCTCTTGCTCTACACATTGAATCGCAGATTAGTCTAATATCAAGTATTACAATGTGTCTGTATTCAAGGAGGTCAAACTCTGTTGGATTTAATGGGTTTTCTGAATATGATCATCCAGTTTTCGATCCTTTATTCGCATGGCATCAGCCCTGCAAAGTGGTCTAAGGTGGAGAAATTTGCTTTAGTTACAGGGTTAGATTTATTGACGATGGTATATCAAATATCCATATGCATGTGCAAAATTTATTATCTTCAAGTAATGTTACACAAGCATTGAACCTATCACATCAAAACACGACCGATGTAAGACAAATGTAGATTTCAATGCACATGCATGGTTGAGTGTGTTACCCACTCTAGCACTGTATGTGTTTGGCTACATGCATATGCATGTGTGTCTGTATAAACTTCACGGCAACAGCCTCTTGTGAGAGTGTGGGATACTTTGGGTTAAATCTTTCAACCTAAATTGCATCACTTCACAAGGTCGAGGTCACCTGCAACATGTCCCTCTCAGCTGGGTGTGCCAGAGCAAGAAGAAGAGTGCTCACTGAGAGATAGAAAGCAAAATGCAAACAAGAAGAAGGAGAATAAGCACAATATCCCTCAGCACATGCTGCGCTGTGGGATGTTTTGCTCTCTCTCTCCCTTTTCCTCTTTCCCCCTGGCTTCCTAGGACAATGAGATGACATGGTGAAGGTGGAACTGCATCTGGCATCATATTTAAACAGGGCTGCCACATCTCAGGAACACGGGTCGTTGCCAGATTGCAGGCTAATTAAGGAGCTTCTTGGATGACCATCAGTGCCTGTCGGTGGGCAAGGTAGCGGGCTGAGCCTTGCTCCGCCACACTCCCACTGCGAGGCCTTGAAAAGACGAATGGCCACTGAAGCCCCCTCGGGACCTCATAATACTACATATTTTCCTCCAAAACAAAAGATGTCCCTTATGGGATTCCTATTTGCCTTTCCCCTGTGCCTCCTCCCCCCTTTTCAAACAAGTGTAAATTGCCTTGCCTTTTGGATAAGTGTTCAAGTGGCCTGTCCACACACATTAGCCAATTGTCGCTAAAACAAATATGCACTAAAATATGTATTTCATAGATGCTGGCAGCTGAACGCAATAATTAGCAGTGATATAATGTGCTGTGAAGGTTATTTAATGACTTTGTTGACTAAATTTTGCAATAAATAATTTTTTTGTATAATTAAAGGAAAGAAATGTGATGACATTATGGGCTTGGCTTCAGGGGGAAAAGACCAAAGCTGTTATTGTGTTGACAGATAATCACCCTGTTAACTACTTAAGTGATAACATTTCTGTGGGTACAGTTTGACTTGCTGTTAATTGCATTGTAAAAGTTCTGCTTTAGCAAGGAGGGCTCAAGCGAGAAGCCTCTTCATTGTTTTTGTATTTGGCATAATGCCTGTTTATGACAGGCAATATGTGCGACCAGTTTGACAGCGAGTGGGAAGCCGGAATTGTTTACTTGACTTCATTTCTTTTCCCCACTTGCTGCCTTTATTTCGTGCCAGTGTGAGAAAAGCGGAGGGAAACAAGATGTGGTTGAAAAATGCAGCTGGCTGGCTGCTTGGCTAATAAGATGCCCATCATGCTAGCTAGCACGGCTGATTTGTGTCTCCCTCTAACTCTCTCCATGATTACATTCTAAGAAGCCCCCCACCCTCTCTCTCTTCCCCCAGCTGATCCTCGTCTTGTTACGTGGCATTAATGACACTTCAGTCATTGTGGCTTTCAAGCAGAGCCCTTCCGCAGCGAACAGAGAGTTGACATTTCCTGACATTTTCCCAACTAATTACAGTACAAATAATTAAGCATGTTCCTCTATGTAACAAATGAAGGCGAAAGCCGTCTGTCAGCCTGGGCCATGATTGATGACACTCCGGGAGACTTTATCTGATGGGTCCTGCCATGAGGTACAGAGGAAGCAAATTTATTAGAACGAACAATGCAAATTTAGAGTCATCTCATCCAGTTATGCGCCAAGGCAATATCCGTGTCAAGGTGAATGTGACAATGAAAGCAAAATATTAGCATTTTGTGGAGCAGGCTGAAGGGGAAATCAGAGCACTGAGATGACAGGCCTAATTATTTTGGCTCACACAGGCCAGGACAGCTGTTTCTGGTGTCCTGAACAAGCCTGTCACACAGGTAACCAAATAGGGTCTGCGTATGAGCCTCTGTATTCGACACTCCACGGATATGTCTGCCACTAATGACCAATGCTAATGTCGCTGCCATGTCTCCAAAAATGAGGGGGAAATATGTGGAGGTGTCACTAGGCAAGTTTTTTTTTCATCAGTCAACAATTTTCTACATAATTATGTGTTTTTAGAATTAACACTTGCCTGTCACCTAATGGCCACCCACATTTTCTATATGATAATTTTGACATACATGGCCAACTAAAGCGAATAAAATGGTTAACATTTGAAAAAACTATAGATATAGATAGTATAGATATCGAATGAAACATTTTTACTGCAGATGTTTTTGGTGTTTAGGGAGTCGTGTGTACCGCATTTATGTAATTAAAAAAAAAAATCTGGTAATAAGATTTAGTAGTTGCTCATGAATATATTTTCAACATATAACCTGTGTATCACATTGGGTATGTTTATTAAAAATGTGAGTGTGCACAATAAATCGTTTAAGTTAAAAGGTCAATTGTAAAATGTTCTGCAAGCATGTAGTTATCTGTTGATTAAACAGCAGTCTAATTGAAGCTTTCTGCAAGACAAAACAAATAGGTGTTAAGGTCAAGTATGAATGATGCTGAAAATAAGTCATTAATGGTTAATGTTAACCACAAGTTTTTCATGGCAAGTGCTCTGCGCTTTCTGCATTAGAAAGCTACTTGTGATATATGAACCAACAATGAACAATGGACTTAGGCTTTTATGCTACCAAATAGCAATATGTTGTCTGCATACATCTGTGCTTTGGGGAATACAAAGGTTGCCGCCCACGCTCATAATGAATCTAGAATTTGTACTCAGGGGCAGCCTCACAATGGCTCTTAAGGGAAAGGCAAATCCGGATAGGTTTGGAAAAAATCTACATGGGGATCAAAGTTTGCTGCTTAGTGGCTCGCTGGCTGGCTTGGAACAGATGGGCGTCGGAGGCACTATGAGCCCATTGAGATTCAGGATCCAAAGTGGCTGCTGCTGCTCTGTACACACAGGCAGATGATGCCTTTGTGTCAGTGGATTGCCGGTATGCATTTAGGTAGGTAGGGAGGGATGTGGGCTTTTTTGGCTTATGACTTAGACAAAGCAGCAGTGAAACAGGAGTTCGTTTTAAGCGGAGTGTGTTTAGGGATTCACTCACACAGGTTGGGTAAAATATTCCTTGGTTGTAAGCATTGTAATTGAGTTTGTGTATCTTAAATGAGAACAACAGGCACCCTTTGTACACTTTGCCACAGCTTTTTTTTGTTTTGTTTTGTCTTTAAAACACCACAATTAGCAGCAGCTTTGTAGGCTATACAATCCTCTACTCTATGTCCTTATTTACAAAATATATTGCTTTGTGACATACAGAAGTAATTTATATATAATGGTTTAAACTCATAAGACAGCCATTGGGTTCATTATTTTTTATTGTACCATCTCCCTTGCAAAATTGGATTAAATAAAAAAGTCCTCTGAATAGCATTTTTATCTTAAACAGACAGGAATCAGCCCTCACTTAGTGTTTCCCCCTTTGCTCAAAATATTTTAAAGGGCAGAATAAGACAGTGTCACTTTTTCTGACACTTAACCCCTGACATTAAGAAAGATGTTAGCAGGGGCAGGCATTACAGGCCTTAGAAGCACTGCATCAGAGAACATGCACAGTCTGGGCATAGAAACACTTACAGTAGTAGCAGTTGCTCATGAATACATTGTCAATTGTGTATCATAATCGGTATGTTTATTAAAAATACACACATTAACACAAATGCTCTAAAATGCACAAATAAATTCTGCACGTCACAGAGATGCTACCTTGCAGTATGAAAATACAATGTATTAATATTTTTTAAAATTAATTGTATTAATTGTAAATATGTTACTAATAAGCAGTAAAGACAAAGCTTGTGAATAAATTCCAGCGCACTCTAAACACTTCCTGTTCCAGCTGCAGTGACGTTGCAGCTCTCTAGGTTGACTGTTGACAGCTCTGAAATGCCAAAAAGTTAAGCAGGGTTCAGAAACAGTGACTCAAAGCCAAACTTCCTCCTTCCAACACAACAATTAGTTCTTACAGAATGTCGGCACTTCAAGGGAGGGAAAAAAAATTATTTAACAATGTAAAACAGGTTTAACATTTTCTGTTATGCAGACATCAGTGATCTTCGACAGTGCCCCTTGGTATGCTGTGCTTTTTGTTCCTGCTTTGTACAGCAGAACTAATTTAGCAGGATATTTATGCCTTTTCACTTATTTTCCAGCCATAATTTCATGTTTGGATGAAAGTGTTTATAAATTTGGTGGATTATTCTGTTCATCTATTTTGAGATTTTAAGTATTTGGATGTGGAATTTAATGTGTGACGTACAGTAAATGTGCACTTTCTTACAACGATTTGTGACTATTTAGTTGACAAGCCAAAGCTGAACGTTGCTCTTGGTAGTTGTGGTTTTCTCACACTGACCTGTATCTTGAACTGTGCATAACCAGGTCAAGATAAATATAAGGCAGTCAGAACTCTACATTAATTATATTAATGGCCATTTTTGTGCCTTTTATAATCAGAAAGACTGACTCTGTGGCATGTAGATTCAGGGACAGTACTGAATCTAATACACTCCCAGAGTTAAATATATTGGCATGACAGGTAGCCAACGCAGATAATTAAGGTAACTTGGATAAATGACAATAAATGTCCCTGTTGGACTCCTGTGATAATGACAAATGTGTAATTTTGCAGCTGGACAGCATTTGGCACTCCATCATGTTACTGTTGGTGGAAAAAGAAAAGACGGAAGGAGGCAGACAGGGTGAAAGCTGGAGAGAGAAAAAGAGAATGCCTCAGGGGCTTGCATTTAACCTGCCTACCAATCCCAATCAATGTCATTACTCCTTTCCACTCCATTTTATCAGCTCCTTGCCACTGTAGTTTCCAAGAAGTGACCGTTGTACGGCGCTCTATGAAACAGTCACAGGGCTAATGGGATGAGATGCAAAGAATTATAAATGCTGACAGTAAATCATATTACATCCCTAATAAGCATTAACTGGATAACTGGGTCACAGCTGTATTATCTTAATTGATTTTTCTAAAGAAACCTGACAGTGAAATGTCAATGCTTGAATATTTCTTCATGCATCATTAAAACAAGATTGGCTTTTAACAAAAGGGTAGGGAGACGGGATCCTTTGGGCTGAATTGATTCTTGCTCGGGGCTGCCTTGCACAAGTAAGTGTATTACATAAAAATCTATACAGGATATTAAAACAACACTCATTCTGCAAGACAGTTACAATTAAAAGCTGACACCCACCCATGCTTTTGTGTCTGCCACTGCTGCCTGCCAACAAATGCATTTCAGCCCTGTGACTCGCTGCAATCAATGGAGGGACTGTATAAACGCCCAGAACTCCTGGGTAACAGAGCTGTTGCTTCCTGAACAGTGACAGCGGAGGTTTCCTGCCAAACAGAACTCATCCACCTATGCTTTTATGCCACTGAAATCCTCACGGAAATGAAACCTGAAGTGAAAAACATAATATACATTTGTGGGCTTGAGATAAGTTAAAAGGCCAAACGTCCATAGATGTATTTTTGACAAAACATTTAAAAACAGCACATGTGCTGAATGCTGCAGACTCTTGTAATGCAGTTTACAGAGTGACGGTTTCTGGTAAAATGTGGTACAAACATAATTCTGGTCAGTAACAGTTCACGGTGTGACTTTACAGTCTTTAAATTCAAATGTATGATTAGTATATAAATGACTTAAAAATTATACTACGCAAGTCACAGTGTTACCTGTTTGGTAAATTTAAAAGGATATCTGGTTTGCTGTCACCATTTAGTGTCGCCGTTTAAAGACTAACAGCACTCAACAGATTTTAGCAACATGATCTAAGCTTGATACGAGCCGTCCACTCCATATTATCCCTGAGATAGTTGCCTTGCCATGTACTATATTCTGTCAAACATCTCAAACTCGCTGTCCATATGAACCGACTTGTGATCTTAGGATTAATAAAAAAGTGTCTGGTTGTTCGTACTGCTATAACTCATGGTCAAAACGTCAGCAGAAACTGGCTTATGCTGAGGGCATGTGAAATCACTCATTGCATCATCAACTCGCATCTCAGGCGAAATTCAACCAGATACCTGTGAAATGACTCTGAGAATGTTTTACATATAAAGTTACTGCACCTTGGTGGGATGAGTCCTATTCTGAGGGTAAGCAGAGCTCTCCAAGATGTTAGGGTGTCTCTGTGTGGAGGGCTGGTGAGGGGGACTGGGTCAGTTGGCACGACCGCAGAGCAAATGCTGGGAATAAATCAGTCTCATTGACATGGTGCCTCTCATCAAGTGACATCCCGCAGTGTCCCCATCAGTTATGAACTAATAAAGACGTATGGGAGGAAAACAGAAGCGATCACAGCAGATGCCAAGGTGAAATGCATCTAGTGTCTGGAGAGATGTGTCAGGTCCGAGAAGTCCCATCAGGAATGATTACTAATGTCACTGGGTTTTGAATCTGGCGGTGATACAGTATAGAGGAGTTTCATTCAGGCACTATACGTCATGGAATCACTTGAATTTAAATATTTTACAGTACCACCAAATGTCAAACAACCACAAATTCTGTATAAGTAAGCAAAGTTAAGCGTTTTTGAGTAAAGCACTTTTGTGAGGGCAATAAATACTGTAGTTCTTATTTGGTCTGTAGCATCAGTGTGTTCACCAGGCATCACTGTGTCAAATTAAATGACTAAAATATAGTTTAATTTTTTGCTTAATAGTGCAAAATCCACTCACTGAAGTAGCATTCATACCTACCTGGACAAAAGCCTTGTATTAAGACAAATGAATAGTAATGCAGTGTATGTGTTAAAGTATATGCATGAAATATTGTGTACAAAATGGCTGCATTGTTGTAACATATTTT
Source organism: Micropterus salmoides (assembly GCF_014851395.1). NCBI lineage: Eukaryota > Metazoa > Chordata > Actinopteri > Centrarchiformes > Centrarchidae > Micropterus > Micropterus salmoides. Next base: position 23,545,301 of record NW_024040152.1, on the reverse strand, counting down.
TCATGACTTGCTCATCAGCTTTAAATGGTTGGTTGTTGTGTGTGACTCATTTAGCTACAATAAATGGTTTATTCTGACAAGCTTAAGCTTGTCTCTTTGATGGGTGTGGGTGTGTGTGTGTGTGTGTGTGTTAGAGAAAGAGAGAGAGAGAGAGAGAGAGAGTCAGTGAGAGACAAAGAGGAGGAGCTATGTGGGTATGTGGTACGATGTAATATTCATGACAGTCCTGGTGGAAGTTGCCCCTGGAAAACACCCCGCACTCACTCACACACGCAAGCACACACACGCACACTGAGCAGCACAGTCCGGTGGCGCTCACCTGACATCTGCATATGCCATTCAGAAGGGCAATATGTGTCTGCATCAGTGATTTCTAAACACTTTGGGGTCAACAAATTATTAATATTTAGTATTAGCACTGATGACAATGTGGCATCCTCCTGAGAGTCGGGCAAAATGTTGAGCGGGGGCCATTCTCTTGACGTCAACTGTGTTTGGCAGATGGTGCTGTCAGTTTAGGTCTTCGTTTATTCTTCCATGCATATGGCAGCATCTCCCCTTCGTTAAAAAAAAGCGAACAAGCTCATGTATTATCTATGGGGCTAAAAAGCATGCAAACATAAGCAGGAATGTATCAGAGGAGCTTAAACTTCTGTAAACAACCAGCAGTGGTTGTTGTAAATGGGATTTTACTGACAGAAATAGCAGAAACATATGGCCTGAGACATGAAAAGGGGCTGATACCTGGATGGATGTGGTTCCGCCAGGGTCCACAGCTTCGTGTTTGTGACAGGATGTCGTCTGACAGTGAGATCCATGGCGGCCCCGGCAATGCAGATTACTTTTTTTTATGAAGTACCACCTGACTCACAACATCACAATCCTGTTTTTAACCACCTCACTCAAAATGCCCTCCTCTTCATTTATAGAACATTTTAAATGACATTAGGAAGTTTTTATATGTAAACTATAGTTTAACTATAAATTGTTTGATTTAGTCATCACTGGGTCATCATGAGATGACCAAAGGTGAAAGAAGTATCCAGATCCTTTACTTATATACAAGTAGCAAAGCCTCAATGTAAAACAACTCCATTAAGTAAAGGTCCTGCATTCAAGTGCCGAAATAAAAGTACATAACTAATATCATTAAAATATACTTGAAGACGTAAAGGTAAAAAAAAAAGTACTAATTGTGTAGTAAAATGGGCAATTGTGTGTTATATTAAATTTAATACTTTCATGTGTAAGTTCCACTTTTTTGTTGTATGGTCTTTTTAGCTACTTTACATACAGTTCAGTAGTTTAAATGAAACCTATTTTACGTTTAAGTTGACCATTATAAAATCTTAATGTTCAATATAGTAAGGCTGTAAAACAAATGTACTCGTTTTAAAGTGCAACATATCTCTCTGAGACGTGAAATAGGAGCACATATACTGTAATGATAATCCTCAAGTATAGTACAAGTGCCTTAAAATTGTACTTGTGCTTAGTGACACTGCACAAATGAAGTTGTGTCATGTGCGTGCATATAGGAGGGCCATTATGTAGATGATGTTGTATTAGTTTCAGAATTCTCTATGTCAGCACAGTTGTAGCTGACATTGGTCACCTTTAAATGGAGGAATTACCTTGTTACTGTAGAAATTATTCCATATTTGTGTTATAGTTTTGTGTTCTTTTAAGTAAACGCTTTTTTCAGAACCACATATACACATATCCACATCCACTTTTACACTGAGAATTATGCATAATATATGTATACACACAAAGTGGTGTAAATCTCATCTTTCAAAAATGTTGTTACTTTGGTGCTTCAAAATCAATGGGAATGTGAAGGAGTGTTAACAAACTAAATGGAAAGACACAATAGATTTAACATGATGCACGTTGCTTGTACTAAAAAAGTCTACGTTTCTTTCAGTGTGTCAAGAATGTCTTCTTTTTATTTCAACAGGAGAAAATAAGGTGTCTTTCTAGAGGAGCTGAGAGAGGAAGGGAGATGAGTGAGAGAGACCCTGGTTAACTTCTGGAGTGTTAAGCAGCGAGGGGTCTTACTCCTGCTTTTCTCTGACATGAAGCTTGGTAGGATAGAATCGACACTGGGGTTGAGCAGGCGGATGAGTGGAGATATGAGGGTCCCTGTGGCGACCTGGCAGGTGCCATAGCAACAGAGGGTAGGTAGATAGGAAGGACAGACAGGGAAAGACAGAGAGAGAATATCCGTTAAGGGGAGTGGTGGGGGGTGGGGGACCAGCAGCGAAATCACTTGTGACAGACCCAAACACAGGTCGGCAGCTTTCATGTCAGAGCCTGTGTCTAATCTTTGGGAAAGAAAAGGGGTGAGAGAAAGGAGAGACGCTGAGACAGACAGAGAGAGAGAAGGTGTGAGAAAGCAACAAAGACAGAGATTGTCAATAATTAATCATCAGATTGTTCGATGCCATGGTTGTTGAAATGACAGCTGTTTTGATTGACAGATTTGGAGCATTTGATCTGTATGCTATGGCTTTTGCCCCTTTCCTACTGCTGGATGATCTCTCTTGGCTGTATTTCTCTCTTGCTCGCGCCCCACTCATTTTATCCTTTAAATCCTCTGCAAGTAGCATAGCATCTATTGCATGGGAGTTGTATCTGCAGGGCAAAAAGCACCTCCCTGCAATGGAATTTGGTATTTACCAGGTTGTTCTAGGTAATGTGTATTACTCATATAATACACTAACAGACAGGGTGGACTCATTGTCTTTGAGTGGAGCAAGATACAGTATATTTGGAACTGTATACTTAATGATAAATTATGTGTTACTGCGAAAATCCAACAGTTTGATCCAAGGAGATGAGCTGAATGAGACAAGTATTGAAATAGCAGAGCTGGTAATTTGCCAATTGAGTTTTAGAGGAGGAATGTGAAGTGTAGGTATCTGTAAGGCTTGTTAGTGGAGACTTCCTAATTTTATTCAGCGTGTTACACACTTAAACTGCTCCACAATCAACCAGACTTCATAGACAGGAAACAGTTGAAATGTGGTGCGATGTGTCTGTCGCCATCTGCTGATTTGCCACATTGGAAAAGTTATTTCCAGTGTAGTAGGATCCGCGGATGGTGGGAGTCCATCATTCAGTGAGACAGTGAATGTTCCCTGCTAAACAACGCCTTCATTGACCTAATAACTGGCAGCCTACTCAGTCACCAGCATGTTGAGTAGTATTCATTATTCATGCTCATTAAATTCTGGGCCTCATATGAGCAAAGACTGCCAGCTTGCTGCCAAACTGTGTTGGTTTTGTGATGTGCCCACTTGAGACTTGGGGATTTAAAACCAGGACACCACTTCTGAAAAACTAGCATACAAATACCCAGAATTCATTCTGCTTCCAGTTTAATTTGATCACATTTGACAAAATACACAATTATACTCACCTCCATTCTTTTGCCATGAAAAGGATTTGGAATTAATAAATGGGAGAAAATGTGCACATGCTTCCCCATGAAAGGAGATTTGGAGTCAATTCTGGCTGTTTGAATATGCATATTCATAGTTAGTTGATCATATTTTTCTTTTTGCCACACTCTATTCCACATCATTTATTCTGCAAGGGAATGGAGCTTGTCAACAAAACCTTTTTCAATGAAAGGCATCTTTGAAGCATTTAAAACACATGGTGTTGCATCACATCCTATTCAGTTGTTTTTCTCGCAGACAGAATCATCAGTCCTTCCATCTATCTGCATCACATTTGTGATTTTGGAGTGAAAACAAAGCACAAACTCAATATCTTAAGGCACTGTATGTGTATCTCACGTTAAGTCGGTTTTAGCACGGCGGTGATCTTGAATAGACGTGGTGTTTACTTTGTGCGTGATGCCAGCACTACTCCAAAATTGTTGATTTGTCATGATCTCAGCAGACAATAAAACACTGAAGGTTCGACATATGCTTGGAAGGAGCCATGACAAGATGAACCTGAAATGGTGCACTTGAAAAAGAAAACTGCTCTAAATGCTCGTGCTGCTTACAAAGAGGGAAACAACAATATATTACGCCTGTGAGGAAAGGAAGCAATGTTTTACATGCATGCAACATACAGAGCGAAAGTGTTACAAGTGCACTATGATTTGAAAAGGAGAATTTTTCATACACTTCTCAGCCAGCAAGGATGTGAAAAAGAGGCTAGGCAATTATTTATCAGGACACACATCCACAAAGTACTAGCAGCTGTCTGCACCATTTCCAGGACTGCAGGGCCATCCATATTTGTCTCTCCTATACTCAAATCCCCAAGAAAAATACCCACAGTTCCAGCACAGAGAGAGGATTACTGCTTTCCCATATGTTGGCCTGTGCGGACACAGCCATATCAATCTAAGCCTGGTCAGTTGCTCTTTCATATACTCCTAATGTACTGGAAAGCCTTCCACAGTCGGCTGCTCCTCACTGCTGGTCCTGAAAAGGTCTCAGTCCCAAATTCCACAATGGAGAACAATCAGGCTTTTCTGTTGGATTAGGAAAAGAGGGGGGGTCAAAGCCCCTGGTGGCCGGTTGTAGTCTGGTAGGGTTATGTTTTAATACTGAGACACTTCAGGGCAGGTTCTTTATGCGGGAACTGTGTCAGAAACAAGAGGTCTAAATAAACAGTAAGGCCCACCAGAGCCCTTTCATTCATCATGGCCTCCTCTGACAGCAGCTTGCCGAGGAATCATCTGGAATCATCTTCTGCGGGCTCCGGCGAATGTGAGCTCCCTCTCCTCCCGACCTCGAAACTGAGGCCAGTCACGCGCACACACACACACACACACACACACAGGAACGACAAGAACAACTGTACTGTGCTGAATATGTGCGTGTGTGGTTCACGTGAGGTTATAAATAAGCATATTATTAAAACATGCACCAACCGTCACCACTAGCCAAAACACACAGTAACAGTCATGTTGAGCATTATATGGGACTTCTGTGATGCACCATTCACCATGTTTGTAAGAGATCAGCAGTTATGCTCAAATTGCTCTATCTATCATGAGCAGATTCCAGATGACAGCACCAGTTTTATGAGTCACAAACTAACAATAGGCTCACTTGTGAGACATGAGCTCAAATATTAGTTTTGAGCCTGTTCTTTGAATTTCTCGGGTTAGTCTGGATTACTACCTCTAATCTAGGCACTGGTACGGTAGGGAATTTCCTGGACTCAATGAGATGGGAGTGTTTCCGAACAAACAAGACTTCAAAGGGTGTGTGCTCTGCAGAAAGGTAAGGTTGAACGCAAACATGTATTCATTTAACAATTTTTTTTCCTCCCCACAAAAGCATCTCTCTGCTTGGATCAAAAGCTTAACCTTTTGGCCGTGGAGAATTCCGTTGCTGGGTTTGATTTCTTAAAAGAAACTTTTTTTTTTCAGTCAGCGAGCTCAATAACTTGTGGAGGGCGCACACTGCTGCCTGATATGCCACTCGTTTGGAGATAGAAAGGAACAAGCTATTTCAGTCTGAAACAACAACTGCCAATTAGCTCCACTGCACGTGAATTCCTTTAACAGATGTAAACTACATCAGTTAGTTTTGACCGTTCTGCCAACTCAGGTAAGTGATGCAAAATTGTTGTGTGGTTGCTGTAAAAAAAAAATGATGAGTGCAGAATGGATTTGGAATAACAGATTTTTAATAGTACACAGTGAGGTGTACTTCCCAAAGCATCTGTTCTAAAACAAGGAAACTCTTTTTATATTCTTTGGTCATAAACCCCATCCAGTTCAGCAGCCACTTAATTGACATTTTGTCCTGTGGCTGAGAGGGCTGTAAAATCCTATTTCTGGAAACTGGTCTTTTCTTTAAATGGTTGCATGGTAATGTACTTAATATAATTACTGGATAAGCTTGCAATAACCTAATGACATGCCACACTAATGTTTTATGATCTCTAACAGCTCAGTTCTGCCTTTGAAATAGATGATCTTCTATTGTGCTGTTTTTAGTCAACTCCACACATATTTTGGGTGGGCAAGACTAAATCCGGGGGAGGTTTTGAGGAATTCATAAGAAATAATTAAGAACAGATTTGGTATGCTAAGCTCCTCCAGTTGAGTTAATGGGATATAGACCAAAAAGGAGAGATGGGTAAAATGCCAAAAATATATTGAATTTGCTGTTAAATAGGCCCACAGTAAGCTGCCTTTTCCAGCTATTCGAGTAAAGAGAAAACAATGAGCTGATGTTCAATTAATTCCTCATATTGTAACTGCTCACAGCATTGCATGTAAATGCCGTCATAACTATACGCATATACATTAGAGATTATCTAATCGGCTAGCAAAGATTGCTTTTTTAAACAACAGAATGCACACTGTTACACCAAGACGAGTAGTATATGTACTGTGCTAATTATTGTAACAATGTCAACTTGAAATCTTACACAACCAATTTTACAAAGAAATGAAAATGAAAGAAATGTGCTCACAGTATGAATCATATAAGATGTCAGACAAGTGGAAACAAAAAGCATTTTGCTCTGATCATAATTGTCAGAAACCTTCTTTGTCTCAAACATGCCTGTGTGAATGCAGTGACAGCAGACATATTTCCACAAAGAGCAATGCGGTTTGAAAGCAGCGTAAAGACTAGTTCAATATCATACACAGAGTTATCGCACTGTAGCCTGTATCCAGTAATCTAAGATGTCGCAGGCAGGAGCAGTTTCACACGGGAGACAGCCGTGATCTGTGTCAGGCAGTTTCCGGCCGCAGGCGAGAGGTCATGACGGTTGACTTCATCTCCCTCCCCTGGCTTCCAATCACTCAAACATAAATCAATACTGTTAATAACTGTTTGAACGATGTCTAAATGGGATATCTTTGCTTGAAGCGATATTAAAAGATATCCCCTTGCTGGTCCCCTCACTCACTCACTCACTGGAAAGAGAAAGAAAATCCCAGACTCCAGATAGAATTTATTGGGCACAGTCTTTCTTATATCTCCATCAGATTTATTAGCACAAGCTCTACTTTGATTGTTTGCTGATGTTAATTAGATGCAATACCACATTGGTTCAGATACAAAATTTTTTAAAAGACCACTGTACCTCCCAAATTTATAATTCAATTAATGCATTGACTGAATCCAGTTGACAGTATTTGAGGTTAATAAGTAGTAAGTAACCTATTTTTCTTTCTTTTTTTTTCTTGAAGCATCTTCGTTTTTATAAAACGTTGAAGTCCAATATGAGACTAATAGTTTACCAATCTTCACAGATGACTGCCCCTTTTAATATTGCCCTTCAAGGCAGAATTTCAATTTAAGTACGATCACACAAAAATAAACAGACGTCACACTGATGATGGCCTGCCTTGACAAAAAAAATAAAAAAATAGAGCTCAGGGTGAGAAATGATCAGGTTTGTGAAGGTCAAAGCCACCAACTGTGCGAGCGACACACCTTGGATATCATTCAAATTAACCATTAATTAGCTTTCACACAACTGTAGTAATAACCTACATGCTTCGGACATCAGCTAAGGTACATTAAGTGTTTTAAAAGGTGTTTCTGCAGTCACGTGACCTCTATCTCATCTTGCTTTCATTTTCTACAGGGGTATGCATCACTGGGCTAAGCGTATTTACTCTGATAGGGCTGCCACAATGGAATTATGTGAGCTTGTAAATAGAGTTAGCTCTCAGCTGATCTTGGCTTTTCATTATTAAGGTGGAGGGTCTGTGAAAGAACTGCAAACTGTTTTGCTTTATGATCCATTCTAAAACCCATTGAAATGATGGCCATAAAATAATGCCATTACTTCTATGTATAAAAAACTTACTGCTCAGCGATGCAGGATGATCATCAGCACGATTTGTAGGCTAACACTGAAGTAGCTACGGCACAGTGAAGGTAGAATGACGCATGAGGGTAATGTGACAATACGCTTTTATGTGGCAATGTAATACATACAGTATGACAGGGGTGTCTGTAGGACAGTGAAAGGGGTTATGCTCAGTAGATTCTGGTCAAGACATATTGTCCAATAAGCAGTTCTACTTCACTTACATATTTCATTTAAAGAAATGTTAAGTGAAGCATTGTCCTACATGCTAATCCCAATTCTCTGTTGTTTGCCCCTAAAAAAGCGTAAACGTATGAAAGATATTTGCCATCAATCACTTTTTTTTTATTATTACTTTGAAAGCAATACTGACTACTCACTGACTACTGACTACTGATTACAACAAACAGTCCAATGTAAAATAGTACACAATTCACATAAGTGTGCTGGTGCACAAACATATCCTTTGCCTTCAACATAAACCTTGTTCATACTCTACAACACATTTATATCATGGATGTGTGAAAGCGCTGCATGAACATCAGTGGGAAGAAGCGCTCAGAAATTGACATTGTAGAAACACAAAGCTTCAGCCAGTCACTAACAATGTGATCAGCATTGATGAAAAGAACAGGTAATCTTTCATTTTATTTTATTTTTTTCTATCTAGAAGGAGGCTTTTATTTTTCCTCCCTTTAAACCTTTTATGCATTGCTGTAAAACTAAGCAATGGTGAAACTATGGTAACAAATAATCTGTTTTGCTTCAATGAAAAGTATGTATCATGGTGGGGGACAAAGCCACGGATAAACACTGAGGGAACCCTGAACAATGGCCCCTAAGCAGGCGTGTGTCCAAAACTCTTTTTGCTCACTGCCATCCATCCCTGTCCCCATGTGGTTCTGTAAAATTGTATTCCATTTCCTAAAAAAAAAAACAATCCTCAAACTGGTGGCTGTCCTACCTTAATGTGTAACAAAATGTCTCCCTGACAGACATCCAAAGCAAATGTACAACATTGTTCGCCATTTACATTATCATTCTTAGCCATACAAAATGTATGGACTTACAGATTGCTCACATCATTTCACATTTCATAAAAATACAAATTGGCTTTAGCTTGTATGTAATGAGTATTTATTTTGTTTTCTAATATGGTTTGAGGCATTGTACAGTTGTCGTTATTGCAAAGACAGGGAGAAACAGAACAGATGATACACTAAAATGATTAACTGCTAAGGTATTGGATGTTGAATATGTGATGAATCAGTCAAGGAAACACATTGCTTCCTCAGGTCTGGAAATTAATAAGAACGCTCCACACATGGAAATGGCTTTCAAGAGAGCTGTTGATTGCATTTCTTACGCAATCAATTGGCTTTGCTTCCCAGCACATGTATCATGATTTAATCTATGGTTCAATCACAGCATTGATGTTATTAATATGTTAATTAAATATTATGACAGCAAATATATCCATAACATACCAGCAGCAATAACACATCAGTTTTGTAACACAAAGTTTCTGCCTGCATTCACTCCGGATAAGATGTTTCACTGTTGTAAAATCTATCTGTGTTATTGTAACATGTTTAAATTCAATAACACATTAGGTGTTAAATTTCATAAGTACGCTCTGTATACACCTGCAGATATCAGCCACCTACAGTCGCCATGGCCAAAGTAGGCAAGCGTGCAAAATAAGCAGCTGTGTTTTCCAACTACCCTTAACTGGATTTGAGAGTCTGGGATGGCCCTCCTCCAAAAGAAAAAAAAGGCTTGAGCACATCTATCAATTTGCAAACCGACTTAAAAGTGTCAACAGTGGCACACAAGCCATAAGAAACATTCTGCTTATCCTACACCAATGCACCCCTTCATGTGATGTAATTTCATTCTCTACAAGATTCTCTCTTTTTGCCCCTCTTCTTCTGTCACTATTGCACAGAGGGGAACAGAGAGAGAAAGCCAATTCCAACAGTGACAGAAAACTGCCCACTCTTTCCCTATAAAATTAGAAAAGCTGTTCGTGGTTTTTTTATCTTTCAGATTTCCTGGGTTTTATGGCTAAATACTAAAGCACTGGAGGCTGGTCATGCTTTAAGCTACTAGAAAAAGTTAAGCTTCAGCGTTGGGCAGCAGAGATATGGGCTATAAGCTGACAAGTAATTAAACTGGCATATCTGTAACAACTGTCATCTCTTATTTCTCCACAGCCTGGACGTAAACCAAAGGCGAGAAAGCCGAAAAGGATGGAGTAAGAAAAAAAAAGGGGGGGGGGGGCAGTGGAAGAGTGTGAAAGAGAGAGTCTTTACATTGCTGGGCAACTGCAGGGTATATCTCCTGCCGAACAGTTTAGCAGACTTGGGCATTTAGAGGATTGTGGAGGAGATCAAAAGGGTCAGGGATCCTTTTACCAATTAACAGCAGGGAGACGGACATCAAATAAGGTGTAAATTTCAGCTCTGCACTTTTCAGTGAGTCGAGCATGAAATGCATTCTAATGCTTTTTTTGAGTTTAGAGGCGGCTTTTGAACCACCAATGATGTCACCGTGGCTCTCCCAAAGACGAGCTTAATCGCCCTTCAGAATGGCGTGCAGCCATCTTGTCCACTGTGTAGGTGTCAAAGGGAGTGTCGAGTCAGTTATTGATAGCGGCGGGACAATATGACTCTAGATTTCGGAAATCTGAGTGGAGACAATAAGCTTGCAGAGACAGAGGTTTGACCTCTTGGGTTGTGTAGCAGCATTAGGCTGTTATTGATAAATCTGCAAGCTTCATAAATGAGTGATAACCTGAGTGATTTGTTTGAGTGAATTTAAATGTTTGGTTTAGCGCTGAAGGCACCTCTTATTGGATTTTCATACTGCACAGCTGGGCAGCTGGTATACACATTTTCCAGATACCCTGATAAAGTGATCATGGAGCAAAACATATCCAGGGCAGAGCATCACAGTTAGAGTGTTTGCTACAGTCATTCTTTAACACAATATTTTAACTGCATGACATGACAGCATGGTCAGTTCCATTATGTTTAGTTAAACTCCAGGAGACATTACCATATCACATTATAATTTAAATGTTTGCAAGCAGACCCCTGTGGCACTCCACCCTGATGTTAAGAGTTTCAGTTTGGATTAGAAGCATAAATAATCTCATGACTTGTTAAATTGCATAGTTAACAAGATTAGAGTCAATATAAACCGGTGTTGTTCTGTTTTCCTTTTAAAAACATGTATTTGGAACAAAGGACTCTTAAGGATTTCTTAATTAATATTGCACACTGCCTTACCTTACAGCAACCACTGATGCTGCAAGCAACTACGTGTATTTAGGTGATAGACTACAATTTGTCCATCAGCTAACCAATAAATCGTTGTATTTTTCTGGCGTGGAACCGTTCCAACAACCTACAATAGAAGTATTCAGCTATACAAGTATTCAGATATACAAAATTATAGTATGTAATATAGACAAGAGAGAGAAAGCTCAGATCGCTCTACTTCAACCCACAGTGCTGCATGGTATGCATCCTGACCTGTTGAGCCACAACACCTAATTCATTTGTTTTTAAGTGGAACTGTAATGTTTGTGGTGAACAGCTAATTGCTAAAACACGTTAACAATGCAAGCCTGCAGCAGTTACTGAAATGCTTGGAGTACCTACTTACAGTTCCAGTAGCAAATCACTTGATGGCACTATATAATTTAGTCCAGAACTAAGACTTGTTATTGTTTTGGTAGGAAATGGTGGCACACTGAATATATGAGCTGTTTTAGTCTAAACAAATTTGAATTGCTTGTAAAGCATATTGTTTCTCGATATGCCACAGAACCTGCGATAGCCAATCTGGCTGGCTGTATTTAAGAACAAAGACAACGGATTTGTATGCATGGGAGCTGACTATCAAAGGGATAGGCGGTCATACAGCATCATCTGCCAATATGAAAACTTTCCTCCTGCGTATAATTACACACATTCCTTGACAGTTTTCTTAACAATAACCTCAGGTAGCATCATTAAAATCATCATTTGTAGCTAGATGAACATGTCTCCGGTTCACATCCACACAGTGACAATCAGTGGAGCTTCTCCTCCATCTTCTCCTCTCTTTCATTATGCATGCACTGGGTAGGAGTTAGTAAAATAATCGTTTGTAATTCAATAGAGCAATCTTAACTCATTTAGTTGTGCTAAAGGCTGAGTGGGGGAAAGACAAAGAGCCTCAACATTTTGCCACCGTGCTCATTATGCGTATTTTAGAACAATTTGCAATTCAAGGCCACACAAAGTGGTGGGGAGAGGGAGAGAGAGGTAGGCGCCTGGGCTTCAAAGGCTGCTGCTAGAGAATGACCTCGTACCCCACTTCTAGGGTCGCCACCCCTGATGAGAGCCAGGAAGATGCAATTAAAAGAATTTAAAAACAATGTGTAACCAGAGATTGTGGTGCTTATTATCCTATGGTGCCTTGCAATATCAGTGACCTTAGCTTTTTTTCCCTTTCTCTCTCTCAGGGCACTTATCTATTAAAATATCAGTGTAACCCTTTCACAGGGGTACAATATTATTCTGCAAATGTACTTTTGCTATGGCTACTAATTGCACAAGTCATTAAATTGTTCAGTTGCCCTGCTCCTCAAGTATGCTACAAATGTTTCCCTATATCATGACTACATCACTGAATTTGTAACAAGTTCATACACACTATTAAATTGATCATGGCAACCCTCTACAAACTCACACACACAGATACACAAAAACCAATAGATCAATCTTCACATCATATGTTTGCATTAGACTTCCTGTGAATTAAAGTATTAACTAATTTTGTGTCAGTGAGAGGCCAAATATGCATCAGCTCTTAAAATTCACAACATTATGTTCACAGTATTAAGAATCAGTTGCTATCAAATTACAGTTGCAACTGCAAAACCCATTATTTCTGTCTTCATATTAAATGTGATGTCTGTCTGTACAACCCATGTCAGAGTCACTTTATGTATTTATTTTTAGGGGATGTACTCACTCTCTCTCTCTCTCTCTCTCTCTCTCCCAGTCTCTCTTTCGGCTACTGTCTTCCTCACTCGCTCTCATACAGTTATTGCTGAAACAAATGCAATCAAAATGTCACTGCAGGAATGAAAAGGAGCTGTTTAAAAATGCATCAGGAACCCGCCACAGAGGGTTCATTAATTCTACTCAGGCTGTGTGGAGCAGTCATGCTGAAAGCACTACTCTGAGACCCTAAACATTCTCCGACACTCCCTTATCTTTATGGTGTAATTTCCCATTTAGCGAGTTAGCACCTAGGGAGAGCACAGTGTTTCTGGTGTAATTGGGCAAATGAGAACACAGTACCAAACAAGCTCACTTATTTTGTTTACGGAGGTATCCCCATTTGAACTCATGTGACACAGCTGAAGCTCTAAGAACTATATACTGGAAGCTAATCTCAAAATTGTATTTAACTGTCCATTTGTCTAGCAATGTAAAAGCTATCACAGCACATGCCTCCTGCATAACCTACACTTACACAATGATTTTAAAATGCTGTCACTTCAAAATGTCTGTGAGGAACTATATAGCTTAGGATGTCATATGAGTACTTTGTCAAGCTCATCAGGGAAGATAGATGGTCAATTCAGGTTAGTTTGAAAATGCCATCTACATTTTCTCATTCACAGTAGCTTCCTATCACTAAAATGATAGAAGTTGAATTACCATACACATCATCAATAACTGAAGCTGTGGCGTTGCTGCGTGTGATGGATAGCAAACGACAGGTGGTAAGCTGGTGAGGGTACTCAGTTCCGTCTGCTGCTGTACCAAACTGCTCTCTTTCAATAAGTGATGCAGGCACACACATGCATGCACACAAGTGTATTTACTTTGCATGAAGCAACATGTATACACAGTCCTAAAAACACATCATACAAAATACCCATGACACACATTCACCCAACTGTGCCCTCCCCAACACTTTTTCGATAGACCCAGACACATAAACCCAGAAATAAATATAAAAGCAGCGCCTGACGCTCACACAAACACACACCTTCTCACACACAGGTTGTGTTCAGGGCAAAAAGGTAGAGAGCTATTAGGCTGGATTGGTAGTGGGTGGGGTAGGTCTGGTCTAGTGCACCTTATCAGCACCAGGCCTATTCAGACTGTTCTGACACTGACACAGGCAATCCATCATGTCATCAGCCCCCGCTGAAGCATCTGTGTGTGTCTGTCACTGTGTGTGTGTTTGTGTTTGCACTCACGTCTGAGGCATGCACGTGCTTTTGCATACATCCCCATATGCGCATGTGCACAGTAACGTATGTGTGTCCATCGATATGTGAGTACACAATGGGGTGGTGGTTGGGGTGGAGACGTGTATGTGTGTGAAGAAGAGAAAGAGAGGGAGAGATAGAAATAAGACAGAGAGGCTATGCCCAGCAAGCCAGACAGTAAGTAGCGCTTAACTCCAACCTGTCTCCCTGCTCGCTACCTGAGGCCTCAACCCATCAGTCAGTCACAGCCAGGAGAAGTGCACAACCAACTGACAGCAAATCCATACTAGCTCTTACAATCTTCCATCATGACCATTTCACCACACTGAAGTTCCATGGCCTCCAATATCATGGCAGGTGTAAAAGAGCAGTGCGTCTGTCCTCTGCTTTATTATACAGTCAGAATGTCTAGCTGTCATGGATATGTGGCTGTTTCTTTTCCCAAAAGACTGACTTTTTAGTAAGTCAAAAATAAAATAATAGTCACTATATATGGATGAAATGATGTGTCTTCTTTTTAATATGTGATATGTGAGGTATGTATTAAGAATCACTTAATTTCGAACAGTTTCAGTGATATAGATGTTGATTTCCACCTTTATGTTTCTACTGATTATTTAACTCACAAATGTTGTTTATTAGCTTGTGCGGCAAAAGCTATGCAAAAGTTAATTAGAATGCCATTGTTTAAAATGCATATTACATAGGTAGATTATTTCAAAATGTCTTACTTTTGTTATGATTTCTCTGTAAACCACAATATTAGTTAGAATGGAAATGCTTGCTGCATTTTGTTGTATAACAAATATTCTATGGTCATCCTCATGCCTCCTTTCTACCAATGATTCTCTGATTCTTTATCTAGCACAATCCAAGGGGTCTAAATGAACTTATCTGATTAAATGAAAATAATGCGTTTGGCTGTATTAGTTTGAATTTGATTTGAATATGGAAATATTTGATTTCTGCTTTACTCATACCATTGTATATCATTGCGGATGCTGTGAGAAGGAACAAGTAGCTTTAGGTTTGGGGAAATACTCCGTTATGTAGGGTTAGTGGTACTGATAACGATCAATAGCTGGAATGGAAAATTCTCTGGAGGGCTTCATGAATAGAGATAAGAGAGAAGATGAAGCATGTTGCTGCTTTGTTTTGCTTCATTTTGTTTTCAGAAAAAAACCCACCCTGGTCTAACAGTGGTGTACACACAGACACATACAGTACTTTACACACATGGATATAATGTACACACTTCCATGCATGTGCAACAAACACACACACTCACGCAGTCCAAGTATCAGTATTGAGGTACCTACTGTTCTCTGCTTCAGACTTCTCAGGAAACAAATGTGGCCTGTTGCTAACACAAGCAAAGCCCAGCTGTGGCTGGTAGATGCTATCACCCGAGTGTCTGATTTTTCATGTGAAAGAAAAAGAGAGCGATAGAAAGGTGAGTTGAATGTGGCAAGCCTCTTTTGAGGTTGGTGTCAGTAACATACATGTTAAATGCTGTGAGCGCAAGATATTATTGCTAAATGTAGGCAGCGGAACGTAGAAGAATAACAGGCAGGGATCAAGACATACGAAGAAAAAAAAAAGTTTACAAAGTGACTATGTAGCCAGATGCTAAGGGATTAACTTGCAATTACTGTAAAGTTTTGAAGGCAATAAAATGTATATTTTAATAATGAAGATAGATTCATAACATTTGTGAGCCAAATGTGTTCTGATTCTAACTCAACAGGAATGTTGATTTATTTGAGGATCGAAAAACAGTTCCTTCAGATGACACACTTTCTGAAGGGAGAAGAAAACATGCAATATCAAAAGAGGAAATAAACAAAACTGAGACAAAATTCAAACAAATTCATTTCAACTGTGGCATGTTGAAAATAAACACTGACGTGTTAAATTATTAAAAGCTCTTGCATATTCAGAATGATAATTCAGAGAGTAATACAGTGTGAATTGCAATAACAAAATGTGCGTAAAGTGAATTATGTATAATAAAATTTGTTTTTGTATAACAAATGAACAACATTTCTCTATTTCTGTCCTGCCATCAGATTCAATTAGTTGCAGAATGTCGTCTTCCTAAGTTTTGTTTCTGGTAAGCATTGTTTTGTTTGTTACTTTGTTCTTCTGTCTCTATGAAGAGATCTGTCACACACATTTGCATGACAAGTTTCTCAGTGTTGTGCTTTGAGAGCAGTTTGCTATGACAGTATACTGTTGTCCTTTGATTGTATACTGCACAACCTGCTGCACTTTCTGCAATATCTGTATGAGGGTATCAGCAATGTAAATGAAAAAAGTCTTAGAATTTTCTCTGAAAATGGATTGCATCCTTTAAAACTGCAAACACGATACATGAAGCGCAATCTGGCAGTCAGCACATAATTTTAGTTGATTATTCCTGTTTTTAAAGGCTAATAATCTGTAAATACTTTTTTAATAGTTTTTTTAACTGACTGCTGTTCTTTGTATTTCATTCTATTATCGTATTATTATTGCATCATCTTATAGAAATTTTAATTTGTAACAATGAAACTCTCTACATGGTCTGTTTGTATGGCTGACTGCTGTAAAGTCTCTCATTGCACATTTCAGGTTAACCACTCAGAAAACACTGTATGCATCCATGCACACATTACATGAATGCATTTACACTGACTAACATGTCCATATAAGGCATGTAATTATTGTTATAGAGCTGACGTGCGCATATGCCACACACATAAACTCCAGGGTTATGCCTAAAACAGCACGCAAGCCTACAGTTGTAGGTTGTTATTTTTTGTGTGAGTACCATTGCAAAAATAACAGCCCGCTGTGAACACTTGTCTTCCCCAGCCGTTTCCCACTGTTAACCTAATCTTTATGATTATTGCAATGGCTTTAGCAGCAGGCCATGTCTGTCAGCAGACAGCAGCTCTCGCTGTAGGGGATACTCCAGACACACACATTTTGCCTTTAATCAATGGGAAGACAGACAATTAGCAGAGTTTTCCAAATTTTGCATGGCAGTTTTGCTTCATTAGATTGTTTACAATGAAGAGACAGAGAAGACAGGTGAAAGAGTGAAAAACAATGAGAGGGGAGATGGTTCGTGGCAGGTTATGATGAGCATGCTTAAAAATAAAATAAAGTACATTTTATGAAAAAATTAAAATCTCTGTAATTCAATGATAATGAAAAGGCACAGAAAAGTATAATCAGACAACATGGACATACAGTTTTACATACAGTATAAGGTAGTAAAATAAATATATTAAAAATTCAACAGCATTAATGAAGTAACGGTGTAGTTAAAGTTTTTCTTGTTCAGCATTTAAGCCCCTCATGTTACACCAGAAAAATTACATAAATTGAGTACATCTACACAGTTACATGAGACAGTCACATCACGGTTCAAAGTCATTTTTTTCCCCAATTCTTCCAAATCAGTACAGACATTAATATCACAATTTTAGGAATGTTTGTTTTTACTAATTATGTTCAGCAGTGGGTCTAGTTCACTGTTTGCTTTTCTTCTCATGTCCCACATGAGGTGTCACACTGAAAGAATTTCTGCCCAGAGCCAGTGACCTCTTAGCCCTTTTAGCACAAGGCAACACCACAGGAAATCACTGAAGATGGTTCCTGCAGCATTTAGGGAGATAATACTCCCCCCTCCCATTTAAAAAAAAAAATCCCTAACAACAAACAGTCGACTGAGCTAAAACTAAAAGATGGCTGATAAGGTTATTAGCAGCTCACGCTGGGAACAAAGGGTGAGGCCCACAGCTAAGATCAATAGCAGATGTTAGCAGGTAGTCTTAAATAGTTTTATATTACAAATACCCCCTGTCAGAACAGACTAATGCTAAACAAATCTTGTTAACAACCCCGATATGTGTGCTAGCATGTGTTGAGCCCCTACTGGGAAATTTGGTAAAACGTGATACAACACTACACATAACCACACTCAATGGAAAGAGAACTTGACTGACTGCTTAAGTCACTCAATATCCCTGTCTTTACACGTGTGTTTACTGGTACTGTGTGTATTGTTATGTTTGAGGTGCCTGTTCCCTTCTACTCATCATCACAGAGTAGCTTTTCATTGACAGTGCTCAGCCAGGCATCAGCTTGCATTAACCAAAGTTTAACATCATTCAAGAGCACGAGATGACCTACTGAGAAAGTACATGAGTAAATGTGTAGCAATACAGCGCTTATTACTGTTCCCCCTCAGGCAAATACCTTTTGCTTAAGCCCCACGCATGGGAACATTTTGTTTTATTACCTTGCAAGATAAGTCGTGAGTGAAGACAGAGAGAGAGGAAAAAAGAGAGAAAGTGGGCTCTTAAGTACCTGGGGAATTAAAATATTCCGGCTCATCATATCAGTGTCTTAGTTCTTGGTTTTCATGTGGGGGGCACGTAATTATAACAGCGTTTTAAAATTGAGCCCAGAAGAAAGATGGGTTCAAGTGCAAATTAATTTCAGATTACCACAACAAAGACAATCAATTCTCAACAAGGACGCCAGCAAAATGCTCTTAAAAGGGCCCATGGTCTCTTCCACACACACTCAACAACTCAAACAATTTTTGAAAAAAAGCCTACTTAAATTACGCTTAAGATCTAAAGCAGTGTCCATGCTTACCTGGTACAGCCTTTGACTCTTTGTTTTTCTCCTCCTCCCTCATCTCATCCCCGCCTTACAACCATCCCTCCTCCGGTTCCGCTACCACTCTTTCAGATGTCTCTCTCATTAACAGTCCTATCACCAGTGGACTATGCGAGGCCTCATTAAGGCAGCCTGAAAGCATGAGTGTGCCTCTGACTTTAAAAGTCAAAGTAAAGGAGGAGCAGGTGGTGGGGGGAAATAAGGGATGAAGAGTCATCCTGGCCTGGCAGTGTAACACAAGGTCAATGACAGGAATAGTCCGTCTCGGATCTTTTCAACAGGGCAATTTTCCAGATGAAGTCAGAGTCTAACGTTATCAGCAGGGTTTAAAGGAAAGCAGAAAGGTTGATGATATTCACTGCTAACCCGGACAAGTTCACTTCAATAGCTTATGGAGAAACTCGTTTGTTTGAGTGAAAAGAAGAAGAAAAAACTGAAGGCCGCATTATTTGTACCTTTTGCCCAAGTTTTTAACTCAGCATTTCAAGTTACAATGATTTTAAACTTTTGGGCCACATCTTCCTGAAGGCAGAGGACTCCAACAGGAGTGTATTTGAAGGCAATTTCATCATCAATATCTTAACAGTGTGAGAGTCAAGAAAGAAAGGACATAAATTTTGTAGGTAAAGTAAAGATACATAATACAACGACATAACCTAAATTGGACCTGTACAGTTTTGACACTATTATTGCTCCACCATTCTTTTTTTTCACATAATGAAATACAGTTGCACCATTTGAACAAGTGCCTCTCTGTATTATTGGACAAGATCGTTTTCAGAATATTTTCATTCAGGATTAAAATTGGGGTTGAGTAGTGAATATGATCGGCCTCTGACCGAGCATCCATTGTTTCTGTGAAGGAATGGGCAGGGCCAGCAATGCTGCTAGCCAATCAGAAGTTGTGGTCATGCATCATACCGCTATTATCTTAATAATGACCACAAAATGGCCTAATTCATTAGATACGGGTTTGCAGCACTGGGAATCAAACAACTTTTCAAGAAAGCAAATAACAAGAGAAAAAATGCCACCGATGTGTTACAAAGACTCATATATTTGTCACAAAAGTAGGAAAACAATATGTCAAAAGATGCACTATAATGATGCTTCAGTAACTGAATAGGCCCTCCAATGTGACCCAAGTCATTACGTACACTGTTATGATTTGCCAGTTAGTGGAAAATGCAGTGCCAGTACAAGCTACCTCTCAGCAGTGAGGGACAAATTCCGCATTGCATGTGATGTGATGGCATTTCTGACAAACGCTAACAAAATACCAAAACTGCTTATGAGCTCTGCATCCTCATTAAGTGAAAAAGGGGTGGGAAAAAGTTCTCACTTCAAACCTCTGTGTGGGTAATGCTTTCAACTCCTAACCAACTTCAAACTTCAAACTTCTTTAGCTCTCAGAAATGAGTTGAGGGTAGTGATACTTCTGAAGGCAGGAATGTTTCTGCTTTGTTCAAACCTTCAGTGTTTAAGCTAAAACTCATAAGCTGTATTCTTTTACACCAAAATAACAACAAATGATTGGCATTATACACTATCAACAGAATATACAGTAATATATGTGCACTGAGCAACTGTACATGCTATTCAAAATCAGTGTGCCTATGTAAATATAACTGGTTCTGCCCTCCCACCCATTTCCTTTACCCGCCTCTTTCCTCATTGCTGTCCAACCACAAAATCCATGCACATTCACCAGGTCTCCCTCAACTTCCCAGCCCTCCCAGCTGTGAAAAGGGGTTATCCACACTTCTGTGAACCTGGCTCTTGCCCTGTGTTCCTCAAATCTTTAACTGTACCATTCCTTCCCCCAATCCTTGCTTTCCTTCTTTCTCTCCCTCCCTCACGCCCTCATACCTTCATACCCCGACCCTACATGCATTTCTCCCGTTTCCCTCGCTGCACCCTCCACCTACTCATCCTTCTTTCTATCAATCAACGCACCCTGCAAAGAACGGCCTAACCATTTCTCCCATCCTGCGTGCCTCTCCTCAGGGAACCTGTTGTGGAGTAGAGTCGAATGGCTGCGAATGCTGAGGGGAAAAGAAAGTCAAGCCTCATTAGATTCTCATTACCTTTGCAAACTGAAAGCAACAGAGTTTTTTTTCACCATATAATCGCAGCCGTTCAGTGCCCTGGGAATCACTATGAACCCCCGCCCCACCACCGCCCCCACCCCAACTCCAGCACCAAGCCACACTCTCCCCCTCCCTCTTTCCTTCTACCCACCGTCATCCTTCCTTTTTAACAAGTGCACAACGAAGCATACAGATTGGCTTAGCTAGGGGAATTAAAGTTTTATTTCCATTCCAGTAGCACAATAATGCCTGTCATTAGAATGCCCCCTTAAAGTTTAACATGCCTTGCATTTCTCAGTTCCGGAGTCAATTTACAGCCCCTTCAACAACAAGTGGCAAGTTTTACAAACCTGCCATGTCTGATTAGCGACATGTAACAATATCACCTTCTTAAAGTGAGTTAATGATCTCCCCTCACTATCTAAACCCACTCCACCCTCCTTTGCTTTGTTGATTTTTTAATAATGTTCTTTTTTCTACTCTTCAGACTGTCAATCACATCTGCATTGCTACCCCTGTGCCTCCCCACAACACACACATAACCACTACCCCACCCAAGGGAGTATGTCTATCTGTGTCTAAGTGTGTGCTTGAACACCCCTCTCAACACACACACAGACACACACACATACACACACACACACACACAATGCTGCTGCTGAAAATAAAGCCAGTGTTGAGTAAATTAGCACATTTTGAAAAAGAAGTGCTGGAAAACCAATACATCACCATCAGCACAAATACTCAGAGAGTCGTTACCAAACTCATAGCAGATAAAGCCACATAATAAAAGGATATTCAAGGTGGTAGTAGCAGCATGCATGTGTGTATGTGCTTGTATGTAGGTTTGGGGAGTCGGTTTGTAACCCACAGTTCAAATTTACATACCAGAGTGAGTTGCTTGTATAAATAGCATTGTTGTTATAATAATTAAGTAGTTTTTTTTTAACATTAAATAGGTCAGAGGCTTCAATGGATATGACTGAGGTAGTCCCCATTATTAATCAGCACACTCAAAATGCCGCCTTCAAAGGGAAAATGCCATATTGCAAGATCATTGAAGTTGAAAGCCCTTGATGTAAACAAACTGAGCCCTGAATTCGTTGGCAGAGTGTAAACCCTCACTCAAAGGAAGAACAAAAAAAAAACATGAGTGACATTAACATCATATTTAATCTTATCAATAAACCATGTTTACTATCAGACTTCAGACTTCATATGTGATATGCCGCAGCTTTGCTTGAATTGAACAGCATGGAGTTGACAACTAACTGCTTTGGCCTGAGAGAGCACAGGTGGTCCCAGTGCAGGTATCAAAGGGGAGGTGATACAATTTTTTTCGTCATTAGTCTTCCCCTGTGTTTCTATCTTTTCTAGTTTACTGAAAAAATAGTCTTTTGCACTGTTAAGACATGTCATTCTGGAAAGTGGTTGCAGCTGTATGATTCAGAATATTGTTTTTCCTGTCATACCTCTTAAAACGATTGAGGCTAATGTCCGGCAGAAGTGCTTTTGGCATTATAATAATAAATGTTTCAGAATATGACATAAATACTAGTTTCGCAAGCTCCCTAAAAATTGCATTACAGTTATAGCATGTTTTTTCTCAAAATATTCACTTTTCAGGAGAACAGAAATACCAGCTTTGAATTCTGTTTCAAGGCCAGAAATGGAAGCTAATTTAATTGGCTCTTTTACACAACTTTCTCAGCCCATAAAGTTAACAAACCTAACTAATTTTTTGACTTTGTGGTGGGAGTAAACCACCACAAAGCCCATTCTCTGCATACTTGCTTCCTACTGGCTTCCTGCTGCAGCGCTGCTCCCATGACTAGAATAACTCTTAAAAATTATATCCAGGACTTTGCAATTATCAAACCAAGTTCAAGGGAGATGATACCCACAACAAGTTGGAATCCTAATCTTTCAGTTGACTTACTGTTGCTAAACTCTCTGTTACCCACCCACCTCTCCCAATATGGTCACACCCATGCAAACACAAAAAAGAGAAATAGAAGAGAACAAGACAATGGCACATGAGAAAGCAAAAGGAGAAAAAGGCAAAAACAAAACAACACAGAAAAGACAAAAAAGACTTCCAGAGGGAGAAAAAAACCCACAATACAAGTTCACCTATCCTAACAGCCAGGCTGGTAGTTGTTGGGATGGTAAATTGGGTTTGGATTCTTTGTGAGGTATCAAAATAGGATTATCCCCTTACAGTTCAAGGCAACCTTTCACTCATTCTCCCATAATCCCAGGTGGGTCATTGGATACACTGAAACATAGAATTGGATTGGATAGATTGAAACCTATTTCTTCTCAGTACCTATGTCTGGTGACATTTTGTTAAAATAAAATGTTCAGTAATATGCGCTTAAAGTTTAGTTACACCTTTCTTTATGTGCTTTTTTAAAAAAGAAATCTGGTTGTTTGCATGTAGTGAATGACACTAGAACTAGAGGATTATGTGGACTTAATAAACAGTAAAGTTACATATCATTCCTTGAAACACAAACTCATCTTTATAACATTTTCTATTTTGTTCCGGACAGCACGTCACTCAGAAAGGCTGACTTGAAATGGGATCTCTGTTCTGTTTGTTCTACTTCTTTGTGAACAATCCTCAGGATCCTGATCAGTCCCATATGCTGGGGTCACACTTGCCCCAGTGTTGCCATTTTTTACCAAAGTCTTAAACACCAATACAATTTTCAAGAGGTTAGTGAAAACAAGAAAAGAAGTACTTTTTTGTATATATGTCTAAACTTTCTGTATTTTTTTTCTATTTGGTGATAAACAGAGGAGGGGAGTGTTCTTACCTCCATATTTATATCAGTGCCTGGAACCCAGCGAACCACAGCCTATCTGGGAACAAATGAAGAGAGAGGGCTAGGTGATTAATGAAGTGGCCCACGATAGCAAACTGACTCTGATAACAGTTTCTCTTGCAAATAATAAATTACAAGCCTAAAATTCCTCTGGGAAAAATAGAAGGGAGGTATGAGGGTACTTGAGGAAAGCAGTAGAGAGCCAGACTGAGAGAGAGAGAGGGGGCTGAGGGTGAGATAGAGAAAGATAGAGAGAAAGACCCTGTTAAAACCTGGTTAAAATAGTGATAAAATGAATAAAGACACAGGCGGCAAGAAGAAAAAATTACATAAAATATTGGGATAAGTGAAGGCTTCACTTTGCATTTCTTCTCTCCCTCATCCTCCTTTCTCTCTGCCCTCTTTGCCTGCTGTCAACCTACCTTTGCTGTCCTGAAAGATATCTGTTTTGCTTTTCTTGTATCCATCAAGAATTATCCCTGTTCTTTGTCCAAAGCTGGCAAAGAAGTAAATAGTTCCATTTATTTGGGTTGTGCTGTGAAACCAAAGTTGTACTGAATTTCTTTCATGAAGCAATGGCATGGTTCTGGATGTAGTTTGTGAAACCCAGTTTTGGCTTTTCTCAGAAGGTGATATCTAGTCTGATGTCCAGGAATATAGATGCCTTATTCACAATGCATTTACTAGCCTTTGTTGTTATGAAAGGGGCTACAGTGGAAACAAAAACTGGAACCAATTTCAGAACTTATTTAAATTGAGCCAAATAAAAAGAAGAGGAGGAAAGAGGGACTGTGCCTTGTTCAAAATTTTGTTATGCAAACTTAATAAATAAATCACAAACTGATGTTTGCCAATGTCTGAAGGTGCTGAACCAACTGTGCTTACCTATGATGCTGATGTAAAAATAGAAATAGAAAAGTGTAAAAGAGAGAGGGGGAGGAGAAAAAAAGCAAATAAAGACAGATTTTGGACTATGATTGGAAAAAGAAGCAACTGTGACAGCATCACCTTAGGCCTGGACCCCGGGCCCCCACAGCACACAACGCAGCAGCAACCAGAGGAAGTTGCCAGGCCCACAGAAGCCTTGGAGGTAATTAATCATTTTAACCTGAAACCTGTCAAGATACAGCTCACTCTGTCTCCCTCCCTTTGCTGATTTCCCTGTCAATTATATGTCCAGACAATTCGACAACCTTTCAGTCCGTTTTTCTGCCTCTCTCTCTCTTTCTGTGTGTGTGTGTGTGTCTCTCTCTCTCTCTCTCCCCAAACTGCCATCTGTAATTGTTTAAAAATGTTCAAAGTATCCTTCCACGCTTCAACATTCTTGAAGACGGACTGTTTTACTGAGCTTCACATTGCTTCGAAGGAGGTGTGGAAGAATTTTTTTTTTTTATTGAAAAAGTAAAACAATAAGCGAAATAAATAGTCTATATGGTCATATCAACCAAACAGAAGCACTTCTTGTTAAACTAAACAATCTCCCAAACGTATATATCTATATAGCTGTATTTAGACAAACATGTGATATGGTGGTGTTAGGAATCCAGTGTGTTGTAGCACTGGTGTCAAATGCTTTAAATGTTCCCTTCCACCAGAAACATTTCTCTGGAAAACTGCACTAATCTCAATCATCCCAATCCCTGTAACTCCTGTGCTAGGTCCTGACAGACTGCTCATTGCTGTTGTGTGACCCAGTGGGCTGGTCCCCATTGGTGGTCCCCCTTCTTCCAATTACCGCTTACAGACTTACTCAAAACCTGCCTCACCACTTCCATATTGTCTTTCACTGTTTTCACTGCTGTGTGGTTCTGTGTGTGGTGTGAGTTTTTTCTCCCCTTCCTCTTTCCTTTTTACTCTCTTGTTTTCTGTCCTCCCCTCGTCCTTCCTTTCCTTCGTCCATTCCCTCCAACCTCTATGCCTACATCCCTCCTTGTCGTCCAGGGAGCGGGTGCAGTACTAGTGCTGCTGCTGTGCTTGCCAAGAACAGATGTCCAAGAAATACCAGCCCAGTGAGAGAAAAGGAGTGAGAGAGACAGATAGAGAGAGTGTGATAGAGAGAGGAGGAGAAAGAGAGCGGAAGCACATGGAGGCAGATTAGGTGAACCGTAGAATCTGCTGGTGCCGTCTGGAAATGTGGGATTCTATTCAGAGATTTGAAAACCTGTGTTGCTAAGCTTATGGTTCTTGTGTTCCTACAACATTTGGGATTATTATTATGATTATTATTTTCAAATACACAGTCTTTAATAACAAAGGTTAAAGTCAGAAAGTTGCTCTTTAGTCTTGTGAAAGTAACTTTGATGGAGCCAAGCAACCACAGCTTTTCAAATCACAACTTAGGTAAATGCCAAACATATAAAAACTTAAATACAAACACATAATAATCTAGTTGGGTGGGGGAACATTTGAATTTCAGTTTGATCCTTGGCTCCTTCTGTCCACATGTTGGAATGTCATTAAGCAACACACTGTACCAAGGGTCATGCCAATGCCTTGCATCTTAGCTCAATGCCATTGCTGAGGGAATTACCAAATAGAAGTCCATTTAATGTTGCAGAATGTTTTCAGTTTCTAAATATTGGCTTCTTCTCTCTCATTCCTTGTTGTTTTCAGTTCCCCTGTTCAGTTTAACATTACTCACAAAAAAAAGTAGGCTAGTTAAAGTTTTTCAGCAGCTCAAAGAAATGGTTACATTACAGACACTCCCACCTTCCACCTTAAGTTGATGCTATGGGGTACTGGCTACTGTTTAAGTGTTACTAGGGACACTTAAAACTGTTCTATTCACAAGCTTCACAGACAAACCAGTGTGAGCATTAAACTGTAGTTTTTTTAACATAATATTTCCTACCTTTTCCAGCCCCTCTTGTTTTTCTTTTCTTTTTCTTGTAAGTGACTCCACTGTATCACACACAGCTCTTTTATCCAAATAGTTTCCCTTCGTTTTTAAAGGGCACCCAAATTTCCTGGATCAAGGTGTGCGATGCTTTTAAACATAATTAAACGATATTGGTCCAACGACACCTGCATGTGGTGATAAAACAGGTTCGGGGCCAATAATATATTGTGTGCTGTGATCCTGAAATGAAACGGCTAAACTGCTATTATCCACATTTTTAAATACATGCATACTGCGGGTCCATGCCTGAATGTGGCTGCAGTATCAACCCCTGTGACCCCAAATCCAAAACCGCATACACAAGAGTAGAAATTTGGGAGGCGAGGGAGAAGTGTGTAAGTGAGAAAATAGCAGACTAGAAGAAGAGTGAGAAAGAAAACAAAAAATGAGTGCCTGCTTTGGAACAAACCAGTGACCCAAGTAACCTGGGTTCCTCCCAGCAGATTATCATGGGCACTGTGTGATTAAGGCCAGCCTCATTAGCATAATGATTTCCCATCCTCCCTATTCTTTTCCTCCATCCTGCCATCCATCCCTCTTTCCCTCCCTCCTTTCCTAGGCCTTGTGTTGTTAGCCACCAGCTCCCAGTGCTCCTCAAGTACTTTAAGCTTGTTAATAATCATTATGGGTGTGCAGTGAAGTGGGGAAAAGGAATAATTACCTCACCTGAGCCAAACCAAATTAACCCCTTTTCATTTTTTCCCCCTATTTTACTGTTGTCGGTTACCCATTCCATATCCCCACCCACCCACTTGCACACATGCACGCACACCGACATAGCATTCATCTGGGACCTATTAGGGATGTCTGTTATTAAGTGCTGAAATAATAAATGCTTGCACACACCATTTGCTATTTGGTAACAGAAGTACCTGTTTAGATGAAAGCTAAAGAGCCCTGTTTCACAAAGCAGGAACAATTCTGAGTAAAACCCAGGACATGCTTTTTGGCCATGGTGGCAGTTTATAAATGTGCACGTAGATAAAAAAAAAACAGAAATGAAAAGAAAAGACCTGATGAAATGTTTTCAAAATGAGACTGACTAGAAAATGTTGAACAGTTAAATGAACGATGATGCAAGTTGACACCATCTGAATACATATGTGATGGTGATGGATTTCATACTGTGTACGGCTCCTCTTTGCACACCACTGTACAAATATATATGCGTTTGGAGAAACACTGCCTACACATGAGGCGTAGCGTGAGCAGCACGTTAGCGGAACAGCAGCAGCAACTTCCATTCCTCTGTGCGTGCCTACACACATTTTGGCATTGTCAGAACCCAACACACAATTACTCTTGTTACACCTGTTAAGGTTAAAGGAAGAATATAGACTTGAAGTGTAAAACTGCGATTCAGGTCCCATTAATGTGTATATCACATGCATATGTGTAAAGCGGGAGTGAGACACCAGTCATTACGCTGCCTTTATAGACAGCTGGAGTGGTTGAAATAGAAATCTGTTCTTTCAAATGTACGTGAGAAAGACAACTGAAAAACTCATCTGAAACACTTCCTGTCTACACGCCGTAAAGGTTAAAGAAATATGTAGAAAAAAAGACACCTAATATCGCACTAAAATTTTATTTAAAGGGCACCAAATTTTCATGGTTTGCATTGCCTTAAAGTATACTTTAACAATACTTTTGTGATTAAAGAGGACATATAATTCTTTTGGGCTTTTTCCCTTTCTTTTTTTGTTATTTATCTTTTTTATGTATGTAATAGGTTTGCAAAGTGAAAAAGCCCAAAGTCCACGCCAAAGGGAGTTACCACCTCCCACAGAAAACACTGCTTCTGAACTGCTTGAAAACAGCTCGATTGTAGTCCAGCCTTTACTTCCATAACCTATCTGTGCCACTTTGTAACACGCGTCATGATGCTTGCCTTAAGGCTAGTCAGGCCCGCCCTCAAAAACACCAGTGGAAAACACACTGAGCTATAGCACATACACAGTGACAAGACAGTCATCTCCCGCCTCTCCTCACTCCCACCCTCCCTACCAAACTTTAGGCAGTCAATGGGAAAAAAGTTGTTACCGTGAAGTAGAGACTTTTGTTACAAATTATTAACTTACCCCTCTGAAACTCTTGCTCCACTCTAGGTTGCGAAGCTGGTTTGGGAACATGTACAGCTGAACCAAAGCTGTGGTTACCGGCTTGTGAACCGCCCTGCTGTGCTTCTGATTGGCTAATAGTCCTTTACAAGGTACTTAAAATGCACAACTCCCAGCAAAGATCATATTGAAATGAGATGCTTCATCTCATAGCTAAAACTGAGCTGTCAACACATATGGTGAAAAGAGGTGACAAAAATATGATGTTTTTTGAAAATTAAACTATGTAACCTATTCTAGCACAACCCCTAAATAAAATTATGAACCTGAAATTGAGCACAAAATGACCACTTTAAAACTGAGTAAAAATAAATGGTTGGTTCTGTTTGTTCACTGTAGCTCTCGGCCATTCTCATTATTTGTGGTTAGGGGTAACCAATCCCACCTCATAAACCCACACAAAATTCTTTGTCTTAATTATTTGATCCCATTTCCAATATGTGTAATCAGCTGTTTATGGACTCTTACCTGCCAGACTGCTTTTTTTCACCCTCTTCATTGTGGCAAAATTATACACCAAGGAATGTTGGAAGGCAACATACCCTGTTCATCCTGGGGCCCTTTCTCCACATTTTTCCACCCTTGTCTGACCGCTTAAAATGTGTTTCAAAGACACAAGTACCACAGAAATGTGGTACTCCTTAGACACCACACTGTATTCAATGAAACACTCACTGTATGACACGCAGTAACAAGTGAACAAATCTATACAAGTTTCTGGTGGACATTTAGTTCCCTGCAGTATTTTGTCCGTCATAAATCCAATTTCCCCCTCTCAGCAGAGGGTAGACTAAAGACATATGTCTGTAATACAATAACCTGATGCTCCAATAGAGATAGATTAGGGGCCATAAGAAATGAAAAATGTTTAAACTGTTAGGGGAGAGAACTGATATTTTCCATATTTCACTGTGCGTAGATGAAAATGACATAATCTTAAATGGGAGGAAACAGAAGTGAACGCTCAGTACATATTTTTCATTTGAGTCAGCTAAGGAGTCAAGAGTTGTAATATAAGGCTGGCTTAACTGTATTAAGAATGTGAACAAAAACCCAGATGTTGCTCTGGCTTTACTTCGAAATGTGAACTTTCCTGGCACCAATAACGTAAGGTAACATCTATAATGCAGTTTACAATCAGTTTATTTGTAAGCACCTCATTATTGACTCATCAACATGGGATTTCTTTTACTTTTACTTTTTTAAAGTAGTATGTCATGTAATAGTTGAGCCACGTGTTGTCTGGGCAGATGGCTTTCTCAACAGCAGGGCTATTAACAAATAAGAGCATTAACATGACATTTGTGCTGGAGAGGTAGCGTACAATTTGTTCAGAACATTTTTGTACAAAGTAACTGCCTGCTGGAAACATGGTTGATGACAGAGTGAGCCAAAACAGTAATGTTGTGGGCCTTAAAACCAAAATAATGGATGAAAATACTCCATAGAGCGACACCGTTCATATAACACACAGTCATTTCAACCATTTTTAAAATAAAAATATTGATTAGTCCAGCTTTAAGATATCTGTACAGCTGATGCAACATTCTGATCTATGCTGCAAAATGTCAATATGCTAGTCTGCTGGTTCCATGTACACCAAACTCACAAACAAATGTTGTTGTGACTTTAAATATCTGTTGTTAATATATCTGCACTTAACTTCCTATCCATTTGGGAAAACTCCAGACAGGCAGACAAGTAATATATAACTGCCATGTACATCTGGGGTGTGTATGTAAAGCAAAGAGACACATTCTAGGGAAGAACTAAAAGAATATTGTATGTCTTCATATATACTCTGTAAACAGGATGCCTGTTTATCAAACAGAAGCTATTAAGAGTTTGAAACCCCCTGGAGCCCCCATCACTGTTCAACTTTGCAAGACAAAACAGCAGCTCCAGAAATGATCTCCTCTAAATGCCTATAAGCACATTAAACATGGGTGTCTCCACTGCCCATCAATGACAGCATTCATGGGAGGGGTACGTAATGAAAGACTTGGAGTACAGGGGGATAACGCTACAAGCAGAGCCATCATCACTCAGGTGTGTGTGGTTGAGACAGAGGATCAAAGGCAGCCTCTGCCACTGGCATGCCTCTGCTGTGCTGCCGGCCGTGCTGCCAAAAAATCACTGGGTTTATATCAGGGAGGATAAAGTAAGGATTAAGAATAAACGAATTCTTGAACACACAACACCATTTACACAAGAAACAACAAGCTGGATATGTGGGAGGCCTTCTGTATTTCAATTTGAATGCTCAGTCAGAGGGAGACGCTTGGAGTGAAAAGGTCTAACGAGGCGCAGACAAAGCAGTCAAAGAGCACATTTCAACTTGGATTCATAAAAGCCTGCAAAGATGTGAAGGTATGAACAAGGTATAGCGTTTTTTTTCTGGTGTGGAAGCAGGCATTTATTGATAGTAACTTGAAGTCATGTCATTATTATGAGGACAAGAAGTTCAAATCCTTTTCCACTCAAACACTTCAGTGAGTGCTCTAGGTAATCCCTTGTTCGAGTCAGTCTGGTGGAAGAGACTTGATGTGATTGAAACGTGATTCTGGACTGTCAGAAAAACAAAACACTGTAGTGTGTATTTATCGTTTGTTCACATGTGTACAGGAAAGTGTGCATCCATTCTGTGTTTATCAGAAAGGATGCCCATACATGTAGCAACTCGTGCCGACTCCCAGTTCCTCCCCCTCGGCCAGTCAACCACACTTCAGACTCATTCCCATTTCTCTTTCCATCTCTTCATCCAAGCAGTAGCATGTTGTTTCACAGGCACAAGCCCATGTTTTGTTTTGTTTTCTCCCCTCTTTGTTTTTAATTGCTACCGTGGAGGTCAATTAATTTCACTCCCCCCTCTCTCTATCTGCAGCCCACACAGCTGCGGCACTGTGTGTTTGTTAGCCCATCTCCTTCCAAGCCCTAATGCCACATCACTTCAAATGGATTAATCGAGCCACTTTGTTGTTTAATCTTGCTTCGGCAGAACTAGTGGGTGGGTGGGTAGGGGGGTGGGTGTGTGTGGGAGGGAGCGAGGGGTGTGATCAGAGATGAACAGGCTTGTCTGTCTTTGTTGTGGAGAGACAGACAGACTGATGGACAGACAAAAAGTGGATGCATGGGCAGAGGGATGGAGGGACAGAAGGACCAAGTGATAGGCAGATAGAGGGATTGAAGAAGACGTGCAGCCAGAAACATAGACCAGTTGGCAATGACTGACAGACACAGAAAGAAAAAGAGACAAATGGTTGCAAACATGTCACCTAATGTCTGTTTAAAAGGAATTGTTTTAATACAGACATCATGTGGAGACATGCCTGTTCAGTCATTTTTCACTGTTTTTGAAGCTGTATAATGTGTATACAGTGTGTGCGCATTCGAGTCTGTATACTGGACACATCCAACTTCGCCATACTCCTATATTGAGTGACAGGACAATATGTTCTTATGAGTTAATATATGATAACAATTCTGACACAACAGACACATGTATAAACCACATGAAATCACACGTTGAAGCACACAAATTCAAGCAGGCTTGAAGATGCATACACCAACAATCACAGGTCTGCAGACAAGCATGTGTACATGATACCAAACATCACCTCTTCAGACACACACGTGTATACACACACACACACACACACACACACACACACACACAATTAAAGGTCCTCTTTGATGTTTTGATGCTTTCATGTTCTGATGACAATTTCATCAAGAAGGAGGGAGGCAGCACGGTTCAAACCTCCTGGCTACAAGCAGCACAGACATGCTACCGCGCTCACACACGCACACACATAAACACCACACAGATGCATACAGACAGCCTCCCAGCTACCAGCGGTGCTCTTCTCTTTTCTGACCTGCTGAGTCAGCCCGAGCCCCTTAAGACTTCTTACCTCTCAGTTACTAGATATCAGAGAGGGAACGAGTGCAGACAGGGAAAATATGATGGGAGAGAGAGAGAGGGGGGTGCAGAAGAAAAGATACTGTCTGGGGCCAATCCACAGACCTTTTGTAGTCGCACCAGTAAGAAATCACTTGGCTGGCGAGGAGAAGAATAAGGGCCACTGACCTGACATTGGATTCATTGTGTTTTGTAGAGCCATTCCTTGACATTTTGAATTTGTCCAGTCACTTTTGCTTTTGCAAGATGCATAGGGGTGAATAACTATCTACTGATATTAATGTCAACATTATATAACTCAAAGTCTGTTTACAGGTCTTGGGAGTATTACTGCACATGTGACAAAAGTTGTATAGGCCCTAAGCATTTGCGGCTCCAGAGGGAGCATAGATGTCACTTGCATCAGTGTCAATTGGGGCTGAATCCTGCAAGTTTGCAAATGTTCCACCACACACTACTATGTCAGGACTCTTCGATTCCTGGACAAGAACAGTTTCTTTTCAGGAGAAGCTGCCTAGACTCTCTTTATGGCCAATTACAAAACTGTCTTTTCTTGTTAGCAATGTAAAAGAAATCAAATAAATACAATAACAGCTCAAACAATTTGCTGATCACTCAGTCTGTGTTTAATTGGCATACTGTTCGAATTAAGGTCAGAAGCAGTTTAGAAAAGTGACCTCAGGAGATTGAAAAGGAGCCCACAGTCTTTACATTGTATGTGTGTGTCTGTATGTTTGTGTGTGTGTGTGTGTGTGTGTGTGTGTGTGCACGCTAGACAAAGGAACACAGACAGTGTGTGGTTTCCTCTGCTGTACAAGCAAGGCTTTGAATGAAGCAGTGAATAAACGGTTTTCAGTTAGCCCTAGATGCAAAGTTCCTTTACTGATAAGGAGAGCTAGAGGGCTAAGGAAGAGGGCAGGTGAAAGAGAGAGCGAATTGAGTTGAAGGGGCCGCATGTGGGTTTCCACCAAGGTGACAGTTGAGTAATACCAGTGTTGCTATTACAAGAAACAACACCACCAACATCAGAAAGGCATTTCAAGATGCAGATAACTGTGGAAAACAATACAATACTACTACTACTACTACTACTACTAATAATAATAATAATAAATAATAATATAATTAAAACAAAAAAGAAAAAATCAGATTAGAAGTAAAGCTCCTCTGCTCATGGATAACCCTTTATTACACAAAAAACAGTGCTTAAATTACCAAAGAGCCCTCCATAAAGCACCGTAACTTCCTAATCTTTTTATAATTAGCATTTCAATGATCCTACACATTAATGTCCGACCTTCAAGAACTCTGACCCAGCTCTAATTAGTGCTAATATCCGATCATTGCCATATATGAAACTAGCCATGACCAAACAAATGGACCTCAGGTACAGCTAATTTCTGGAGCAATTATCTTTTCATGTTGAGAGATTTAGCTGATTATCTGCACAATTTCACACAGCTTCTTTTCCCAGTGCGATTCTAAATGACATTACATTATAAAAAAAATATTTTTATCACTTCAAAGCCTGGCCCTGTGGAGAGGCTGTTCAGATGGTATTTCTTTTAATGTTTGGTCATGTGGAAATGCGCTAAAAGCCCATCAACTCAACTGCACATACCTATGTGATGCCCCAGTGTCGGGGAAAAAAATCAAGAAAGCATGACAACTCTTTAATATTGCATCCATTAGTGCTTTCTTTATTTGTTTAAAAGGTGTAAGCCAAGGACATTCTGACAATCCTAGAACCCAGATTTAACTGTTGAGTTGATCTGGCTTTGTGACATGTTTGCTTAATTTACATAGTGACTGAAACAAACGTAAAGTAATTGCTGAAAGGCAGTTTTAAAATCTATCACAATAGGTTACAAATTGATTTTGAATAAATTCTAGTACTGTACTAGTATACTTTACCAGGGTTTTGAGACACCATCTCTGAGTCTGACTAGATTACAGCAATGTTGCTGATACAGGTGTAGGATAGTTAGAATAAAAGGTGGCCAAACTGTATAATTAAACTCAATGTATGTAATCATCAAGTCGGCAGAGGACTGAAAACAATGATTATAAGGTAAGTCAGAGAGGAAATGCTATAGTATATGGGGAGCTGCCTGTGTGGTCCAAAGATTCAAATGTCCCCATTAGAGCTGGTGACAAAAAAGCACAATGACAGTTTGCAGACAAGGTATAAACAGTGATTAGATGCAGGTGTAAGTGTTCTTTACATCTTAGCAGTGGACCGGGAAAAGTGGGAATTGTTGTAGGTTTAAATAACATGATGGTTTACATCATCGTCAAAATAGTTCCCATATCACAGATTTTTTTACAGTGAAGTATTCCCCTTCTGCGTCACCCTCTGCGGTATGCTTCTTCATGTTAACAGATATGCATGACGGCGGCAGTGTGATTTCCCCTCTATAAACACAGCCTTTAATTCACTGATTTTTA
Organism: Micropterus salmoides; assembly: GCF_014851395.1. Classification (NCBI taxonomy): domain Eukaryota; kingdom Metazoa; phylum Chordata; class Actinopteri; order Centrarchiformes; family Centrarchidae; genus Micropterus; species Micropterus salmoides. The sequence goes on along the minus strand of NW_024040152.1, from coordinate 23,510,216 downwards.
ATAATGAGAACATTTATTGTGACGCTTTGAGTCACTAATGCTTTTGATTGCTAATCTTATCAATCCTGCACAACACAGGGTTGATCAAATGAACACATTTCCTGTGGTGGGGGGGAGTTACTGGATTAATACAAAAAGCAGTTAAGGGAAATGTGAGCGTTAAGAGGGTAATGAAAAAGAAATGAAATGTAAGAAATGTAATTTAAGAAGAAAAGCAACAAAAGAGGTTCTGAATTCCAATTAGGGAGCAATGTCTCTAAGATGCAATGATCTGATCTGTCAGCTCATCTTAATTTAAGTGCAAGAACATTTAGAAAAGTATGTGTATTTCCATATATTATTAGCATATTCAGCATGAAAACAAGTGAGGTAATTTTATTTATTTGCTTGAGAGATGGGATTTTTTTTTTTGTCACATCAGTCCCAATAATGCATTTCACTTAGCCTTTTAAAAAAGGTTTATATACAGGCGCTAAGAGATCATTTCAAAAATGTATCCTCATAAATTATCCTCCCATCCTCCACTCACCCAAATGTGTATTTTTCTAATGCATGGGAGGCCATATTCAAATGAAGGAGGGGAAGACCTTTCACACCACGCCGGGCTATAATGGGGAAAGCTTAGCATAACTTCCGTCTGATTTCCAATGCAAATATTAGCAGTCAAGTTCAGTGTGTGGCTGCAGATTATAGTTTATCCCTCTCACACACCACAGAGTTCTTTTACGCTCTGGAAACATTTTTGCTTATCAGTGCAATGCAACGATCAACTCTCCTCACATCCTCTCAGTCCCTTGGAGACTTCAAGTGGGACTGGGGGAGAGAGAGAGAGAGAGAGAGAGAGAGAGAGAGAGAGAGAGAGAGAGAGAGAGAGAAATTATGATAGGGGGGTTAACGGCAGAATGAGAGAGGGAGATGAAGAGGGAGAAAGAGAATAATCAACATTCAAATGCAGTCAGATCCACCCCAAACTTCAGCCACCACCCATGATTATTATTTTTTTCTCTGAATCCTTAGAGCTTAAATCCTTAAATTAAACATCTTAATTGCTGTAAGCCTCACTATCAAATAGGGAATTACAAAGACCTCAGAGGAGTCTTGCCCCCCACCCCCCACCTCCCCACCACAGCTCCCCTTCCCCAAACTCCCCTCTCAACTCCTAATAACATATCACATATTATTGTTTATGTAATTACACTGTGCGAGATGCTGCCGCAACAGCCCTCCTATCTCCCCCCACTCTTCTTGTGTGTCTAATAGTATAAAGACAGCATGACTGATGAGTTGTCACATCAAACAATAGATCAAGAATAGCACAGATAATTCTATTAACCTATAAGTTTTCTTATTGGGTTGTCCTGGGAAATGCATTTTTTTTTCTTGTGCTCAGATAATGATACATCCATCTCTAGGACAATACACAATTGGGCTGCTTTCCGACAACACAGTGGTTAGTAGACACTTATAGCCCTTAGCATGTTATTTTAATATACATGTATAGTAAACATATTTGGTGTAAATTAAAGGCAACAGAATCTCCAGTTGTGGGCTAATGGAGCAACAACATTTTTTTTTCTTCTAACAAATTGCTTTATCTCTATAAATCGCTTTATCTCTATAAAAAGCACTGTATTCACTTCCTAAGTATCAGTGTGTCTTGATGTCTGGGGTCAACCACGTCCTCAGCAGCGCACCCATCTGCTTGGATTCAGTTGAACCTGTATAACCGGTTCATCTAGGGATTCAGCTAACACAAATCTACATTATCTTTAAATCTGACACATGTTCCCAAGTTGATTTATTCAAATTTCTTGCAAATGTTAAACTTTTACCTTTGTTTTCTTTTTTTTACATTTTTGTTTTCAAAATGTCTTAAAATACCATAGCTGATTATTAATTTCACGGTGAAGGACTAATTCATTAATAGAATAATTGATTCAGGTTTATTAAAAAATACATAGAAGATGTGTCCGCATTTGTCTGTACTCTGTTGACTTATGTGCCCCCATGATGACTTTTTCCTGACATCAGCTGTAATTACCAGTAAGTACATTTCTAGTCATGTGGCTTGTTAAAGATGCATTTTCCAGAAAAAAAGCTGTGCTTTTTCTTTCTCACATTGTTTACTGAAAAAGAGCCATGTGCATAATGTATCTGACTATTGTGCCTTTAAACAATAAGCAGCAATATATCAGTTAATAACAGAGCAAGGGTAAGAAGAGGAAACTGTTTATTTGTTTGGTGGATTTCTGTATTATACTCCAACATTTACAGGCAAGGGCACTAAACACCAGAGGGGTGGGTAAGCACAAAGAGCAGTGTGGCAGCAGAGCCAATTAGAAGTTACTTAAGGTCACGCCAAGGCCCGAGGGAGTAGAGGGAACAATAAATAATTTGGAGGGTAAAAAGCAAAGTGTTGCCCAGTACAAAATGCATTGTGTTCTTTAAAGTCTTGACAATTTATTTTCCCAATGAATTATACATGTGAGACTCTGCTGCAAACATGCGTTGCCCAGCGAGGGGGAGATAATCTTCAATCTTTGTAAGTACTTTAACAATGGTGTGTATGACAAACACTGGAAGAGATTTGGTGCTGGATGGAGACGTGAAGTGCTCCCTGTATTGTTACATCGCCCAGCAGCTTTGGAAAACAACAATCCAACTGCACTTATCCTTAGCCAATGTTTACTGATTGTTTCATGTAATGGGGAAAAATATTGCATTACCACAGCTTGTAACAGTTAGTTTTCAACTGATGCTGGAAATGTAGAAAATCTATTACCAAATGAATCGGCTTAGTTTCGGAAATGAAACTGACATTTTAATATATTTGATGAATTTGGAAGAGCCAAATATTTTATGACAAATGCTGCATGTTGTCTAAGTTTATACAAACACTGGGATAAGTTGTCGAGCTGGGAGGAGTGATCAGTTTTTACACTGTAAGCTGTGGAAATTGTGAATACAGGCAGTGAGTGAACCTGCAGAGCGGCTTTTGTATTTAAAGTTTTCAGCTGTGAGATTAAAAATTTCCAGTTGGATATATCACTGGGAACCTTCTCTCATATCCGTACACATCCTTTTCAAAGCAAATCCAGTCACGCAGAGCCGTTTGCTGCATTCTACTTTTCCCTATTCTTGTTTTCCAAAACATTAGTCTTGCAAACTCTAATGCGTGCAAATGCAATGACTCAAGCAGGCTGCCTCTCTCTCTTGCTTGTTTCCTTTCTTTCCCTCGCACTTCCTCTGTCTGTGTTTAGAAGGCGGTGAGTAAATCATATGGCAAGGGTAGCGCAAAGCCAGAAAATAATGGGATCATATTCCTCTCTCATTCGCCTATCAAAGTTTCATACAGAAGAAAAAAGCTTCCAGTTTCACTTCCCAGGAAACTCTAAAGACTCTGACAAATCAACATCCCTTGACAACTACATAATGTATGGCTTTTAGTATCTAGCCTGTGAAGCCCCATCACAGCCTATGATTGCTACATTGACTTACCTACACATACTGCCAACTACATTACAAAGAAGGCGAAGCCTTGGAGTTTAGTTTACAGTGTATGCAAAGTACTTGAAAACATAAGTTAGGCAAAGGACATCTGCTTTGCAAGTTTTGATGGACTTGGTACATTTCACAACCACAGATTTATTTATTTATTTATTTGATCTACAAAGTAATGAGTGTGGAGAACAGCCTCATGAAAATTCAGAATTGTCTCGTTTGAGAATCTGAAACATCACAGCTTTTGCTTTTGATGTAGCACATGCATTGTTTGTCTGTCTTGTCAAAAACACCTTCACGAGTGGCTTCCAAATGTTTACAATTCTGTTTTGATATCTCTATCTAAAATACATCCGTTTGACTTTCCCTTTTAGCAGTCAAATTCAGCAGGGATGCTTCCGACTGACTGAGAAATAGCCAGACAGACTCCAATTCCAACTTCACCAGGAATGACAACTCCTTCCAAAACCGTCATGTCTTTTCTTCCTCTTTTTGTCTTAAGTGTGTTTTCAAGGACATCTGGAAAGCAGCACCGTAAAAAAATGATACAGTATCTTTGCTTGGTTGCACTCTTCGACAGCTGTGCTGCACATGGCACAGCATAGAAATCATACGGGAATCATAACAGGCCCAGTTCCATAATTGCATTGTAAAAATGCCCCCATATACACACACAGTGACAGAACAACCAAAAAAATGATGGTAGAGAGGAACCTCACTTCATAAAGCACGTTCATACACACAAGCACACCGACCCACAACCACACGTTAGGTTAGACATCTAATTTAAGTCCCTATATAATTTAGTATATCATACACACGTCAGGGTCCTGCTCTTTACTCATGCACACTCCCTTTAATCCAACATTTCCTGGGGTCAAAGTGGAAGTGGATGAAAGCCATTTCCAGCAAGAGCCCTCTATTGCACGCGCCCTGATGGGGTTGATTAATCCACAGCAACTATGGTTTGTCTTCTACAGCTGAGTGAACAACTTCATTTCAACTGATGAGTTCAAGCTCAGGTCAGGGCGGTCCTCATCTGTGACATTACAACAGCCACACAATGAGAATTAATTTCTCTCACTCTGAAAACAACTACATGGTGCTGGGACCTGACATTTTTGAGACATACTGCAATTAGGATCAAACAACTCGGAGAGGAGTTCGCTGATGCGATGTTGCCCCTTGTGTGCGCGTGTGTACGTGTGCAAACACAGATTCTTTTTTACGTTGTTAGCTCTTCATGTGGCTTTGGTAACGTTGGTCAAGTGTAAACAATGATGGCTTTTTTCCAGACCTTCTCTACATTTGACAGATGATTGTTTGGAGTCTGCTCCTCTGTAGTTTCCAGCTCCCCAAAATGAATGTGCTGAACACAAACAGGTGAAGCAATCTGCAATACTCATTTTCACGAAAAGTGGCGCTTGGGGAAACAAACTTCAAGCGATGTTTGTCTTTGTTTCTGTGACTATCCATTCTGTAGTATGGGTTCCATTTGCATCTAATATTACCACTGCAAAATCAAAGACAAATAAAAACTATTTTTTGATTTTTGCATGGTTTACCATCTGTTACCATACATCTGAATTCTACATCTCGACTCTCTGAGGCATTCGTCCACTCTCTCTGTAATTCACAACCATTTATCTTTCTTTTTTTCCTTTTTCCCCTTGGCAGTCAATCATATAAAATATGCCAAACTCTGAGCTGGCCTCTCAAGTATCACCGATGTGCAGAAGGCTTCATCAAAATATGTAAACATAAGCAATATAAACCTCATGTCGTGAGCCTTGTGTTAACTTTTAGTTTGAGTGTGTTGAAATGATACAGCTTTTGTATACCAACAGAAGAATGTTAATGCAGGTATGGACTGTGCTCATGGATTCAAACATACACACATAGGGTGATGTGGACTGAAGGCATGGAAAAATGAAGTGACTTTTAAATGGGTGAGCATTAATTAATCAGCAGGGCCTTTCAATAGACTATGTCCTGTTTCTGCTTGGTGCCTTTTCCACCTGTCTGCTGGTGCTTTGACAGAGAGATTGCTGGCATTATTACAAATAAATATTGGTTTGAATATATGGCCCTGTCATAGCTCTGTATTATGGTTATGGTTTCAGGAATAATTGAATCTCTGCAGATTGTGATCTGGGTGAATTAATGGATTGTTCCAAGGGGCCGATGCAAAGAGAGGGGGTCCAGGTTTGGCGATGGTGATGTGTGAGAATTCATTTCACTGTTTAGCATGGAATCGCATATTGTAAAATGGGCGAGAGGTGTCCCGCGATGTATGTCACAGTCAGTTTTATCATGAGCGTTATGATGAAACTTCGGTGTCTGTGGGGTTTGAAATAACACTCTGTGTTATCTTTGCTGTGGAATATTCATTGCCGCAATTATTCAGACCTGCAGAGCTCCTGTCTGCGTTTATGTGTACTGTAGAGAAGATATGGTGTGTGAAAAGTTATTCGCAATTGTCTGTACATAAATCAGCATCACATTATGAAAATCAACACACCGCTATGTACAACCTCGCAGTTTATAAGAAATGAGAATTCAAGATTTATACAGAAAAATAAACCTGCAGTTTCACAGCCCTCCAAAGTTAAATCTGCTTTGATAAAGTTTTCCATTCAGCTTTCAAGTCTGCACTTCATGTGAGTGAAAGAAAAGATTTGTAAAAGAGACAAGGAAAACCGCCCAGAAGTTGTCAAGATTGAGACGATAGAGTACATGTCGCCTGCGCTCTATCTACCTGCACTCACATGAAACACAAGTTGGGCAGAGCAAAGACAAAGAGCTTGTCTCCTTCAAGCATGAAGGAAGGCAGAGAGAGAGAATATGTAACCATCCTTAAGTAATTTTGTTTACTGGCCTTGGCTCCTGTGCACTCGGGGTAAAATCCCTAGGCACTCACCCATCTATTGAACAAAACTCAGCAAATTGGTACCCCAGGTTTGTTTCTCTTTGAGCTCTCTCACCTGGGAGCCAGGGGAAGAATTGCCTTGTAGGCCTGAACTGCAAACAGCTTTCTCTCTGATCTGCTCCCTTTGCCCTCACACTATTTGAACTGTGTTTTCCCCTGGCATTCTGGGAACCGTTTGCTCTCTTTCTCTGTGTCGAGAAAGAAAAGGCTGTGTTCTTCATACATTTTTTAAGGTCTGGTGTACGTTCCCCCATGCAAACCCAAACACAGTCATACACACAGACACGCTTTCTTCTCCACACTCGTAGATGCTTTCAGGCCAGGTCTGTCAGTACCTGGACGTCGTGTTTTTTACAGCACGAGGTCCACCGACTCGCTCCAATTTGTAAACAAGTTTGAACGACATGAGCGCATTAGTGTCGGTTCTCTGTAAATTCAGTGTTAAGAAATGCCAAGTACGTGTACAACATGGCGCTTCGATGAAGCTGTCACCAATCAATAATTCATCACAACTTTGCCGGGCTATACAGGCTTCTCAATATGTTTCTAAGCAAAACAGAAAAGAATCAAATGAAAGCAGAAAGATCAGAAAAAAGAAACACACACACGCCATGTTTATATTTAATGGATTTTTGCTTTTGGAAATGCCACAACGCACTTGGTCAGCATGTTTAGACAGGACCAGAGGAAGGAAGGAGGATGGAAGACATGAGGGAGGGAGGGAGGGAGGGGGGTGAAAAACAACTTCGTACAAGCACCTCTGGTTTGTTCTGATTTTGTTATTTAGCTCCATAAAGAAAGAAAAAAAATGCTTTGGCCACCATCTTGTGGTATTTCCTGCTAATCCCCACAACCTTCTGCTCAGCGGTGGTGCCCGTGGTCTTTATGTGTGTTTGCATGTACATATGTGCACCTGCGCGTGTGTTGTGGCTCTAGTTTCTAGTGTGTGTGGCCAAAATATAAATCCATGCCAGGACAGCAATCCGGTCTGAAAACACAGCTCCTAATCCTTTAACCTTCAGAACAAGAGGAGAGGGAAAAACAGCTGAAGGGCCCAGCGTGGTGAAGCAGAAGGAGAGAGACAGACAACCAACTAAGACTTGACCAGACCAGACCAGGAGGCCACTGATATTCATTCAACCCCCTTTCTCCTCAAGGCAGGAAAATGGATTTCTATTTCTGGTGGCTTCATATCGCTGATCATGGTTCATAGCCCCCTTTCAGGGCCTGGAGTTAACATCGCGGGCTGATGTCAGGATGCGAACACTGATCAGAGCCAGGGAGATGGGTCCTGATGGCCTTCCAATCTGCCAAAGCTGTGATGGCTGCTTTGCTGATACCATCACAGTAAATTCTATCACTGTCACTCTCTGTTTCTATCCAGAAGCACTCAGAGTATGTGTTGCCACATCTTAGTGTGAGCATTTGTGTGTATGTGCCTTTTTTCCTGCTGTCTGTGACTGACAAGTTATCTGATGGCATTGTGCTCTGTGTTATGTACTGTAGCATCACCTCAATGATGCCTTTTCCTTGAAAACTTGAGAAGCTGGAATAACAGGTGTGATGACTAACAAGAATATGTGCAATCATTGTGTGACGTGCAGGGTGGTAGCTATGGTGGTCATGATTCTGAAGAATTTAGTTTGACTTGGGGATGGAAGTGACTGAAATAATGATGCCAAATAAAACTTCTCTCTTTTGTTGTTGAGGACCCAAATTAAGTTTAGTTACCAGTTTTAGAGTCAGACACAGACCTTATATTTAACTATGCAGCTAAAAAAAACACAATCTCTGATAACCACACTTGAGTTCTCATCTAAATGTATCCTTAAAACCTTAAATTGCTCCATTTACATCTGTGCTAGTGGTGCAAGCACACTGCTCTGTGTAATATTTTAGCCATCTCCAGTCCATGAATTCTCCAACATTTCCCCTGCTATAAGAACTCCAACCTTTCCATTATTTGGTTATATTGAAATTTATGCTGAGTGATAATTCCTGACAATAAATAAATAAAATGTTCCTCCTACTCTTCTGTGTCTGTATAGCCCCCAGCATATTCCTGGGGCCTCAGTCTGGGAAGGGAAACACATAAACAAGAAAAGATCTAAAGAGACTTAGCCAGGGGCACTGGATAAATAAACTCACACAGGGGTGCAAACACACACAAACTAATGTATCACACTTGCATACACACACATACTGCATATGCATAGCAATATTCCTATCCTGTATGTATTTGCCAGTCACCATTCAAATCTTCCCTCCACACACACATGGTTAATGGTCAGCTAGCCAACTGTTTTAAATAATCAGAGGCTCCAATGTCGAGTTTTGATTCTTTAGAAGAAAGGTATTGGCTCCTGAAGGCAGGTCGTGTTCATTACACCCTTTTTTCACATTTTTCTGCCAACATCCGCCAAACTAGCGGATTAACTGCTTAGCCAGACTTTTTACCATGCTATTCAATTATAAATGTAAGATGGTGTGCGTATACAGGGTGGGAGCATGGTTCTAAAGTGCAGCTGTCGGCTTTTTGATAAAGGTTGCTTGTTTTAACATCTCTTTAAAGTCTTTTTTTCCTTGCAGGAGAAAAATATTAAAGCTGCTGAAAATCAATATGCATACAAACACACAACACTTGCAGGAGTCTATTGACACCCTTAAGAAGGTCTCTGATACTTCTCATGTGGGTTTGCCTCTTGAGAATCCACCAGCACCTGGTATGCAGCTCATACATCAAGCACAACACAAGCAATTGTAGTTAACTGCCTGTTTATGTCAGTTTCTTCTGTTATGTGGGAAGTCAGATAGTGACAACATTTTTTTGTAATGGACTGACCTTATATGTGTCTCTCTCCTGTAGCACAAAAATGCATGTCCAATCAAAGAACTACATCCCTGGCCTTAAACCACAACATATGTAACTGTAAACCTGTGCACATTGGTCCCCATAGACAAACATAAACAGACATATTCATGAGATTATCTTGGTGGTGGATAAAACTGGATATCTGGACAAAAATCAAGTCTTATCATGTATGATCCAACAAACTATGAGCAAAGAAGGTATTTGTCAATGCAGGAAAAAGGTGCTCCTATGACTTAAGGATATTCTTGTTAGCGTATTCACTTTCACTTTGTGCAATATTCACAGACGACCTTAAGTATAATTCACAATAAAGACAGATAAACATCATGTTCCTTCCACTGGTCCAGGAGGTCGTTCTATACAGTGCATTACATTTCCAGTGGCAGGCAGTTTCCCTCATCCTCCATGCCATTAGAGCCATCAATGTTGACAGGATCAATACCTGTGTTTTGGCCCCAGTGCCCCTGCTAGAGATAGCATGTCACTGCTGACAGACAAATATCAGCGCTTGGCCCTGTGACGGAGGGGAAATCACAGTACTTTTCCGTTAAGATCATCCAACATGGTATTGATTTGCCCTGTGCTAATCATACATCAGAGCTGAATAAATGGCTCAGAGGCACACGCTCCATTGTTCACGACTGGGAGATGTAATAAAAAAGAGAGACATTTCTTTTATTGCTAGTAACTCGAGGCTACATAATCGTGCCTTGATGGGGAAAAGGCCTGGTTAGATCGAGGTCCATCAAATGTTGTGGGTACTTTTTAGTGATGATCCCATTGACTGAGGCAGGTCCTGATTACAGTATGTGCAGGTGTGTGTGTGCATGGTGGTGGTTGTAAAATAGCGGAAAACATCTGCTATATTGTTGTTAGTTTTTTTCTTACAAGATAAACAAACTGAAGATCAGAAATATGTCTTAGTTTACAGTATGCCAGTTGGAAAATACAACTGTTTTACTGACTTCTGTTGGAGATGAGAAACCTACAGGGTTGTGGCTTGGATATAAGAAGACTGTCATCCTACACCCCCTTATTGAATCCAGTCAAGGCCTTGCAACAAGGCAAGTGTGCCAGTAATTTCTCATTTGTGATTCTGGCAACAAGTTATTACATCGTGAAGACAGCTAGAGGTAAACAGAGGTAGCCAATGTTAAATCTTCTGATGAGCTTCTGATGAGAACAGCTCCTGCTTTTCAAGATATACTGATCTGACTTAACCTTACCATTTGATTTGATTTTGCGTTGGCGTCTGTAGCCATCTGTCGGAAGCTCCGTCTTAAACCGGACTCTTATCCAGTTTTATTCCACTCTTTTTCGTTACATTTTTTATATACTTTTTATTTAACTTAACTTTATTTAAGTTTTACGTGGGTTAAGGATTTTAGTCATCCGACCTGGATTTTAAACTAGATGACCATAAAAACGCAATCAACGCTACTGATCGCAACAAAGCTCCGGTGACTATGCTAGCCGAGATAACTCTGCCCCATGATGACTGCTCACTCCTTAAGAAAGCGAACAAGAAGATTGCTGACCTTATGGAAGACATCCGACGACTTTCAGAGGAACTCAAAGAGAAAGATTCCCCGCTGACTGGCTTTATGGATGTGGCTTCAGTACAAGCCAAACAGATTGTTTCTCTTAGCGCAACCGCTAACATCCAGGACACCGTGTTTTGGGACCCCTCTGGCCTTCCCAGGCTTTCATCCTGCTCGACTCCGAAGCATCAGTCAAGTGGTGGTCTGTGGCTGCAAGAGAGGCTCGGATGGGGTTGCCTCTCCTCCGTCCATCGGCCTCTCCAACCGCTATGCAGCCTTGTCTAACGACACTCCGGTCCATCCAGTGGATGCACCTGCGGCTTCGAGTCTCCCTGATACGGATCTCTTTCGGCGGACAATGCCTCCCGATACTGTTGCATCTCCTCCACCGGCTACATCTCCTGCACTGGGCCGCCGGTCTGCCGCCGGACCTGATCGGCGGCCGTCATCCCGGTCAAAAACCTCCGCTTCCCGACGTAGGATCCTGAAGGAGGCTGTGCTCAGACGCTCCGGAGGCTGTCTCTACCCTGCACCGTCGGGTAGCCCTTCTCTCAGGTCTGTTACTGCTACTCCAACACAGCACTCGGCAGCTCACACACTCCATCCTCAGTCTACACGCAGTGTTGAAGCAGATTCTGCTAAGTCCTGCTCTGGAACCACACAACCGGCATCTCCTCGTCCTCTTTTCTCCCCAACCACACTAATAATTGGTGACTCCATAACCAGAAACATCCATTTCTTTAACGCTACCACTCACTGCTTCCCCGGTGCCACCACAGCTGACATTTTAAAAAAACTCCAGGACCTAATGCCGTCGCTCCCGTCCTCCATCACAAGAGTGCATGTCGGAACAAATGACACAGCTCTTCGGCAGTCTGAGCTGACAAAATTAGATTTTAACCGTCTTCTTAACTTTTTAAAGCAGTGTGGAAAGTCCGTTTTTATCTCTGGTCCCATTCCCACGGTTGGTCGCGGTGCTGGCCACTTCAGTAGACTCCTTGGCCTCCACGACTGGCTCCAGTCCGCCTGCAGGGCTCATCGTGTGTGTTATGTGGATAATTTTAATATTTTCTGGCAAAGAATGTCTCTTTTTAAGACAGACGGACTTCACCCAAACAAACGGGGCTCAGAAATGTTAGCTTCGCACATACAGCATGTGGTGCGGTCCACACATGACTTACGTGAATGACTAATCATTCATGCAGCACACCTGGACACACCACCGCTCACTGAAGAGATCTCTGCCTCACTGCCACAAACAACTGTCTCCACCTGCTGACATGTAAAGCCGTCTGCTAACAGCGCTGTTCTAAAGACTTCTATTCCTGTCATCATCACGCATAGACCAGTAAACCAAAATGTGCACATCCCACACAGAAATATTAGTAATCTCTTAAGGATTAGGACAACTGCACCAACTCCAGCACCCAGAACAAACTCATTTAAAAGGGCTCTCTTCAATGTGAGATCACTGTCAAGTAAGACTTTTATCTTAAATGATTTTATCTTGTCTGCAAATCTAGATTTTATATTTTTAACTGAATCCTGGTTGCAAATGAATGACTATAGCCAGCTAGCTGAACTGTGTCCGCCTCAATATGATTGTTTTAGTCAACCGAGGGTCAGTGGTCGTGGTGGTGGGCTAGTGAGCGTGTATAGGGAAAATTTAAAATGTCATCAAGTACGCTGTGATGAATTTAACTCCTTTGAAGTTCTCACTCCTAAAGTTGGAGGGCTGCAACCTATCATATTTGTTATAATTTATCGCCCCCCAAAACCGCCTGGAGGATTTTTATCAGAACTTCCTGAATTTTTATCTACTCTGGTTTTAAATTATGACAGAATTGTTCTTTGTGGCGATTTTAATATTCATGTTGATGACCCCAACAATGTTAATGCAACTGACTTTTTAAATATGGCCACTTCTTTTAACTTCAAACAACATGTCAAAGGGCAAACACATAACCGTGGTCATACACTGGACTTGGTTTTTACCCTGGGTGTCAGCATTTCCTCTGTGGAATTAGTGGACATGACCATATCTGACCACAGATGTATTGTTTTTAGCTGCGATTCGCCACTCATGCCGCCTCACCAAGCTCCGTGTGTTCTCGCATCTTTAATGAACAAAGTGTTTCAAAGTTTTGCATATTCTTTCAGAGCCAAAGCCAACACCTGTCTGATTCCAACACCAACAATCTGGTCAATCACTTCAATCATATCTGCTTGTCGTCACTAAATATTACTGCTCCTCTAAAGGTTAGGCCTACGTCTAAAGCTAGTAAGCAACCCTGGATAAATGACAGCATTCGCAGCCTAAAAAGGGAATGCAGGAAAGCAGAGCGCAGATGGAAAAAATCCAGTCTCCAAGTCCATTACCTCAGTCTGAAGGATTTATTAATTAACTACAATAACATGGTTAAGGATGCGAGAATACACTATTTTTCTGAACTCATTACTACACATAAACACAATCCCAGGTTTCTGTTTAAGACTGTGGATCAGCTGGTAAACCCAACCCCTCCTTGTGCCTCAGCTGGAAGTAATGATGACTGTGAATTGTTTTTATCTTATTTTACCAATAAGGTGGTGTCAATCAGAGCCTCTATTACCCCCACTGCCTCTTACTCAGAGGTTCCTCACCAGCAACAAGAGAGTTTTAACCAGTTTTATCCCATCGACTTGTCTGAGCTTTTAAAAACAGTATCACAAATGAGAGTGTCCTCCAGCCCACTTGATGTAATACCTACAAAATTTTTACTGAAAGTAATAGATTCTGTTGGGCCCCATTTGATCTCTGTTTTCAACAGCTCCCTATCTACTGGTTGTGTCCCTGATTATTTTAAAACGGCTTGCGTGAACCCACTTTTAACGAAACCTGTTTTAGATCCCTCCCTCCCACATAATTTTAGACCAATTTCAAAACTGCCTTTTATTGCAAAGATTCCAGAAAGAATTGTGTCCAAACAGCTGCTCACTGTACTGGAAAATAACAAATATTTGAAAAGTTTCAGTCTGGTTTTAGGAAGTACCACAGCACTGAGACTGCCCTGCTTAAAGTCACCAATGACCTTTTAATGTCTGCTAATGAAGGCATGTGCTCAGTCCTGGTACTCCTGGACCTTAGCGCTGCTTTTGACACCATTGATCACAACATCATGTTAGACAGACTGAGGCACTGGGTGGGGATCTCTGGTACTGCCCTAGAATGGTTTTCATCCTACCTGTCAAATAGGAAGTTTTGCGTGTCTGTAAACAACTATGTCTCTTCGTTCTGTCCAGTTAAATATGGTGTGCCTCAGGGGTCGGTCTTAGGACCCATTTTGTTTTCCTTGTATCTGCTTCCCCTTGGACATATTATCCATAAACATGGTTTCTTTTCATATTTATGCTGATGACACACAAATATACTTGCCCGTCAGATCCACAGACCCTGGAATGCTGAGTTCACTTAACAACTGCCTTTGTGAAGTTAAAAAATGGATGTCAAATAATTTTCTCCAGCTGAACTCAGACAAAACAGAAATCCTGGTCATCGGGTCTCAGCAGATGGCAAATCAAATACTGCCATCTGCTGGTTCCCTAGTAAATCACATTAAGCCTGTGGCAAAGAACCTTGGTGTTTGGTTTGATAGTAATTTAAATTTCGAGCAGCACACCACAAAGCTTGTTCAATCATGTTTTTATCAACTTAGAAATATAGCAAAAATTCGATCTATGTTAACTTTTAAGGACACCGAGACCATTTTACACGCCTTCATCTCATCATGCCTGGATTATTGCAACAGCCTTTTCACCTGTTTAACCCAAAAATGTATTCATCGACTCCAGACTGTCCAGAACTCAGCTGCCAGGCTTTTAACCAGAACAAAGAAATATGACCACATTACTCCTATTTTAGCTTCATTACACTGGCTCCCAGTATGTTTTAGAATTGACTTTAAAATTTTATTGATCACTTTTAAAGCTCTTCATGGCCTCTCACCTTGTTATATTTCTGACCTTTTAGTCCCATACGCACCAGCACGTACCTTGAGATCCTCGGGCAGAGGTCTGTTGTCTGTTCCAGAGTCTCGACTGAAAACTAAAGGGGACAGAGCTTTTGCAGTCAGGGCCCCGAGGCTCTGGAACAGCCTACCCGAGGAAATCAGGTCGGCTGAGTCAGTGAACTCTTTTAAGTCCCTTCTTAAAACATACTTTTATAGGAGAGCTTTTCCCGATCTTATTTGACTGTATTTTATCCCTTTTATTTTATTGTATTTTACTAATTTTATATAAATTTTTCATGCTCTTATCTTGTTTTTTTTGTATTATTCTTTACACTTGTTACAAAAGTGCTCTACAAATAAGGATTATTATTATTATTATTATTATTATTATTTTAATGCTTTATCCACATTGAATCTTCAATAAGTCAATAATTCACAATTCTCTGAGCAAAATCAAAATAGGAAAGGTCAACAATCTTGCCAAATCCATATTTACCTTTCTGTAAAATCATTTAAATACTTCAAGCTATTTCCAAACCAAAAGTCGAATAAATCCACACTACTGCTGACCACTTTGAGTGCAGCTGAGAGTGTTGAAAGCCATGTGGTACGTTAAAGGTTAGAAATAAATCTGTTGCTACGTGGAGAGGACGCAATAATTATTTGGGAACCAGCAGTTCTTGATCTTCTGTTTCCTTCCATCTTTTCTGAGTACTCCGTTATCTGCACTATTCCATCAAAAACCACACAGATAACACACTGGAAAACTCAATTGACCTTGACTGAGTGTAGGAGAGTAGACACTTGTAGTACTGACTAAAAGAGGGCGAAGGAAACCGTCTTTCTGACCATCTTTCTGTCTCTCAGCCCACCTGTTTTCTGATCTGATGCCTCTATCAGCAGGAAATCATTTGTCTTTCCAAAAACTTATAAATCACTGTTGGAAAATAAATCAGTTTTATGATGTGACAATACTATGGTTAAGGATTGGTTAGGTTTAGGCACAAAATGTATTGGTTAGGTTAAGGGAGAGATCAAGGTTTAACTTAATGTGTTTCGGGTGGTTTTGGCCTAAACAACAGAACAGCTTGTTTGCCAATGACTCCCAAAACGACATATATGACCGTTGGCAAGTACCAGCGATAGGGGTACTGCACCATTGTGTTCATGGTAGGATTAAACGTTAAATGTGTTAACATGGTGTTAACATCATGATAGTAAGTCATGTGACATAACATACTTAACTTAAAGGGATAGTAAGTGATTTTAATCCAATACTCTTTTTGTTAGTCAGTGAATATTTCCCCACGGTTCGCTAGTTCTCCAGTTTGTGTGTTATTTAAAAAAATCCGGTTTCGCTACACAGCCCTGAGTCTGTAAATGGAAGACAAAGAAAGTGGTGCGGGCATTACCCATAACATTGTTCCAGCCAATCAACAATAGGTGGCGGTAGCGCTTGTGCACGGGAGCAGTTGAACCAGTGGTGAAGTCTATGTGTTGTGTTGCAGGTATACACCGTATACCCACTAGGAACGGTCAAAGATGTCTGTATACCCACTTAAAATAGCGAGATGATGCGTAACAACATAGTTTTGTGACAGAACTTTCACATGTTCATTCATAAATTCACCCCGTCCGTGTTGCGAAGCACTGAACTGACATTTGGGGTTTCCAAGGCCTGTGACCAGGATCTGACATCACCTAACAAACAACAACACAGCTGTGTGTCACTCGCTGCAAGTTTTAATTGAGCTAATGTGAATCACTAAAGGAGATGTGAAACACGATCAAGCTCAAACTACACTCTTTTAGTGTTTTTGTAAGCCTGCAGCTGAATCTCCTGCTGCTCCTTGTGACACTGCAGCTGCAGCAGATGACATGAACTTTACCATTACTGAAACTACAGAAAATGAGCCAGATGAGTCTGATGCTATCATAACGTTATCTGGTGAGTGAAAGTAGCATTTACGTTATCATTAACGGAATGGTAACAGCATTGTTGGTATATTGAATTGCATTTAGAACTAACTTAGTTAACTTAACTAACTTTAATGTGGTGGATCAATGAATGCGTGATGCTGTGTGTATGTCTTACAGTAGTAGAAGTAGCAGTTCCTGGATGCGTGGTCATGCATTTAAGCTGATACAGTAGGACACATAACCTAAGTTTGACAATGGTTTTGGAAGATAAATGTGCTTGAAATGATGTGGACCACTTTTTGTGTCCTCACTGTTTTAATAATATCCTGTATGAGTTTTGGTGATAGAACTAGAAGGCCTATGTTCATTGTTATTTTCTGCTACTGATAAGCCTCAGCTTTCCATTATTGTTAATAATAGTTGCAACTTACACTCTAAAATGTGCACTGAAAATTGCCAGCTGATAAAACCTGTGCTGCAGGGACCAGATTCATATAACACCTAAGGCTTCATGTAGCTCCTAACTGGCTGAGTAAGATGGTGATAGACAATAGAAAATCAGTCTATTCTCCCGCATAGGTTTCATTTACTTTGGGGAAGCTGGGGACATGTCCTCACCCCTTTTTGAAAGGATTTGTTCAAAAATGTTCTGAAAAATAGCTTGCAACAAGAAATGTTAAATAACAAATGTAAGTGCTATGAGAAAAATTTTTGGTACAATAAGAAAATATGATCTGCATTGTCCAAAAATCTGAAGCTTAAAAAATTACTGCATTATATTCAATTAGATTTATATATTCTAAATTGTCACCTGCCACCTGAATTTTGTGTTCCCCTTTATATAAATAAAGACATTTCCACCATAATTTGGTGCAGAAAATGTCTCCAGAATGCAGGAAATTAAGTGTTTAATGCTCAAACTTTTCTGGGAGTCCCAGTCATATATTTTCATCAAAGAATATTTCTTTATCTATCTCTTCTTAATATCTCTTTAGAATATTTCTTTAAATAGTATTAAAATATCTTCTTGTCTTGTTCTCGTGACCCAAAATACCCCACCACTTTTCAACACAAAAGTGCCCACCTGTTACTGTCATTAGCTGTTAAAGTCTTTGCAGTGTTGATAACCTATTGATATCTCTATTACATGTACATGCATACTGTATGTCTTAGTGAGTGTAGTGGTGCTTATGGAACGTCGCTCTGGGACGGGTGAGTATGAGGCTGGGAGGGAAGTCACAGTATACACACTACAAAAATCTAGGCTACACCACTGATTTGAACATGCCAGATTCATTGCTGGACACAGGCACTGTCCAGTAGAAGAGATGGCTGGGAAACAGCCAAAGAAGAGAAGGTCTGAAGAGTACAAATTGTGAAACAAGTTAAATGACCAGGCAAGGGGGAAGACCTGTGTTAACATTGGTGAGGCATTTCAATGCTGGAGAAAACTGACACAGAGATTGCTCTGTTTCTGCTCCACAGGTGAGTAACGTTAGCTTTGCTGTTTAACACAAACAGTAGGTCAGTATTGTCTTGTTCGTTTGTTGTCATGTTTGTGATGGCTCATCCCAACAGGTCCGTTTTGTTGGCTTTGCCATAGCATTTTTCTGACCCACAACAGAGCTAAGAGTATTTGCAGTACTTGCTGTGTGTTTGTTCACTGTATGATAGTATTTACTTATAAAATCTAGACCTAAAAATGCAAGTTTTGCTTGGAAAGTGGGATTATTTGGGTGGATTCAGAACATGAAATGCTAATATTACATCAGACGTACTGGTCGCCTTTGCAATGCGCGTCCATGAACTATGGGGACGGAGCTTCTGATGGAGCACTAAAAGGAGGGGTGTATTTGTTTGTCTGTTCAAAAAGTTCGAAAAGCAACAACCTTTCTGCAGAATCGCTTACAATCCCTTTAACTAGACTTATGTACATAACTCAAAATAAGTCAACGTTGACTTTTGGTTTTCATCACCTAGCAATAAACTTAAATATGGGTCAAAATAAGCTGCTTGCACAGATGGCGTATGTGGCTGTACTTTTGGGGCACTTCTTGAAACAGAAGATTTTTACACAATGTGTTTATCTTTCTGAATGATTGTTAAAGCACCGAGCGCTATGACAGCCAACGTGCCATCCAAAGGGGCACTTTACGATTGCTAAACATGTCAGAGGTCGCACGCCTCTGGAGCAACTAGGGGTTAAGTGTCTTGCTCAGGGACATTGGTGGATGTCACAGTGGGGGATTGAACCTGGGTCTCGCACCCCAAAGGCATAGTCTTATCCATTGCACCACCACAGATATTACTACTGAACAACAACACCAAACTACAATTTCCAGAAGCGATTGTTTGGACATTTCAGATTTCGCTTTGTGGTTTATGTAGTTCTTCTTGGGAGAATAGTCTGGTGAAAATGTGTGTTTCATATCTTTCTTGGTTGTATGGTGTAGTTCTTATTACTAAAGGTACATTTTAGCTGTATGAAGAGCTTACACTTTGCAGGTGCATGCATGTCAAGATGGGACCTACTACTGGTGCAGCACAAACCCAGCTGGAGTACTTCTGTGTTGGCACCGCATCTCAGTCCAAACACGCACTAGTGAGGTGAATCTTTAAGACCTTACACTGCACACAGATGTGAACCTGAGTGTGAATGTGCTTGTCTGTGTATGTTTGAGCACTGCAACAGGCAACAGTGTAAAGGGTTTTTTTGTGTGCCATTCTTCCAGTGCCTGCTGGGATAGGCTCCATCCTGATGAGACGCTAAATAAGAATCACTGAAAATATGTGTTTTATTTATATTTAAACTTAGTTTTTCTTAGGTGCTGATAACATTCTTTGTTGCTAATGTTATACCGATGTCAGATGTTATTAAACCTGTTGTGATATAAGTCCCTTGTGTTTTTCAAGCAGAGATATGTAACCTACAACGGCATTTCCAAACAAAAGCACATTTGTTTGTTTCAGAAAACAACAGAATGTTTAAAAGTCATCATCCCCCACAAAACATTTGCTGAATTTACAGATCTGTTTCATTATTATTATTATTATTATTATTATTATTATTATATTATTATTATTATTATCATTTGTGTCACTCAGTTTCTTGAAAATGTCATCCTCCTTTATCCATTTTTGATTTATTTGTTTATCTCAATCATTGATTTGTTTCTACTAATGCTCCCACATCATCAATGACTCAGATTTTATTATGACCAAACTAACTCTATAAAGTTGCTTCCCTGCAACAACCTTCTACCATATTTTTTTTCACCCACAAGTACAGATAACCTGCTTTCCTACACCCTAACCTTTTCAGTCCTCTGTCATTACCCATCTCTTTCTCATTACGTTCCCACCCCCTACCTTGGTAACCTCTAATAGATTTAGGTTTACTTTTTTGTTTCATCTCTTTATAATTTCCTTCTTGCCCATTTATTTTATGTTATTTAATATATAATTGTAATTCAAAGAGAAAGTTGTTGGTGATAAGTTTAATAAAGTAAACATTACTTTTTAAAACATGATTTAAAACTAGAATATTTCTCATGTGAGGTTAACAACAACAACTTAGAATGAACTAAACTGCAAACTGAACATTTAAGATCTCCTTCCAAATATCTGGCTAGAGCTACCTAAGGTGAAATAACTTATCTAGCTAACATTTTGCCAGTAAAGTACCCTGCTTGTGTTATGGCACCATTGTTAAAACACATAATTAAACCTCTCTAAAGTTGTCGAAAACATGTCAGGCAAATTTAGAACCTTAAAAATGCACAAATTTATGACAACCTGTTAAACCAGCTTCCGATGTGACTGACTGCTTTCTAAGCAAACAGAGAGAGATGACCCTGACAGAAGCTGGCGGCTGTCAATACAGTGGAAAAGTGCCAAATGCACGAAATCACAAACCTTTAGCCTGCCACATACAATAATGATTCTCCTCTGACAAAAACTGCTGACCGGTAAATAATTCATATTCATGCTATGAATAAATAAAATAAACAGGCCCTGCTCTCAGTCTACAAATCTAGAAAGTATTTGCCCATTTAATCATCAAATTTTAACAGAAGCTGCAACACATTGCATAAGCACTCAGGACTCCTGGGACAGTTGCAAACTTGACCAACTGCCAATAAGTGGTTGTGCCTAATTTTCAAGAGCCATTTGCCTCCTATCTGATTCCTTTGCCTTATATCAAGGCCCACAGTATAAAGCCTGTCTCTATCCCTCGGTCCCTAGATGATTAACTTGGCTTGTTGTGTACAGCACACATGCACATTAATTTCTAATTAGCAACAGACTGCATCTACCACTACAACATTTTAGAATAGCTTAGTGATTTTTCCCCACATATTTTTTTTAACATGTTCCTGCTGTAGGTAAGTCAATAGCACCAGCGAACCACTGCTAAATGAATTTAACTCCACACATGCCTTGCAGCAAAATTCCTAATGGTTCTCTTCTCTACATGTAAATGACCTCCTGTCCTGGATCTTTGATTGCAGATCAATGACTGTTTGCTTTATTTCAACATTCAGCACCGGTGAACCACGACGCCACGGGGGCAAATGTTGAACAGAGAATTTACAGGTTTGCTATTGAGCACTTTGAAACAATAAAGCTGCTAGTGATCTATTAAACAAACGAGAGAATAAAGTGGCTGCTGTGGACCGAGATTAACACGACAGATACAACGTCGAAGGGTGTAATTATTCTTTACTGACACAAACGTTTAGCCCCCAGAGCGGAACAGTGTTTACCACAAATACCACCACCACGCTTGACCTAATCATGTGCTGAGATTTACCTGACTGCATTTGAAAAGTGTTACAGCTGATTTGTGTGTGGGAGCTGATACTTTCAAGCAATCAGCACATTGTATATCCGGACTATCCTGTGCTGCATTTGAGCTCTCAAATAGCTGCCAGCCAATAACGTGTGCCCAATTTTTGTTTGAAACTTGGTCAAATTTAACCAGTTAAACAAATGTAAACTTTTACAATAGCCCGATAAAATTAATACATTCAATTAGATCAACTGAAAAATATCACAATATAGATAAAAGCAAAGGTTGAACATGAAGGATGACATCAACAGATAATATGTGCATTTGTACCTATAATTAAAACTGTGTAAAACGCATAATTTGTGCATAATAATCTTTCTGAATGATTGTTAAAGCACTGAGAGCTATTACAGCCAACGTCAAATCTCTTTCTGTATGTGAACATACAACATATTACTACTGAACAACACCAAACTACAATTTCTAGAAGCGATTGTTTGGACAGATTTCACTTTGTGGCTGTGGGAACAAGAGACACAGAAGAAATATCTTGTGAACTGCAATTTCATAAAGTTTAATGTTCTGCTTTAGTTTTAAAATAAAAATCACAGGAATCACACAGCACATAATCATACATAATGCAGGATAGATGTGTATAATTGCATGGTGAGTGTATACATCAACGAGCATCCAGACCAGTGGGGACAATAGAGGACAGGCTTAACCATTACTGCCAACTCCTGACTGTAGAAATATGGCAATCTCTATATTGTCCTGCCAATGTATTAAAGCCATGAGCTACATTCCAGGTCTTGATTTGGTGTGTGATTTGTCTGGTTTTGTGTGTGTGCGCCTCAATCCATGCTTGTATGCCTAACCACTCATGTGCACGCAAGTGAGTGTATGTTGCACATATTGCGTGACTGGCACATGTGTGTGCATGCACCGATGTGTGTGTCAGATCACGCGTGTGCGTGGGTGAACGTGCACACGTGTTTGTGCCCCTGTGTCTGTGCACGTGCATGTATGTGCACTAGCTGGCATGTCAGCTGATGTCCCCAGTAATCCAGCAGTGGGCCTGTTGTGGATTAGTAGCAGGCTCCAGGGGATGGGAATCCCATTCCCATTTACAGATCTCCCTGGCAGGAAGAAAGGGAAGGATGCCTTCCCTCTACTGCCTTCACACCGGTTGGAGCCTGAAGGTGTATGTGTGTGTTGTTGGAATGAAGTTTATATGCGGATGTCGAATGGCTGCTGTTGAGTGTGTATTATATGTATGATGTCTAACATTAAATTCAGCTTTCTCCCTGTCTCCCATTCTTATTTTGGTTTAATACACTGTGTTGATAAAGCATTAATCCATTGGGTTTCCTGGTTAATTGTGTCAACCTGTGTATTAGATGGTGCATGGCAATATAAAACAGGGGGCACAAGGGTTCTTATGTGGCACAGCTTGTGTGCATTTTTAGTCAATATAAAACTACTGTTGCTCAGTGACATATATTTGTTCCCCTAATAAACAGTACATTTTTAATATTAGTTATTTGTGTTCTTGAGGCAGTCACATGAAGGCTGAGTGGTAAAATTGGACATGCCAACTATTTTTTCTTCATTCATTCTCCTTTTTCTACTAAAGAATGTCAGTTTCCTGTTGTGAAATTGCATGGTCTTTCCAGGGGTGAGAAAGAAAATGCTACAGAATCACTTAGGCCCTGAGATACTCTTTGTAGGAACATGTTGTAGATGTGTGGTGGCATTTCGATCATATCTAGTGCAGGCGCATACGCTTACATGGTAACACACACGCGTGCACAGGCCATTGCGTGGCAACAACATGAAATTTCATCACGATAGGATTTGTTTTGAAGTCATTCGAACACCATCCAACACAAGAGATGACCTCTTGAACCCTGAGATACAACCTTACCTTCTCCCCAGTGACAATTTAAATGCTACCTTTCTTCCAACCGGAGAGAAAGAGAAAAACATTTTTTTTTTTTTTTTTTTTTTTTTTGTGTATGTGTGTGTGGCTGGGACTTGCAACTCGATAGCACAACAAAAGAGCCGTGGTGGCAAGTCCCCACGCAGACATTATATGTCAGCATCACCGTCATACTGTTAGCTTGTCCCAACTGTACAAAGCCGTCCTCATTCAGGGCACCTAACCAAGGTCAGCCTGGATTAGCCGCTAGTAACCCTATCAGGTCCAGCACAATGATTACAAAGCCCAGTGACACTGGCTGTCAGCAGACTCTTTCTAGGCAACCCTATCTTCCCGACCCTTGGCTACAGAGCCACCGGAGAGGGTTAGTCCATTTCAAATTTTCCCCCCTTTGTGTCTCCCTTTATTTCCCCCCTTTGATTTTTGGCGACTCGTTTGGTTCATCAATCAGCCTGTCTGGATGTGTGTGTGTTTGAAACCCATGCTGCTCATAATTCCTATAATTTGTGGATTTTTTTCGTCTTCCTCTTCCACATAGCCCATTCTTTGTGCTTGTTACTTCTGAAGCCAACAGCCATCCCACCTAAATCCCCCACCCTCCATCCTGCAGATGAATGAGCCCTGTAGCTTTATGCTATACATCGCATGATTTGTTCTCAAATGAACATTTGCAAAATAGTAACAGTAATCAGAGTTGTAAGCCTAATAGTCCCAGTGTCATCATTTTTTAACTCAATGTAACACTTTATGTTGTACATTGTGAGACAGTATTTTGTTTAAAAAAATGTGAGTGTAGTTTGCATCACAGAACTTGTGAGCGATGTTTTTCAACCATGAATTAGGAAGCAGGAACATCGTTCTCCTTGTCTTACCAATTCAGACATGTCAGAGTAAAGCAAAATAAAGACTTGTGTTTCACTACAAGTGCGGTTGTTGTTTCCCTTCTTTTTTCAGGAGGAATTACACTTCAAGCCCATGGTTTCACGGCTTCATTTTCCTCCCCAAGAACTGTTTTCCCAACATCCATGTCAGTTAGAAGCATGTTAAACAAATCAAACCTAAAGAAAAGAGCTGCCTTGTGATTTTGTTTCGTTAAAAAAAAAGTATGATAAACAGGAACAAGAACAACAGCAACAACAGTGCTAGCAGCATAACGGCTTCTAGGCAACGTGGCAACCGATGTTCTCCACTTCAGCACATCAGAGGCGTCCTTGCTTCAGTCACCCTAAAGGTACCCTTTTACAAAGTGATAGGGCTTAGGGTTTTTAACTCGGGGCGAGAAGCTGATTTGAAACCCCCTCTGCTGCCAAGCACATGGACGGCTGCTGATTAGAAAAGGGTTGGCAGCAGTGGGCAGATGCCAGGCGGGGAGAGAGATGACGGCCTGTCGCCAGTCTGCCACCCAACCCCTGGTCCCCCCAGTTGTCCCCTCCCCTACTGACCCCTCCCCCGTTGTACAAAAATAAAGACCAAAGACATTTCCGGGACAAACCCGAAAGGGGGAGGGGATGAATTGTAGTAGCGCTTTGTATAAAAATTCAGAAAATGTGACATTGTTGTGATGACACAAACTGCAACATTGCAACATTTGTATTGTTTTTTTTGACCGATCTTAAGAGTTTTGGGGACTTGTGTTGATCATAGGAGGCTGACACTGAGTCTGCCTAGCTAACTAAGTTGCACAATAAAAGATCACAGTGCAACTCTTTTGCACACCCACGCACAAACATGAGCACACAAACACACATGCACTGTACTTTGGGATACTGAACATTCCTTCACCAGCCCACAGAGGATAAAACATTTTGAGCTTTCTGGGTGTTTTACTCATCACTTCATGCAATAAAAACCCACTAGGGTGAGTCCAAAAGGAGACAGACCAGAAGACAAAAAAAAAAATGCTTTTCAAAAAACTAAATGCACTCTTCTAATAGGTCACAATGACATGGAGGCAGTGGTTAGGCCTACTCTGAGAAATAACCAGGCTTTTATCATACTGCTATATTCCAGACTGTGTTGATTTCAGACCAGCTCAATATGACTACATAACTAGTCCATTTCTCTGCTACACCACAGCACTTTTAGTCATCCACCTACAGCCATGCTTAGTAAGAGTGATTAGAGTGACACACATGTGCATTTACACATTTACCCAGCTTCACCCTACATTGCCCCCAAATGTGCCCACATAGTTAACATTTAAACCCCAATAATCTGTTTCAATGCAAGTCAAATAAGTTGATAAAATGCAAAAGATCCACAACAGCTGCACTGCAGCACTGAGGTTCAAAAGTGTATGAAAAATCAGAAATCAATATTTATTTAGTCATATGGGTAATAAACAAAAGGCATGACATCAAAGCTATACCCTTTAGCTATTCAATTCAGCTCCGGAAAATTTACTCTACCAAAAAGGGTTAGCAGTAATCAACCAATACAATACAAACAACTCTGCCAGTTCTGCATTATTCAGTGGCAAATTCTGTTGGGAGAAACTAGATGAGAAATCAATAGCCCTTTCCTTCATTCATGAAGGATGACATTTTTCATAAAAAGACTGGTTCTGGTATGGAGTAATCTGGACTGAGCAGAGGTAGAAAACAGCTTTTATGCATTAAGCAATCACATGTAATTATAATATGACATCAATCAGGTACAAGTGTAATTATATATCTATATATATGTTTACAAAACTCATAATGTATTTTCTCAGAGACACTGAGGCGCACTTTGAATGTTACGTCAAGATTATACTGATGGTCAAGTAGATGTTTTATTCTTCCATGATTATAACCAGAATTATAATCATTATCACTCACTTCAACATTATCAGCAAAATTATTGTTATTTACACAAGGTGTTGAGACTTATTTATATTAGTCTAAATCAGTGATGAGGTCATGCAGGACTGGGGATCTGTACGTCTGACTCTACAACTTTTTCCTTGTCTGCCTCTCTGTCTCTCTGACCTGATGTGTGTCTGTCTTGCTTCATCTACCTGCCATACTGTCTCTATACTCTCTATAGTATCTCTATCTGCCTGTCTGTCTGTCAATCCCGTCTCTCCCATCTCCTATATCTCCATCAGGCTGGGACTAAAATATCTTCGGAGCTCCAGCCTGTCTGAAACGGAGACCTGGAATGTACTACTGCAGAGTCCCCCCCCCCCACACACACACAAACACAGACAGTTTTATACCTTAACAGGCCGACAGGTGCACTTTCACACTGACAATATGCATATGCACACAGAGACATTTACATGCACATACACTCAACATTATACACACTTACACACATACAAGTAAAAATAAAACCATTCAGTGACCATTCACACACACACACACACACACACACACACACACACACACACACACACACACACACACACACACACACAGAGTAATTGTAGTACTGATGATTAGCCTATGGTCTGTGTCTAGAGGAGACAGTGCCCCCTGGTGTGGGCAAACAGTACTCCCAGACAGCCACATCTTGACCCAATCTATGTTGAAAATACTCGTGTACTCTTCTGAGATTGATTAGTCCTGCCTGAAAAATGAGAAAAACGCCTACATCTTCCTAAAAAATACAAACCACTTCCGTAATAGCGGACACCCTATTAAAATAAGTCGGCATGCAATAATGCTTCATATCTCCAAAAACATGTAAGCCTTTCTTAGGCGGAAAACACTATAGCATTTTGACACTACAATAAATATTCAGTTATGCCTATATGACCTTGTAGATCCAGGGGTATTTGACACTTTAATTGGATGTTTGTCTGTGATGTTGGTATTCATCAGGTAAATGGGTGTACTCATCTGATATTAAGTACACAGTCCAATTAGTGAATATGGTTACTGTTAAGAGTTCAAGCTTCAAAGATATAAAAAGAAATGCTATAATTTGCTGTCACATTTACAGCAAGTTAATTTCCTTGAATGTCAGTCATGTCATTGTCATAACTATGTGCATATGCATTTAGACATATAGTCATATATAATTAAAATATATTAGATGTGGCATAGTAGTCAGTATTTCTAAAGCTTTTTAATACTTTGTTGGTTAATTTGATGTGTCAGGGGTTAATTCACAAAATAAGGATATTAGTGAGAATATAGAAAAACAACATTATTAACAGACTTTTTAAAAAATATAATTTTTTGTATTTAATTCAAGTGGATAGGTTGCTTATAAAAACAATTAAAAAATATCCTGAAAAAGTGTTTATGATACTTAATACATAGCTTCTATAATATATTGTGACAACACGATGTTCTAGAGGTCATGTAATAGTCATAATACTGTCATGTCTTCTCTCAAAGTAGTCTAAATTGAAAAATAGCCTACATTATGGCTGTAATTAAGTCAAGATTTGAATACCTTACAATGTGGAATAGTGTGTATTAATTAACAAAACTGCAGTGTATACAGTGAGCCTCGTTCTGTACATTATATTGCATGCACATGTGTTATAGATAAATTAGTAATTCCTGCTAACAGACAAGCTGTATTGCACCTATTTAAAGCGTGCTGTTGCTGTTTACAATACTGCCAGACCACACTGCAATGGAGGAACAAGCACCTGATGGATGAATACATTCATTCGGATGAATACTGATGAGGTAGACTGCAAGGCCACCCTTCTTCCCAATAGTTGCCACCTTGACTACCCGTTCCAAAACCGCTGTCACAGCTTCAGGTTTCCGGCATGCTGTGCTGTAGCCTATCGCTTGTCTCTAACAGAGGTCATGATGCCTGTAATCACAATAATAAAGGACAAGGCCATGCCCTGTTTCGCATGGAGACAAGTCCAAAACCGCACACAAAGACACACAGCAGCTTAGACAGGTGATTTCCCAAGCACACTGGCAAAGTGCATGAGCCAAAACTGTCAAACTCACCTAACACAGTTGCGCGCGCACACGGTCACACACACTTAAACATTGTTGGTGGTTATATTAGTAATAGTGACTGTGTCGAGGAGAAGTTGCCCCTCATAAAGTGACCATAACAACAACCACCACCAATAGCTTTATTATTGCTGATGAGCTTAATTGTAATAATAAGAGGTGAGCGTAGGCTATGTGAGATGCACTAAGTGGAAATTAAAGAGCCGGTTACACCTCCCGCAGGCCAGAGCGCGCACTGCCTGGAGAGGTTGCCTGAGGAGCGCGCACACTTATCGGTGCTCGCATACATTCGTGAATGTGCCCGCGTGTGATAGCTGAACTGACGGAATAACCAGCTGCAAGTGGAGAGCACTGGCCATTTTATACCCCCCTTCCACTACACTCTCTCTCTCTCTCTCTCTCTCGTACAGCTGTTAGAAGTGCAGCAAGTTTTGATCAGACAGACACTGTATAGCCTACTACAATCATCCTGATCTCAAAACAATCAAAAATAAATAACCTGATGGCACAGAAAGGACTGAAAAATACAGGTGAACTAATTGTCTATACTTAATCACAATTTAAATATTTTGAAAAAGGCTAACTGAAATGAAAAGAAATTTTATTTAAAAATGACTACATTTTAAATTCTGATACACATCAAATGTGTAGTGAATTTCCCTAATTTCTCCGCGGTTGTGGACCGTTTCATTTGCATTAGCAACAGTTACATTATTATCTCATCTTGTTGGTAGGTTTGTCTGATTGTGTAAAGTGGAGTTTTTAATGGTTTTAAAATCCCACACTAAACTAAACAGCTCCTGTTAAGATGAACAGACCATACTTTTTGCAGTGTGGAGTCTTGGTTTTGTTCCTAGGCTCCATTTCTATGAGGCACAAAGTGGGCGGGGATGGGATATTCAGATGAGCCGGAGTGACAGCTCCAGTTTCCCCCAATGCTCGGTGCGTCTGAAACTCCACTGGCTCCTTCCCTCCTAACTCCTCACTTCATAGTGCTGCGTACTAAAAACATCGGACGCTAGGGGATCAAGACGCATGCCACATTGCCTCTATGAGGGCACTTTAACAGATCTTTCGGGGGGTTTTTTCCCAGTAAGGGGGCTGTGGAGGGAGGACTTTTTTTATTTTCATTGTCTGATGACTGTTTGCACGGCTGATTATTGAGTCGATTGTTTATTATTTTGGCTGTTGTTGCCCGACGCCGTGCGCGTTTTTTCCTCCCTTTTTGGAATCGGCGACTTATCCCGCGCTCACCAATGTCCTATCCTCAGGGTTACCTCTACCAGCCCCCGGGCTCTCTGGCTCTTTATTCGTGTCCGGCTTACGGGGCCTCGGCTCTGGCCGCACCGCGGAATGAAGACTTGGCGAGGTCGTCCTCTGGCTCAGCCTTCAGCCCTTACCCTGGATCGGCTGCTTTCTCCGCCTCCGCGGGTGCAGGTTTCTCCAGTCCACTGTCATACTCCACTGATCCAACTACGGGATTCCCATCCTACATGGTAAAATATCTCACATTTGTGTTTGATTCTGTATGACGGCTCTCCGAAACAGGTGAATGTGTCAGCGAGTCAAAGTATGTAAGCGCTTTCATGGCTGCGCGATTAAATCGGTACATGTTTTCAGTGCTTTTGGATGATTCACCAATCAGTAAGTGCTTGCGGGACTTTCTTATTGACTGCATGGTTGTTATGCGTTCATATCTTAGTGGCTTTCTCGTCTGGTTGTTAGTATAAAATTGTTGACCCCTTTAGTTTAAATGCAATTTTTAAGCATGAGCTGCAAATTATAATGGTTTGACCAAAGCTTACCACTCATGGCGCAGCTAATTATGTAAAACAGAACACCAACTAAGATTTTTTTTGAGACTTTAGTCATAGAAAATTAATATAACACAATTAACTCTTTCTTCTTCAGCAGTCATTAAAATCACCGGGGATGAAGTCGCTGACTTTATTCTGAGTTGAATAAACGGAATTTTAACATGAAAAGCATGACTGGCGATGCTAATGTCATAGGGCACTTCATGCGTTTTAAGGAAAGGTGCATATCAAGTGATTTGCTAATGGGATTTGTAATGCTGCAAATAGAAGATATGTTAACACATTGGGACAATAAAATAAAAAAAGCAGCAGAAAATGAAAGAAAATGAGGAAGTTAATAGGTGATTACAGAAAATTGAATTGTCCTTTTTATTATCTTTATGGCTATATTAACAGGAGCCATGTTATTAGTTAATCCGATAATGATCTTAACCATTAGTTAACCATTAGTCCATGCCTTTCTGCGGCCTGCTTTTACGCACGGCGTGTTTAGGCCTACTACCCCTGCTTTTAATTACGGTATTCAAAAATTAAAAACGTAATGAGCAAAAAAAAAAATCAGGTGAAGTATTGATACTTTGTTTATTTACAACAATAGACTGCGCGTCCTTAATCAAGTTCCTTACAATAAAATAATAGGCTACTGGATTACAAAAATAAGGATCGGTATTATACAACACTCCAGTTGTTTTCACCTGTGCAGACAGGTTTTTAAAAATAAATATCTAAACTGTTAAACGTAGTAGAATAAAAGTGATTGTTTCCCTGGTTCGCTGAACGTGTTTGTACGCTTAAACATGTATTTTAAATATATGAAGTTGTTTTCGTAAACTAGTCACAAAGCATATAAAACTCAGCGCCAGAAAACACGTCGCAGACCCGTGACTTTTTCCCCAAACTTTCCTCCAGAGCTCTCCGTATGACGCGCACACGACTGGCATGGCCGGGGCA
Source organism: Micropterus salmoides (assembly GCF_014851395.1). Lineage (NCBI taxonomy): Eukaryota > Metazoa > Chordata > Actinopteri > Centrarchiformes > Centrarchidae > Micropterus > Micropterus salmoides. The sequence continues at coordinate 23,479,046 of NW_024040152.1, read as the reverse complement.
TTAAGTTACCACCCATACGGCAGTCCAGGGTACCCCTACCAACTCAACGACCCGGCTTACCGCAAAAACGCCACCAGGGACGCCACGGCCACCCTGAAGGCCTGGCTGCAGGAGCACAGGAAGAACCCGTACCCGACGAAAGGGGAGAAGATCATGCTGGCCATTATCACAAAGATGACCCTGACGCAGGTCTCCACATGGTTCGCCAACGCCAGGCGGAGGCTCAAGAAGGAGAACAAGATGACCTGGGCGCCGAGGAATAAGAGCGAGGACGAGGACGAGGAGGACGGGGACGGAGAGAGGAAAGAGGTGGAGCGCTCTGAAAAAAACTTGGATAACAGCGAGGCTTCAGCGGAGGATGAAGGTGGGGTATAATCTGGCGACCTAGCCAATGATCCATTTAACAATTCAGGGTACGATGGGGGGTGAGACGAGAGGGGAGGGGGGATTCCCCCTTTTTATTTATTGCTCGAGTTATTTATTGCAATAATAATCTGAGGATATCATGACACACACACAATCTGGTTTGAAGAGATTTTTGTCTTTTTGCAACAGACCTGGCTTCATGTGGCCTATTGTTTTAGTAGCCATGCTGGTTTATATAATTATGAAAACGAGGCTCAGATAGATAGACTAAATTACCTGTTAAGGTGGAGGTTTTTTTTCTCTCTCTCTCTTTAAAATGATTAATGGCAGGTTACTGGCAAAGCAGACATAACAATCCACATGAGTGCACGAATGGCCTCAATAAAATTAGACTGCTAATGTTATTCTCCTGATGTTGTTGTTTAATTATGTAAAAGAAAAAAGCATTGTGTTTGGTATATAAAAAGCATATTAGGCGCAACCTACTGTTTAAACTGATGTGAATGATTAATAACTAACTTATTCGAGCCTGGTTCGCTGTAAAACATTAGTGACTGCTCTGAATACAAACACAAGCACACATGAACTATACTTCGACTACAAGAGAAGTTCAAGACAGTTTCGTTTTATTTCTTTTCCCCTTCCTTGGGTTGTTTAGTTTTTTAAAACTATATATTATTATATATGTTTTGTTTGTTTCATTTTGTCCTCTTATTTCAGGTATAAGCTTGCACGTCGACACTTTGACGGACCACTCCTGCTCGGCAGAGTCAGACGGGGAGAAGGTCAGCTGCCGTGTGGGAGAGCTGTGCTCCGAGCAGGCCGGCGACAAATGCGACGAGGACGGCGAGGACCAGAACCACGACCCTCGGGTCCAGCTCTCGCCCAAACCCGTCACCTCTTCGCCTCTTACGGGAGTCGAAGCACCAGTTCTCAGTCATCACCAACACCAACATCACCACCACCACCTCCATCATCTCCACCATCTCCACAGCCAGCGCGAGGATTTGGCCCGGAGCCTCGTCAATAGCAACAATATTAATACCAATAAATCGTCTTCATGCCTTGAAAGCAGACCTTCTTCAGGGCCGCCTCAGAACCCTACAGTTAAGCCCAAATTGTGGTCGCTGGCGGAGATTGCTACCTCGGATCAAAAGCAGCAACATCAGCAACAGCATCTGGGGCAGCCTGGGCAACCAAATTGCCCCTCCTCCAGCGGTGGCCTCCTTACTCCCCCCACGCCTTCCACCACTTCCCCGGCTTCCAGTTCCCCCTCCCTCTACCCGGCCCACTCCATCCTTGGAAGACCTATTTATTACACTTCTCCCTTTTATAGCAATTACACAAACTATGGCAACTTCAGCCCCCTGCAGGGCCAAGGGATCCTGCGGTACACTAATTCATCTGGAGTGAGTCTGGCTGCCGCCGCCGCCGCCGCCGCCGCTGCTGCTGCAGCAGCAAACGAGGGTCTGAGCTCCTCTCACCAGGCTCTGGAGGCGAGCACAAACCCTAAACACAGGCCAGACTCTCCCCTCGTTAAAAATAACCCAAACCAGATTGTTGTTGTCGAGCAGCAGCAGCAACAGCAACAGCATTTCAGACAAGCAAATTTAGAAGCAAAGAAAGGTACGTAATAACACGATGCGGTGCAATGTTAACGAAGTGTTTGAACACGTATTTAATCTGGCGTTGAATCTTGAAAATCGCATTTGGTTTTTAACGCGGGAGGGAAATGGCATCATGGTGGAAGTAAAATGAGTTCACTTGTTTCCAATGCAAATCAACTGGTTTTCCTTTGTGTCACTTTCATGTTGCAGCCACACCATGTGATGATCTGGCTGGGTTCTGCCTTGTTCCAAGTCTCAAATTAAGACTTTTCTCGCGCGAGAAACAAATGTCATCATCTGACACTATTGGCAGATTTTCACTTGTTTTAAGATGAATACGATTTTAGGACTGAATGTGAGACTAATTAAGATGAACATTTTACAGTGCCGTCTAAGCAATTGAACGTGTACTATGGCCTATAATTCATTTTCAGCGGAGTGCGATTTCTGGAATAATCCATTACAATTGTTGTCCATTTGTTTTAAAAATGTGCACATATACTAGCCTCATTGAGTCATTAAGTATCAGGCGCTTTAGAAACCAATAGGATATAAGAAAAAGTGTGTAGCAAATAAGCGTGCAGCAGTACACCTACAGATAGAGACATTAAAATAAGCACCATTAACAAAAGGCCTCAAATCAGCCTAACCACGAGCACCCACAAAGACGCACAGTGGCAGCCCATGCAGAGAAATGTTGCCATAGTTTTGAGCAGGAATCTTATTTTTAATGTTTCCTCTGGTGTGTGTGTGTGTGTGTGTGTGTGTGTGTGCATGCACAGTGGGCCACAGACCTTATCTTTCAGCTTAGGATAATTATAATTACACAGGGTCAGCCAAAAGCAAACAAATCAGTTTGCTCTGTGCATTCAGCGTGCAACTTTACTTTACATCTTCCAATGTCACTTAGGTTGTTATGGTGGTTACTTTTATTGCTCACATTTCTTGCTTCTTCTTCTTCTTTTTTTTCTACACCGGTAATTAGGCAGTGGGGATTTCAATAAGCACTTGCAGTTTAGAGCTGTTTTGGGTAGAGCCAACCTGAGAAAACTTTGTGCTTTCTGGGTTTGTGGAAGGAGTTGATCATTTGATCGCGTGGGGATTTTTATTTCCACGGTCTGCAGGTAGGTGTCACAATTGCTTTGAGTATAAAGCGAGTAAGGCCACCACCTTTTTGCCCCATGTTTTAACCCCCCATAACCTTTGCTCCAAACCGGATCTAGTGCCACCATATTGTCGGAATGAAAGCTGCTACCGCTTCCTCAGCTCCACACAGGCTGAGACACTCTCCCCAGCACACACGTTTCTAGGATTACTATTGTATTATTTCAGTTGTTTTCTTTTGATGCATTGTGGATAATAATTTCATATGCTGGTTTGAAAAAAAAGATCTCCCATTATATGTGATTTACATGTTATTTCTCAGGTTCCTATAGTTTGCTTATTTGCCATGGTATATTATTTTAGTCGCCTATATATTGACGTGTGGAAAACATAATTTGGCCTTTCAATGAAACCGTATTTGTAAAAGGAGGTGTCTCGGGACGCAGAGCGGACGGAACTGAAGTGAACTTGAGGACTTCAAAGTGGAATAGCCTACATTTGATATTTATTTTTTTAAATGATGGCGAAATAATGCCTATAATTTATGCAAGTTGTATTGCAAAAATGGGAAACTGACATCGTCTGTTTGTTTTGTAAATATATATATTATGGACGGTTTTTATTTGAGACGCATTTGGGAAAAAGCTACACAATCTTGTTATCAGGAGTACTTTTACTAATTTATATCTTTGAATGTACATAAAATAAAAAGCGCTGGTATAGATGTACTGGCGGGGTATGCTATTCATTATTCAAAGGAGAAAATATTAAACTGTTTTCCCAACTATCACATCAATCTTCGGGAGTCATTATTTTATTTATAACGGACCTGTATTTAACAAAGGCATTTTTTTATTCACTCTGCTTATTCTTCTTTTTATTTTGTTAGTCAAACGCAGATGGGAAATTGCTTGATGGATCTCCCTTTTCATAAACATTATGAGTTTTCACAGATTGCACAATCCATTCTTTCTAAATGGACTATCATTTTCTTTTAGGGCCTCATTCTGGTCAGGGAATCTCCCTCGGCCACACATTCACGACCTTGATTGGGATAAACGACATACTTATTTCATTTTTATCCCCTTTTCCCCTCTCCCCTCATCCTGCCAAACATTTGTTTTTCAGTGTGATTAATACAGCCGTGGGACGCATCGGGCATTATGGGCTCCCAGCGGGGCCCGTCCCTGGAGCTTTTTAGCCTGGTTCAGGATGGGTCAGCCCTGCCTGCTTCATTACGGCACGGCATTGAGCAATCCATAAAAGTCTATCTAAGCATCTGCCAGCTCCAATGGGCTGTGTGATGGGCCCTAATCGGACAGGCTTTCCTGTGCTTTTCATCATGGCTTGCTTATTACAGCTTCAGGACACAGCTTATTAAACAATTTAGAAAAACACTTAGGTCTAAGGAAATTTATAATAATAATAATATAATAATGACAATGATGATGATTATTAATATTGTACACACTTTAAATTTGGTCATTTTTTAGGTTTGAGAAAATTAATTCCAATATTTTGTCACCCACTGTTGTGGCCTTGTAGAGTGTGAGACACTCAAAGATCAAATATATAATATTCCCATGCTCCAAGAGGAGGCCTCCATCATCGCTCCCAGCCAGACTAAAAGCTAATCCTTCATTTTCCAGTTGAATTTGAGCTTGAGTGTTGTCAAAATCTCAAGGGACTCCCTTTCACCTTGCACCCCACCACCCCCACTCTCTTCTCATACAAGGAAGTAATATTTGGCTGCAAGCAGGGATGTAGTGGAGGGTAAACCCACCTAAACTCAGTTAACCCACCTTTTAGGCTGACCAAGTGACATCAATTCATGGTCTGCTTTGCAGTGAATAGTGTCACACTGTCAGAAATTTTATAAATGTAGTCTTTTAAGGAGAAAAAAAATAACATTCAGAGATATTTTTTTTAAAACTATTATTGATCTTTGTTTAAATTGGGTGTTGTTCTCCTTTTGATAACCACTGCCAGATACTGATTTATTCTACCTACCTTTTTATTTACCTTTACTTCGCTGGCAGCCACCTATATGGCAGTCATGCACGCTATAGCCCCTGGCCATCTTCTTCTTCTTCAGCCTGAACACTTTCATTAGGGGTTGATTTATTGAAATGCATGCTGTATTCTCAGGTGGACTCCCCCCGGGAACCCAGCACTGTTGTCAAATAGCAACAGAGGCCCTCTCCAAAGCAGACAGCCCTCCCTTTCTCTCACCCACCGCTGCACCCTCCAAATGTCAACATTTGTTCTCAATAAAAAGAGTTATTGTTTCTGCTAAAAGAAAATTGCTCAGCAACCGGTCGCCTTTGAACACATGAAAAGAAACTTCCACCCCACCTCTTTGTTTGATTGAGAGCAATGGCAGGTGAAAATGGGAGCAAGGCATCCATTGCACATGAAAAATCTCTAGCTGTGAAGCTTGATATGAAATGATTGTGAATTTATGCCACAATTAGGCACAATCGTACAGAGGCATTTCCATGCCTTTTGAAGAACTTGAACTTTGCCTCACAACTATTAGCCAGCGTGCCATTGACAGTCTAGATATTGATCCTCAAGGGCAAAAAAGGCAATTTACTGTTTTACGAAGTCTGCTAGAGCATAAGGCCTAGCTATGCCTACGCTTTAGAGCGAGGGGATGATTTAAATGTATCTAGATATTCTTTAATTCCATGCATTGCATATCAAATACAGTCATAATCTTATCGTGTAGCTTACCAAAGAGGGTGTGTTCATCCATGCTAAGGACTAGTTGTCATTGAAAGCTAAATTGATGGTATCGCAAGGCTCATAGGCTTCATGAGAGTGTAGACTGGAGAGCAAGTGGACTCATTCCCCTTATCGTTGATCAAATAAGCAGCTCGTATATGTAGATAATTCATGAGCTCTCTGTATCTTTTATCCTCCCATCAACCCTTTCTCCTCCAAAATGCTTCAGACATTAATCTCTGATGCACACCTGTGTGCCCCTCCAACAGGAAGTTAATGCAGCTAAAGTTTTATTATAGCAATAGAGGGTTTATTATGTTTCACAAACAGTAATTGCAGTAGTTAATGGGATGGGAACTTAAGTAAGACCAGTGGGATTTGATGAAGTAGCTACAGACACCAAGGAAAGAAAAATGACACTGAAATTCAACTTGCAGTCCATATGAATAGACCTCCATGTATGTCTCTCACAGGCAGAATCTTAAATCCTTAATCTAGGATGTAATACAGGCAATACAATTCATGGACAACACCTTGACAGAAAACTGTAAAAGAAAACTGAATGTTTAAGTTTTTCTGGGAGAAAAACCCACCAGAAATGTCATGCAGTTAAAGTTCAAATGTGTAAACTATCAATTATCTTTCATATCATGGGTTATTTGTAGTCCCTTAGATAAAGAGTGAGTAAATGTGAGCAAAACAATATAGAACAATATTACCCTTTGATTTAATCTTTCTTTAATTCCACTCTTTCTGACACTCTTATATCTTTGTTATGGTAAATCCACCCATTAAGACCTAACCATAAATACTGCTGATGTTAAGACTAAACGGTAAGTAGGACTAATATTCAGGGGAGGGCGAGAGACGAAAGAGTGCCTCGTACAAATCAGGTACAGGTGTGTTTAATAACGCACATCAAAGTGGACAGGGGACTTTAAAAATGAGTCCGGGGTCCTGTCCTCTCGTAAAGGTGTCAGGTGAAATATTCACTACACTGGATGATCAAGGTAAGCTGTGCAGGATTTTGACACACTCATGCGCACACACAACAAAACATATACATACTGATCCTCGCATGCTTCCCACTCCGTAACCATACCGCTCACTCACACACACACACACACTCTCTCTCAGACTGAGAGACGCTAATGCTTGTCCAAAGACAGTCTAAACAAGGCCATTAGGGGACCTGACTTCCACTCCTAATTGACAGTTATGTTTAATGCCTGTGGTGAGTAAACACTTCAGAGTAGTTGACTGCACCTTTGGGCTGTAAATCAGGCAGAAACTGGAAGCCCGTGTTGGAGGCGGCAGTGGAAACTCCTGTAAAGGAGAATGTAAAAGGTGAGATGCAAACGGCACGTTTGTGTGTGTGTGTGTGTGCATGTGTATGTCTACAATTTTAATGCACTTATTATGTAGTATGCAAACACATAATATGACATAGGTTCATCGTTTTTTTCATGAACTTAATTGTGTCCTTGTGGTATAGTTGCTCTATTACTGTTGTTATGGTACTTGAAATGGTGCAACAAATACCATACAGCATTTTGTCCTTTTACAACTCCATATCCTCCCTGATTAACACATGTAAATACATTACAATGCTACCTTTCACATCCCAGTAAATCATGTGTTTTAGCCAGGTGTTGGAATGTCATTAGAAATGGCACAAAAATTAACACGTTCCTTGAATATTCGTGTAAGGAATGGAATGAAAGACAATTAAAGTATAGAAAGGGATTCACATTTCATATTCACAAGGCAGTTCATTGTTAGATTGTGTGATCAATATGATGTGTCCCATTCATAGGTCTGAATGTTGCTCACATGTTCTGTTTAGTTTTACAATAATAGAATTACACTAAACTTAGACTTCATGAAACTGAACATGAAACTATTTACATAAACACACACACACACTGTTGGGTCATATAGTATGAGTGACAGAGTGACATGAGACATGTTAAGAACAGTAAAATAATGCTACTGTTACATAAGTGTTACCTCTGCCCCTCTCTCTGTCAATGTATCACATGCTCACATTACAACACACGTAAATATGCTCAGTACAATCACACACTAAACACACACACACACACACAACTGGAAAGAGTCGCTGTCTGTTAAGAATTATGTAAAGACAGAACAGTCATGGCATTCTGTCATGTTAGTGTTACACTACATGAAGAATAATAGTGCAGTGGTAAACTACACATTTGTATGGGCTAATACAAATAAAGGAAGAGAGAAGGATGGAGTGACCGAAGTCCAATCCAGTCAAATCATGTGGTTTGAGTGACTTACTTCTCCTGCCACAATAAATAAATAAATAACCACTTTCAAATGCATACACTTTAAATAAAAAATATGTCAAACATATAAATAGAATTGAAAGAAAAAAGTTGCAGCATAATACTGAAACTTTCAACATCTATTTTATTGCAGCACTTTTAAATGATTTATTTAAAAACCCAGATGTGATTTAATTCAAAGTGACTACATATAATTGCATGTGTGTTTGTGTTAGTGTGTGTGTGTATATTTATGTTTCCACGTGTTCTATATATTCATAGTATATGACTGCTACTCAACATGCTGTGATATGCGTCTAAGTCAGTTAAACCTCCATCCTGAATTGCGAACTGTCAGCTTTTAAGATCAGTGAGTCCAACAAGTGGATGAGGCAGACAGAGAAAACGTGGGTTTTCTCTCCTCTTGTCTGTCTGGAGTGTTTTATAAATGAGCTCAACATGTCTGCGCAGAACCTTTTTTCCCCCTCACGTACTCTGCGAGACATATCAGGGAAGTGATTCATGTTAAATAGTATCTGTCAGACTTGTCGGCTAATTAAATGAAGCTTTGCTTTAAGCGAGCACTTTAGCATCATACCTTTTCACTTGATTCTACAGCTTTCAACCCAAGCAACTTTCAGTGAGTAATGGGGTAGCATGCAAATCAAACAGCATTAAATGTAAATTTATTGAAGAAAAACTGTAACCCAAGATGCTCGTTTAATGAAAATAACCTGGAAGACATGTCTTGAGGCAGAGTTTGAGGCACTATATATTATCTGCCAAAATGTTCATTTTAGGAATGCTCTTTAAACATGTTGCATCACTTCAAATCATATCTAGATTTAATAAGTCAAAGGCAGCTGAAGAAGCCTCTTGGATGCATTGGGAAAAAATTGTAAGACCAAAGAGCAAGTCCCGATGCTTTGACTTCAAGAAATGACTTGGATAACAGACGAGCAGGACGTATTTTCTGCAATGTGAATTCAAATATTAGACAGTTATCGTATAAAGTTTCAGCTGAGTTCATTTAGAATTTTTATCAGATCAGTGATGTTTTAAGAAGAGCCCTAACACAAGACAAGAACAGCAATACTGGACAGTTGTGCAAAATCCTGGATCAGTTCAGTCCCGTGCTGACATTTTTAACATCCTCGCTCATCTGCACATGGCAACAGTGGTATGGTTAAGTTAGAGAAAGACTGTGGTTAATGCACATAAAATATGGTAACAATATAGCTAGGTTTGAGCAACTAAAACACTTGGTTAAGATTATGGTATGGCTAAGGTTAGACAACAAAAAAACCTTTACAATTGATAAAATGTTTGTGCTTGTAATAACCTGCAATTTATCAAAACGGTCCGATGCAACACGCTCATCCACCACTCCGACCTCCACAAATATTCTGCCTCGCAACATAAAGATCACCCAACTTCCTGAATTGGCATTGAACATTGGCACTGGATGTTAAGAGAAGACGATGATAAATCATGTTAATGTCAATGATAGAAAAATGTTGAATGTAAGCCATTGACTTGCCCTGAGCTGAAATGTTTAATATTGTTCTACGGTGCTAATTATCTTTGCTATTTATTTTGAGGGTGTAGAATGCAGTGTGTCTCTCACACACAACCCTCCACTTTAACCAGATATTCAAATGTTCCCTCCAACCAACAGGTAATCCCTCACTGGCTTCCCACAACGAAGAAATAAGAATTATGTGGTGGTGGCTGATGTGGTTATTGCCGTGGTGATATTTGAGAAAAGTTTGTTTAGCAGCATTCAACAACAAGACAAAAATATATTATTAGTCATTAAGATACAACTTTTAGAGGGTCAATCTCAAAGTCCCACAGTATGCCATATATCACAATCTAAATGCAACATAATTTTCAAGCCATAGCCATAACTGTCCACCACACACCAGAAAACATCTCCCCCTCCCTCCTTTCCCTCTTCGAAAGCTCCGCTTGTACACCTCCTCTGCTCCAAATAGGGTTATTCCCCAAGAGGTGGGGTGAGGGGAAGGAGAACAGGGGAAATGCACTTTGCCAAGCACACTCCTCACTTTTCCCTTCCCTCTCTCTGAGGACAATCCTCTTTCGATTCCCAACCCACCCAGGAATATTAGTCTTATTGCATTTAATCACTGAATCCTAGCACCCAAAAGATTTCAATTCATTAAAGGCACTCAGATATTCAGGCCAGCTGCTTCCTGGCGACTGGCTGAAGACAAGGTGGAGACAGACAGGCTCTGAGTGTGTGTGTGTGTGTGTGTGTGTCTGTGTGTGTTCTCTCTCTCTCGTTCTTTCTCTGTGGAGACAGGGCAACCCAATCCCCAGCAATGCCCTGGCTGTGCTCAGCACAATCCAGCGACAGCTATACCTAATCACACTACACAGAGGTGGTTCTGCTTATACTCTGTGATTGTATGTGTGTGTATGTGTTTAAAGTGAAGGAATGTGTGTTGAATAGTGCACCGTCTGTGCATGTGTACACACACACATACACACATACACACACAGTTTTGCAAGGCTTCTAAAGGAGAGACTGTTGATCCCTCCACAAGCAAGCGAAGCGGCTTACATCTTTCTGTAACAGAGGATTGGAGGTGCATTCTAATACAATTACGCCGACAAAAAAAGTGCTTGTGTAGGAGGAAGGAGGTGCTGTAGCAACATCTGCAGCTTGAAGCTGTCCAAAGGCACTTCACTGGTGACATATAGACAAAGAGGGAAATGAGTGGAACAAGGCGATTGTTGCAGGCAACATGGCTGCGGTTTAGAGTGGACACGTAAAATGACATTTGGAGTCCAGGACAAAACAAATTGGACTTCCTTTCATGTGTTTTGTGACTAATTTTTGGAAAGAAGGCTCCTTCCCTCTGAGCCAAGGTCGTGTGAGAGGCAAGAGTAAGCGTGTGTGTGTGTGTGTGTGTGTGTGTGTGTGTGTGAGAGAGAGAGAGGGACAGAGAGAGAAGGCATCTGCTGTGTGTCTGAATACACCTGTGTGTGTGCAAGTGTGTATGTGTGTGTGTGTGTGTGTGTGTGTGTGTGTGTGTATGCTTTATGCAGAATATACTCCACAGACCAGATGGCTGCAGAGTGGCTTAGGAATCAATATTTAAGAGGAAAACATACCAACAATGCATTTGCATGTGTTTGCTGTACCCCTGTGATAAAATATTGACTCTCTGGTTTTTGCAAGAATTATCGGCTGTGGTCAAAAATAGGATGTGCGGCTTACCGGCCTGTCGCTGCTTTGTTGAAGCGGTGATGACGGCTACACATTCGTGTCAAATGTGGATGTAGACAGGCAGTGTGGATGTTTGTCATGAAATACTGCCACCAACAGCAGATGTCAAAATGTGTTGCTGGCAGTTGCTGTTACTTCTGTTTGAATGAGCAGAAGTAGAGTGGGAGGGAGAGGGGAAGAGAGATGCCTCACTCAACTGTTCTAAAGCCATGTTTGTTATGAAATGCTTAATCCAAACGTGCTTTTAATGTATCAGACTAAGCATAGTGCAGCATTTTTTTAAATGCTGATGAGTTCTACTGCTAAACTACTGAAATTCTAAATCCTAACTAATCTTAACATTTTCTCATTTCTTGGTGATGGTGACTTGTAGTTAATCTCAAGGTTTCAAAGAGTCAAGCTTTGTACAAGATGAGAAAAAAAAAGACTTGGTGGAGGATTTAACCTCCCACAGTAGCAGACACTCTCGATGGGGAACGTCGCTTGTGTGGAAAACAAAGGTCAGCCACACTGGAAGGCTGTACATTTTCCCACCTCAGTCCATCTCCCAGAAATTAAATGATATTCCATTTCATTGCACAACCATTCTCTTCCACCAACGCACATCTCAAAGATCTCAAATGTGACATTCTTTGCAGTTGACAGTATCTTAACTGGAATCTGATCTAGGGGCTCTCATCGTATTTATGAAGAGTGAAACCGAACCATCTTTATTTTGAGTCAACAATATAGTATGTGAATGAACGGCACAGCTGATGGGGCCGCTAAGACATATCGTAGATTTCACACTACACACAGATTGAGTTCTCCCTCTCATGAGAAAGTATGCAGTTAGGACATTTGGCAGACGAGGGGCATGACTTATATGAGACTTAGGATCACATCTGACCAAAAATCAGCAAGGGAGACCACAGAGCACTAATGAAGTATTAAAAAAAAAGGTTTTACTAAAGTGGTATTCACAACGTATAACCATTTACTCCTGCATATAGTCTTTAAAGGTTGGGCTTGATCAGACTTTTCCAACCTATTTTGCCATTCAATATGTCTCTCGGCCCCCTTATTTACCGGGAAGTGTGGAAAAGGAAAAAATGAGAAAGGCAAGTAGCAACGTGGAATAAATACATGACTTGGCTTGACTGATGAACTCTTATTAAACTTGAAAAAGTATCCCCAATGACACAAAATCTACGGTGCCAAAAATATGTGTTAAATAATAAAAATAAACAAACAACATGTTGGAGCTAATTATTCATTTTATTATCATGAACAATGAACAATTCACTTGGCAATGCAAAATTAATCGCTTGGTATTTTTTTGCAACCCATTGTAGTATCAGAATTTTATAAAGCATTTTTAACTTTTGTTTGTCTTTCTTCCAATCATGATAACCTCTCTTTACGTGGTTGTATAAAAACTCTGCATTACTACACAAATATAAGGCTTTTTATAACTTTTAGTCTATTATTTACACATTTGTGCACACACGCACACACACACACACACACACACACACACACACACACACCACATAATGATTCATTTTGCCTCAAGGGTATTTGGAACAGAGATGTGTGGGAAAGCTTTAATTAAAAGCATGTCAGTGCAACCTCAAGTGAAATGCTTTCACCTGACTTCAATTTTTTTAGTCCATCTTTGTTATTTGGCTGCCAGGTTCTATAGTACCACACACTTAAATGTTTACTGTGCCAAATGAAAACAACTCAAACTCAGCCTAGCTTTGTCGTCGGTGGGGAAGAAACTGCTCTAACGGACTACTCCCACCCCCCTGCAAATGAGGTGTCAGCAGTAATGTCTGAAACAGTGTATATAAAAATACAGATATTCACTTCAAAGAACTGAGAGCACTGTCAGTCATGGAATACGGATCATGTGACACACAGTTAGCTGCAGCTGACAAGTTATTTTGAAGAATGCATTCAGTAACACCATCTTGTACACTGTTATAACTGGGCAAAATACAGATAAAAGAGCCCTGTCAGTTACAGGTATCATGACTGAATAAAGAATTTTGTATTTTCGAGAATGAACTGTATAGGAATGAAAGAAAACAGAGTCAGACTTGCATATGGTTTTGAAACGATTCCATATGAGTTGGAGTATTAGCCAACTTTATGTAAGCACATATTAAGTGCACGTTTAAGAGTGTAATGGAATCTACTAAAATACACTGTATGTTCCAAACCTCTGGATAACTTTCCACGGAACACACTGATGAAGTTATTTATTTCACGTTTGTTGTTTTCCAACTTTATTTTCTTTTCCTCTTTATTTTTATTTTGATTATGAGTCATATTGTAATAGTGACACTCCTCTCTTTTCACCCACCCACCCATATTAATTGTTAAGCAGCATAAAAATTTAAATGGACGAAGACAAAATTACCAGAAGTAACCTGGTAGGCACCGAACTGATGTAAAGCCTGTATGCTTAGAATAAGAGATGGGAGTGATCCGACTGTACACGATTTGTAGCTATTTGGCTAAACATGCAAAACCATTGCTGTTGTCGTTGAAGATGATTTGCATAGTCGTAAACTTTTATAGTTCTTACTTTTTGGTCGACACCAGCCGCCCTTTCTTATATTCTAGTGTCTGCTGATGGTCCCGCGTCAACTGCTTAACATCAGGAAAATAATGTGTGGAAAATAAAGACCTATAAATTATTGGTATCCCATCTGGTTTCAGTGCAAACATTTGGCATTCCAAATCCAAATGATGGCTTTACATGTTTGTAGCTTCTCTCATTTTCCTATTTTGCCTGTCACTCTCATTTGTGAGCAATGTAATAAAGTGGATTTGACATAAAAAATAACATTTAAATGACACACTGACTTATTCAAAGCGTACATTTGAAGAGCCCTGTGCCAACAAGGAGGAGCACAGACCTCTGAACATTAATGAGAGTGGAGTGGCGGTCTCTGAGGAGCCAGTCCTTCGGTCCCTCTGCTTCCCTGTACAGTCCGGGGCGACTGGGCATGGCTTACAAGATCTGATTAGGTGTAAATTAAAACTTCATTAACCGTCAGTGCCGATTAAAAGAATGGTGGAAGAACGCCTTTGTTTAAATTCATCATATATTGCCATGTCGCCTCTTTCATAAGGTTTGTATGGATAATATATAATTGATATTCCGGCAGGTCTTCAGCATTCAGCTTTAACCATCAAACCACACTGTGCCACAATGTTTTTTCATTTTGAATATTTATGGCATATTCACAGAAATTGGGTTAAGCACATCAAAGGTCAAAATAAAGCCACGTTGAACATATTGAGACGTATCAGTTGGAATGTTCCTAAAAAATTTGAAAACACTGGATTGTCCTTACGATCAGTTCTCCTAAATGGAATATAAACATTAAGTGATGAGCATCAGATCATCGCTTCTAGCCTAAACCATCCAAAGTTAAGTTTAATAAACAATATGATGTATACAGTAGCATGTTATGTAATGTTCTTATCAATCCTGATCAGGCAACTTGCTAACCACATAATGAATATCATGAATAATAATTGTGTAAACTGCTGTGCCAAGTACCTTTATGTGTACACACCAAAAAATAGGGACAAGAAGTTAAAGCAAAGGGCCTGTTTCAGAACAAAAACTGTTTCAGGAATATCTAGTTTTTTTTCTGAGAAAAGTCCATGATGTCAGGCTTTGTTACAGGCATAGCATGAATGATATCTGTGTTCTACATTTCTTCACACTCAAACCATGTGTCCCATGTGCAAACCCACCACCCTTCACCCTACTCTGTCTTTCTCTGCTGCTTCTCCATTGTCAATTACCACATGTGTGCTTTGCAATGCAGATGGAGCAGGATGCTGTATAAATCCTCTCTGCCTTTACATGACACACTTGAGCACACACATGCACACGCACACACACACACACACACACACACACACACACACACACACACACACAAGCAACCCAAGGAATTAGGTTTTCTAAGAATCTGCAGGCTGGTGCAGATAACATAGAGTCCTAGCTACCCAGAAGTGTGTCTGCAGGCATGCATTAAGCAGTGTGTGTGTTTGTGTGTGTGTGTGAGACACTAATCGTTTACCATCCCATTGTCCTCCTCCATCTCTATCTCTTCCTCTTCTTCATCACAAACCATGTCTTTCATGTGATACACAAGCACACACACACATTAACGATTAATGGTGTGACACACACACATCACCAATTTGAGATCATGCTGCATTATGTCAGCGTCATTATGAGCACCTGAATAGACATCACCTTAATTCAACCCACCCCAACACTTGCTTGCCTCCACCCACTGCAAACACATTCATAGTTGACTGTGCAATGGATCACTCAGTAGCTTTGAACATAAATTGTTAAAACTCTTTCTCTCAAAGTTGAGGCGTCTGCCAACAAGATCTGGAAATCCTGCAAGTCAGGTTTGAAATACACACAGAAAGCACAGTATATACTCTCTGTCTCACACACACAGGTTGGTACACCCCAGCATCTTGTGCGCCGGCACAATACGGTCATTGTCCCAAGTTTACGATGAAGACAAGCCAACGAATCTCTTCAAGCAACCCACTGCTGGAAACCTCCCTTGCTACTGATCAAGTGTAACAATGTCACGGATGTGACTATATGATATTGCTTACGGTGACTAAATCATGACTATACAGATGTCACCCTCTATGATTTACTCTCAAAACACACACAAAAGAGTACTTAAAAAAAAAGGTGTTTCTAGTTCACTTTTCTTCCGACCGCCTCAGGCCTTTCAATTAATGGAGGGTTTAAGCAAGTGCACACACAAGTGAACACATCAAAACCTCTGCTTAGGGGTTCTGCTCAATGACAGATAGGTTACAGCCCAGTAAAAATTAATGATGAAGACAAATTGGAGCAGCACCTGGCCAGCAATTTATCAAAGCCCTGCAGCTGAGATGGTGCTTTTTTGCCCGCGAAGGAATTCAACACATTTCATTGAGAAGTATTTCAAAACCACCACAGAGGCCTGGCGAGAGAAGAAAGACAAAGACACACATGCACAGAGAGAGAGAAAGAAAGAGAATATATATTTATTTAATTTACTGCAAAATTATTTGATGGACTAAAGTACTGTAAAACAACAAGAACAATGGACAATGACTGACAGAGGTGAAACAAAATGAAAGATTAATTTCCCTGTTGATCCCACCTTTGAAATCTGATTTAGTCACATAAGGAGAACAGCAGATGAGAGGAAGGCAGAGAGAAACAAGCAGGGACACAAAACAGTAGTGACTTTTTTTTCACCCTGTAAAGTTATTAATAAGATTCTTGACCACAACTCATTTTGACAAATCACTACACAGGGCATCAGGGTAGTTTGACTGTGTCGAACATTGCCTCACACCCAGAGTTCGATAACCTCCTCACCTGCACACGCTCTACCACCAACAATTCCCCTACAGGATATTTGATGGAAAGATAAGCTCAGATGGCGAAGATACATTTTTTTCCACAGTAAATTTATCTTTAGCGGGAGGAAATTCTCAAGGCGATAACAGAGACATGAAAAGGATGTGGGAGGAGCAGTTCCCACACTTCCATCTTGAACTGGCTGTCAATCAGAACCTTCGTGAAGGAAAGATGAGTGGAGCCCTTTGAAATCAGAAACGGCCAATTAGTGATCTGTCAGGTGTCGTTTTCTTTTACCATATTTCTTAAATGATTTTTCGAAGCCAAGTGTTTCTGGAGCACTTTAGTGATGTTTCGGGATTTTGATGAGGGTCAGGTTAAACCTCTCTGAAATCCTACATTCGCTTATGATGATGGAGAAAGAAAGACTCTGACAGGAAGGAGCCTGAAGTTAATTGTGGCATTTGAAACTTACTCTCAGGCACTTGACATGATCATAAACCTCACATCATGCACTGATGATTGCCATCCAAAATCATTTGAAGGGTTTCACCATAAATCAAGGCCTTAATAACGCACAATAACAAACAAGCATAGGTTTCAGCTCTGTCAATAACACCTAAGAGAAAGATTTCTGCACTATAAAAATGTGTCTGATCTTCAAGTGTTCCTTAGTCCTGATCAAATACAAAGCTGGATGCCCCATTTAGAGGCTGGTATTTCCTTGATTGAAGGGTTACAATCATCAATGAAATGATTCTTTTGTTCACATAAATGGTTGATGCCAAACGAAATAATAGCGTCTGTTTGAAATCAAGCCAAAGTGCATGAATGAATAAAATGAAATGCATGAAGTAAACAAATAACACAAGAAAAACCGGTGCTTCCAGTTTTGTATTGTCTGTTTGTATGTGGCGTGCTGTATCTTTTTCACAGGGGCACTATAGTCTAAGTCTAGCTGATATTTGTAGGTTCTTATCAGAAACCTCAGGGAGCATTTGTCCTGTCACCTTCTCCTGAGGGCCCCGATCTTTGATTGATGAGTGAGAGGACCAATATGCCTTCTGACCCTTCCAATATACCTTGGTCAATTGTAAGACCTGCTCAGAGGTATCTTGCTTCCGTTTCAAACATAGTTGTGTGTGTTCACACACACATTGACACGCTTACAGGAGCATCCAACGAAGGTTAAAAATCAAGGGCAACTGGACTTGGTTGAAGATACTGGAAGACGTTTCGTCCCTCATCCAAAGGACTTCTTCAGTTCTGACTGACTGGCAGGGAAACTCAGCCATTTAACCTCAGTGGGGTCGTTGGCCCGGGTCATCGATACCGCTGGTTCGTTAGTGTTCCTTGTTGCTGTGACGACAGTTGTTGACTGACAAGACTGAACGACCATCGTTGGTATCTTCACCTGAGGCCAATAGGTTATGTTTGTTGAGTTTCCTGGGAAGTGATGAAAGGACAGCATTGTAAGTGGGGGATAAGTGGTGGCGTAGACCCCCTCCCCTGTTCAATGACGGCTTCTCAACCCTGGTGTAGATGGCTTCCTTGACACCTCTTTCAAACCATCCATCTTCTCTGTCTAAAATGTGCACCTGGTGGTCCTCAAACGAGTGTCCTCTGTGCTTCAAATGTAAGTAGACTGCAGAGTCTTGACCTGAGGAGTTGGCCCTTCTGTGTTGAGCCATGCGTTTGTGTAGTGGTTGTTTAGTCTCCCCAATATACAGGTCTGTGCATTCTTCACTGCATTGGACCGCATACACTAGATTGCTTTTCTTGTGTTTGGGTGTGCGGTCTTTGGGGTGTACCAGCATCTGTCTTAGTGTGTTCTTGGGTTTAAAAAACACACTTGGGTTTAAAAAACACAGGGATGTTATTACAGGAGCATCTTAGATAATATTGTTAATATCAGAATTACATGAATCCAGCCTGACTTTACCTCAGGCTGGCTGTTACAGTGATGGCCACAGAGAAAGACAAGTAACCTGTCATGTGACAATCCTCACTGCGGTGCAAGCATCGTCAATCAATTAAAAAATTAATTTACTTAATTTCACCTTGGTGATCTTCTCCCTCCTTTCCGGTAAAGCATGTACATGTATTCAATTCAACACAAGGCCAACACAATTATTAAGTAATTAAAACATACCAGATAATTGTAACAATCTGCACAGTCAGTCAAGTGCACTGGTATCCAGATTTCAGATTACTCTGTTCTCTTGTACAGTCCACCTATTTAGCCACGGTATGTGTGTACAGTGTCACCACCAGTGGTGACACCGTACTGGAGGCTGCCCATGAATGTAACATTTTTGGCTGCAGGTATTTCCAGGAAATGTGGATCTCACCCCTCATTGGCTTAAGTTGCTGACCTCGGGCAGCCACTTGGGGCAGGTGGTGAAACCCCCTTTAACAGTTCTGTTAAAGGGGGTTTTGTGTTGTATTTGTAAGAGAAGAAACATATACATGTAACATACATGTTACACATTTGGTGTATTATTGCAGAGTTAGCTTCAGGCTAACTTCATCTGCAGTCCCTTGACAGGTCACAATTAAAACATACACAAAGTGACAGAACACCACCACACAAACTTGATAAACAGGACACATAATACAGTTAAAATGAGACACTTTCTAGCTAGTGCAGCTAGTTGTAGCTTTTGCTTTTGCTTTTTAAACTAGCAGGAACAAGCAGAGTTATGTGACCTTTCAACTTACTGAGTTGATTTTTTTCTTAAGAATGTAGCCATGTTGTACAGATTGCATTCGCATTGCATTTGGGCGTGGTGATGGGGCAATGGCTAAGACACATGTCTTTGGTATGAGAAACCCGGGTTTAATTCCCACTTTGACCCATCCACCATTGTGTCCCTGAGCAAGAGACTTAACCCCTAGTTGTTCCAGAGGCGTGCAAACTGGCCTGTGTTAGTTTTGGACTGACTCTATAATAACAGCAATAATAATAATAATAATAATGATCAAAAGATGCGATGTTTTCAGAATAAATAAATATTTGAATATTATTCATTTTGTATTTTAACAAAATACACATTCCTTTAATAATATGTATACAGAATATTATTAGTCATAGATTATAATAGAGGGATACTACGCTTTACACTATCTGGGAAATACACACAGTAGCTTTCATCTCTATCTACATCAGTGCATCACTGTAAAAGTTGCAGATACACAGAGACACAAAAAGTACTCACACAAAAGCTCACTAGCCATGGCCATGAAAACACACATACACATGCATGTCCGCACACATTTTCCTCCACTACAGTGGCTGAACATCGAGTACATCACCAGAGGCAAGGTTACCTTTGTTGTTTTGGCTCTCCTTCCCAGATGCCTTTTGTAGGTGCCTCTCCCTCAAGCACTTTGCGGATGCTGGAATACACAATCGCGCATGCACACAGACACACATATGCCGGGACACAGATACAGCATGGCGTGCACTCACTCGCTGATGGACACATTATCACATGCACGCAAACACACAGTTACTTATTAGCTCACACATACACACTCATCTACCACCTCCACCCTGTGACTCCTAAAACACACACACACACACACACACACACGCACACACATATACTGCATATACTCACACAAGCCCACACCCAGTCAACCCCCACCACCCCTGGGTGATGAACAACATCTGCTTATCCATCCCTCCGTCCCTGCCCCTGGCGTGGCTGCTGGCTTCCTCCCGGCTGCACTACCACAATGTCATCTAGTCTGCCTCTCTGTCACCCATTACTAAAATGTGTAGTGACAATCAGGTTTTTTTTTTTTTTTACGCAGGCCACTTCCCTCACATCAGCCCGGGATCAGAAGTTTCAACCTGCACATAGGCCTTATAAAATTAAGTCATTATCCAGGGCTTCTGGGAGCCTCCCCATGTTTCAGGACAAGCCTTTACATGATAAGTCCCACTTTTTTATAGTGAAAATGTAATTGATTACCTGGCATTGGCCACTTTGGGCCCCACTAGACTGTGGGACATCTGTGCTTGTTGTCCACCTTCTTCACTAGGCCCTGTGATACCTGCTCTTTCCCCTCCAATATACTTGCCACCTCCCTAAAGAAAACCATTAAAATATTTTGTTTTGTCAGTTATTTCTTCTCATCATAATCACAGAAAATGGCTATATTTTAATTATTTGGCCATCCAGGTACGTGCACCATGTTTGATGAATTTAATTGTAAGTTACTCAGTGACCCATGAATCCTAATATATCAAACCCTATATTTCCAACACATTCTCACTCCTGACTCGTCACATATTGACGCTTGGTCAAGGCCCTTTGGCGTCGCTTTTTAATGTGTACCCTGGGTATCCCTTTAGCGTCATTTCAAGAACTTTATGGCTCCACAATAAAGTTAGCAACGCTTAGCGACACCCAATAAGCAACGTCCGGTAAAGTTAGCAACCATAAATATGCAATGTCCAATTACACTTTCAAAATAAAATGTCACCATTTTGAAAACGGCATATTAGTAAAGCTTTGAAACGTTGCAATTTGGTTAGGTTTAGGCAACAAAACTCCTTGGTTAAGGTTAGGAAAAGATCATGGTTTGGGTTAAAAAAACTACCTAAGTCAGTTAACATGTCACTTGTGTAACTTACGCAATTTACGTAACTTGCCTAACTTCAATAAAAATATTTAATGTTGACTTTTTGTTTCACACAGGACACGAACACAGCTCTTCTGGTTCAAAGTCCTGGTTCTGGTCCTCCATCCACCCCAACCACCTCCTTACTCAGTCTTTTCTGTTTCTTATATCTCTACCTTTAACGTCAAAAACTGAAACTACAGGGCTTCCCCACTGTGTTGAACTATGAAGCTATGGGGATCCCCAGTTTGTTACAAACTGACGCCGATGGGTCTTGACCATGCGTCCATATGTGATGAGTTGAGGAGTGAGAACGGGTTGGTATTTCATTTGAGTTAATTCATTACCAACCTCTTACTTTAATAATTCCATTAAAGCACCATCCATTAATTTTACCTGTTTCCTAATCTTCACTAAACAAGGGAAACATTCACACAGAGCCTTGTGCCACTATCTTCACGGGTATCCGTCATTACATGACAATTGAGAATGCATTCCCTAGCCCCTTACCCTAACCTAATTCAACCACCTAACCCTCAAAGAGGCCTTTAAAGTTGCGAGGTCCACAAGTATAGTGGGCTCCTGTTTTTTGCACCACACGAATATGTTAAAACAAGCCCACATTCTGCTTCACCATTTCTGTGTCTGCCCCAGCTCTAAATAAACTACTGTAGCTGTAGGGGGCCAGGTCATTGAGGATGTTGCTGTAGAAGCACATTCTCTCTCTCAGTACCTGTCTTGGGCAGTGGGTTTCTGTTACTTACAGGACTGCAGGCCTGCAGTCTCTTGACACAGACAGATGACATATTTATTAGGTTGTCAGATCCTCCTCTGCCCTCAACCTTGTTCAACTCTTTCTCTCTCTATAGCACTTATTCACTCAGTCACTTACTGTCTCACACACACACACACACACACACACAAACATGCAACGGGGGAACAATAAAGCCTGTATACAGACAAGCACTTGAATCGACACGTAAATACACTGACTTCTATTTTACCAGTGTGCCGACTTTACAGTCTGCACACTTGACTCATTCGCACACTCTCTCTCTTTCTGAGCGCTTTCTGTTTTCTCTTTTTCAGTCTTTATCTCTCTCTCTCTCTCTCTCTCTCTCTCTTATTCCTAAGCTAAACAAAACAATTGGCTCCGCTGTTGGCTAATTGGGACGGGCTCCCGTGGCGAGGAGCGGGCAAAGCGCTTGATGAGGCATAAAATGATGATTAATTAATTTACTGCTCAGTTGGTCATCAAACTGAGAGCTTTATGAGACTCCCAGCAGTCAGCCAGCCCAGCCCAGTACAACACACTCTCTCTCTCTCTCTCACACACACACACACACAAACACACACAAATATACTATATGTGCATTCATACCATTTTGATGCTGCCAGCCATCAGTCTGCACACTGACATACATCACCACACACATAAGCCAGTGCTCCCTGTGGTCAGTGGTATGCATGGTGTGCGGCCCTGCCTTTGCAATGACCTGTGCTGGAAACTTACTTGAGCATGGAAATGCAGAAAGGAGATGTATTTTGGCAAATATTTGTTCACATGTATCTGAAGAGTCGCAAAAAAGACCAGTTAAACAAGTATTTGCAAATCAATTAGTGTGGATTCTTATCTGTATCTTATTGCTATTGATTTTCGGCCACATGTCATGTTTTAGAATTTCTATAGAGTATTGCTACAGTATATACCTTTTACCTGTAGTAGTCCTGAAGGCATGATCCTTTCAAAGTAAGCTTAAAAAAAGAAATCCTTCACCACATAGATGATTTAGTTGCATTTCAGTACAGTGCGGTATAAGTACTTTTACGTAAGTAAAGGATCTTTGTCCACCACTGGCAACTAAGTATAGCCACCTCTTCTTATTGGAATGGTGCAATTGCAATTTTTACAGGAAGTGTTAGTTGAGCATCTCTTCACATAATGATCTAGGGCACAGGAGCTATATGATGTGTACTGGACTGTAATGCTGGCTCTGAAGCTCTGCTATAGTTATAAAATGTTCTGTCTCATATAGAAGCGTGAAGGAGAGAAAGAAGAAAGACGGTGAAAGAGAAGGAGACGAAAAAAAACAAACAAAGAAAGGAATGAAAAGCAGTGACAGATTAAACAGAAATGATAAAGATCAGGGAGAGAACCACCTGGGCTCTCAAACAGGCAGCTGCATCTTCATTCCATTCTGTTTATTTCAGTTCTGTCAGTGTGATTGATCATCTGATGTACCTGTGCTGCCAATCTCTCTAAAATGCTCTTCAGTTGTTTTTTTTTGTGTGTCTTTTCTCACCACCTCCCAACTGATATGCAAACGCAGCAAGGCGAGTCAGAGGAAAGGAGATGAGAGGAAAGGATGCCAAGTCAAATATTTTAAGTACAGGCATTAGGAGTGCTTTCAGAGCATCTCAGGGTTGTACAACAATAATCATCTCATCATCATCAAAAGGTTGCTTGTCAGGATTATGCAGCAAAAGCTAAATGTGGTGCCATTGAAGTTAGTTTTGATTGTATAAGAACTATAGCTGTCCTTTATGTCCCTGTGGTATTACACGTTTGAATAGGGATCATGGAATATATGGAGGAATCTGCTTTGTCTTTGGCTTAAAAGCAAATCATCTCTAAATCAACAATGCCATTGTTCTGTACTTTGTCTAGGTAATTTTACAAGACAGTTCCTTAAAATCCCGCCCTGACAGTACCAAGCCTAGCTTGATATTTATTTTGTTCTGTGCCAAAGTGTGTTTTTTCACAATAATGCAGTTCTTAATTCAATATACTAAAATTAACATTTGAATACTGTTTTAACACACCGAATCAATATGACAGACAACTTTATTTTTCTTTTTAAACTTTAGTTTTTATTAAAAGTAGCATTTTTTTTCACACCGGTTTGATTGTGTTGGTTTGATGTCAATTGTGCTGCCTGTGTAAGTGAAATAATTCCACACGCAGCTCCCACATAACTGATAGGAGAATTTGGATTTGTGGCTTGCTTGTCTGTGTTTATATATTTCACTGGTTGTTTGTCCCATGTAAAATGTATTAATCCATTAAATGTTGATAAACTGTAAATACCTACTTCTTCTAATAACCCAGCTGGTGATCATACTGTATGCATACAACCACGACGTGACAGTTATGGCAATGTCGTATTGTAGATCCATCCATGTTTTGAGCCTACAGTTATATCCTGTGGTGGTGACAGAGAAAATATCTGTGATTTGTTGATAGGATTAATGTGTATGGAATCAAAATAACCAAATCAAACTAACTAAATCAATAAATATAACAATGTTTATATACACTTTTTTTTTTTAGTTAAAGCTTAAGCTATTAATTGGACAATTTGAATACTGTTGAGTCAAGTTATCCCTTTGAATTAATCTGCTTTGTCATGTAGATGCAAGTTTCATGTATCATTTAATGTGGAATAATCTCTCATAAATTATCTGTCTAAAATGAGGCCTTTTGAATAGAAGTGCTCTGAGTAATAAGCCCTGCATGCTTGTGCAGCATTTCCTGGTGAAAGCATTCTGTCAGGTAAAAGACAGACAGTGCTTAAGGCAAGTATAGTTACCTGGAGATCCTCCCAAACAAAAAACATTCTAATTCTAAATATTTTGTACCTCCATTAAAACTGAATTCAGCCTCAGGTTAATTCAGATTATTGACTCTGTATCACAGAATATGCTGCATATTGCAAAGCATTTGACTTTTTTTTATTCATTATAATCTGTATGGGAAGTCTGGAGTTCAGTAAAATATGTAGTAGTGTGACGGACCACCGTCACTACAGTTGAGTATGCGCTGTGACTGCCATACCAACAAGCCTGGCTCTTTGGCGTTGCGGTCAAGTTGCATGTTTGGTGCCCTGTAGACCCGGGTTCGAATCTGGGTGGAATGACTGCTCTTGCCTTTCCGTCACAAGTAGCTAATCACTACTTAGGAGGCCTGCAGGCATTGGTGACTTCTGTTTATAAATCCTGGCATGATGTGCAGCAGAATTGTCAAAAAATTAGACCTTTGACTCAACTTACTAGAGTAACTGGAGTATGCCTCTACAATCAAATGCCACTAAAATAATGCATTGAAACCATACGTAATTTATTTTCTGTTGCATTTACTGACAAACACATTTCACACACTTCCACTGATTTTCTCTTTAAGCAATATGGTGGCGATGATAGAGGTGTGAGTGGGTTGTACGGCAGAATGGTTGTTTGTGGTTTACTATTGCGTTCTTTTGTTGGCATCACTTAACCCAAGGTTTCTCAACCATTTCTGGCTTGTGTTAGAAAATGATCACAACCAAAGCCAAAAAAGAGTTGAATAGATGTTGAATACACAATTATATTTCTTCATGAAAAGCTTGCCCCACCTGGCACATGCCTGAGTCAACTTAATGTTCTTTATGGTGAAAGTAAGTCTTCACATATGTACACTCTAGACTCTAAAGCTGTTTCAAGACAATCTTACTGTAGTTTGAGGGTTTAAAGGGCTTTCAGTTTTTGGCTTAATAGAATATATGAGTGACAGAACAAGTGATCATAATACCTCAGAACTCAGTACCAATGACACAGAGATACTGGTGTGAACCAAAAACAATACAGAGTTAACCTGTTGGCCAATTTCTCTCTTTTTCTTGTGCTCTTCCTCTGTGTGTTTGACTCCCTTCTTCCTTCACCAATTCTCATAATTGCTTTAGGACTCTGTGGATCCGCTCCTGAATTCAAAGGTAGGGAGTAATAATTGGATTTGCAGCAAACATGCTGAGCTGTGTTGCTCTCACTGTCCGGTCCTGTCCTCAGGGCTACACACTGCACTTTATATATCGGTTCCACGCACCTAGAAAAAGGGGATATACGGTAGAACCTTATATAGGATGTATGAACGTGTGTGTATGTGTGCGTATGTGTGCAGCTTTGAAGAGGAAGATTCAAAGGATACTACTGAATATTGGATTATTAAAACATTGGAGGTCGTGTGTGTATGTATGCTTGAGGTGGACAAAAAACATTTTGGGTCACACACTTCAGGACCCCTTCATCACCTTCAAATGCAATACTATTGGAGGGAAGATGTGATGACTATAAACTCATCATTAACTGTTGTTGTTTTGTTGTTCAATTTTAGCTCTCTTTCTCTCTCCCATTAACGCTCTCTGTCACATATACATTGCTTCAAGTAGTTTATCAGTGGACTGACAGTGTAGAAGATCTAAGGCAGAGCCCTTTAATGAGTGTTTTTGTGTGTGTAAGAGAGAGAGACATACAGCAAGAGAGTGACACTGTATGTGTGTGTGTGTGTGTGCACACTTCCTTGGGGCCTAACAAGATGTCTGTAGCTGCAGGTGAAGAGTCTTGGCTGAGACCCTGATGCAGTCTCCTTGGCAGGCTTAAGACGGCGTCACATCAAAGCTTAAACCCTGGAGAAATGGGAGGGTGCATTCATTGTGTGTGTTTATTGTGTGTGTAGGTCTAAGTCTATTTGTTTGTATGCATTTTGGAATTTTGTTGCTAGGCAGTTGTCCACACAAGGAGGATTGGGTCTGTAATTTTGTCTTCTTTCACATCTATGTCTTGTTTTATATTTGAGGGCATCTATCACTGCAGCCTGCTTCTGCTGTTTGTCGATCAACACGATGTCTGGTTGCTTAGCCATCACCAGTTTGTCAGTCTGGATCTAGAAGTCCCACAGGACCTTAGCTCGGTCACTCTCAACTACCTTAGGAGGTGTCTTCCATTTTGACCATGGGACTTCCAGCCCTTTCTCATGGCAGATGTTCCTGTACACTATGCCAGCTACCTGGTTATGGCGTTCCATGTACGCACTTTGTGCCTGCATCTTTCACCCTCCTGTTATGTGCTGTACTGTCTCAGGGGCATCCTTGCACAGTCTGCACCTGGGGTCCTGCCTGGTGTGGTAGACCCCAGCCTCTATTGATCTTGTACTGAGTGCCTGTTCTTGTGCCGCCATGATTAGTGCTTCTGTGCTGTCCTTTAGTCCAGCCTTTTCCAGCCACTGGTAGGATTTCTTGATGTCAGCCACTTCTTATATTTATCTTTGGTACATGCCGTGCACCGGCTTGTCCCTCCATGAAGGTTCTTCATCTTCCTTGTCCTCACCTCCGGGTTTCTGCTGCCTCAGGGATTCACTAAGCCCTTCATCTCTGGGGGCCATCTTCCTGATGTACTCTTGGATCTTTCCATAAATGGAAGTTTAGCCCAAGGGGGGGGGCGACGTCGAACGGGCTATAGTGTCCCTGAATGCACCAGGGCCGGTTGCTCCCTGGTGTCTTTGAACGCACCACAGCTTGCTGCCCCAATGACAGCCCAACGTGCAATAGTTTCACCGTGAGCGCGTCGACAGTGGAGCAGTCAATATCAACACAGCTGCCGAGTGAAGCCGAGTCAGGACAGGGCATCCTCCTCTCCACTGCAGCGAGCTGCTGCTGGGTGAATGAGCCGCTGTTCACTGTGATAAAGTGCCACGGGCCGCACCGCTGGAAGAGACGTGTTGTCTGGTTGCGTCTCTCCGGCTATATCTGACCTAGATTGCCGTTAGCTCGGCTCGTGCTGTAACAGCTAGTCAGCTGAATGCTGCGCTGGTTCGGTTGAGCATATGCTGACACTGCAGTTGTGTGTTTTAGGAACACACACACTGTCAGTGAGCTAGCAGTGTTCCCGTGGACACTGTCGTGAGTGCACGGGGAACGCAGAGTTAGCTCGCATTGCTGCATTGTGTCACCATCATGGCAGCAGCCCTTCATTCGGCTGCCAAGCGATGTAGGCTAGTGTTGTGTCGTTCAAAGAACGTTTCGTTCATTTGACCTAATCTTGTATGTGACTGAGTCGTTTTCATGACTATTCACGTGCGTGAATAGTCTTGGACTCTTATGTTCACTCGTTACACAGCAGCTACATGGTCTCCGTCAGCACAGGAAACAGAATTGATTAGTTCACAACTCATAACTGTGGGTCTCTGGATTTGAGTCGTTCATTTTTTACATGACATCTCGGCTACTGTGGAGCAGGAATGAACTAATCATTCACCGCTCACATGCGTCCTCCTCTGAGTCTGTCTTCACTCGGCAGGCTGAGTTACTGCCAGCACCGGGGAATGAGAGGCAAGTCTGTTGTCAGGTAACAGTCACTGGACTGACATATATCTAATATCTATTTTGATAATTTTGTAACATTTAATAAAGCATAACGTTATTACAGCGCAGTTATGTTGTGCTAAGTTATAGTTTTAACAACCGCACCGTCCTGCTAGTGTTTACAGCCAACAGCTGATGAGAGTTGTTCTGGGTCCGCTCCACTTCAGAGCCCTGACAGAGTTCTACCGGGAGCTGAATTACCACAGAGGTCGTCTCCTCTCCAAAACAAACGGACCCGGACATTAAACCATTAAAACACAGCCACATAGCAACGTTAGCTTTAGCCCTGTGTTTTGTCTACAGCTAACAGCTGATCTGGTCCACCAGAGAACGCAACTTAACTTTTTATTATATTATATTATATATATATTTTATTATTAGACATACTTTTTATTTATCGACAGAGCCGTGCTGTTGTTTCACCACTCCTCACTGGTGAACAACCAGCAGTGTTTGAGAGTATTATTAAATTTGTAACATTTTAATAAGAGTGTGTTTTATTCATCTAGTGTGTCAAGCTTATTACTTCAATATATTCCCTGTAAATCTGATGTTAATATATAGATTTTACTCATGGATAGGCGTTAGGCTACTGTGTGAATGAGCACTTTAGAGATATAGTGATAGTAATTATAATTATATGTATGGGTGGTCTGGTAGTATACTCAGGAAAGATTGTGAAAATGGACAGATTTAGCCAGAGTAGTGGCTTAACCGAATATTGACAACATATTTCTGTGGTTTTTACATGGTTTGAATTTGGTTGTGGCTCCATGGGGCTTTATATAACCATGATAGAGAAATATCGAGAGGTGAATTTCTGCATTATACTTTGTCAATTAGAGCAAGCCAGGCAGCTTTCTGTGTTTGAGAACTGTGCTGTTTTTAAAAAAATCGCCCACTAGAGGGCTGCAGCGCAGCAATAACCAGCCTAGTTAAAATGAACGAAATGACACAAAAAAGGATTAGTTCATTTTAATGAACGAGATTTGGTGACTCGAGTCTTTCAAAAGAGTGACTTTTCCCATTACTAATGTAGGCAACCCGTTGCGCGGGCCGGACAGCCAGCTAGCAAGGAGGCCCTACTACCGTCTTGGTCAGATGCCACCAGGAGAGCAACGTGGGACATGGGCTTCTGTCCCAGTGGTTTGACTAGCGCAGAAAAGACCCGGGCCCTCCCACTGTCTCTCTCGAGCTTAGCAAGGAGAGCAGTGTTATGTGTGTGTGTGTGTACATAACACGTGACCTTAAAATATAAGTGCTCGTTAGAACCAGGTTCTTCTCAGATAACATATTCTTACTTGTATGTGTCTTGTATTTGATCTAAGCATAACAAATGTAATAACCACAATCCAACCACTCTTCTGTAACTCTCTCTCTGGCAAATACACTTTCAGAATGTTGATTTTAGCTAAAGAATAGGGTCAGAAGTAGGGTTGAGCAATATGTCAAATATATTCTATATTTCTGAATATTCATTCATGTGCAATATAGAAGATGACGATATTGTTACATTCAAGTTATCAGTGTTTGCTGCTGCTCGCTGCTGAGAGGTCAAAGCCAAAACTGTGAAAAGCAAGCTAGATAGTAGCTCTGTGCTATGATTTTTTTCGCTGGAAAACGCAACCAGTCATCTGGTTGCTCTAAATACTTTACTGCAGCTTCCAGCTCCGAAACGCCGAGACACATTTGGGATACCTCTTTTTTCTTGGCTATTTTAATTGGCATTAGCCTGATTTATAGCTACTAACTAACTAACTTTACACAGTCTGGACCAAGCAGGAAGCTTCTGGTCTACAATATGAAGCGAATGCGGAAGTCCCTGAAACCTGCATTCTATTGAAAATCCAGCAGGGGGCAAGTCTTCTGGTTGCAAAAAGAAGTCTGGCTCCATTAGAAATAATGGGAAAATGACCCTACTTCTCAGCTGAATAATTACCCTAGTAAACACTTTCCTGATTAGTTTATGTTTCAGTCGCTAGTTTCAAGTTCCGTTAGCTCCGCCGTATCGTCACTTCCGGGCACTTCCTGGTTGCAAATACTTGACATGGTTCAAAACGGCAGTCCACAAACCAACGGGTGATGTCACGATGACTACGTCCATTTCTTATATAGTCTATGGTCTGGACCAACTCTGCTGTGAAAAGTAGAGGACGCAGTAGCTACATGAACATGACATGAACTGGGGCTTTTTATTTATTTTCTGTGGCAGCAAACACATCAGACAGCCTTACAGTAACTATTATACTGCATCCTGAGCTTATCATCTCATGTTATGGCTCACTACAGTAACTTAACCTGTAGGAAACCCTCAGCTATTTGCCCCTATTTCCAGGAAAAACGCCCCAGAATTAATCAGTAATAACTCCTCAACCATTAGACCTAGATGCATAATTCTGGTCTCCTTTAATAGGTCAGAAGCTAAGCAATATGAATCAACTAATTAACCTATTTATTTTTCTATTAAAGAGTAAATGGAGATTCAATAAAGGAAAATATATTTTCATCCTCGCCTGGTATAAAATCTATATTATAATAGCAATATCACCATCAAAACCATCATCCTGTAGATTGTAATGCAATTGAATATCTTCTAATACACCTGGAATACAACTGTAACTGCAAATTTGATGAAAAGAAACTAATATACAACAGGTATTATACAATTTTTTCAAAAACATACCAGGTGAATGTCCATGTTTTGGCCATGTTTACTGTTTATATGTTCATTTTTATTGGGAGTTTTCCTCAAAACACTTTTTCTGTCCATACAGCCACGTTAAAAATAACATAAAGCTTCCAAAACATATTGATAAAACAGTGAATACTGATCAATATTCCTGTGACCAAAAGCACTCCCATGCTTTACAGGCCCACAACTTGAGAACAGAACATCCTGCATCCTGCAGTAAGTGGCTCTTTCTCTTCGTATTAAGCAGACAAATCGTTTGATATATTGGATGTCTGTGTAGCTCCTATGGGTCGGCCAGAAGAGGCCGATAAAGACCGTCTCTCCCAAAGCAACACTTCTTCCCGCCTTCATTTTTGACGACAGAAACCAAACCTAAGAGCTCAGCTATTGTGCAATACCAAGATGGTGGACCTTAATACACACAGAAAACAGCAAAAACTGCAAAAGTAAGTCAGCGTTTGTAACTGTATGTTGGTGCATTTGATAGGGTGACAAACACTGACACTACAAGTAAAAGTTCTGCATTCTAAATCTCACTAAGGTAGATGCATGCAAGTATTACACCAAAATTTACTTTAAGGGGCTATATATAATATAGCGCACACCTGTTTTCTTTGTTGTTTGGAACAGCCACTCTTGTGCTTTTAATGTGAAGGCACTGCGAGAGGCGCTCCCAAGCCTCTCTCTCCGACTACAGTGACAACATCGCAGCCAATGAAATGGATTCTACTATCAGCATAAAACTGGCCCCCAGCAAAACAGACTCTAACATAAACTCCGCAAAACAACAATAAAGGTTTATGTGTTGAAGGTGAGGTGAAAACACAGTCAGCATCAGAAAGACTGGAGTCACGTTAGCTTTCCAGCTAACGGCGAGCAGTTGCTAACGTTAGCTGGTTCAATATATAATATGTTACATTATGGTGTTCCACATTACTTCACCAGCTAATGCGATGCACATTACTATTGTGTGTACCACCGGTATAATGTCCAAGTGTTAATTTTAGCCTGCAAAAAAATTATGTAACGCAAAGCAAATGTGGAGCGATTTGTTTACACTAGAATTCATTTAAGGCAGGAGCAGCCAGCTACTTTAGCACTGATCTGCTGTTCGCTTCCTAATGTTTTATTGATGTTTTGCCGATACTCAAGTACACAGCTTTCCCACTGTCTCAGTCGCTTTAACTTACATGACCCACATAATATACAATAATGCAACAATTGTAATAAGCAACACAGTGGAAGAACCATTCACTACAGTAACGTTACTTACTGCTGTCTTAACTGTTATAAAGTGTATATAGTTAAATTTAAGACTTTTTAAGACCTTTTTAATACCACCTAGGATGAAATTTAATACCAACTTCACTGCAGTATAATGGAAAATCTGTATGAATTTTAAGGACATCAAATTTTAAGAAAACTATTTACGAAGTTACATGAAGTTAATAAAACATTTGTGCATTAATATTTAACACACTAGGTTTTTGGGGAGTGTTTGTACCTTGATAAGATAAAATGAATCTGTTTTTTGAATTAACTTGATTTTTTAAAAACATTTCTTGTTGAATGCCATTTTAAGTGATGGAGACATGTCCCCAGTATCCCCAGTGTAAATGACACCTATGAAATGAATACAATATTTGTGCAGTAACTAGAACTCTTAAGGGGTGAAATCAAAAATACATAAAATTGTGCGGTATGAGTTGTTGCAATTAGTTACACCTTGGTTAGATAATGTAATGTAATCTGTCAATTGCTTAAGTGATTATTCATTCTATTCTTTATTGGCTTGAAAGCAGCGGGGACAAGGAGTTGCTCCGGTTTGTTTTTTCCTCATCCCGGTTATCGGCGCATCTGGGTGATGTAATTTAATGTGCATCAATCAGCATGTTGTGTTTCCATTCACATAACGTTAGCCTACAACACAGACATCGTCCTCGTCTCATACACAACTATCTCTCCGTTGCTGTTGTAACGTTTACTGAACAGTAACCTGCAGGCGTGTCTTCCAGCTCTGCTGTTCCATTAGCGCTCGCCATGGTGTGACTGACTCGCACACCAATCCGTTTGTTGTGCTAACCTCAGTGCCACTGCCTTCAGCCTCGTACACCAACTTGTCCATGTCTCTGGCTTTCTGAATTTCAGAAACAGCCCTTTCTGGGCAAAGACAGTGTAAAGCTGAACACTGACGTAAAACAGTAACGTTACCTGTACTGGTGTATAACATCAGAGTCACACCAGACGGAGGAAATTGTAAAGACACACAAAAAAGTAATTATTTTTGACGTTACGATATTTATTTAATCCTACGAAAGGAGAATGAAATAAAAAGTATGTAAGTAGGCCATAAGCAGGAAAATGTAGAAGTAGCCTATTTGGTTGAACTATTTTGTATCAGACTGCAATTAATGATTATTTTTATTATGTACTATTCAGCTGATTATTTTCTCCAGTAATCGATTGTAATGAATTCCGAAAATAGTGAGAAATGTTGTCACAGTTACCCAGAGCCCTAAGTGACACCTTCACAGTGCTTGTTTTGTCAGTCCAAATGTCAAAATGATTAAAAATACATTAAAATAATCAAAAGTAAAAGGGTGATTCTCACGAAACTGTGCTATCATTAAAAAAATATTTACAATTAAAAAGGCAATATTTTACTCACTTAAGTTAACAAATATAATTCAAAGTTACTATTGATATTAATTATAATAATTTAGAAATACACTTTTTATGTATTTTTTAACATTTACAACACCCTTTCAGATTTTTTTTCATTACCGTAACATTTTTAAAAGTTGTAATATAATAAAGTCAAATTGTATATTCAGAAGATTTTGGTGGTATCTTCACTTATGATTACAGGTAAGGAAATTTCATTAAAAATATATATTTTAATTAAAAATACATGTTTTTAATTTGAAGAATTATGTCATTACCGTAACACTCATCAGTTTTGTCACATTGATATTATTTATGATTTTGTTCAAGGGGGAATTATATTATAAAATGATCAAATCAATATATAGGGAATTAAACATATTTCCATCACATCTATAACTTTTTATGTTTCGTTGTAGAATAATTTTAATATTTGGCCAAATATCAAGTGTTTCGGTAATGAAAACTAAGTTACAGTAATGAAAGACCATGTTTCGGTAATGAATTCCATTATGTTTTGTTGGTTTCTTCTTTTAGCATTAGACCTGAATTTCACCTCCATTTCTTTTATTGTCTTTTTTCTTTGTTTGGGTGTCATGTCTTGGCTTACTTCAATACACCACTTTCTTAGTTTTTGTTACTTTCAGAGATATCACAAATATTATAAACACTAACACTATGCTAGGGCTGGGCGATATGGCCAAAAATGCTATCAAGATAAAAACATTTCATATCATTCGATATTGATAATTATCAAGATAAATGTCAAATTTTTGTTTCTTTCAAATTTAAAGGCTGATTTTTGCTCCTGAGTGAAAATTGAAGAAACCAGATGGTTAATTATGTGGTGAAATGTTTCTTTACGCTCAGTATGTGACAAACACTGTGCCAAATGGTGGATCACTTAACAAATCTGAGGCAGAACATGCAAATCTATTGTGACAAATTTTAATAGAAAAAGTAAGTGCTAATTTGTTTGTGATTCAAATTAATTAAACCAAATATTTATTTACGATATATTGACCATTTATTATATTGTTATTGAGGAAAATTATATTACACTTTGCCAATAGTGAAAAAAAATTTAACATCAAACATTAGTGTAAACAGGAAGCAGATTGTCTACTCCGCAGTTGTACAGTATGAGTATTCACAGTTTTGCATGGGCCTACAACAAGGTGGAACTACTACTGAAAGTAACAGGGAGTCCAAAGTGATTTTGGCAGCGGAAAATAGACTGCGAGTCTAAGCAGAGCAAATACGGCAACATGCACAGTACAAGTATATAAGTGTTATTTGCTCAGTACAGGATAGTTTAATATTAACACCAAAACAAAAACACTTTCAGTAGCATCGTGTTTTTACTTTGCATGACTGATAATACCCAATCAGAAAGCCTAATGAGTCTGCATCATCGTTTTCAAAGTATTTTTTTCATCACCTTTCCGCACTAATACGCTAAGCTGGAGTTTTAAAACCAAAACGGGGTCGCAACTTTTTCAAACTTTTCTGTTTTAGGTGTTCAGATTGGTCATTTTGTCTGGACGGGAGGTGCATACATACCACACACTCATTAGGAAAGTGTTTACTGAGGTAAAAAGTCAAGTCAGAAGTAGGGTTATTTTAACATTATTACAACCGTACGTCTTTTAGCAACCAGTGGAGACGCTCCCTGCTGGCCATTACAAAGAATGCAGGTTTTTAAGATTATTAAAAAAGTAAATAAATTAATAAATAAAAAAAATTAATTAAGATTAGAGAAATTACATACACACACTCGTCACATTACTACAATTCTTTATTGGTCAATGGTGCAAGGGAGCTCTCCTGTATCCTGTTTGTGAGCCCGAGCGAATGACAGAGAGCGAGCAGCATAACATGACGGGGAAAGTTAGCGGAGAAAAATACTTGCAATAAGTTTCAGTCTGGCAGTAAATGTGCAATGAAGTTCACAGTGTGCCAATTAAAAAAAGGCTGTTCTGCTGGAAAAGTGACGGCGGTTAGCACTAGCTAACATCTACCCTGGGCAGCATGTTTTTTGGCTGTTATGTAACGTTAGCTAAATTAGTAACAAAGTAATATTAATTAGCTCAGCTTTATGTCATTACTAAATTACTTGTCAAGGGTGGACAACATCAGGTACAAGCTTAGACTAAACTGGTGTACATCCTGATAATTATATTTCAGTTTTCAGAGGAGTCTGACAACTGGCTGTTAAAGAAATAAGGGACCATGGAGCTGAGGTTAATGAAGTTAATTAGTGATGCAAAAACTAGTCCTCTTAAGCTAATTAGGAGATGTTTCTTTTGGATTTTAATGCGCAAATTAAATGCTTAGTAATTATCTAGATATCTCGTATAGAAAAAAAGATGCATCGATAATCATTTTATAATCACATTGAAGCCCTCTGAATCATAATTGAAATGAATCGGGAGGTCCCCGGAGATTCCCACCCCTAGTTTCAAAAGTACATTGTGTTTTGTTTTTTTAAAATAATGTTTTGCACTGGCCCAATCGGAACAGTGAGTTGCTAGTTCAAAAGTCCCGACATTAGTAGTCCCTGTTCTTTTCCAGCACTGTAGGTCTTTATCAAAAATAGATTACATGGTCTATAGGACTGGATGATGTGGCCAAAAATTTTATCAAGAAGAAAACATTTCATATCATTCGACATCAATAATGTATGTCAAATCATAATTTCTTTCAAGTTTAAAGGAGGATTTTTGTTTCTGAGTGAAAATTTAATGAAACCAGATTGTTAATTGTTTGATTAAACTTTTCTTTATAGTCAGAACGTGATAAACACTTGATGCCAAACAGTGGATCATTTCACATATCTGAGGTGGAACATTATTAGCAATTATCTTTTTTCATTCCCTTTTCCTCAACAAAATAAATATCTTGGTAGAAAAATTAAGAGCTAATTCGTTCGTGATTCAAATTCAAACATTTATTGATGATATATTAAACATTTGTTATATTGTTGTTGAGGGAAGTCATTTTGCAATAATTATTATAATTATTATTGTTTTATTGCTGAGCCCTACTGGTCTAAAACAAAAATATCTAATAAGCGATAGAAAACTATTCTGATATTAATCACCGTAACATCATAATTCATTACCGTAACAAGCAACAAATGGCACGGTAATGAAAGATTGGTGTTACGGTAATAAATGCACTTTAGCTTAGCTAGCATAAAATGGCGGGAAACACAATGACTTAGCAAAAAATAATACTCCATCACTACATTCCCACACTATCCTTCCTATTGTTATGTTCATAATGAATATATGTTAGAGTAATATTAAATAATACAGTGTTACGGTAATGTACACCCATGGTGGGGTAAGAGGGGTGTAAGAAAGCAAAAGTAGAGACTTTAGCGATCAAATGTTAACAGATAATCTTGCCTTGTAGCCATCTTGAATCTTCCGTGTTCTGTGGAACTTTCCCTTTCAATAAAACTTTATTTATAAATATATTCAGTCATTTTGAGAGATGTGTTACGGTAATTAAATAAATGTATACGGACACAGTGTTTTAGCCATATATAGAAATAATGTTTTAGAAATGTATCAAAATTGCTATTGGAAATTAATATTAATTTAATAGAGACAATTTTAAAATGTTTTTTAATATATTTAATATATTACTTATTGTGCTGTAAGAGAGCAAAATGATAAATTTTTGTTTGGACACGTTACGGTAATGAAGTTTTTAATAAAACAAATAAATAAAAAATACTTTAACGCTTAACACTAGAACCGCCAACGGTCAAATTTACGTTCCCCAGTCTCTGACTTTTCCTAAAAGTGTGTTATGTAGCACCCCCTATTGTTAAAAAATGTCAATATAAAGCCAGATTTAAAGCGCCAGCGGGTAAAATTTACCCCTATAGAGAATACAGTCATTTTAGCGGTATTCATTTCGCGAGTTTAGATAGACATTCTATGTTGCTATTGGCAACGCCTTTCCCACTACAGGCATTACGCTTTCTCAGCGCAGTGAGTGAAGGAGAGTCTGATGGTGGGGGCTGAGCGATGTGTCCAAGGCAAGCGGCAACCTCCGGCTCTCAATTCCGATACCAATACGAAACTATCTGAAACTGCAATTCATCGAGTGGCCACTTGAGGCTGGCTGCAGAAGGGAGTCAATCTCCATTGACCCCCATGTTAAAATGCCCAACTTTACAGCAGAATAAAACATGTTTACAGCCTGGTTCAAAAAATCGTTTTAGTGCATATGGCTAATTTTGCCCTTCGTGACAACTGTGAGGGGGGTGAATTTTTTTATAACTCACCTGTTTAAATTATATTAAGCCTTAAAGTCCTGCATTATTAGGGGCATGGCCGCTTTGATTGACAGGCACCATTAGCCGCTGCCACTGCTAGCACTCGGTCCGCTGTCTGTTAGCCTCACTCAGCTACACGGAGCTCTGAGGCTCAGCCTGTCGGAGCCTGTTGGACATTTCTACATGCAGATACCGGATGAATAATGGCAGGCTGTGCAGGTCATTGGAGAGAGAACCTCCAGGAAATCCGTGTTCCACTTGGTTAGTGAAATTCCTGTATTTTATTTATGTGTTAACATTTAACAGGTATTGCTGTCAGCATATAGCTTGTTAGCGTAACGTTAGCTTGTTGCACTAATTAGCCATTAGTGTAAGTAACGTTAAGTAAGTTAGTGTGTTCTAACCGCAGCTTTTAATGAGTCAAAGACAAGTAAGCAAGAAGGGAGAAGCCAAAATGTAACGTTATTAGATTAACCTTAGTGTTAGACATTAGGGTGATACCGTTAATGCTTTGAAGAAGTAAAGGCTCAGCTCTCAGTTAGCTGCCGTTATGTAAACGTCCTGTAACGGAATCAATGTTCAGTTAGATACTAGTCAGATACTATTATAAGTGGCTTGACCTGATCCCAATGGACAAGAAGGGTTTAAAGGCAGAGAGCCGAGGGGGGAGCAGCTGCAGAGTTCTGCCTGAAACTGTCACACCCAGATAAACCGATGCCACTATTTGAGCTAGCTGTCTCTCCGGAGGAGAGCCGTGCACCTCCAAGTGTAATGTTACTGTTTAAAAACATTAACGTTATACTATTCTTTGTGGAGATGATTGATTTGAAGTACATATTAAAGGCAGTTTAGAGTCATCAATAAGTTATTACACTTAGTAGACGTAGCATTCCTTGAGATTCAGCAAACAATCTGAGGTGATAACTGCGTTTGATCAGCAACGTTTCTGGAAGCTTAAGAGGTGGATGCATTATTCGGCAGAACAGCTCTTGTAGGCTACCTGCAGAGAGTTACATCCACCTTTTTTGTCAGCATATAATGCACGTTAAGCCTACAGACAGGTAGCTGGGCTGTAACTAGGGCAATGGTTTAGTTAAAGCGAGAAATTAGGTGTGTGAGAGCCGCCTCTGAGTTTGTTTGGTGGGTTAGAATTTGACAAAAAAGGTAGTACAGTTCAATGAGAAATGTAAAATAAGATCCTTATAATAAACGTTCAATAAGATCTGACTTGAGTAGTTATTATTGCAGTGTCCAGCAGAAAACCGTAGATTGCACATAATAGTAAACAGTGTATTTCACATTGCCACCCCTAATTACTGTCACATGCCAGAGAAGTTATCATGCTGAGGCGGTCTCAGAGTTCAGTAGCTTTATGGTACTGTGGAAGAAGCTGCTTAACTGTCTACCCACTGTTGTCTTTACAGGTGCCAGAGGAGCTGATTGCAGAACCCCCCAGATGTTATTAGCTGTGTCCAGCTCTTCAGGGGAGAACAGCTCCAGCTTCCAGCTCTTCAGCTCCTGCTTTTCTTTTTACTCACAACACCTGAACACTACTGACGTGAAATTATGACACTGGGTTCTAATTAACAGATTCTATCATTATAATAATTATAATGATATAATTGGAATTTCCGTTTATGTGTTTTATTGCCAGTAGACAGTTTTCCAGTGTAGCTAGCTAACTTTAACATGATCATGATGATCTTTTCAGACAGAGCATGCACTGTTTGTCCACATGAGATGACTATTCAACACTGTTGTCCTTTGTCATGAATTCAGGTATGTAAACGTATGTTGTCATAAAGTGTTGTAATGTTTGAACATAATTGTTAACATAAAATGGAAATCTGTGTAATTACATTGTTTTCTGTTATTCCCTTCTTGCAGGATTAAGGGGCAATTTGGTGTGTTTTATTTATTTAGTTTATATGAGTTTAAATCCACTATACGATCAATGTGTCAAACTGCTCTTTACTTTTGTGTAGAGCTCAAAGCAGCGGAGGATTTTCCCTTAGACAGAGCATTATTCTGTGTTTAAACTAGACTTATATCAGAGCAGCAAACAAGGCACTCTACAGGAACTTCAGATTCCGTTATATAGTCTATGGTTACTGTGTGTATGGGTCCTAGTTTATCTTAAAGCATAAGGTAGAAAGTAAAAATACTCCTGCACACACAGAAATACACTGCATAATTACTTTTCAACATTTCATTTGAAACATGTTTGGGAGTATTTTCACTTTTTAACTTATACTAGACTGATGTTCTTAAGCAAGAGTTCAGTTATAATGTTTCATGTTTTATCTGTGGTATAAGATTAGCTTTTTAGTAAGTAGTAAAGACTAGGAGTGCTAATATATATAGAATTTATTACAAGGGAACCATAAACCATATCTTTTTTTAAATGGATCTATGATACAAATATGGACAATATTTAGAAGTCAAAGTAAACAGAAGGAGAGAAGGCCTTTCCACATCAGTCCACACCAACAGATACAGACTTCCACGACAATAACAAGGCTTCCAGGTCTCTGCAGCTCTCTGACACCAGGTGGGACATCTGATCCACAGTGTGACTCTAGGAGGAAAATGTGTAATAAATGCTTCAGGTGATGAAAAATGTAAAGTAAATACAGATGATTCTTTAATAAATAGAATATTGTGGTGAAGTTAATTTTCTAACGTTTTAACTTAATTCAAAAAGTGAATCTTTGATATATTCTAGATTCATTACACAAAGCGAAGCATTTCAAACCCTTTTTGCTTTCATCTTGATGATTACTGTTTACAGCTCATAGAAATAAAAACTCCAGTATCCCAAAATGTATAAACATTTTAGAATAGCCTAAATATATTTCTGTATTATAAATTATACAGAAATGTCAACTGGAGAAGAGCTCTGTAATCAGCTAATTAACTCAAAACACCTGCAAAGGTTTCTGAATCCCTCAGTCTGGTTCTGTTGCTTACAACAAACTTTTCCTCAGTATTCTAATTTTTTGAGATGCTGCTCTAAAAGATGCTTCAGTGTTTTAATGTTGACAGCACTATTTTGTCACATACGTGGGAGAAAATGGAACAAGGGAGACCCTTTAAATGTTTTTGTGTTGTCCTTTTAAGACAGACAATTTTATATCAGCTGTCAGATGTCCCGTAGCCAAGACTAGCAATGTTATTTTAGACTCAAAGTTTAAGCTTTGAGTAGCAGATGTGGAGGCATCAGAACCTCAACAAGAATCTTGTGACAAATAAAAAGTACCTTTCTCTCACAAGTGTCCTATTCCAGACAATAATCCCACACAGCCACGTTATTCAAAATAGCGGTGTGGGGAATTAATTAACGTGATATAAAAGATATATAACATTAGCTTCCATCATGCGAGTGAGGATTCTACCGCTAGCTTATTACGTTTATTACAAGTAAGTTGACATACTGAGGTGACGTCCAAATAAACGACTCGTAACCGCTCGTAACCAAGGGTATGTAAAAGTTTAATTGATTTGCTTGAAATTGTTCGTTTGAGCAGTGACGTTAAGTAAACATAAGGTAATTAATAACTGATTCATAGTTAACTGTTAACGTTGGTCTCAACAAAATCTAACTTTGGTGTTGCAAAATAACGTTAAAGTTACCACATTTATATATTAAAAAGCATTGTGAAGTATAACAGATATGTGAGTTATTTTAATATTTTCCGGTGTCTTACCTTGACTGTGAGCTGGTAATGTCGGTAAACTGGTAACAACACGGCAGCAGGTTCCAACCGGTTCCAACCTCCACC
Organism: Micropterus salmoides; assembly: GCF_014851395.1. Classification (NCBI taxonomy): domain Eukaryota; kingdom Metazoa; phylum Chordata; class Actinopteri; order Centrarchiformes; family Centrarchidae; genus Micropterus; species Micropterus salmoides. Next base: position 23,437,055 of record NW_024040152.1, on the reverse strand, counting down.
GTACAGCACCGCAGAGTCCAACCTCCACCGTACAGCACCGCAGAGGAGCATGTAACATTAGCTCCTTAGTGTAACACAGATGAAATGATCTAGGTTTAAAAATAGGAAAAGCCTATAAAAATCTGAATGAGAGTGATTTTATTCTTGAAATGCAACTTGAGAGATTATCTAAGGATTTTAAAGGGTTAAAATTCAGTTACCAACCGACAGGTTAGTTTGGCCAATCAGCTGACAGCAGGTAGGCCCGCCCACCTGCTCCCGTGTCTCTGGGAGCGGGCGAAAGTTTTTTTTTTTTCCGCTGCTGTGTGTGTGGAGAGACAGAGACGTGCTATGCTGCTGTAGAGGATGAAAACTGTGAAAAACGGAGAAACCTGGAGAAAATACAGCTAAAAACGAACTACACTGAGGCTAACTTCAACACTACAAACGTGGTAGCTAACTGCTGTAAGAATTTAGTTGTAAGTTCAGTGTTTAGATATAGCGTTTGAGACTACTAGAAGCGTCGGTAGCTTTGATGTCCGTAGGATTCCCCCGCGACGCACAGTCTATGCTGATTCAAGAGCGAGGTAATTCATTTAAAACTGCTTTTGTTCATTCTTTATCACCTTACTGTGAAAGCTAATTTATTTTGCACTGAGAGAAAGTACTGAAAGTTGCATATGGTCTCGGATGTTTCGGTTTTAGAAGACCTTGTGGCTTTACTGGGCGCCGCCATTTTGGGTGTGTGTGTCCATCCGCTCTGGTGAAATCGGTGAGAATGTTCATTTTCAATTTAAGAATTTCACTTACTATGTACCTTAAATTATTTATGTGCACTTATTGTATATGAAGCTACATTTTTAGTTGAACAAGCTGGTTTACTGTGTTGTTTAATGTGTAAACTCAGCTTACTTTATTTTGCACTTGCATCAAAACTTTAATTGTTCTAAGGTGCAGCTTATCTGGTTGTGTGCAGCCAAGTTATTTATGTTTATATGCTGAATATTGAGAGAGAGGCACAGAAAGTAAACACCCACAGTATGTATATCATTGTGTATTGTGAATTTCATGTAGTGTATATTATTGCATGAGACTTAAGCAGTGAATATTTCTCTGACCCTGTCTGTTGACAGGTCAGGTTTTTTTTGTGTGTGTGCGTGTTTCTTCTTCCATTGTCTGGATTGGATCTGCAGATGGACCTGTCTACTACTGCACTTGTGGTAGGCCCCATTACAACACAAAACCCCTTCACTCACCTTCACACTCCTTCCCCCACACACATACATACACCAACCCTATGGGACTCTGAACTCTGACTTACCTTCGACACACCTGTTCACACCTTGGGACTGAGAATTTGGACCTGAGTAGTAGGAATCATTCCTGCAGTTAAGGGTTACTGTTGTACTGTGTGAATTCTACTGGATTGTACTATTGAACTGGATCTGAACAAACTTGAATGTGGTGTTATTAACAGAAATTCAGGTTAAAGGGTGCACCCGGGAATTTAATTATAGAACTACTTCAAAGAGTGAAATACTCACTTTAAATTTGGAAAGCAAGCATTTCATGCTGATGTCATAGCCTGATTGTGATATCAATAATCGCCTTGTTCAATACTTGTTTTATTATTGTACTTTTTCATTTTTTGGTACCAACCAATATTTTTTATTTTTATACATATCTTCAAATATAAGAAGCCGGCATCATCTTACATCTAATCCTTGGTCTCTGAGTCTCATTTTAAACACCTCACTTTTGCTCCAGCAGCCGAACCAACCGACTTAACCAACCAATCAGATCACGGCCCTAACCATAATCCTTCCTGTGTGCTACATTAGCATGAGCTAACTCAGTCACGTCGAGCTAGGCGGGAGTGGTTTCAGCAACACGTCACCTCAGCTCCACCTGTGACCCGCCCTAAAAAAAATCATTAGGCCTATACATTTTTCTGTTGGGTAAAAATGTACTATAAATTTTGGAATTGATAATAGTTGTTTCTTTCGAATAAATAGCCTACTTTTATTTGGACTTTAAAACTTTTGTAGCTATGTGTTACTCTCTGGATGCCCGATGGAGTCCGAAAAAACAAGCAGAACAGTAAGAACTAGCCGGCATTATGAGACTATTATTACCGCTTATAAAACACTACAACAGTCAGTCTTTTTTGTAAATTGTATGCTGTATTCAAGCTGTGTTTAGAATATAACTAGGCTATAACATCTATAGTGAACGTGGCCTTCACAGATGCGCAGTGCAAGCAAACGACCTGCACGGTGAAGACAATGAATAAAATAGAATAAACATTCTTTAAATGCCTGAAATATGGGGATGGTGTTTATAGGAAATGCACAGCCAATGTGCTAAATGTTTCCCAAAGTGTGTTGGAGCAACACGTAGCAGAAATAATAACAAAATCACCGCATTTTTATAGCGCTTAAACTTTACCCACTACGGCGGTTATAGGTATACAACGAACCCTGGCGGTTCTAGTGTTAAAGGCAGGGTAGGCAAGTTGCTTCTGAAACACTTTTTGTCATATTTGTTGAAACTGTCTTTATACACCAATGCATATTAAAAAGTTAGGTGCTCTGAAAAAGAGAGTATAAAAATTGTTTGTCTGTAGTCCTCTCAGGGCTGCAGTAAAGACAGCCACTTGTTTCATTTGGACCGAATGCAATGATTGGCTGGCTGACTGTCACTCTCCCTCGCTGCCATGGCGGTCAGCTCTCTCAGACCTGACGAGTGAAGCAGTCAGACCGGAGCTAACATCTGCGTGGCTTTTCAACGATAGTAACAACTGAGGAACACCAAGGGGCTGAAAAGTTACACCGTGGTGGCTTTATTTCTGCTGGACAGGTAATCTGGCTTTTATCATTTTGATGGTAATTTGTTACTTTCATCGCTAGCAAACGTAGCTACCTACTTAGCATACAGCTAACGGTTGCTACGATTGCAGACTGGTGTAGGAGCCAGAGTAAAGACGATGAATTATATCTAGCTGTAGATGAACTGGAAAACAGCAAGGCAAGCTGTGTTTTCCAGTGCAGTAAGACAGTGTAATTGTAGACTGCGCCGGTTTAGTTATTCACCATCTAGGTTTATTATACTATGTTTACACCTATCTTTACACCTTGTATCTAATCTATTTGTGTAATTATCTTGTGTCTGCAGGCGTTGTTTGACTGTATGTTTCTCTTTTACAAATGATGTAGCTGTGTGTTTGTAGTTATGAGAAAGACATTTCAACATTAGTGTACATAAACAATGATGGCTAAAGGTTCCCAAGTATCTGTGTTTCTGGTATATAAGCTACCTATAATATAGTTTTACATTGTTCGTAGCTAAACCTACTGTGTGAAAACCTTTCTTTTTTTCTGTAACTGGTGTTATGCCATTACTTATTTTACCATAATTAATCATCTCCACAGCAGCGATACGATGCTACGAGTAAAGTCTGAACTGTCTTCATAATCAGTCAAGATACATGTGGACACACCTTGTCTCTTCCTGTATATACTTATTTTTATTGATGTTTTAAAAATGATCTATTTTTGATATAGGTTGTAGTTTTTAGTAGTATATAATAACAATAAACAAGTGTTATACCACATTTGGATGTCATTATTTCAGACATAAGACATAAATGTAGTTGCTTGATTGTTTATGCTGCAAGTGTAAAGAAAAGGCATTTATCATTTTCAATGTTTTATTTAAAAATGAAAATATTATCCAGAATAGGGAAAAATACCTCTGTATTTTCTCTACCCTCCTGGGCATAAAAAGAAAACAATGTACAGGTATTCATTCACACAGTGGAGGGAATTATTTGTGTAGCAGTTAGTGACATTACATCTTACACACTGCTAGGATTAAACCTCTGTTTTGTCCTGGTGGATCAGGAGAACAGTTTAATATTTTCCAGAAACAGCAACTCAGTATCACGACTCTGTAACCAAGTGCTCCACACTGCCACACTACAAACTGTCTGTATGCTGCCTGACTGAACTGTGTTACTCTGTCCTGGGTCTGGAAGATCAGCCTTGTGTGGGGCATGGAAACATTAGTCTGGATGTTCTCCACAGTCCTCAGATTCTGGCCTGTAAAGGAATATATAGTTGTTAGAACCCCAAAAAGATTGGAATTGGAAAGATCGGTGTAATAGGACAGAACATTGATCAACAAAATCAGATATTTTTATTGAACAGGGGTTTGTTGTTCTCTAACAGGACTTCTGTGTCCACATTACACACCAGGTCAATGTACATAACACGGATGAGCCGATGGCTGAAGCAGAGCTGTAGTTGTTGTAAACGGTAATAAAAAAGTAATAACAATAGTGATGGATTACATTTATAAAGGACTTTATTTTTGACAGTCAAAGGGCTTAGGGGTAAACACCAGAGAAACTTTGAGACAAGTACACTGGGAGATAATAGACTAATATTAAAATATATATGTATAGATATACCTGTTTTTGGAGCGTAAAGCTCAACACAGGTCCTAGAAGACGTGCTCCTTGGCTTGCACCTCGTCCTCCCCATCCTCCCTCTTCTTCCTCGGACCCAGGCAGCCCTCCCTCATCTGTTTCGCCTCGACCCCGGGCCTGTCCCGGTTTGTGCTTGGCTCTGGAATGCAGTCCTCCTCAGAGACAATAATGCTGTCACAGTAGAAGCTCTAACATGCAAAACAACGTACATGTTATGAGTCTAACACGAAATTCACGTTCGTGTAGTGTAACTGATGGAAATGGGAAAATGTGTATCAGCCTGTTTTTAGCTTTGCCCAATGTTACCACAGCTGTTAGCACAGCTACCTGTTTCTAACAGCTAGCCAGCTCGTTACTGATTAAAACTCGGTCTTTTTAAACCTATTCAATAATAACATGCTAGCTTGATAGTGAGTAGTAACAGCCGGGCTAGTTGTTTATTTTCATAATGATAAAGTTAGATGTTGTCTTACCTCTGATGTGAGCCGCTGCTCTCCGTTCGTCACACTGTCCTCCTGCGGTGTCGGCAACGCGCGTTCACGTGTTTTGGGGGCGTGGCTTTGGAAGGAGCCCAGAAGGGAGGGGGAGGGAGTTTCTCTGTTAGATACTTTCAAAATCCAGCAGTTTCTGGCTAGTTTCTCAAACTTACCTACCCTGCCTTTAAGGGCTGGAGGAGGTCAAATGCTACAGATCCCTCGATGACACCATGAAGGGAGCAAAATACAAACGGTGTGCTTGCACATATATTTACTGAAAGACCGAGCAGGTAAAAAAGAAAATAGAAAAAATAGTTTTTTCTCATAGTTTGGGGGTCTTTAGACACACCAGCGACAAATATTTATATTGAAAATACATGGAAAAAGTGCATCTTACACAATATATTTAACTACTTTATATACAGTTGTTTCTACAAGATCGTCATGTTTGCAGTATTTGAGAACAGTATGTTATTTTAGACAAAATGTGGATATCAAGATATATATTATATGAACTGCGATATATACTAAAAATAATATTTATAGGCCGTATTGTGCTAGTTACCATAGACTGTATAGAAAAACGGACGTAGTGTCCATGACGTCACCCATTGGTTTCTGAAGAGCCGTTTTGAAGCTCAAAATTGGCGGAGCTGGCCTGCGCCATCTTGGCAGCGAGTCACCATGCGTCACTCCTGGATAACCAAAAGTGGGAAAAGAGGCAGGTCGTGGGTCGAGCTGAAGTGACATGTTGCTGAAACCACTCCCACCTAGCTTGACGTGACCAAGTTAGCTCAAGCTAAGGAGCTAATGCTATATGCCACTCTGCGTTAGCAGAGGTAGCTTCTAAACCCCCGGTGCTGTGTGGTGGAGGTTGGAACCTACGGCCCTGTTACCAGTTTATGGTCGTTAATAGCTCACAGTCAAGGTAAGACACTGGAAAATATTAAAATAACTCACATATCTGTTATTGACATTATACATAAGGTTTAAAATAAAGGGCGGATGCAAATCTCTGCAGGTAGCCTACAAAATCTGTTCTGACGAATAATGCATCCAAACTCCTTAACAGAAACATTGATGAAATGCATTTATCACCTGTGTTTGCTGAATCTGAAGGAATGATACATCTACTAAGTGTAATAACTTAGTGATGACTCTAAATGTCCTTCAATATGTACTTCTAATCAATCATCCCCACTGATGAACCCCACAAAGAGTATAACGGTACACTCGGAAGTGCACGGCTTTCCTCGGCAAGCAGGTAGAATACTGCAGCTGCTCCCGCCTCAGCCCCCCTGGCTAATTAGTGTAACGAGCTAAGCTAACAAGCTATATGCCGACAGCAATACCTATTAAATATTATTAACTGTCATGGCACACAATATCATAGTCTTTAGCACCACCTTGTGGTAGTTTGTTGTACGAAACCGTGATAAAAGTTTGTGTTTTCCTATTGATCAGTTCACATCATATGATTAGTAGGTTAGAAGTCAACTGGAAAGTGAAGTGCAGTGTGCAAAACATTCTCCATGCAGACAGAAAGCTCTACTCCTCTTTTCTTTTGCGTTGTGCCTTGGGGAGCATTTGCTTGTAAGTTTACTACTTTTTGTGCAAACATGCTCATAAATAATCCAGAACTCATATGTTTGAATGTAAAAACTAAAGAAGATACTGTTTTATGATCATTTCATTCGTTAAGATTAAAAATGCCAAGCTAAGCTAAATGTAGCTTTTTGCCATGGCATGTATGTGAATGCAATTTGTAAGCAATGTCAATTAATTTGTGTTGTATTTTTAACAGTCTGTAAGTAAAGCCGTGTAAATTTGGATTTGTTGCAGTTTTACAAAAAGGAATGGAAAGGAGAGAAAAAGAACTCAGTATAACAGCTTAACTTTACTCCGGTGTTCGACTCTGAATCCTGTTGTTAGCTATCTGTCAGTTATGTTACACACCTCTGGGACAGAATAGTAAAGAAGCAACCTCACAGCGGGTACTACAAGACATAGAAAGCAGCTTCACCTCAAGCATTCCTCGTTCATTATCACGCTTCATATGCCTAGACAGCAAAGCAATACATGATGGAGGAGAAACCAATTAAGAGTGAAGATGCAGCAGAGCAAGACCAGGAATTGGAGACAAGATCCATAGCCTCCTCTTCAGCAAGTGGATCAAGACGCTCATCAGCTAGCGTAGCTGCAGCCAAGGCCATGCCAAACTGGAGGCCGTCTGAGCCAGGTCTGAATTCTTGAAGAAGGAATCTGAAGTTAGCATTGAAAAGGCTGAATTGAAAGTGACAGAAGCTCGTTTGGAAGCAACCCTAGCTACTATTAAGCATGAAAGTGAGGTAGCTGCAGCCATCGCTGAGATTAGAGTGCAAGAGACAGCAGCAGAAAGTGAGTGTGGAGAGAAGATCGCAGATGTGGGCAACATCTCTGAACGCGTTCATGACTACATCCAGTGCCAGTCTAAGGAAGAGCTGACCACTCCTGCAGGAGTTGAGCCATATCAGCCACGATTCATCACTACTCTCCAGCGCCGCCATTAATTTATTCACCTACTAAGATAACACATAAGCCACCACTCGATAATGACACCAACATGAGTGATGTCGCCAGGTACTTAGCACGCCGTGAGCTTATCAACTCACTACTCAACAAGTTTGACGACCGTCCCGTGAACTATTGGGCATGGAAGTCATCTTTCATAAATGCCATAGAGGGATTGCACCTATCAGCCAGTGAGCAGCATGACCTTCTCTCAAAATTGCTGGGAGAACAGTCTGGACATCACGTAAGGAGGATTCGGGCTGTGCACGTAGGTAATCACACAACAGGTCTGAAAAAGGCTTGGGAGCGCCTCGAAGGCTGCTATGGCTCCCCGGTGGTTGTTGAAATGTCTCTCTTTGACAGGATTGAAAGCTTTCCACGGATCAGCAACAAGGATGCTGTTAAACTTAGGGAGCTTGGAGATCTCTTACAGGAGGTGGAGTCCACTAAATATGAAGGTTACCTACCTGGATTAACCTACCTTGACACAAGTCAAGGTATAGCACCCATCGTAGACAAGTTGCCTTATGGTCTACAGGAGAAGTGGATCGTTCAAGGTTCTCAGTACAAAGCTGAACATCGTGTTGCCTTTCCTCCATTCTCGTTCTTCTGTGACTTTGTTTGCAGAGAGGCAAGGACAGGCCATGATCTAAGCTTTTTATCTGGAGCTCTATGTAGCTCTATGTAATCCTAGATGACCAGAGCAATCGAGAACAGAGTTCTTCGACCTTATGAATGTTAAAGGAGCAAGTTTGCCATACACTCTACGCACCTGTGTAGGTGTGACGGAGACCGCAGGGAGAAGGGCCAAATGGTTTCATTGTGGAATCCTTAGATGGAGTGACAAAGGTAAAACTGCCGACTTTGATTGAATGCAACAATATGCCCAATGACGGTACCGAAATACCAGCTCCTGAGGCAGCGTAGTGACATGCTCACCTCCAGTGGTGGGATTGCTCATCGCATCCCACCACTGGATCCAGAAGCCCAGACTCGCCTCAGGGACAGAATATTAACACATAAATAAAATTCAGGAATTTCACTTACCAACTGGAGTACGGACTTCCTGGATGTTCTCTCTCCAATAAACCGCACAGCCAGTACTTAGTTATTCATCCAGTATCTGAATGTAGAAATGTCCAAACGACTCCTTCAGGCTGAGCCTCAGAGCTACATGTATTAGCTGAGTGAAGCTAACAGACGGCAATCCCTCGGCTAGCAGTGACAGAGGCCAGAGACACCAGTCAATCGAAGCGGCCACGCCCCTAATAATGCGGAACTTATATAATTTAAACAGGTGAGTTATAAAAAAATTCACCCCCCCCTCATAGTTGTCACGAAGGGCCAAATTTGCAATATACACTAAAACCATCTTTTGTACCAGGCTGTAAACATGTTTTATTCTGCTGTAAAGTTGGGCATTTTAACATGGGGGTCAATAGGGATTGACTCCCTTTTGGAGCCAGCCTCAAGTAGCCACTCGAAGAATTGCAGTTTAAGTTACTTCCTGACTGGTATTGGAAGCAAGAGCCGGAGGTTGTCGCTTGCTAGTTACAAGGCTAACATGAAGTAAATGATGAGAACAACAAAAAGGTTCACTGTGTAATCCAAAACAGTCCTGGAAAAATATAAAAACATTTATATTTGTATTTTACTTATTTTGATTGTGTGGTTTCTGAGTAGAACTGAGAGGCATGTCTCATATTTTGCTCTTTAATATATGTAAACGAGGTGGACAAAACATGAAAAAAACATAAAATAATGCAGTCCAACACCATCAAAACCCACAGCCTCATCACTTACCATAGTGTCAAGTGAAACACCAAAAATTAAATAAGCCTTAACAAAAATATTTTTTCACTAAGGTCCTTTTGCGGTGCATTGCATTTCACTGTACAGGTGTACAATGTTTTGGTGTCTATTCTTCTGGTCTCACCATAACTAACGGGATTGCTGTGCTGTTAACAAATACCAAGGTTAATCTCTTTTTTTCTGCAATTCTTTGACCAACATACACATGGAATAAACTTTTCTCTGGGGTCAGAGACACAGAGCAACAACTCTAAATAAGTCATGCCCAAAAAACAAAGAACACTGGTTTCAGTTGTTGCATGGCCTGTTATTGGAAATGACAAATGGTCTTTCATGTCTCCCTAACTTCCTCTGATGTTAGTTCACATTTGCTCTTGGGCCTTTCGGGTGCGAGTCCCTTCCATTACAGAGCATTCTTCTGGGGACGAGAGAAGATGGTGGGCAAGAAAAAAAGCATTGTAATACAGCAGTGACCACCTACAGTAAGAGAGTGTTTAGGTTCAGCCTATGTCCTGAGGACAGAGTACAGCAAACCTCTGAGGACATCAGTCCATGAAATATTTAAACAGAGGATAGGTCCATCAGAAACTCCTCTCAAGATGTCCTGTTCGGGAACACAAACAAGACAGGGTGAGTAGGGCATGTTGTGTGCATCTCTTAACCCTCTGCTGTGTCAGAAATGTTTCACCTTGCACTAGGAACGCACACACCACAAACACACATTAAACTGGACAGGTGAATGAACAAACTTTACTATAGACCTTGTCAGTTCAATTCAAATTATACCTGACAGTGAGATACATACAGTGCATTGTCCAGAGACAGTCCCTTACCCTCTAACAGAGGCAGAGCGAAAGACATGGCTGTATGTTTCTACAGTCAGCCTCTGCTTTCTGATTTTGACAGGTGCCATACTTGACAGCTGACAGTATTTCTCCCATGTATAACATGTTCGCTGACAACCGGACCAAAGCAAACCACTGATAATCAAATGTAAAAATTATTTGTTTGTTTAAAAATTACCAGTGCAAATGAAGGTACAAGTAAGAACATTTGTCTAAAGGCACAATGTAGCATAAAACGTTAAGTACTTGCTTTCTCTCTTTTTTATAATTGTGTATGATATACAAGGTAATTTGCAGGCTGAAATCCTGTTTTGGTTTAGGTTGAGTGACGTTGATCTGCTCTCCTGCTAGTTGCCCAGATGACCTCTTAGTTGCCGACAGAAGGCGGTAAGCAGAGTCGCCTGAATACCAAATTATTTATAAGCTGCACACAAGCCAACCACCCCCACCCTTGTAGTCTAATTTGACATCATCAAAGTCTGTGTCTTTCTGTGCAAGTCAGTGTATATCACACACATCTGTGGCTCGAGTGTACATGCATTTGCTTGTTCCTGCTGGTGTTTGCGTGTGTGTGTGTGTGTGTGTGTGTGTGTGTGTGTTTAATTCAAGTGGTTTAACTGCCATAGAGGCTTGATGCAGCAACAATGGTCCGCTGAACTTATGATCCACTAAATAGTTAATGAGTGATTTGATTAGGACCAAGAGGCCCCCCCTTATTACTGCAGATGAGATCAGTGTCTGGGTCAAAGAGGGAAGAGGTGTCTGAGACACATTTTCACATCAACATCTTAAAGTGGGATCACTCTGTTGTTGATTTTTCTTAGTATAGACATGCACTTTTCCCAGATTGACTGCCTACATCTTTTGAAAAGCTTCTAAACAGCAATGTGCAGGACCTTGTATACTTATTGCACTATTTGTAACAGAATATGACAATTAGAAAGTATGTGGAAAGTTTTAACAATTCCACATATTTGAAGAGGTAAAGCATGTTACAGAACAGTATGAGAAGGTATGTCGGTGTATTTTTCCATGCATAATGCTTTTTCCTTTTTTCTAATCATTTTAAATGGAGCAAAGATCATTTTAGGACAGACTATACAGATACAGTGGGTATCTATTCACCTGACAGCTCCCCCTCACTTCCTGTCATTGACTATAAAATTCTCATGTGCACATGCGCGCACACAAACACATCACTCACACGCATACAGCCATCTCAGTCCGGCTATAAGCTAGGCTGAACAGCAGCCACAACAACAAGCACTAATGTCACGGCGTCCTCCACTCTGCTTCTTTTGCCCCTCCACTCAATAATTCAGTGCAAGGTGTCAGACAAAGCTGCCCTGGCTCATACAACCCCTGTAAAAGACACCACCGCTTGCTTTGTTGATTTACATCTCCACCCCCCCCCCCCACCACCACCACCACCACCTTGTCACAATTAAACATTTGTCTAAGTGTTTAGAGGTGAATGCATGCAGACAAAACAGTAGTGGAAACAGAAGTAAGGCCTGCTTACTTAACCTGTTAGCCTTCTGTGTACACTGTGGAGAAACATCCTTGTTGACCATTAAATAAATCATATGTGAAAATGTACAATACAATGTGCATAAGGATATATTTGTGAAATTATTAAACAATGAAAGAGTACATGACATGTTGGAAACCAATCACTTAATGAATTAGACTTGTTTTATTATAATCTTGAGTGTTATTTATTACATTTGGGCTTTAAATCAAAGAATAACTTTAATACTGTAAAAAAAAAAAAAAAAAAAAAGTAGCCTTGTAGCCCTCATAATGGTTAACAGCCCCTTATCACTGCATGCACTGTGCAAAACCACAATGCTCACTGACACAAAAAATAACATTTTTATTTACTTTATTAACTGGAGTATGAAAAGCTTGGGTACTGGGATCTTTTTTCTGTTTGTTTCTGTGACTAATGGTGTGAGTTTTACTCATGTATAACTTACGCACTCGTCCTTCAGCAGGTAATTGGATTGCGTCTGTGACTCAGAGGTCAATCCAGTTATTGCATTTAGGTAAGAAAATAAATAAATAAAAAGACAGGCAGACAGGCGTCATTTGCAACACACCCTCACTAACTGATAGACGCATGTATGGGCAGACAAATGTAAAGGCGATGAGACAGGTCAGACAAGAAGACACTGATAGGGCAGCAGGTACACACGTGAGCACATAAACACGTGGTTAGCTTAGCAAAAGCTGACAGGGCATATAGACACACATTGTTTGGACACACAAATGCACATACAATGTCATCAAATCCTGGATAAGGCTGCCCTGAATGCAGAAGTGTTGGCTCTTTTTTGGCACAATGTTGGAACCTGGCAAGGGCAGAGAACGCGATACTCAAGTGATGTAGCAGGTGTCTGAGAGAGACAGAGAGAGAGAGAGAGAGAAACATCTGTTGTTTCTTCTTTGGTTATTGCTCCTGTCACCTGCCAATCTTTGCTAATGGTTATAGTCTGTTATAGATGCCCATTTCTTTTTCAAAGTCAGTATTTCTCTCCCTTGTATTCTTGACTATTTTAAATTCTGTAAACATGAAGTAAAAACTGGAAATGTATATTGTTTAGCCCTTTAAAGGATTATTACTGCTTATTATTGGTTTGGTCTTGTTTTTGTAGCTTTGGCAATCATTTCTAAAGCAATTGCTGAGCAGATGCTATGGTGATGTTGCTCTTTTCTGGGAGACATCGCTGCAACAAAGTGGAGCAAAAAGATAGATATTGTAAAGATTACAGATTATCTGAACCGCTTTAGGTAAAACTGTAAGGAAGCTCATCCAAAATAAACAGGAAAACTGTGTGTGCTCAAGAAAGTCAGATTGTAAACTTTGATAGAAGTTGACAACACACAGGTAATTATTTTATTGCACTGTATTGTCTCTGCCAAATATGTTGGCTAACATGTCAGTGAAAAAGTGAAGTTACCATTCCTTAATAAAATGCTTTTTTACTCTTTTGCGTGACTTGTAACAAGTTACTACCGACCCCTGGTTTTTAGCTATGCTAAAGCTATGCTAGTGATGTGGTTCTATGCATGGCAATTACCTGTCTGTTGGTGGGTCGATCTGTCGCTACTGATCCAGACTGTAAAATTTCAACAAAACTAATGACATCCCCAGCCCTACCTGTACACTTTACTGCTAATTAGGAAATATTAGCATGCTAACATGCTAAATTAATATGGGTAAAGTGGTTAACCTACCGTAATCACTTGCTAAACAACAGAATATTAACGCAGTCATTGTGAACATGTTAGCATGCTGACATTAGCTTTGGCACAGTGATGTCTGTCCTTTGTCTCCCCTCTTGTGTGGAGTATGATATGGTCTAATAAAATTCAAATATACCACACAATTTAACTGGAATAACACTCAGTGACCACTATTAATCCACTATACTTTGCGTTGTTGACTAGTGTGTCCAAGCGCGGGCATACACACAAGCACACGACCATACTTGTACCCTGACTAGCACATACATACTCTTCCTCATTCACTTTCTTCATCACTGCCTTCACCACTGCCTCCTCCTTAACTCCTAGGCTGCCCCTGTGTAGCTGGTGGGACATGGGGAGCCACCCTTGACAATGATGGATTTGACAAGAGGGAAGTGTTAATGATATTCCCCCTTTGATGGCTGGGGCTACTTCACACACATTTGCATTTCCATTCATCATCCCAGCATTTATCATTATGGGGTGGCTGCCAGATCTAATTACAGTCCTGGGCTAACGGGGGGGGGGGGGACTTGCCTGATATGAGGGACCCTAGCCCCTTATTCATCTCTATTTCTCGGTGTTTGTCACTTCCCCTCATACTCTCTTGTTCACTTTAATTTTCTCATCTCACTCTCTGTCTTTCTGTTATTAGTTATCTTTCCCTCAATCTCTAGCTGTTTTCTTTCATTTTCTACACCCCCCCTACTCCATGTATAAATCAGGAGGGAAACACAGGGAAGTATCCAGCCAGGAAGTGCAGCCGTGTAGGACCAAACCCAATTAACTTCACTCTAAATGAAGTCATTTGAGGCCTCTTCATTAGAATTAGCCCAAGAAAGGAAGAAGAAGCAGGGAGGATAATAAATAAATAAGGGATAAGATTCAGTTTCATAACACTGTTCTCGTACGCCTCTCTCTCTCCTCTTCTTTATTTTCTCCCTCGCTTCCTCTCCTGTGGGGTGATATAAGCAGTGATCCAAGGAGATCACATTAGGAGGTTGGTGATTATCTCCTCATAAGTTTATCAACACTAATTATTCGTGACCAATCACTTGTTACAAAGAAGGTGTTGGATATTACACTGTTATCATATATCTGGTTGTGAATAGTATTTTTTACCCCTTTTACTTCTGATTGGTCCATTTCAACATGCAAAAATGAAATAACCTTACTCTTTTTGCTGTGAAAATATAATCTTTGTCAATATTTTTTAAAAGGTTGGATTAATCACTCCCAGTGTTTTGGACAAGTCAAATGTAGAATAATCTTTTTATCTTCTCTCATCAAATTTCTCATCAAAAGTTTTCAGCACATTGTATATAGTTGTTTGTACCCAGGAGTCCAGTACAGTAGTACCACAGGGAAGCTGCAGGGTCACGGTTGGATCTCCCATGAACAACTAAGACCATCTCTCTCTATTTATCATGCGCACAGCATGATCTAGGCAAGCCTGAGAAGAGTCATCCTTCAATACGCAACAACAAGCACACAACAACTACGAAACAGACTGTTGGCCAAAACCGCTTGACACAACTGTTCCAGCTACAGTCGCTCATGAGAAACTGAAAGTTCTTTGACAAACCTACTTCAGGTGTCTGTGTTTTTGGTAGTGTTCCCTTTTCTGGCTTGGAACTGCATTCAGCCGCTTAATAAAGACACAAGTCTTTCGTCAGCCAAGATTATGCTTCACTCTGATTAGGAGAAAGTGGTAAATGAGAGGACAGATGAAAGCAGGAAAGTATGAATACATCAACAAAGAAATTAAATGATGAAAGGAGGATGCTGGGAATAAAAAACTGTAAAAGGTCCAACAGGTCTAGTTTATTCTTTTGACTTAACATTTTTGTACCACAAATAGAGCCACACACCAAAAAAAAATTTTATTAGTGAAAGTTGTTACTGAAACTATTTATGCACTTATCAGATTTTTAAGATACATATGTCACTGATATAAAAAAGATACAAGCCATTTAATCAGACTTTTCCTCAGATAAAGAAATGAGGGGTGGGGTGGGTGGTGAGGATGGAACAGGAGATTGTTATTGAGTCAACCCATGCTGGACAAATTACCAAAAGACCTAGCGAGAAAGATAACGACAGCATGAGTCAAGCCTGGCTTGGAGGAAATGAAAGGTGCCCTGTACACAGATAACCATCGTGTCGACTTACAGCAAATTACTTGGCTGGCTGTTGTAACTGGCATTATATGCTCCATCATTAGATGTAACATGTTTGGGGGAGGGAAGGAACAAAAGTCATGACCTGAAAAGCAACTTCAACTTAGTTGTTTCCTTTCGCTGTTTGGCCGTCATGGCAGACGGGCCCCAGTGATAAGGAGCTAGTAACCTGAACAGCAGATAAAAAGATGTCAGACAAGGGTGCGCACATATACTCACTCACACACACATGCAAACACATAAACACATACAGCTACCATATGTTTCAGGAAGCCTGGGACCCTTCAAGATGAGAGGGGCTTCTGAATTATTGATCAGTGATTAGCAAATACAATAGAAATGTTACCCTTGATGTTACGTGGCGTGGTGTGTGTGTGTGTGTGTGTGTGTGTCACCACTCTCCTACCACTTGGTTAGCCCCTCAAAGTGCATGTTCATAAGCACATGTGTGCAGCTATGCTGCTATGTTTTTCACACACAGGCTGTACAAGTAAGCATTGTGGTTGTATCGTATACTTTTATGCATTTGCCTGAATGTGTGTGTGTGTGTGTGTGTGTCATGAGAGGCTACAAAGAGAGCCACCACTGCATTTGGAGGGGGATCTAATTCATTATTAAGTCAGGGACAAAACAGGCAGTATGGGAGGCGGGTAACAGTAGGTGATTTCAGGCCTGTATTGATTACTGGCAACACCGGGAGCCAAGTGTAGTGTGACGAGTTGAACAAAACCTGCAGAGCGCACGGATACACACACACGCACACACATGCGCACACAAACATGCCATGACTGTAGAATGGCAATTTTCATTGCCTTTGACGCATATTGTCCTGGCTGTTGTGATACTCTTTCAGTTAGGTGAGTCATTTGGCTGAGGTGGGTGGCAGGTTACCACAGTAAGGACGTTGATGGGTAGCTAATGTGGCCCACTGTTTTTGTTTGTGATTAGGTAAGTGATTGAAGCTTGTTGTTGTTGATAGATAGGTGGAGGGCAATTAGCTGAAAGTTGCAAGTGCCCTTTAAACTAAAGAATATACCCAATCACAAAATAATGAAAAAAGCACTGGTTGGACCTAACAGTGACAAAACACAGAGCAGGTACTCCTGATGCATGGGTAGGTCACATAGTGTTGACAAAAAAGGAAATGGATTTCCGCAAAAATTCTAAGACACACTGTTGTGTAAAGAAATTTAATTTTAAAAGTCTACACATTAGTATGCAAGTATTTATCAGGCGTGGCATGTATGAATTCTGTAATAAATAGTTTTCAAAAAATAATCTGAGAGACTCATTCCATGAATCACATGCTATTTTATATGCGTGTGCATACTGTACATTCATATTTTAAAGTGAATAAAACTACAGCTACAACAATACATCACTGATTCTAATATGTATTAGACGTTAATAAAATTTGATCAGCACGTTTAAAATTAAATTGAATCATATCTGTAAACGGATAGGGGTTGACATATGTTTCACTAACTCCCTGAGAGTGATACTTTATTCTGTGGCCAGTATAAAAACATAATGAAATATAAATATCCATTAATCCTCATATTTCATCCAGTCAGTCACCACACAGCCCAGCTCAGCCTCAACCTGCTGTTAACACGGTGTGATGTCCGTGTGTGTGCTGTGCCTGTGCTCATAATGTATGTGTGTGTGTGTGTCTGGTTTCCTGGCCATGAGAGAGCAGTTCACACTGTGAAAGAGTCATCTTTATTATAATCTGCCAGAAGTAGTGGCAGCTTGGGAAAGGAACTGCCACAGCTAGGTAATCGAAAGCCGCTAGGCTGGGACGACAAGGGGCACTTGTGAGACGTACCAGCACACGCCATATGGCATACTGGCTTGGCAAAACTCTCCTCTCTATATCCAAACATTTTTTTGTGCAAAAAAAAAAAAAACACCACAGGAGAATTTTTCATTATTGTAGTTTATACTGTGAGTCACTTCTTTGTTTTCTGCTTCTTGTAATCCTGCAGAAGCATGCCTTAAAGAAATGATCTCAATCTAGAATTTGCGTAAATGTCACAGTATACACATGATCCCAAATGTTATTTAAGGATGCGGTTTACTGTAAATAAACACAAAAGAGGAAGAAAATTGTATGAAACTTGATCACATTAGTAATACTGACTCTCATTTGACCCCAACATATTTGCTCTAAACACAAGGGTAATACAAACCAAAATAAATATTAGCATAACGCTGGGGGCAAGAGAATGCTTTTCCCATAGAGTGATTAAAATATGAGAACAGAACACAACACAATGTGAAGTCCCATGGCACGACGGCAGTTAGTGTAGAAAACCTAATTTCATGATAAATTAAAGAACGTGGTGGTTTCTCCCATGAGATATCATTCACTTGTATTTATTTTATCAAAAGGAGTAAAATTAGCCTTATTATATATTATCTTAATCATAATTAATAAAACATTAATTTCCTGGTGAATTTCTTTCCTTTATTTTTCTTGGCTGTAGGTTCAACTCTCTTAAGGCATGATTTGCATATTCCATAAACACAAAACAACAATAACTTATGATTTTAATGATGAAGGTTAACTCTAAGGCTGAGTACAATAAGAGCCATGCTGAAGAGTGAAGTTACATCAGATCACTGACATGAATGTTCCTTTTGAGTTGAGGCTTAAAATAAAAAAATTAAATTAAATCACTATTACTGTGTACAATATGTCTTTATTCATCCTCTCTTTGGTCATTTAATATAAGAAATGTGATATTATTATTATGTGTTATTACTTTTCTAGCTTGAGTTCTGACATACTTAGAGTTAGTCATTTTTGAATACCTATATTATATATATATATATATATATATATATATTACAATCTGATTAATCACTGAGTACTTTACTTTGTAGACATCTCTTATTATTTCATTCCCTGCTATTTTATGAATTATGGCTGCTCTGCATTCTGTGCTTAACTGACTCCCTCTACCTACCAGGGGAGAAATGCAGTGAATAAAAATGGAGTCAATAGATCATGGGGGATACTTAACTGAAGACAGCTGTGATTATGAGGTGCGGGAATGTGCCACAAACTTACTTCAGGCCAATATGTATTGCTTACGCTTATAATAAATGTTATCTTTCTGAAGAGAAAAAAGCTGTCAAGTTGATGAAAGACACAGATGATCATCTATATGGCTGACCAACCATGCATAGATATGCACAAATGCAGTTTTCACTGAAGAAGCAAAGAGGAGGGGAAATATGCTGCTATATCACCCCTTTCAATGAGCGTGAGTAATTGTTTTAACTTGTTTGGGTTTTGATTCTATTAGTAGCATTTTAGAAAAGACCAGAGCAGGTGGAAAGTATAAATTATAAATTATCATTAAATACAACAAAATAATGAACATTTTCAAGGTGAGATTATAAAAAAAAAAACTTCAAATCCCTGTGATGGACTGGAGGTCTGTCTATTGTTTTCTTACCCAGGCTTGGTCTCTGGTTGCTATGTGACCCGGGTATAGAATAAAATGGGTGTGGAAAATGAATTAATGGGTTGTTATATCATATTTGTTATAAACTGCCTGGAGGATTTTTATCAGAACTTCCTGAATTTTTATCTACTCTGGTTTTAAATTATGACAGAATTGTTCTCTGTGGCGATTTTAATATTCATGTTGATGACCCCACCGATGTTAATGCAACTGACTTTTTAAATATGGCCACTTCTTTTAACTTCAAACAACATGTCAAAGGGCAAACACATAACTGTGGTCATATACTGGACTTGGTTTTTACCCTGGGTGTCAGCATTTCCTCGGTGGAATTAGTGGATCTGACCACAGATGTATTGTTTTTAGCTGCGATTCGCCTGTTACTCATGCCGCCTCACCAAGCTCTGTGTGTTCTCGCATCTTTAATGAACAAAGTGTTTCAAAGTTTTGCATATTCTTTCAGAGCCAAAACCAACACCTGTCTGATTCCAACACCAACAATCTGGTCGATCACTTCAATCATATCTGCTTGTTGTCACTAAATATTACTGCTCCTCTAAAGGTTAGGCCTACGTCTAAAGCTAGTAAGCAACCCTGGATAAATGACAACATTCGCAGCCTAAAAAGGGAATGCAGGAAAGCAGAGCGCAGATGGAAAGTCTCCAAGTCCATTACCTCAGTCTGAAGGATTTATTAATTAACTACAATACGATGGTTAAGGATGCAAGAACACACTATTTTTCTGAACTCATTACTACACATAAACACAATCCCAGGTTTCTGTTTAAGACTTTGGATCAGCTGGTAAACCCAACCCCTCCTTGTGCCTCAGCTGGAAGTAATGATGACTGTGAATTGTTTTTATCTTATTTTACCAATAAGGTGGTGTCAATCAGAGCCTCTATTACCCCCACGGCCTCTTACTCAGAGGTCCCTCACCAGCAACAAGAGAGTTTTAACCAGTTTTATCCCATCGACTTGTCTGAGCTTTTATAGTATCACAAATGAGAGTGTCCTCCAGGCCACTTGATGTAATACCTACAAAGTTTTTACTGAAAGTAATGGATTCTGTTGGGCCCCATTGATATGTTTTAAACAGCTTCCTATCTACTGGTTGTGTACCTGATTATTTTAAAATGGCTTGCTTGAACCTGCTTTTAATGAAACCTGGTTTAGATCCCTCCCTCCCACAAAATTTTAAAACTGCCTTTTATTGCAAAGATTTTATAAAGAATTGTGTCCAAACAGCTGCTCACTGTACTGGAAAATAACAAAATATTTGAAAAGTTTCAATCTGGTTTCAGGAAGTACCACAGCACTGAGACTGCCCTGCTTAAAGTCACCATGATGTCTGCTGATGAAGGCATGTGCTCAGTCCTGGTACTCCTGGACCTTAGCTCTGCTTTTGACACCACTGATCACAACATCATGTTAGACAGACTGAGGCACTGGGTTGGGATCTCTGGTACTGCCCTAAAATGGTTTTCATCCTACCTGTCAAATAGGAAGTTTTGCGTGTCTGTCCAGTTAAATATTGTGTGCCTCAGGGGTCGGTCTTAGGACCCATTTTGTTTTCCTTGTATCTGCTTCCCCTTGGACATATTATCCATAAACATGGTATTTCTTTTCATATTTATATGCTGATGACACACAAATGTACTTGCCCGTCAGATCTACAGACCCTGGAATGCTGAGTTCACTTAACAACTGCCTTTGTGAATTTAAAAAATGGATGTCAAATAATTTCCTCCAGCTGAACTCAGACAAAACAGAAATCCTGGTCATCGGGTCCCAGGAGATGGCAAAACAAATACTGCCATCTGCTGGTTCCATAGTAAATCACATAAAACCTGTTGCAAAGAACCTTGGTGTCTGGTTTGATAGTAATTTAAATTTCAAGCAGCACACCACAAAGTTTGTTCAATCATGTTTTTATCAATTTAGAAATATAGCAAAAATTCGATCTATGTTAACTTTTAAGGACACCGAGACCATTTTACACGCCTTCATCTCATCACGCCTGGATTATTGCAACAGCCTTTTCACTTGTTTAACCCAAAAATCTACTGATCGACTCCAGACTGTCCAGAACTCAGCTGCCAGGCTTTTAACCAGAACAAAGAAATATGACCACATCGCCCCTATTTTAGCTTCATTGCACTGGCTCCCAGTGTGTTTTAGAATTGACTTTAAAATTTTATTGATCACTTTTAAAGCTCTTCATGGCCTCTCGCCTTGTTATATTTCTGACCTTTTAGTCCCATACGCACCAGCACGTACCTTGAGATCCTTGGGCAGAGGTCTGTTGTCTGTTCCAGAGTCTCGACCGAAAACTAAAGGGGACAGAGCTTTTGCAGTCAGGGCCCTGAGGCTCTGGAACAGCCTGCCCGAGGAAATCAGGTCGGCTGAGTCAGTGAACTCTTTTAAGTCCCTTCTTAAAACACACTTTTATAGGAGAGCCTTTCCCGATCTTATTTGACTTTAGTTTATCCCTTTTATTTTATTCTATTTGACTTATTTTATAACATTTATTTTGGTCTTTTCAATGTTTTCTTGCTTGTATTGTTGACTTTTGGGTATTGTATTGTTGTCTTTGCACTTGTTGAAGCACTTTGTAACTTGTTTTTGAAAAGTGCTCTACAAATAAAGATTATTATTATTATTATTATTATATTATTATTATTATTAAATTGCCACCCAGGCCCAGTTTGCTCTGATTAAAACGATAAAGTTTAAACTTTTCTTGGAAAATGTCTTACAGCTCCCTACATAATGTGCAACTTGATCCTTTTGGGCTTGAATTAAGAGTCTTCTATAAGTATAAAGATGGCCGACACTGTAACCGTGTTGTGCAATCCTATTTTGTCCTTTAAATGTTATAATGATAGTGCTTAGACAACAAGACATCCTGTGCCTCTCCCTGCTTCATTACCTGGGCCTGGATCTTAGCTAGGGGTGTCAGAAGCTGTACTAGTTGTTTGTAATGAATATGTCTACTTTGCTCCACGTATCAAATAGCAGTGTTAACATGACGTAGAGAAAACACGAGATGGCCTGGAAACTAAAACCTGTGTTGGAATATCACCGTTGTCCTTCTCTCTCCTCACCTGGCTTAAAGGATCATTCATGTAACCTCTCATGACTAATAGGAATTAGCCGACCTCATCATCTCAAACTTCACAAGTGAAATCGAGAAAGAGAGGCCTAATCCTCTGGATTCAATCATCATGGACTCTGGAGTAAATAGGTCCTGTTTCTACCCAAAATGTGAAAATGTTTCTAAAGCAAATGCAGGTCATGTGTGTCAGAAAGGATTATTCAGGTATGGTTTTGTACAGGAGACTTGACAAGTGTACAATATATTGTTTTGAAGGAGCGTAGTGTAAAATCAAGTTCAAGATTGAGTCTAGATTGGTGCCAAGAGTGTTGTTGGCTGGAATTGCTTGAGGAAATGCCTCAGGAGAAAAAGGAAAAGGGGAAAAAAGACTAAGTTAATTCTTGTATACACTGTTAAACATTTTAAACTAGTTCGCCCCTGCTGCCTGAACATGTGAAAACAACTTCCAAAAATGAAAATATCAACTTGAATCACCAAATATCAGTCACTAATAAACATTACAAATTTCCTATCTATTGACATTTTCACAGTTTGAGGAATCCATTCTGGTTTTGCCATGAAGAACATGCTGCTCCAGCTGCTGCTTTTCTGAAGGGGTCTGACAACAAAAACTAGAGTTATTATTTTAATTTGAATAAAATTGAGGTTTAAAAAAGGTATATTTATTATAGTTATTGGCAAAAATTAGTTAATTCCACTAAATGTATTTAATGTATTTTACAGTCTAATGTAAAGGTAGATTAGGCTATAGGGAAATTAGAAATACCACTCCAGAGGTGATGGTTTCATCGGGCAAAGGATTCCAGAAACTCCTGTGCTAGATGTATTTATAATATATGTATCTCAAAGTGATGATGACCAACCACAGAGGTGGTATAAAATAATGGGTTGTGGGTAATCCAGAATTAGATGAAACCACTTAAACATAACACAGGAACGTGAAGCCATGCACTTACCCTCGTTTGCCTTGACCATAGCATGTTAATATTAAAGAATATATAATAAATTAACAAAGGTCATATGCATAGTATATTGTTATGCCGCAGGTCATTATAGGAGTCCCATGATGATGAATTAAGGCAGTTTCACTTCACCTCTCTGAGCAGCCAAGTGTGAAGTAGGAAGGGTTTGTGTGTGCCTGTATGAGCCATTTGGGCCATTATCAAAATAATGACATGACTGACAAAAAAAAGCATAAAGTGATGATTTGGCTAACCTATGGCCACATGTGATTAAAACATTGCTGTTGGCTTTGATATTTAATGTATACTACGAAATATATATTTATATTGTAAGAGATATAATTGTGAACCTATATTCACCAATTATCTACAACATTATGAACATGTTTTCATATAGTATTATTGTACCAAGTCACCTAATATCCCAACTATGAAAAAGTTACAGATGTTGGACGAAGTTCAGCAACATCCACAAATAACTGTTATTCTGTTGCTGTTTGCCCCATGAATATACTACCAGCACTGTAACAGGGGACTCCCTGTCCTGTTCTCTGGTACTCAGGCCCCAGGCCAGCCCTAGAGGAGCCCTGTTTCCAACATCAGGAGATAAATACATTGTTCCCTGTAGTATTATTTCTGCCTGAATACAGAACAAATACAAAATTGTCTGTACTCCAGTGATGAAAGTAACTTTTAAAGACAGTCAAAACTTGAAAATGTAGCCCTCCTACAATGCAAGCAATATAAAGTTTGAACATCTAAAAATGTCTAATAACAACATGTAATACAACATTAATTAATCAGTGAATTCAGATATGTCTTCCGGTAATAGCAATGTATAATAGTGTGTTTAACACTTCAGCAACCAACAGCAGGATCATCAACATTAATCTTTAAATATTCCATGACTAATCAGTAAAATATTGATGATGAGTGTATTAGTAAAGGCGTCTCACTTGTCAAGACCTGTAAATATGTAATGGCAAATGTAAGCCACGTGTTAATGTCAAAAAAAAAGAAAAAAACACCCAGGAAGTCTTCACTTCTTTTTCTGGCTGCTGCATTTGAAGAACAGCACTGTTCATGGAATGAATGTTTGTTTGGCAGAAACCCTAAATACTGCTAAAAGAATTTATAGAACGTGAACTACGGTAATTAACCACCAAAACTTTGTTTGTGAAGCTTAATGATGCATTGATGGATCACCCAAATACAATTTTATCACAATCTCTTTATAATTCTGTTTATTTCTGTCTAAAAGCAGCTGCTCCAATAATTTCTTTACCCGGATAAACTCAGAGAAGAGGATAACACGTCCCGATGGAACCACTTTTCTTTGCCTTCTCCTTAATTTGAACTGAAAGGAAGAATGTGTGTTGTCTCTGTATTTGCACCCATCCTGCATTGTGAGTATTTGCATTTTTGTAACAACAAAGCCTGTTGATGTCAGATCACTCATTGCTGGATGATGTTTGCCGATGTAATGAACATGCCTCTGAAGTTCTGAAATAAGAATCAAATTCCCATTTAGGGAGAGTCTAATTTAACTCATGGAGAGCTATTGTATTGTTAGTCTGCCCTCCAAGAGTACGTGTGTCAGCCTATCGTATACAGCTTCTGTTTGATCATGGACAAGAGAAAATTGTTCTTTGTTCTGTAGACAGCTGGCATTCATAAAGTGTTAAAAAGCAAATATTAAATGTAATCTACAGCTTTATGTTGATACAAATGTTTTTAAGAAGTATATGTCCCTTTTTACTGCTCTATTAAATACTAAATTATGATGATAATGAGATGTAAACCCAAATTCCTATATATATGTGAATATATGCGGTAATTGTATTTGATACAGAGAGCAAAACAATGCAAAACTCCTTTACTTGGAAATATAGATTCTTCAGAGCTTAAGTGTCTCATTTCCAAATGCCCCTATAAAGCATCCTCCACTCATATTAATTAATATATGTATGTATATATGTATATATATATGTATGTATGTATATATATACACACACCACATATATGAAGCATAAGAGGTGGAACGGAATAGGAACAGAAGCACTCAGGGGTTGCCAGTGTTCCTTTCACACAGGTAAGTTTCCTCATTTATGTAAGCGAAGACATCAGGCATCAATGGTGTGTATATCTGTGTGTGTATTATTAGAGGAAAAACAGCTGTGGTGGATTCTCAACTCTGTTATTTCAGTTCCATATATTTAAATGTTATGGTTGAAGAAGAATTTGATCTGATTTTATTAAGGATACTGAAATTGAACTGGCATCAAACCCTATCCTCACCTTCATAATGATAGAATAATCAACCTGTGTGTGCATATGCATGTTTATATGTGAGCAAATGTATCTGCTCATGCACAAGTGTGTGTGTGTGTGTGTGTGTGTGTGTGTGTGTGTGTGTGTGTGTGTGTGTGTGTGTGTGTGTGTGTGTGTGTGTGTGTGTGTGTGTGTGTGTGTGTATGGCGGTGCCCAAATATCTAAATGAAGTCTCTCACAACTCATCAAACAGGCCTTGTGAAATCAGAAAGTTGGTTTATTTTTAAGCGCACCCACTTTCAGATTTGTTACTCAGCCGCCATCATGGGCATCAGTTTCTTATTTACAAAAGGAAGCAAAATATTCACTACCGAGTGTGACCACATACCTTAAAATGAGTTTCCTCCCTCATTCTGTCAGCCAGGTAGCTCCACTCATCTGGCTGGATAATTTCAATTACAGCTTTCCAATACACCCTGCTTGTGTTGTTTAGATTGAAGGTGCCAGCTGCATGTATTGATATTGTGTGGTTTGAAAGTCAGATAGAAACATGCTTAGATGAATTTCAAGAGGCGGTATAAATAATTAAAAGCACATTTAAATGTGTTAAGTTAAATTCCATTAACTTCTAAAGATGTGAGTTCATGATCAGCTTAACAAGCATAAACCTTTGTGATGTTAAAACCTGTTTGACTTCACTTAGCATTTCAACAGAAACGCTATTAGCACACCAGAGTTCATACCTGATCAATCTAAATAATAATCTGAAATGACTTTTATTGGCTGATTGCCTGGCTGCACTTGTTTCTCCTTTCTTACAGATGTGTGAAGGGTAGAGAAACAGCTTATGTTATTTGTAGAGCATACCTATACTTTAACCAGCCTCTTTATCTCAATAATGGAGATAGTTCTCCTGAAATCACAAAGCATAAATAACACAGAAGTCCCCCAAACCACGGGAATATATTATATTACTTATACCCCACAGTTTATAAGACCAATCTCTCTACTGATGTTCATGTGATCTGCGCCTTAGACAAGAGTCTACTGTACAGTTCTTAATAAGTCTGTCTGAGCCAATCCTGATGAAGACGTATCCTTTTATATTTCCCCCCTTTCCCAGTTATTCCCCCAGCAGCTGCACAGGAAAATGATATAAACTCCAAGCAAATGCACCAATTGCATTTTGAAAGTGGTAAATATTTCACGGGCGCTGAGAACATATTTAAACTACATTCAAGACTTCCCCCTCTTGTGAGATTATGATCCTCCTCTCACCTTTTAGAGAGAATCAATGACTCTTGTTATCCCTCTCGCTACAGCCTTCTTTGGGTGTTGAATGGTATAAAATGAAGCACAAGCGTGTGTGTGTGTGTGTGTGTGTGTGTGTGCGCATGTGTGCGCGTGTGTCTGTGTGTGTGTATAATGAATGCCCAAGATGTGGCACGCTGTGAACACCATTAATCTACATGTTCTGGAAATATAACCAATTGTCAGACAGACGCTCACAGATATTCCATCACCTATCCAATTGGCTTTTACCAAGATCTACAATTCATTTGCGGTGTAATGCACCCGATAAAAATGTATTCTGACTGCTCTATTGATTGTGAAATAGCTTAATCTCTTCATAGACAAAGAGATGTATACCACCCATTTTGGCCCCAAAACATCACTATATTCTCATTTGAAATATTTCTGCTCACAGGTGTGCATTGCTTTTCACCTCTGGTGCTTTATTTTGTTCTGTAATGTTTTTGCCATTATATATTGATGAAAAGAATGAATAATTGTACAGCAGTATGTGCTATTACAGTATCTGTCTTCGTTCTGAATCAAGTATGTGAAAACCCAAAGGGCATCTCATTCACTTTTTCCTATAAAGGGAGACGGGGGTCAGTAAGTATGCTTATACTGAATTTTTTAATCTATTGTGTACATAAATAAACTGTATAAGAAGAGAACACAAAATGTCCAAATTGGTATCATATTAAATAATGAAAAATAAAAATGAATAATTTTTCCTGAAGGGCCTTAATCAGACTTGTTTTTTCTTTTCAAATCTGAATGAAACTCCTGAACGTGTTATTTTTGTGGAGCCACTGCATTCAGACAAACTGTTGATTTTGGACATGGGTCACTCCCAAGACTAGTTATTAGACAATGGGTAATGGTTGTTCCTCCATATATTTAAATGTTAGCATGTAAGACTATATAACAGCCTATAAAATATATATATCTGAACAGCAGAAGCGTCACCCTTTTCTCTTTCTTTCTTCTTTAATCTATCACTTCATTTCAGTCTCCCTTTAGCTGTAGTCACTCTACCCTCCTCTCGCACATCCACACCTCCTCCCACCACTCTCTCTGTCACCCTGGCTACAGTATGTGTGTATCATTAGCTCCTTTTCTGCATTATCTGCAGCCATCTAGTGTTGGATTTGCGCCCTAGAAATTATGCTACCTCTCTGCCAGCTTACATTCCTCCACAGTGCAGATACAGTAGCACTGTGTTCAATGGCAGTTAAAAGCTAGGTTGATGATTGAAGGTGGTTAATCCACAAATGGCGAGTAATTTTCACAGCATATGCTGGTTGTTTTGTTTTTCTTTTTGTTGCAGAAAAATGTGGTCAAGAAGATATGATTTACACCGCTCAAAAGATTCTCAAAAGGTTTTTTAATGGTGTAAAAAGACAACAGGATCAGGCAGGAAACGCTGGCAGTAATCCTTCTCAGGAGTGAAACTTATGAAAATGTCATGTTAAACATTATTTCGAAACAAAGTGTCTGTCTTTGTGCATGGGAAAGGTCAGAAAGGACAGGAGCAAGAGGCAGAAAGTCAGTCAGACAAACCTGACAGACTGGGAGCACAACCTGACAGTGAACGCAGACATTACATTCACTGATATTTTTTCTGTTCTCTCTCCAGCTGAGACAGACAGTCAGTAATAACTGTGAACACCTGGGCAGCCTCCAGGCTCTACACCCCAGCCCCTGGGGCTGTTCACCTGGGACATGAGGCCCTACGCTGCTTCCCTTCCTGCTCAAGAGTTGCCTGGAGCAGGCAGATTATCACTCGTCGCCCAGTAGGGACATGAGGCCTGGAATTCTGTCAAACTTTTTTACATTAATCATCAGGACAGAGTGACAGTGCCATGAGAATTCAGATACATATCACCAATTTACCACAAAACCCTCCCACAGTGTAAGAAAGTGAACTTATTTAATGTTACGGTGAAAATAAGGTAACGTTTGGTATTTATCCCCACACCTGTTTATGTTTATTTGCTGGATTGATTCTGTAGAACATTATGTCATACCAAACCACACCAAGAGAGCGTGCAGGCAGGCATGCAAAAGCACAACACTTAACTGTCATAAT
Source organism: Micropterus salmoides (assembly GCF_014851395.1). Taxonomy (NCBI): domain Eukaryota; kingdom Metazoa; phylum Chordata; class Actinopteri; order Centrarchiformes; family Centrarchidae; genus Micropterus; species Micropterus salmoides. The sequence goes on along the minus strand of NW_024040152.1, from coordinate 23,408,263 downwards.
TCAAGCACACAAATATGCAGACCTAATCCTTTAAATAATGCCATCAGTTGTTGATCTTTTCAAACGCATGTTGCATGTGAAGACTGAACAACAATAAAAGTTGATATGCACAGCTTAGCAAGTTTTAACAACCTATTTCAATAACTGAAAGTGTCTTTGTGAGGCCTCTGCCCAGGGAGCTGCTGGCATGCTTATGTGCAATGAAAACTCATTTCAAAAGAAGTTGACAGGGGAGATACATTCCTCCTTAACACCAAAAAAAAAAAAAGATCAATAGCACTTCACAGCCTGCCGTACCTTAGCTTTTAGCATTTCAAACTTCTTTGAGCTATACTTTTGACACACTTACTCAGGTGTCTGTGTGGGAAGGGGGGATCAAAACAATGTTAAACTGTCAAGATCATACAGACAAGGATGCCAGAAATTCAAGAGATATATTTTAAAAATCAGCTGTTGATTCCTTTGCAAAGTTAAAATAGTATTCAGTGATAGAGGCATCATCATGACCCCAGTTTAGCATTCATGAATATCTTGATTGTCAATATTTTGCCAAATGAGACAAAATGAACACAGCTTTTTGGGTATAACTCATGCCCACATAAAATCCTCTACACCAACGTGTTTCCCTATATTGACACAAGGCATTCAGGGCCAAATGAAAAACTAATTAAATGAAAACATGTGCTAAGCTCAGTGTTGTATGGGCTTCTACTGTACACACAGGGGTCTGTTAGACATTTGTAACCTAATTCTGTTATGTTTCAATTACCAGACGCACCTTTGGAGTCCACAGGAAGGTTAAGCAAATATGACACAGTATATGCTTAGTGCTGTATGGTGCACACATTTCCAGCCTAAATGTTCCTATCTGCCTATTTAATTAAGTTTAAGTCCAGACGTATGGTAAATATGAGTCCGGGCTTGGTTATGAGGGACCTGGCAATTTGGGCTGTGGCCCCTAGGCTTTAAGGTCACCCAGAAGTTATTTTCAATGAAAGTCGGATTCATTACAGTTTTACACCCACACATCACTGGTATATTACCGTTATATCATCAGAGCTGTAAATGTCAACTTTGCTCAAATGTTCTGCTGTAAAAAAATAAAAAAAAAAAAAAAATACAGTAAAGGGAACTAATTTATTGTTGAGTGAATATCTTGTAAGTACTCAGTAAGTGAAAGTACAATTAGGTTTATCACAAATTTAGTTGTGGTAAAGAGAACTAAAACCTCAAAATGAATCATATGTGATAAGACACAGTTGGCCTGGCATTAGTAAACAGTGCATCATCTATACATGTCACTAGCTGTTGAGGACATGTGATTTTCTCTATGACGTTTTAAAGTCTTTTCTCAACAATACATCCTGTGGCTAGGAGCAGAAACATAAAAGTGCAATATTTAATCTTTGGTTGCCTAAGTTCTGCTCAGGTGCGCCCGACTCAAAATTCCAAATGCATAGCCACACACAGTCTTGAAACATTGTTATTGTATTGAATAATTGATGTCTGACTAAGGATCTTATGTGTTTATGCGAGCCGCTCATTTTATGTTTGGATAGCCTTAAAACCCTTTTCCAGGAAAAAGGAAATGAGGGACCACCAACGTTTCACAACATGGTCTTTCTGGGTGAGAGATATCAAAGATAGACAGAGACTGCAATTTCCAGACGCTTACACTTATTAGACTATTATGAGCTGTAAGATTTTTCAAAAATATTACCAATTAGTAGCACAATATGTGTAAGAGAAACAGATTTATTCCAAATAAAGCAAACGTTTCTGTCTCTGATGTTACTAAGACAATAAGGTTTTTAATTGTCAGTCTAAAACACATTGATTTGCCTTAGTCCACATTGACTCTAGCAATGACGAGCAATTAGCCATCGCTAACAGCTAGAAACCTCACTTCAGCACAGAGTTGAAATAAATAGAAGAGACGCCTTACCTCGAATTATAGTTTTTGAATTGTAGTTACCATGAAGTAAGTATGGGTTAGGTGCATGAGATTTGGGAAAAAGGATATTAGATCTACAATATCACTGAGCATCCTGCTATTCAGGATCAGGTCAACATTACATGTAAGGAATTAAAGCTTATTTCCACAGTAGCAGCATCAGTTGTCAGTTTTCAGGAAATTAGCTGGATATAATACCTTAATATCCATTCTGTGAAGTCTAATTCTTTGCCCTCAGCTTTCCTTCCACTGCGGAGCTTGTGTTTCACCCATCCCGAGCTAGAGGGGGGAGATAAATGTGATTTAAATTAATAGCCGCTACTAAATAACTCCTCGGCCGGTAAACGATGCATTCATCAGATACAGACAGCCAATATCCTGTGATTCATGGCACTCCTTACCACGTGAAAGATGCCAACAAAAATTGTTATTACTTTTTAATAAAGTGTACCAGTCACTAATCCTCTCATTTATCAGTGGAAGGCACTTGGTATGGAGCGAGCTGGTGTGAAACGGTGTGCCTGGCTGCTCTGATGAAGAGTGATGGGAGTAGCATTGTAGCATTACGATGTAATGTAGAAGAGCTACTTTATAATGCAACCTTCAATACTGCAGCACTCGGAAGCCACATAATGTTCAGACACAAAATCGGTATTACTGAATACTTACACAATTTCCCTAAAAAAAATTAATTGTAGAATGTCTTTCTTGGTAACACCGGTACTGGCAGGGTGACACATGTACGGGATTTACATGCCAAATCATATCGATATATACATTTAAACTGCACAATGATAAGTCACACAGTGAAGTTGTTAAGTTTGAGTAATTCTGTGACATATTTGAGAATGTGGCTTGGTAAGGGATAAAGACCTGGCATGATATGACTTTTTATTGAATGCTGATGTTTATGATCCACAAGATTTTCATGAAATCAGGCCACAGTTTTGATGCTAATTATTTATTTGTTGGGCATTTTTTCTGCACGAGCTATTCTGTAATTATCTTCATAAATAGTCATTTTCATTGTTAGGAGGAGGGTCTGCCATTACCTGGCTGGTTTCAAAATGCTTTCACATGCACAGGGCATTCAACAATGCATGCACATAATCAAGTGTTACTGTTCACTCTCCTACAGCGGTAAAAGCCAGTTATTGACTTCCGACTACAAATTGTGTTTGTTTGGTTGCTCTGTAAACAGATACACCAGATACTCTCTTGTTGTATTTCTGACAAAGTAGCTGATCAAAGAATGTTCCCCTTCGAGGGAACTCGAACTGCGTGCACTATGAGAACGCCTCTGGGCGTGGCAGGGCTGAAATCATGAATGAAACTACTCCAATCCTATTGGCGTTGCTAGAACAGTAGCGTGTGACGCCGTAACTGGAGGCGTATATAAGCACGCCGGCACACCGGACACATTAGCTTTTTTCTATTCAGCAGGCACTCTGGCATGAGACTACTCAGAAGAAAGCTACCACAATATGAAATTACCTGGAAGGAGAAGCAGAAGAGATGGCTGGTGAGCAGTTCAGGCAGTGTGTCTTTCCATGCCCGCGCTACATCATGGCTGGGGACACTCATGTGTGTTTCCTGTCTGGGGATGCCACATGCCCAGGCAGCTCTCGAGGGGGCTGCTTGCGGCCATTGCGAGGCCCTGCCCCTGAGGGTGCTTAGGTCCCGTGCGGCTCTTTTCTCCGGAGACGGCCGGATGCGGTCTCCCCGTGGCTTGGGCCCGGCGGTCGCTGTGGCGGCGCGGCGGCTTCGGTCATGGGGCTCCCAGCGCGACATCTCAGACGGCATCGGGACTGGCGAGGCTTTTTCCCGTTCCTCGTCTGCTGGCTCCGACTCCCCTCTTTCCCGTTCGGGAGCCCGTTTTTCGGCTTCTCCCGCTCGGGGTGTGAGCCCAGAGAGGCTGCAGCTGGCCGGCTCTGAGGAGCTGGATGTGCTCAGCATTTTGGAGGAGGAAGACTTCCGGGTACCAGAGCAACGTCATCAGTCAGCGCCAAGCTATGACGAGCTCTTGGAGGTGGTGACACGAGCAGCGGGCAAGCTCCAGCTTCATTGGTCGCAGCCCAAGCCAGACACACAGGCTGCCAGTAAGCTGGATGAGCGCTTCCTGCAGTGCCGCCTCCATGCCGGTCTCTGCCCTTTTTCCCGGACTTGCATGACGAGTTGTGTAAATCCTGGGGTAAGCCCTTCTCAGCACGTTTGAATACTCCCCTGCTCTGGGTTTATAGCGACGTCGCGGGGGTCAAGGGCTCTGGTTATGGGACGATGCCCCGGGTTGAGGATGCTTTGGCCAGCTATCTCTCGCCCGGTCTTGCGTCGTCCCTTAAAGAGCCGGCGCTGCCTACCAAGCCATGTCGCGTGACATCTGCTCTGGTGGGCAAGGCGTACACAGCGGCAGGCCAAGCTGGTGTGAGCCTGCACACGATGGCGGTTTTGCAGGCATACCTCTGAGGAGGACGTTGCTGAGCTCCACAGAGCCACGGACTTGTCTCTCCGAGTTACGAAAGAGACGACCCGTGCCATTGGCCGCTCCAGGTCGGCGCTGGTGGCCACGGAGCGGCACCTGTGGCTCAACCTATCGGGCATCCAGGAGAGGGAGACCTTCCTCCTCGATGCACCGGTCGCGACCTCTGGCCTGTTTGGCGAGGCGGTGGACGCCGTAGTCAGCAATGTTTCAGCATGCCAGGACGCAAGGGGAGGCGTTCCAGCAGTATCTCCTGTGCCGGTCTGGGTCCAGGATGGCGGCGGCTGCAGAGAGACGGTCCCAGTCGTCGTCCCGCTCCTACTGCCAGAGCCAGAGGCAGAGTGTCGCTGCTCGAGGTCCCCCTCAGCGCACCCGGGACTCTCTCTCGCCCACAGCCCCCGAGACAACAGATCTGAGGACTGTTCTTCAGTCTCGCCAGGGCCGGGGGAAGAGGTCCTGAGAGCACCCCCCTCCCCGAGAGAAGGCGACCGAGGTCCCCTCCCTCGTTGCAGCAGGCGCTGTTATCCCGCCGTGTCAACGTTCGGGACGCGCTAGCCTCCAGCGAGCATGCGCCGTTCTGCCTGCCCCAAGGGGCTGCAGTCCGGAGGCGCTCTGGCTCACACGCCACGGGTTTTTGGCAGGTTTTCCCTGGCAGACCTCCGCTTCAGGGTGCCGCCAGAGACCTACGCATAACACCGGCCCCGAGGAGCTGGTTTCCTTGGCGGATTTCGCAGGAGTTTGGCGGGGCCTTGCCAACATTTCCCTGGAGGGCTACAGGCTGCAGTTCCGGGTCCGCCCCCCCAGATTCAACGGGGTGGTCTGCACTCAGAGCAGAGCCAGGTGTTGGGACAAGAAGGACGGAGGATTGCGTCCAATTTTAGGTCTGCGGTCCCTGAACCAGTCTCTGAGGAGATTCAGGTTCAGGATGCTCACCATCCCCGCCATCATCAGTCACATCCAATCCGAGGATTGGTTTGTCACGATAGATCTACGAGACGCATATTTCCACATCTCCATCCGTCCCTCTCACAGGAAGTTCCTGAGGTTCGCCTTCGGGTGCGCAGTGTACCAGTATCGGGTTCTTCTGTTCGGCCTAGCACTCTCTCCTCGCACGTTCACCAAATGCATGGATGCAGCTCTGGCCCCGCTGAGGCTCCAGGGCATCCGCATATTAAACTACATTGACGACTGGCTCATCTTGGCTCAGTCTCGGGAGTTAGCGGTTCGGCATCGAGATGTCGTCCTCGCCCACCTTCAGCGTTTGGGGCTGCGGCTCAACGCGAAGAAGAGCGTGCTGACGCCCCTCCAACGGACTACGTTCCTAGGGGTGGTGTGGGACTCGACGACGATGCGGGCCCACCTGTCGCCTGCACGCGTCGGGCCCATTTTGTCCTCGGTGACCAGAGTGAAGCTAGGCTCACTGTAAAACACTTTCAGAGGGTGTTGGGTCTCCTGGCAGCAGCGTCCAGCATAATCCCGTCTGGCCTGCTGCACATGAGAGCCCTGCAGTGGTGGCTAAAATCCAAGGGATTCTCCCCGAGGGGAAATCCGTCTGATACGGGTTACGAGCAGGTGCCTTCGTTCCCTGTCAGTATGGAGGAAGCCTTGGTTCTTGTCCCAGGGTCCCGTGTTGGGAGCGTCATGTCGCCAGACAATTATTTCGACGCCTCATTCGCGGGGTGGGGCGCGGTCATGGATGGCCACTTTGCGAGAGGCTCCTGGCAGGAGCATCATTTCTTTTGGCACATAAATTGCCTGGAAATGTTGGCGGTTTTCAGAGCTCTGAGGAGTTTTCTGCCCGCTCTCCGCGGTCCTTGTCAGGACCGACAACACGGCGGTGGTGGCCTATTTGAATCACCAGGGGGGTCTGCGCTCGCACCCGTTATGCAAACTGGCACATCAAATCCTCCTGTGGTCCCAGCAGAGACTGCTGTCCCTCAGAGCGACATACGTCCCTGGGACCCAGAATCAGGGAGCAGACCTGCTGTCGAGACAGGGGCTGAGGCCCAGGGAATGGAGACCCCACCCCCAGGTGGTGGAGTTATTATGCGAAAGGTTCGGCCCAATAGACGTGGACTTGTTTGCGTCTCGAGAGACTACGCACTGTCCACTGTGGTTCTCCCTCTCGCCCCCAGCCCCGCTAGGGCTGGATGCCATGGTACAGACGTGGCCGAGGCTGCGCCTGTATACTTTTCGCTCTGCTCCCGGGGGTTCTGGAGCGGGTCCGTCAGGACGGTGTCAGTCAACTGCTGGTAGCCCCGTTTTGGCCGGCCCGAGTGTGGTTCTCGGACATAATATCGCTCCTCGAGGGCCCGCCATGGCAGGTCCCCCTGAGGAGGGACCTGCTGTCTCAGGCGGAGGGCCAGGTCTTTCACCCTTTGGGCGCTGGCAGGCAGAGGCTTCGTCGTGGAATAGTGGGTATTCTCGTTCCCATAGTGTCGTCACTGATGCTGTTTGTGTTCCCTCGAAGGGGGGAACGTCTCGGGTTACGTATGTAACCCTTGTTCCCCGAGAAGGGGAACGAGACACTGCGTCGGTGACGACACTATGGGAACGCCTCTGGGCGTGGCAAGGCTGAAATCATGAATGAAACTACTCCAATCCTATTGGCGTTGCTAGAACGGTAGCGTGTGACGGCATAACTGGAGGCGTATATAAGCACGCCGGCACACCGGACACATTAGCTCTTTGCTATGAAGCAAGGCACTCCAGGTGGGGCGAGGTGTGGCCGACCGACGCAGTGTCTCGTTCCCCTTCTCGGGGAACAAGGGTTACATACGTAACCCGAGACGTTTGCTGTACTATGAAACTGCACCTGCTGTTACCACCAAGTAATGTAACTAACATTAGCTAAGTTGTGGGTTAGCAAACTGTTTCTACAGTTGCTGCTGTGAAGCTGCAAATGGGAGGAGACGGTCCCAGAGCCAGAACACCAGCTCAAGACAGCGATACACACAACTCTCCTGCTACTATTGCTAACATCACAACAACAGAATATCTTGACCAACTAGAAAGTAAGCTGAATGTCATGTAAATCATTGCTGGAATAGTGTAGACACTGTTATTATTTCCCATTTACAGAACCATTTTTTCAGCGCACACACACTGAACGGACACCTAGTGAATAGTGAGGAGACATTCGCTGAATTTGAAGTTTATTAGTTTAGAATCACATGCCCCACCTTGAGGACTTTTTTCAAATAGTCCATAAATCAAAATAAAATCCAGTCAATAAACATCTCAATAAACCATTTACCAGGTCAATGGAAGAAGGAATAGTAGTTCTTAATTCAATATCCTCACAATTGCACACATTTGTATACATGTTTTATTTTTATTTATTTATTTATTTTTATTTGCCAACTGCCATTTGAATGCGTGTTGAGTTACAGTTTTCAGCCTTAAACACACCGAGGTAAAACTGATGTCTGCTTCATAGCACAAATGTTTCCCATGATTATGTCCACTGTGTACACAGCATAAAGTGAAAGCACCACCCACTACCTGAGGATAAAGCCATCACTGTGAGGTACAGTGATTAAAGACTGTGTCTCGACCTTGTATCCTTGACGGAGATAAACCCTCCAAAATTCCTAAAACAAACAAGCAACAGCTCTGTTAATTTAGCCTTTCAGCAGAAGCACTGCGGCTGTTGTAGCAGCCGTGGATGATTCCCCTTGTGTATGGGCCAATGTTAAGCCTCGAGAACAGGTAACAGTCAATCCATTAACCTTAGCTTTTAGCGGCTGCTTCATGTCACTACCTCTGAGTCTTGCACACACATACAAATGTGGACACTGCCACGTGGACACAAACACACACATGCTCACACCATCCCCCTCTTTGATACATTTTTTTAATAGTTGCTAGGCAAAGACTTGAAAAGGTCAGCGCAGCTCTTCTTGACATTGACTCTGCCATTGTAATAATAAGCTCTTTTCCCTTTCTTTCCTCTAACATCACTGAGCCTGAAGTCATCTATCCACCTCCCATGTGTTGGCTGGTTGGCTGGCTGGCTATGGATGTACACACACACACACACACACACACACACACACACACACACACACACACACAACATCAACAGCACACACACACAACATCAACAGCACACACATCCAAATGTATGCATGCAAACACAGACACATGAGATGGTGAACATAAGAGTAAAAACACAGACACAAAAATGAACACAGAAACAGATATATACACACACACACAGACACACCATAATCATCATCCCCCCTGCCTAAGTGGGTGTCAGCAGCTATCTTCAAGTAATATGAAAGGGCTTCCAAAGGCAAGGGTCATGTTAAATTGTAACGCAAATGTTATTCTTCAATTATCCTTCTGGGGGAAATGTCAACCGCCGCAGGGGGAATCGGACTGGGCCGAAAGAGAGTGTGTGTTTCTATGTGTGGGCTGCCTCGGGCCAAAGAGTCAAGCAAGTATTAACACTTTTCCTGCCCATTCTTGTCCCCTCACCCCCACCCTGCAGACACACACCCACAGACACTGAACTCTGCTAATTAAAAAAAATACAAAAGTCCAATTTTCCATGTATATTTTTATATATATTTTAAAGTGAAATACTTAGTAATGGCTGGCACAGTATTTATTATGTTGAAAGACACATTCAAACAAATAGCATGGGTTGGATTAATAGTTACTAAAAGTGGTTAATAGTATAAAACCACATTGCATATTCTATTCCAATGTGGTTTTATACTGCAAATGGCTAATAAAATGAATCTGAATCTTAATAAAATGTTGATACGTTTACTGCCTGTCTTAAAAAAGGCTGAATTGAGAAAAAAAATTAAGTAAGTATATGTCCCCCTGCTGCTTAAGCACATATTTAAACATAGCAATGAGAACAAGGTCAGCATTTCGTCCTTAGTTATTTTCAGAAGAATCCCCATCCCATGGATTCTTCTGGTGGCTGCCCAGTTGGGATCATGGGGAGTTTCTCAAGTGAATCTAATGAAAAACTCTGCTGTGATTGGCAGCTGAATGCCTAATCTAACAAAGGCTCGCCTCAATGAGGGGTCAGAAGTGAAAATAGCATTGGCCTTTGCCAGTGGCCTCCCCTGCCTGGCTCGCTGGATATTGCAAGTTACCAAATTTATGTTTGCAATAACAAATTGACTCCAATTGGTCTAAGTGGGGATCAGGACCTAGCTGGAAATTTGCAGCGCCACTAGGAAATCGGTTTGCGGACCTTTGTGGAAACAAGGGGTCACTAACTAAAGCCTGAGGGGACAAGGACAGGGGAGAGGACAGATAGAAATAAACACACACATGTGCTTGTATCTGTGCACACATGCACACTCACCTGCATACAGATACATAATTTTTCATCCATCTTGAATACACTGTATATAGAAGTAAATCCATGCCCCCAGTACAGTCTTGAGAGCGAGATGACTTTAAAGTGAACCGTTTTTGAAATCCCATTCACACTTTCCATCAAATGGCCAAATAAATGTGATATTATTCTTTTTTTAAAATCACAGTCCACAAAGAAACCTAGTGAAAATGTCTCCAGAATAATAATTAGAAGATCTTTTTGTAACTAATAGCTAAATAATAGTAATTATGATCGTCCTACTGGCTGCAGCCAGACTTCTGTCAGGGACTGATTGTTCTCAGCCCTGTCCTACCCTCTCTCTTTTATTCTGTCTTTCACATCATTTCTCTTATCACTGTCTTCTATTGTAAGCACTGTCGGTTCGTCCCCATGGCTACGGCCGATGGTATCGTGTTATCAATGTAATAAAACTAAAGTGCCGGGCAGGAAATTGAAAGTGTATTCGTACAGGAAATAACAGTGCTCTGTCATAATCTACAGTCGAAAACATGTGTTCATCCACGTATTGTCTCCTTATCTGATGGTGGAGAAAACGTAGTCAGCCGTTGTTGTTTTTTTTCTTCTTCTATTTCCCTATTCTGTTGTTTTTCTTCCTTTTCTTTCCTGCACATTATGACCAATCAGGGCTTATTATGGCAGCCGCGGTGAGATTGTCCCATCTCACATCTGTTCTAAAACGCTGTTTCAGTGTCCACTGCAGTCTTTGCTCGTGAAAAGATTAAATTAATTAAATATGGACATAATATAAGCCAGCTCACCTCTGACTTTCACACTGAGAAGACGTTTTTGTCTAAGCTGGAGTAATACAACTTCACTTCAGCACAAAGTGAGACTTCTTCTTTTGTTAGATCACTCACTTCAGAAACTCACTGGAAACTATTTCAAATCAGAACAAACAATTTTACTAGACTGAACACATTGTAATTTCCCTGAGTATCATTTGAACACAACACCGACTAGAGTACTTATTCAAAGAGTACAAAAAACTCATTGAATTCCATAAATTGTGTCTATCCCTACTGCGTATTATCACTTTGGAACTGCAATGGTGTCACAGTGTAAAATGATGTATGATTAAAATAATAAAAAATATATTCAGATACTGCTGATAAGCCATTTTATTGTCTTTCTTCTCCCTCCATGCACATGTTTCTGATAGCCTGTGTTGCTCCATATGACTGGCAGGAGAGAGAGAGAGAGAGAGAGAGAGAGAGAGAGAGAGAGAGAGAGCGAGAGCTGACACAAGGCCGCCCTCTGTCTGAAGTAATAGAAAACGCCCTCTACTGTACGTGCTGTATTTGGATAGCTTTCAGACAGTGTGTGCCTGTGTGTGAGTGTGTGCCTCTATAATAGCGTTCATAATTTCAGTAAGAGGGTGGGCTGCCATTGGCACAGAAGAGGATCCAAGAGTTGATGAGCACATAATATGCGAATATGATTTACTAATGAATATAAGGTTTATCAGGGAACAAGAAACAAAGCCAGTGGATGCTTTGCTGCACATTCTAAGACAGTATCTTACTTTATGGGCCAGAGGAATCAACACCCCCTTACGCCACCATAAAAATCTTAAATTAATGACGAAAACACAACAAATAAAAAGATGGAAAAAAATTTTAAACAATTTTCCTAAAATGTAAAAATCACATCACATAAATATGCCCTTTACACATTTTTTTCACACTTTTACACTGTTATTAGATAAATAACTTCCACCCATCCTTTCTCTTTCAGCAGTGACATGCTGGCTTTCTAATTGGCTGACAGCGTACAGTGGTAGTAGTAAAGTGGCCAAAGCAGCACAGAAGCATATAGCATTTGCACTAAATTAATTAAATGCCACTTTCAGAGCTATATTTAAACAAAGATTGAGCAACATACATGATTTTTTTTCTTTCTCACATAGTCTCCATATAATTCTCTGTCTCACACTCTCTGTTAACACACACTGTGTTTCTCTGTCATCTCCCTTTCTTAGACAGTGTGTGTGTGTCGGCCCAAGGCACAGCTCTACCCCCTCTTAGTTCTAATTGATGTAAATGGAAAGAGTGGAGAAGGCTTGGTGAGGGCTGACCTTGTTATATCAGGGGCAGCTCACCCCAATTAATCACAAAATCCTTGCCCAGATGCTTCAAGCTAATAAACAGCACTCCAAATCAAAAAGTCCCCGCAGTTGTACAGCCACTCCAATGATTGTGCTACCTGCTCAAGATTAAAACCCGTTGTGAATAGAGACACCAGCACCTCTAACAATGCAGGATGGCACGATGAGTTAGTTAAAGGCAGATGAGAAGCCTATGGAGCCGACACTTTTTTTTTTCTTCCTTTTTTTTCCCCATTTAAGCATTTTACTGCAAATCGCATGTCAAATTACCCTTGCAGTGAAATACCCTTAATGAGTCCCTCTTTTCTTGTGTAAACAGTCATTTCCCAACCATTCCTTACCCTGTAATACTTACTGGGGATTTTAGGGATTATGGGAACAAAATTATTTCACACATTTTAAAAGGATTATTTTAACAATGTGGGACATGTCAGTCTCCTCTACGACACACAATGGCCTCTCTATGATTTTACCATTTAAAAACACAACCACAGCTCAGACAATTGAACATGGTGAATAGAGCACGCAACATTAGGGGCTCCAATGTGTTCATATCAAGGCTCCTGACCCCAACGGTGTGTCTCCATCCTGCCTGAAAATCTGTGCAGACCAGCTGGCCCCCATCTTCACACAGATCTTCAACAGATCACTGGAGCTGTGTGAAGTTCCCTCCTGCTTCAAACGCTCCACAATCATCCCGGTCCCCAAAAAACCCTCCATCTCTGGACTAAATGACTACAGGCGTGTTCGCCCTGACAACTGTAGTCATGACGTCCTTTGAAAGAATGGTGTTGGCCTACCTGAAGGACATTACAGGCCCCTTGCTGGACCCCTACAGTTTGCCTACAGGGCTAACAGTACCGTGGATGATGCAGTCAACTTGGGACTGCATTACATCCTGCAACACCTCGACTCTCCAGGGACATATGCAAGGATCCTGTTCGTGGACTTCAGCTCGGCGTTCACCACCATCATCCCGGACATCCTCAGCACCAAACTCACCCAGCTCACTGTGCCAGCCTCCACCTGTCAGTGGATCACAAACTTCCTGACCGACAGGAGTCAGCAGGTGAGACTGGGGAACATCACATCCAGCACCCGGACTATTAGTACTATAGTCCACTATAGTGGACTTCAGGAGTAGTCCCCCCACTCTGCCCCCCATCACCATACTCAACAGCCCTGTGTCTGCTGTGGAATCCTTCAGGTTTCTGGGATCCACTATTTCCCAGGACCTGAAGTGGGAGCCCAATACGGACACCATCATCAAGAAGCCCCAGCAGATGATGTACTTCCTCCACCAGCTCAGGAAGCTCAGCCTGCCTAAGGACCTGCTGATCCACTTTTACACAGCTATCATCCAGTCTGTCCTCTGCACGTCCATCACTGTCTGGTTTGGATCTGCCACCAAAAAGGACAAGGACAGACTACAACGGACAGTCAGGACTGCAGAAAAGATAATCGGTGCCAACCTGCCTTCTATTCAGGACTTATACATTTCCAGAGTCAGGAAACGAGCAGGAAACATCACTGCAGATCCATCTCACCCCAGACACAATCTGTTCCAGCTTCTCCCCTCTGGTAGGCGCTACAGAGCACAAAACCAACAGATTTAGGAACAGTTTCTTCCCACAAGCCATCACTCTGATGTACAGCTGATTTCTGACTCACGGTGTCAGGACCAATTCTTGTGCAATAACCCAATAATTTTGTCAGCCACCTGTTTAATGGCTTACACTTATTATTTATTCACCATTCTCTATTTCACTGCTGTTCATACTGTTATATTGTCATATTGTAGATACTGTATACCAAATCCACCTACCTCAAGTCATTACTCCTGCACAAAATACTTATACTTATTTATTCCAGCATCCTTTGCACTATGCTTCGTTGCACTGTGTACTTGTGTATATGTATGCATGTATATGTACCTGTATATCACCACCTCTGACATGTACACATACTCTTGCATCTTTTGCACTCTGCTCACTGCACTATTTGTCAATATGTTATTTCAACCAAGTCCAGTTGCCCTTCATTTTAACCCTCGTTGGATAACTATGACCTGGATGACTGAGAATCTTCATAGACGTCAATATGTCTATATTTTTTTTATTCATAGTGTATATATTTGTGTATATATATGTGTCTGTGTCTGATTTTATTTTATTTTTATTTTTGTGATTTTCTGGATTGTCTTTTTGTATGAGTAAGCACATCGTGAGCAATGTGCAATCCAGAGTCAAATTCCTCGTATGTGTACACATACCTGGCAATAAAGCTGATTCTGATTCTGATTCTGATATCATAATTACATTCAATATGGCATGTCCAGTCGTGACATTTAAAAGGAGGACATTAAGTTGGGGAACACACATATTCCTCCATGTATACAGTATGTACGGAATGTGCGTGGGTGCAGCTGCTAACGTTGCTTCAGTAATTTCTCAAAATATTTTAAAGGTTAATATTGTGTTTGACTGAGACACATATGCCTGAGTCGATTTTCTCTTCTATATCAGTTTTTCCTTTATTCATCCACTTTATAAAACAACACAAAAAGAGAATATTCTTTAAAAGGTTAGTTAAATGAGGCTAACCTTTATGGGATTGTTTCTGCATCATTGTTGTTTGTTTGTGAAAACGTCTTCGTTCATTACAGGAATTGATTGCACTGTCTGAGGGAATGGGCCCTCATGGCTCTCACAGCTGGACACCTTAGCACACCATGGTACAATAGATGTCCTGTGCTAACTGTTCCTGGTGTATCCTTGGCTCACATTTTGAAGAAAAGAGAGCAAAAGACAAAAAGTGAAGTGAGCCGGTGACAGGCCAAGACATGTACAGTAGGTAAGGGCAGAGAGTAAGAGCAAGAGGTAATGTAGACAATGGATTGTATGTAATATGAAAGCAGATGGGAAGTGAAAGAGAAAGTCAACATCCTGGCCAGCATCCCACGATACACCAGCTGTTGCTGTAACTCCACCCCAAACACCCCACCTCCTCCCTACCCAATTTTCTTTCACTGTCTCTTTTTTTTCTAACTCTTTAGGCCAGGAGAAGTGAGAGTTGGTGACAAGCGCCTCCTTTTAAGTATCTGATGATATTGTTATTTTTTAAAAACATATAATCGGTTGCTGCCACTGTGCGGTTCTTTTCAGTGACATTTTAGAATGGCAGCTTTATGACAGGATTAACAAATTGGTGATAAAGGCCAGATCTGTTATACAGCTCAGCACTGACAAGCTGGTGGCAGCTTCAGAGCAGACACAACCCACTATAGTAAGCTGATGAAGCTACAGTACCTTTAGCCTCAACCTCATCCCCTGTTCTTTGAGTCCACCGTCACTAAATTACAAAGATTTGTTTCTAGAAACTTGGGTCCAGAGATGTTGAAGAGTTAGGGCACTTCTACTGCCAAAAAGAACAGTCTGGAATACTTTTGCTCAGGAATAATATTTATTCCATTGCTGTTTTTGCTCATTTGTCATTAGTATTTTGCACTACTGTAATTTCAGCTGTACAGTTAACAAATTGCATCAGTAAGCCGCCATCTAAATATTAATTGTATACAAGTATAGCACTGTACCTCTAATCTGTAAAATATCTACCCCCTTTTCACCAGAACACTTTATAAATATTTTAATACCTACATGATATTTATTTATTTTTCACACACACACACACACACACACACACACACACACACACACACACACACACACACACACACACACACACACAAATCATAAATTCATATATACTACTGGGTTTATTTTGTTTATCCTGTCAAAACTCTAATCCCTGTAGTATATCTTTTATTACTGTTTAATATGTATTTTTATAAGCTCCATTTGCTAATTTCTGTCTTGTATGTTACCATATTTTAATGCATGGCACTGGTATTTGTTGATGCAATGGCCCATTTTTCTCCAGAGCAATTATTAAAATTGTCACGGAATTCAATGTAATATAACACGAAATGCTTTCATAAATTGAAAGGTCCATAGAGTAAATTGCTACTTTTGGGGCCGGCAAAGCTGTTTGTTCTAATTTATATGAAAAAGGGATGCAATGGTTAACTTTGAAAGCTTATTAAAAACAATCAAAAATCCAAAAGAATTGTGCTATTTTAAACATTTTATAATGTCTCAATTCACATTAATCAAATTACAAAATATACTTACTAATTACTCTACAGTATCAAAAATTAAAAATTTAAGACCAAAATTTAATCAGCATTAGTCAATTACCTTCTACATTTCCTTTATACAATGAAACAGCAAACAAACAAGGAGGAGCAAATGAAAAGCAAGTAGCTAAACACAAGGAAACCAAAGAAGTGGTTGCAAAATTAATGAACCACCATAAACGAAGTGGATCACCACCATTTGCGTGTGTGTGTGTGTGTGTGTGCAAGTGTGGGCGCGAGTGTGAACAGGTGGAGGTGTGTACAAAGGGTTTGTGTTTGGAATAAACATTGCTGTGTGTGCAGCACCTTTCTGTCGTCCTCTCTCTCTCTCTCTCTCTCTCTCTCTCTCTCTCTTTCTCCCATGTGCCACATCAAAGTCTGAGGCCTGTTGGCTTGACTTACACCTCATCCAATTAGTCAGCAGTATCTCGGCGACCCTGAAGAATAGCCGGCTCTATTCGAGGCTCCACTGTCACTTGATCCCAGGTAACACAATACCCAGGGCCACATGCACAAACACACACACATAAACACATGCACACACAAACACTTGATACCTGGAGCTCACGGTGTAACGATAAAATGAAGCAGGGAAAGGGAGTGGGCACAGACGTCAACAGCATTAGCGAAACAAAAAACACGAGAGGAGGGGAGAGAGGGCGGAGGAAAGAGCCAGGTACAAAATTGATGGCTCACAATACAGCGGGCATTTTAACAAAATGAATTTGTCACCCTATTGTTTGTAACAAAAGACCTAATTGAAGCTGGGCCTCCTGTCCCTTGTCTGTTGCTCTTTTTGGCATGTTAGGTATGCTGTAAGATACGCCGATTCTCACTTGGTCTGAATTATTTAGGTGGGCAAGAAGCCGCAACTGAACAAGTGCGAACAAAAGAGCACTGCACAGGTGTGTGTCCACGGGGTGGGCGGGGGTGTAACATGTTGATCGTGGTTTGATGTGTGCTGTAACAGTGCTTACCAGACTTTTAACCTGTCAGAATACAAAATTGGAAATGGCCGCATATCGCAGAAGAAAGTACTGTATGCTTTCTGCCAAATGGGTGCACAAAATATGGATGGGTAAATAATTTCCACATTGCAAACTATCAAATTAAAAAAAAAAAAGTTGTATTTCCTTCTTCATTTTAATGTCATTGCAGCTCTCTCTCTCCAGCTACCATGACACAACATTATCAAGCTTGCAAGGACATCTCAGTTCCCTACACTGCATGTCTGGAATCCAATTACTAGGCAGCAATTTATGATGTGTGAGGATGCATTACTATTTCAATATTGAGATGTCAAATTACACACAGGGCCTCTAATGCACTCTGGCAATCATAGCCTACTGCTCAGACTGCCAGCAACAAAACTGTCAGAGTACCTTGTCACAGGGGATGGGAAATCTGATTCGCTCACATTCACTCTCTCTCCCTTTTTTGACCATGACTTCCTTCAGTTATTCAGAGCCATTGTGCTTTCTCTTTTTTTTTTCTCCTCTCTCTATCTCTCCGGTGTTCCTCGGCGGGGGTTTCATTGCCCAGAGCACCATGGCAGGGCGATTGATGAGGAGGCCTCAATTCTCTGACAGTTGACATTTACCAGGAGACTCTCCTTGGCATGCCCACATTGTTGGCTTCACCACAAACAAACAGACAACCAGACAGCAGGAAAAATTTCCTCACTTAAACACCTCTTAAATACCTTACAAGCCATGTCATACCAAGACATCATGTTTTCTAACATTTAAATGACAGTGTTTTTCTTATAAACATTTTACTAAATCAAGGTCTACAGAAAGCCAAAGAGGACATTTTAGATTGTTTGTCTTCAATCACAATGACACTTTCTATTTTGAGGTGTCAATGCAATTTTAAAAAAGCATTCAACCTTTTATGTTGAGATTACAAAATGATTGCCTAACGAATGAAGAAATTAAAGTAAACTAAAAACTCTCAATTTCTCCTGTCACCTGTTTCCACAAAGCTTACTGTAATATGTGTGACATGTCATCCACATTTGCCCCATTTGTCCACCCTTAGTGTCGTCTGGTGCTTTCTGTTGAATTCTTCTTCTCTGTGCCTGTGTCACACTGTAGGTCTCGGCTGTGGTCCGCCAGTACAAAAGCTGACGTGAGGGCTAGTTTACTCAGAGGAAGGCTCACCCGGTGAACGCGAAACAGAGATGGTTCCTGACATCTTGTGAGGTTGTCTCCATCCCTGGGTATACCTTTGAGGAGGGAGAGCGGGTGGGGAGCGGTAGCAGCACTGAGGCCATCAGGGCCCTCTATACTTGCCAGGCACTGAATTTTTAATGCGCAAGGCCCCACAAATGCATGGGCAGCATGATGTTGTCACCCCGGCATATTTTATCACTGATCAAACATTAGTCGGCAGCTGTTGTAAACTTGTAGCTGTCTCGGTGGCAGTGGCGGTGACAGGCTCCGACACACTGCTGAGAGACTGAGGCCCAGCTGGCTGCTTTACTTACTTACATTCTGGCTTTGTGTAAAAATAAATAAATAAAGCAGTGCTTCCTCCACCTCAAGCAGTGGTCTTTCTCTCTTTCACTCACTCCCTCATTTGTTCCTAACTTCTTCCTCTTCTCCCTTACTCTTTTTCTTGTACTTTTTCCATCACATATTTGTTTTCACACTCACTCCTTCTCTCTCTCTTTCTTTCCTCCTTCTCCTTTCTGTCTTTCTCTGTCATGTCTTATGATTTCCCCAACTGCATGTTTTGTGTCCTAGCAGTGTTAGTGGAGACACACATCGTGCATCTTACGCTGGCTACCTGAAGGTAAAAAAAAAAGAAGAAATGTACAAGGAGCAAACATTGTACCTCTAGAGTCTTGGCTGGGCTTGAAAAAAATAAAAAAAGGTGTGAGGGAGACATTTTGACAACGTGAAGAAAGAAAGTGGGAACAAACTGTGGCACTACAAATACTGTCTGTGTTTCGTTGGCACAGTTTGCTCTGAATAGTTTCAAATGTGATTTTGAAGGCATGAGAGAGTGAGATGACAACCTGATATCATGCCATCTGCTCCAGTCTAAACTAGTTGAGGATTCACCAAAATAACACGTTAGCTGCTTTATTATATTATATTTAACACCATTAAAAGTGATTTTTTTAAAAGTACATTTTTATATTACTAAGAATTTACCCATAGTCTATGGGGATTGCTTTTGCTAAGCTAAAATGACAATCTGCAAGACTAACATTAATTAAATTACACATTCTGAGACTGTAAAAAATCTTTGAATTACACAAGTTAGTGTTGTTTTGTATATGAAAGATGGTTGCTCCCATGTGCACATATTGTTAGATGCATGTTTGTGCAGGGTAAAACATCATTGCAAGAAAATATATCAATATTTCATTACTTCATTTATTATGTAAATTCCTCAACTAAATATTTCAGTAATTGGTTAGGACATGAGACCCCCCCTCTTCCCTCACTCCATGTGTCTCTTTTGCACAAAGGCAGCGGTCGGACAGTTCACTGATGGGAATTACCTTTTGGCTGGCACTAAATAATTTTTTATTTCTAATTTATTTCATGACAACGGGCACACGCAAAGGGAGAGTCCCCTCAGTCAGCCAAGAGCCTTGTTGGCAATGATTGATTACCCAATATCTAATTAGCTGCGATCCAATCACTTATTATGCAGAGTGTGGGACAAACAAACTTGAGTCAACTGTCAGCCGATTGATTGATGACACTCCCAATCCTGCTTTTGTTTGCTCAAATGTCCTGATGCTTGTTACAACCACCAAAGCTCGCTTGGACAATGCAGTCTGTCACTCTGATGGTGAATTGCCGGCCTCCCGTCTTTCTCAGCAATGGAAACACTCATTTTCAGTGGTTATGTGTGTGTGTGTTTGGACGTGTGTGTGGTTTTGTGTGTGATACATGTGTATATCAGTGAGTGTGAGTGTGAAAATATATTGTTGAAGACAGTCTGAGATTTGTCAGGTTGTTGGCCCTATTAAAGGCAGGTCTCCTCTTCTCACCCCCAGGGCAAGTTGTTTTTTAACAAAGGGGTGAGAGGAGAAAGGGAGCCAGATCATGATTAAAACAAAATAATGATGAATAAAAAGGGAAGGACGTTGTTCACTACTAAGTCTCGCTCCTTAACACAGGACATTTTCAGGACATTTTTTCAAATATTTCCAATTCTAGAAATTTTATAGATATAAAGAAACATTTTTAAAGATTGTATACCACGCTGATTTATTGATGGGAAATTAGCATTCTTTCTTTTTCAAAACCCCTTTAGACAAAATAAGCTCCTACATAACCTTGTGGACTTTGGAATTTCAATGTAATTGTTGAAACAAGCCAAAGTACATTTAAAAGAGGGTAACTGTCAAACAGAAATAAAACAATAATGTTTCACCCACAACACAGAATAAATGTTCACATCCACATTAACGTTCAGTTTCACAAAAGATGATGTATCCAACTATTTGCAATGTGTTTGTTGTCACTAAGCACATTACACAGCTCCCGTTCCTGTTGAAAACAGACACCCCCGGTATCGGGGGCGATGGTGCTCTGGGCGATATTACTGATTGAAAATGTTTTTTTCCGCCGTTTTAACTCCGAAACCCACCGATGTTGTTGCTCTGAGTCTAAGCGGGCACCATCTTGATTATTGCGCAATACCTGCAAGCTGCCTGCCTGCTGTCATCTTTTTCTGCAGAGAGGAAACATGCCGCTTGAGAACATACGGTGTTTTTTGCCATTTTGTGGCCAATCTGTTGGAGATATATAGACATGCAGGGTATCAAATGAAAGGTCCCCCCCCCCCCCCCCCCCCCCCCCCCCCCCTCCCCCCATATCACTGTGTTTTCAATGTTTTGTCATTTGGAAATTGGTTGTATGGACTGAAAAAGTGTTTTAAAGATATCTATCAATAAAAGTCAACATTTTAACAATAAATATTGCCAAAATATGGAAATTCGCCTGGTATATTTGAAAATGTTGTATGATAACTGTTGTATTTTAGTTTATTTTCATCAGATTTACAGTTACAATTGCATTCTAGGTGTATTAGAAGATATTCAGTTGAATTAAAAGGTTCCTCAGGATGGTTTTGATGGTTTATTGCATTAAAATATAGCTTTTTTTACCAGGCGAGGATAAAAATATCAGATTTTTTCTTAATTGCATCTCCATGTAGTCTGTAAAAGTAAAATAAATATATTAATACACAATGGATTTATATTCCTTAGCTTCTGACTTTCAAAGGAGACCAGAATTATACATCTAGGCCAAATGGTTGAGGAGTTATTCCTGATTCATTTTGGGTTTGTAATTTTAGGTGTTTTTTTCTGGAAAAAGGTGCCTGTTTTCAACACATTCAGTGTACCACTGAATGTACATCGCAAGGGAGGTTATTAAACTGGCTAACATCAAACTGGCATAAATTGCAATGGTTGCTATTTGGAATATACAGTATGGCGACAAGTGTCATCGGTACCCCCAGCAAAGTAAGCAACTAACCAGGAAGCAGGATGCGTATCCACAGTGCTGCTTTATGGTTCCAGCACAATATAGAACTTTCAGCACTTCTTGCATTCATACTAATAGCAGAAATATTTCCAATTTTCTAAAAATATTAACACAAGATCTAAACATTTTTAAATTGTCACAGACTATGGCCAAGGGGATGAATAAAGATAAACTGAAGAATTAAGAGTTCCATTTTGAGTTGAGAATATTTCCCCTTCTTGAGCTAAATGTGACCATTTGAAAACAGGCAACTTTTTTTATCTTGTAAAAAGTTTACATTTAGGCGGTTATTGTAGGGCAGATACAATTTGCTCTTGTTTACACTGTCAACATTTATATTAACAATCCATAACACATCACTGGTCAGGTATCATCAACTTTTTATGATTCTGTTCTTTCATAATGTCGACAAATAATATCCACTACTGCAGTGGGAAAAAGCTGATACTTCAAATTGTGTAAATGTTACAGTTTCATTCAGTCATCCAAGATTGAACTTCAACAATCTCCATGTCGGACAGCCATGTTTTTTTGGTTCTTTACTGTGTCTACACACAGTTTATTACATTAGTGGTTGATTCAACATTCTTTTTCCTTTGAACAGCAAACAGCAGAGTGAAATGACAATTTGACATTATTAAAAATGTATGGCAACTCAGGGGCCTTGGAGGCTTCCATTAGTAAATAGGGTCAAAAACTCCCTCAAACGTGCACACACACACACATAGAGGGTTTGGGGTGTTGGGGGTGTTATCCAAAGCTGACATGTCCAAGGTTCAAGGATGAGGGCCTCTGAGATCCAGCTGTAATTTATTGCGAGATATTCAGCATCTGATCTCAGTGACAGTAGCCTCTGGCTTCGTTCATAAGAGCAAAAATGTCTCTTTTCTTACCCTGCGTGTGTATGTGTGCCTGAGCGCGCATGCATGATTGCGAGTGTCTGTGTATTTTCAGTGTGTGCGCGCAAAGGTCGGACAGAGAGGCAGCGAGGGTTGAATTCTCTGACATACATCAAACAACTGCAGACAGATGCCTGGACAGTATTAATCAAAACATTCCTATTTCCTAAAGAATTAATCACTAAATAATTAATTTGGCAGCTACAGGCAGCAGTTAAAGGGGGCTTGTGCCTTCCTGCTGGTTAGAATTAGTCCTTGTCGAGAGGCTAGATTGATATATTTATTATTTATCAGATTAATCATGGCTAGAGACATTAGGATCCACTGTTGAGATCATACCAGTTATAAGGTAGGGGGGTGAGAGAGCGAAGGCAGGACCAAATGAGAGAAAGAGAGGCAGGTGGCAGCTGTGTGTGGTGATTACAGTGCAAGGTGGTCATGGCTACACTAGAGGGCTTGGACCCCCCTCACACACACACACACACACACACACAGTATGTGTGTAGCCCCGAGCAATTTTTGTTTTCACAGAGGTCAGGGAAGGTCCTGGGGTCATTTCTGTTCACGATAAATGTCTGGAGAATACCCCTGAGGGTGTAGTGACTGACCAGCTGATATCAAAACAATATCTGTCTCTCTCACTCTCTCATTACCCCCCATAACATCAGGCAGATCTGTTTGTTGTTTTTTTCCTGTGTGTGTGTGTGTCACTCTCACTTAGCTGGTGAAGTAATGTGGAAAGCGATACAACTATAGTATTTTCTACCAGATAACATTAGCAACTGCTTGGCAAGTTAACTTTATCTAACTTGAGCCAAGTAACACAAAATCACAATATATTTCACATGCTTTGCAGTAATATTATTTTATTACTTTATATTACCTGTCCAATAGGATGAAAGCCAACTCTGTGTTGGTTTTGTCAGTTTCAAAACAAAGCAGAGGTCTTTCTGTGACTCAAGCCTTTCTGATGTCGACTGTGTTTTCATATGACATCGATTTGATTCATGTATGGCCTGACAGGCTTCCGCACGTAAAAAAACATGTTGTTTTTTATCCTCACATGGATTTTGTGTTGGAGTCTGTGCTGTGCTGGGAGTCGGCCGTTTCATGGTGTTAATAATAATGAAGGTGCTAGCAATCTAGAAGCCCACATGTAGGTCCAATTTAAGTTCAATAATGCAGTTGCATGGTTACCACTCCCCAGACACATTGCTACGCTGCCTCCAATTACTTGAATCCCCCCAGCCCCAACCTTCCATCCACCGCGGGTGTCCGTTTGCCTCCTGCCCCCACTGTCCTCTTATTTGAAAAACAAAATATGGTCGTCCTAGCTAATGCCGACATATCAGCTCGGCTTAAATGCAGTCAGTGTAACATTGTCATGCCACAAATAAATATAAAAATATTACAGAAACGTTGCAGTGGGAGTTTACCTCAGTTTCCAGCATGTTGTGTGAAGCTGTGTGAAGCACAAGCACACGCTTGGGAAGGTAGTGGCTGCAATGTGAAACCTCACCACTAGTGGCTGCTGAAAACTATATATAAGCCCTTTAACAATGAAAAGGAATACCATGTCTATGGATCACATCACCTAGGGGGAGAGAGAACAAAATTGGTCCAAGAAGTGAGCCTTGAGGCACGCTATATTTAATAAGAAAATAAGATAACTTAAAAATGTGAATACAAAACATCCTATCTGAGAAATATGATGCAGACCAGTTCAATACAGTTCCAGATATGCCCACCCAGAGCCTCAGTCTATCTAATAGAACGTCATGGTCAATCGCATAAAAGGTTAGCACTCAGTTCCAGAAGCACCAGAATTGAGCACATGCCTGCCCCAGTGTTCATTAAAAGGTCATTAGTGACTTTCAGAAGGGCTGTCTCAGTGCTGAGATGCTGACTGAAACCACATTGGAACTTTTCAAAGATGCTATTATTTTCCACTGCACCAAGGAGCTGATTAGAAACAACTTTTTCAAGAATATTTTAAATATAAGTCAGTTTAGAGATTTGGCAATGATTGTCTAGGATGGTGGGATCAAGGCCAGGTTTTTTTAGGACTGGTTGAACACAAGTGGTTTTAAAGTAATTCGGGACACAACCAGTTGACAGTGACCTGTTTAAAGTTGATAGCAAATGTGTACGAATACACTCCATGACTTTAATTCTTTATGTTCTTTAACTGCTCTATTTCTGAAATGGACAATGATCCCGCATGGCTCGGCTCCATCATCGCAGGAGAGATGTTATTAAATATTTGATTTATTTAAGCATTTTTCTGTTCCTCCTCAGTTCAGTTTCAAAACTGGAAATGGAAAACAGTTAAAAACTATGCCTCATCACAGCCTCATTAAAAAAAACGTCTGCATAGGTTCACCATATCAACCATATTATGACCCATATTTATGTTTATTGTTAGGCAGCAACCTCTAGTAGCTGCTATCTACCCCAACCACCTTTTCAAGTCCCAAAAGTCAAAGTTAACTTATTTAAAGTTTTAAGTTAAATTCTGTAGGTGACTATTAGACCTACGAGTTAAGTAACGTGACTTCCGTAATAAAGCTTTTTAATCCAAGCTGAGATCTTTTCCTAAACGCTATCAAGCAGTTTTGTTGCCTGAACCCAACGTTAACCACGTGTTTAACGTCGCTGTCATATATGTCATATATGTCATATATGTCGCTGTACTTTCCAACACTCATATATGTCGTTTTTCAGGAGCGATCATATATGATGTTTTGGGACAACATCAGCTACTTTGTCGTTTAGGTATGAGGACGTGTCATCAAAGTGTCACACACTTCAAAACAACATAATCGATTAGAGGTTTTCTTTATAAGGCTGGCAAAAATGCATTCTTTTACGCATACTGTGTGCATTTCTTTCTACTCACAAACTACTCACAGAGGAAAAATAAAACACAATTTACTTTGCGCATGTTATGTAAAGCCATCCATATTGTTTGTCAAAATAAATCTTGTCAGCAAAAAGGTAAGTGTATCAGTAGTCAAAGTGCATGCACAGTAACTTTAAAAGAAAAGTTATTGGCAGTCTCTGACACATTTTGCCTTAACATCATTATTAGTGCCCATAGGTTTAGGAAA
Source organism: Micropterus salmoides (assembly GCF_014851395.1). Classification (NCBI taxonomy): domain Eukaryota; kingdom Metazoa; phylum Chordata; class Actinopteri; order Centrarchiformes; family Centrarchidae; genus Micropterus; species Micropterus salmoides. The sequence continues at coordinate 23,382,638 of NW_024040152.1, read as the reverse complement.
GATTGTATTGATGTTAACAAACTAAACTATTTAAATTTCAATAAAGGTTTTCTTAGACAGAGGTACCTGCCTGTTTGTGGAGAACCATAACCTCCTAAAAATGCAAATGTTTGAAAATCCTTGTAAGAAATACCTAATTTATTGTTTCTAAACTTGTAACTATGTTTTCCAAAATATGTGCAAAAAAATGTCACAAAACAGTACACTGTCCACACAGTGAAGGATAATTCAGAGTCAGATGATTATACAAACTGATTCATTTGCATTAAGTGCTTTCCCACATTTCCAATAATACCAAATATGTTAATGCTATCCTAACAAGAAACTTCTTGTGGTCATGCAAGTATTGAAAGTCCTCTCTCAGCACAATGTTGTTTTGCCACTGAAAAAAGTCTGGGGAGTTTGGATAAACAATGCATGTAACACAGATTTGAACATGCTACTATGTTTTTTTGGAACAGTCAGATTTTGGAAGTTACAGCCTATTTTTGAGAATGAGAATTTGTTGGTCTCATCTTGTGTACAACCTGAACTGAGTAGCGGATGGAGAAAGACGGGCACCAAGCAACAGCATGATCCTGTAGGTTTGTACTGACTGCTTCTCAAAATGTTTTTCATGTTATTTAAATTAGGTCTATATACACAGTGTTCATGTCAGTGTGCACCAGACTGATGCGGTTTTCTGCCGAAACATTCAAAATATGCAGGTTTGTCAGTTACTACCCTGAGCAGAGCCCTGAATGTTCAGTAATTTTACAATAACGACAAGATTTAAGCCAAACTCTCCAATAATCAAGCTAATAGGGATCATTTTGTTGCAAGACTCTTGTGCTCCTCATGTCATGCTGCACTTCCACAGGAGTCATATTTGAATTGTTCAGCACAGAAAGCTGCTGTACTTGCCACAGCTTGTTAATTGAAGCGTAGAGAGTGAAATTACAATTCTTCCCCATTCACCTTTTCATCTCCTCTCCGTCCTTTCTTATCTCACAAATGGATCTGGCCAACAAATATGGACGGGTAATTGTACATCACAACATAGATACTGAGATGAGAAGTGAGAGGGCCCCGTACTGTACCCGGCCCGGGTTCATGTCAGTGTGAAAAACCCATTTGTGTTCAAAAACAAATCACATCCTCGTCTAATAATGGGCTAAATCACTCAGTTATCACCAGCCATGCAAAGCAAGACCTCATCAAGAGGGCTGCCAGACCCAGGTCTCCTCTCTCTATGGGAAAGGAGGGCAGATGAAAATGAGGGGGCCGACAATGGAGGGAGGAATAAAAGCAACTCAAAAGGATACCCCTTTTGTGGAGAGGAAGAATCCATTTTCCGAGATGATTTGGCTTGAAATCTGCAGGGACTAACCCTTGACATGAAGTCATATTGTGTTGGAGTTTTAGCCCTAAATTCATACATTAATTATTTACAGCCAACGCCAATTGTATAAGTGTAGGAAATTACAAGGGATGGGTATTTTCTCTCAGGCAGAAAGAATGTGATACAGCGGATACACCGCACCTAATGTGCTGGACCCAGTGTCCACGCAGTGTCCAAGGGAAGAATTATTTATGTATAAGAAAACAGTGTGCTGGGGCAAAGAAAAAGGCAGACACATTATTTTAAACCTTTCATAACATGCATTAATATTTCAGCAGAAATAAATAAAGGATGGTGGGCTTGTTTGGAGGACAGCTGTAGCTCGCTCCGCTTGGCTAGCTTGGAGCGCGGGCTCTTGGGATGCCACGCATACCAGCCCCCAGTAAAACCCCTCCATCTCTTTTTAATCATCCACTTAGAACAGGGTGACTGGAGGAGCTGTCAAGGTGAGCTCCTTCGGCGGGAGACGATGGATATATTGTGAGACGGAAGTAAAGGAGGAGGGAGGAGTACCTTTTTGTTTGACAAACAAACAATAACATGTTGCTTTGTTCAGCTATGTCTGTTACTTCCGTTTGAACTATATGTCTCTTTCTTTTCAGTTAAGATGCTGCAGTTACCGAAGCCACCTGTATTCACCGTGTCTGTGCAACTAGGGGAGAAGTCATTCAAAGAACAAGGAGGACTCTGGAATGTTCTGACTGTCATTAATTGTTGCTGACTGGGGAAGACAGTTAGTGAGACAGAAAGTGAGAGAAAAAGAGCCCTCTAAATGACTTTTGTAGGTGGCAAGTATAGTCCTGATTCAGTACAGAACAAGAGCTGCTGGCTGTGATTGCACAAATACCTTTGCATCCAATTACACTTTGTCTTGATTACTTTAACGCTGATGCATGTTCCGCAACTCACCTCTTGATAATTTTAAAGGCTTCACCAACTCAGTGTGCCTGTTTTTGTTTATCAAGTTTGTAATTACTCCAGAGTAATGTGTTTCTAACTCATTACATAACAGTCTAAAAAATATATTGTAGAGTAAAGGAAAACATTGGTGAGTTAATAGTCAAATTGATTACAATGCCATGTCTACCGTTTCTCTTTGCAACACAATCATTCTGTCCTTTGATTTGTTCCCCTGCATTTGGAAAAATCAATTCTCCCAGGACTGAGAGAGAGGGGCCCAGAGAGAGGGAGAAAGGGAGAGAGAGAGCTTCTGTTGCAGGACAAGGTGTAATGTGTTCTATTACAATCCCAATTGAGCCAGCAGGATGCTAAATTAAAGCTCATTTAAACGGTCCACCGCAGAGTTAATTCAAACCCAGACTCCTGCTGTTAGTTAGAGATCTTATGTTAGTGTGTGTGTGTGTGCGCGCGTGTGTGTGCACGCACATCAGACAGAGTTTGTCTCCCCCTGCCCTCCTCTCATGCATGTGCCTACATAGGGAAACAAAGGGCTGTGGGAATAAATGCCTTTTTTTCATGCTGACATCTTTTAAAGGTCAAAACTCTGCAAGGAAATGTAGAGAAAGGACAGCTAACACGAGCTGGATTCTGTCCTGTTTGTTTGACAGCCCTGTGCATTGGTTAGCTTCCGCAGGAAGAAGAGTTTTGCCAAGAGATGCATTTACATCATCGATTAGGCCCTAGTACCGCTGTAAATATCAAGTAACAACACAAGGGAGCAAATTTGACATTGCTCCTGTGATTTTACTGCATCTGTTACCTCGGTGGAGTAAAAGTAGCTTTCTGTTTTCCAGATACTTTTCAGAGTTAAGTTACAGCATAAATAGGAATGATAAAATATGATCAGAAAATCATTTGTCCTTGACAAATGATACCAGTGATCATAGCAAGGCGTGAAGTAATTATGCATCTGTGTCTTTATAATTTATTTTACCATTATATAAGGGATGGTCCCACATATGTTAAAGCGTAAAGAGTTCTAAATTCACTTGTTTGCTCCCTGTCGAGGTGAAGTAGTTAAGGGTTAAACCCCTAAAACCTTCTACATGGGGATGTTAATGTGCATTTAGCTCATGTTAATGCCCCATTAATCTATACTAGCGCACGGGTATTTAGCGTGACTGTGGTCCCAAACAAAGACGTCTGTTCAACCATCAGTGTCTGAGAGGAAGGCCTCCACTGCAGTTTAACTGAGCAGCCTCTCGTTCTTTTTAAAAACCCTTGCCACTCTCCCACAAGCCAATTGGATCAATGCTGCTTATCACAGGCAGAGGCAAGTCTTCTCTGAATAAAAAACATTTGTACTACTGCCCTCTAGGGATTCTGTAAAGGCACCAAATCTCATTCCCCAACAACAAATGTTATCAAGGACCTTCTTCTGTGTCTGCTTTCTCTAGGGGTGCCACAATACACAGACTATCTGTAAGACCCGACACCAGAGTGTAGAGACAGGATGTACTTCAAGGGAAATTCGATGAGACCAAGATTCATTTTCTGAGTGTGTTTGCATGTGCGTGTATGTTTATTTTTGACAAGTTAACACATGTAGACTGAGGCTCACTTGAGAATCGTAGCTGTTGCTGACGGATGACTACTACATTGGCATTCACCTGTGGTGTAGTACAACAAGTGATATCATTGAAAATGATACACATCAAAAAGTAATATTTAGAGGGCAACTTAACCAGGTATTTTAAGAGAAATATTGTATGAAATAGGGAAAAATCACAACATTTGAAATGAACATATCATTAAGTTTTTAGTCAATAAACAGATATTAAATATTGATATACAGTGAAATAAAAAATAAAATTTGGGATTCAAAAATCACCCCATGTGTTGCTGACTCAGTTATTTCCGGTGTGCAGGGCATTTCATCACACACACGTCTATTAGGCTGTGCTGAGGAGAATGGATGGACGATTTCTTCCCTCCTGAATACCTGAGGAGAATAAAAGGTGCCAGTTTGAGTCTTTCAGAACTTTACACCTCCTCCAGTCCTCCTCTCCTCCTCACAATAAACTGTCCCTTTTTATGGGTTTTTAGTTCACCCACTTATAATCTGGATGAGATAGCTCCCTCTCCATAGCTGTAAGTGGTATAACTCTTCCCTGCCTTGCTTTATCTCCATGTTCCTACAAGCCATCTTGAATGGAGAAACCATTATCTCTGGGCTCACAAAGGAGCCAGACGTCCACATTCAAGATGTTCTATACATGATATATTGATCAATTCGCAGAGACTAATAGCATTGTAATGAATGGAGAAGGGGACGGAGTTAATGTGTCCAGGTTTCATGCAAACTGCAAACTGCAAATGAAGCACTCAGTGACACAAAGGGTCTGGTCCGGTGAATTATAATTAGACCCCGGCCTCAATAAAAGTCAAGGGGTTGCTGCTCAGCCCTCAGCTTAATTTACTACCGACTCCAATGACAGCCCAAAGAAAAGGCTCTGGTTAGTTAAGGGTAAGATGTTCAAGAGTGTTGATATAATAGAAGCAAGCCTTGAGAGCTACATTAAGCTTTTATGGCCAAGGGTTAGCTAATATTTCATGATCACTCACATAAAAGTGCTCAATGAGTGCTTACTCACAGTTGAGCTTTATTGTTGAGTAGAGCCTTGCTAATAAATAATTGTGAAATTACCCAATTTCAGAGCCAGCCAGTGTTTTCTTCATTCCTAAGGGCTTAAAGGAAGAAGAGGAGAGGAGAGGAGCTCGAGGAGAGCAGAGACAAGGCGAAGAGAGAAGAAAAAGCAGAGAGGTGCCAAAAACAAGATTAGCCTTTCAAACCCTTCTGATTGGTGCTGCTTTCAAGCAAACGGCTGACTGTGCTGGAAACCATATCTTAAGCACATGTTCGCACAGAAGAGCGTTTGCATAACAAAACTGGTTGACAACCAGTTTATTAACTTATTCACTAAGATAGAAGCGATGGAGCTCTAAATAGAATACTGCGGAACAAAGGTTTTCACTTTTTACACAGTAAGTAAATAATTTTTGTTATGTTTCAAGAGCTTGTGGATTTAAATTACCAGAAAAAAAAATGGCACCTTCAAACCCAGTCCGCCAAAACTCCCAAAATTACTAAGGGATATCAAACTGTTATAATTTGATAAATTTTACTGAAACAAAACAATATATCAACTAATTTCCATAGTTTCATTCCCAATTGGGTCCTGACGAGGCATTACATTTTACATTTTGTATAAAAACAAAACTAGTAGAAAGCAAGAACAAGGAGAAATAGAAAAAAAAATCATTGCATAGCAAATAATAAACAAAATGAAATAAAACATTCTGAATTCGATATATATATATATACTCACAAAAGTTGAGCGGTAATAAGTACACTTTAATTTATGTGGGTGGCAACAAATCTGATAGTGATGCATTGTTATGCCTGTCGTTTGTTTTGTTCATATCAGTACAATGACATGCACAGTGGATATAACCCCAGGGATATATATTTCTGACAATTGCTTCAGATAAAAAGCCACATTAGGCCATATGTAACTGCTGTGTAAGCTACGCAGTCAAGTACCTTTTTCACTACCAGCCAACATCTTTTAATCTTCTCCTCTTCTTTATGAATAATGCTAAGTATATTACTCAATGACAACAATGCCTCTCGCCTCAATTTATGTTCCAGCAACCTCACAGCACGGGACAATTTGTATCTTTCTATGCAGGCTCTCAGCTATTCGTTTAGAAGCAGGAAGGGGAGGGAGGGGGGGGCATCTGTAGGCATCTGATATGCTTGGGTTTAGTAGGTAAGACAATGGGGGCCTCTGGAGTAATGTGCGGTTTTCTTTTCCTTCCAGAGGCCCCTGGAGTAATGTTGTGTGATTTTCCTTTTTCTTTATGGAAACCACTTGAGGCAAAGCCCACCTACAGCTCGATGTGTGAACACGCCTCTTTTTCTAATCCTCTGCCATTCATTGGGAGAGAGGACTAACAAAGATGACTTTTGACAACCCGAGAAATCAAACCGCAGCTGTCAGAGCTTTTCTTGAAGAAAAAACATGGAGGAAAAGGAGCAGCCTACACAGTCAGCTCTCTTCACACTTACCCTCTTCACTTAGCCCACACTTACACACATACAAACACACACACACACACACACCTAAATCAATCCTGGAAGCTTCGTCTTTCCCTGTCTCTCCTTCTGCTGCAACAAGAACTTTTGCTGACACTTCCCTCCAAAAAGAGGGTAAAAAAAGAGGACAGAAGGGAGGGTGAGCGGGATGGAGGGAGTGGGTTGAGTGAGGACAGAAGTGACATAGATAGAAAGGGGGAGAAAAAGCAGCTAAAAGGATTAAATAGAGAATTAGCTCACGTTTCAGAGGGTTCACTTTGCTGATCTGGTGAGCATTTCAGTCAGAGAACCTCTATCCACCCCTTCGGTCTCCCTCCCTCCCACAATCCATCCCACCCTCCGCTCATCCACTCTATTTTCCTGTCTCAATAGGTTGGTAGAATTAGTGAGACTCTTGGCAGCCACTCCGGGTGTCACTTCATGGGTTCACTAAGGGCACCACTGCTCCTTTTCCTCAGGCTCGGGGTCGGAGAGACGATGAAATCGCTATGCGGTTCAAGCGGAACAATGGCTGCTTTGCAAAAAACGTCTTGCTTGGGGGTGGTGGCTTGTGAAAAACTATGTTGTTTTGGGGCCCCATGCTCCTTGAATAGATTTGTTAAAGCCTCTATGGTTGGTTTATGCTAAACAGAGCACAGGCATGAGGGAGAGGCCAAGGCAAGCCCAAACCAGAACATCACTACTTTGTGAGCACCACGTCCACCCCCACCATGCAGCGCACACTTTGATGGATTTTTTCTTTTTTTACTTTTTTGGGAGATGCCCACTGAAACCCAAATCTCTCTCCCCCTCTCTTCTCTTTCCTCCCTGCTCCCTCCATCCACCGCCTTCAGTTCCCTCGCTTCCCTTTTCTTCTATTTCTGCCATGCAAAGATAATCAGGTTTATGTAAAGTATGTGTGCTCTTTTGACAGTCGGCGATACCTCATTAATTCAATCACACCAAGCACCATTGTTCCCAAAGTGTTTGAAATGCGTACCGGGAAAGGGGGCCTTTTTTAATCCTGTCAATCAATGTTAACATTTTTCTAGCTGTTGCCATGGCTGGGGCCAGAGTTCATGAAAACAGAGAATATGAGCCAACAAAACAAGAATAAAGACTTATTTGAGATTGGTCTTTTTAAAAGGACATCTACCATGCACAAAAACACGAGAAGCAAATGTAGACAAGTTTGGACACTATACCGTGGCTGAGAGGGGGTGAGAGAAAAGAGCATTTGAAAACCAAACAGGCACCATAAAACCTTGACCCGGGAGGGCTCTGGGAAAAACCTGATGAATCGCTCTCCGGAAGGACCGTGGGTTTTCTCCCCTTGCACGGTCTCCAACGGCACAATGACTACTACATTTCAACACATGACTCTAAGGGTTCCACACTGTTGTAATGCCCTGCTGGAATGCTGGTATTACACCATGGAAAAATGATAACTTAGAGGCTTTATTTGGAAGGATAAATGTTATATACACAGTATGTTTTCTGGTTTGTCTATTTATCAAAAGTATGAATGATATTTCAATGAGGATCATGCTCCTTAACCTCCAAAAAATATATATATAATATTATTATTCAATAAGATCAATGAGCAAGATGCTTTATCATACCTTAAGGACTTAAATACTTAAAACAACAATTTTACAGCTCCTTATGATGGGATTTGCACCAAAGATCATTAATTTAAATCAATAAATAAACAGCAATCTACAGTTATCATAAAGTAGACATATGAAGCAAAAACACAGTTGTGTATTCACACACATATTGACACGCATTTTACAAATAGTCATGCCTGCCCTCTAGTTGCCACTAAGTCAGTGACACCAGTGTACGCCCTGCAGAGACACAGCACACAAGTAAGTGAGTTTATTTACACTGCCTCTGTAACACCTCTGTGCCTTCAGGTGCGCTACAACATTACAAATAAAATGTTGGGATTATCATGGTGCTTTTAATAGCAATTACACCTGATTGCTTAGCAGTGTGGACCCATAGCAACGTCACTGTATTTTTCACAATTTACATAATTAAGTCCTTTGAATTCCCATTTATCTGAGGCTTTTAAGTTATGCAAACTAGACTAGTCTTACTTGTTACCTAGTATAATTGTTAGGGTGCAAAAGACTTTTTGAAGTGTCCTTATATAATGTGAAAAGGTCAAATGTGCAATTGTTTTAATATCACTGGGTTCCAGTAATCAAAATTTGACTGGAAAGCAAATTAGTAGTTTTGTGGGTTCCAAGGTTTAGAAACTTGTTTTTAAAGAGATCTAGAAATTTGCAATTAGAAGTATTCTCACAACCCTTAATGATTTATCGATTATACATTCATACTGAAGAAACCAAAGATCATTTGATCTAATGCACTTGTCAGTAGCCATGTGTCCATCTAATTGTCAAGCAAATTTTAACTTTTGAAATGTCGCAAAAAAGACGAAAAAAAAAGAAAATGCTAATTAGGCATGTTTCCATCAGCTGGTTTGGAGCGAACAAACTAGGCTACGCAAAGGATAGTTACATCAGAAGTTGACATTACGTATGGCTGTAATTACTAAAGGTTGCAAACAACAAATAAAACCAATCGCATGGACTCAAAGACCATGGATCTGAGAAAAATGGAGAGAGGTCTTCAGAAAGGTGTTTCAAGTGGGCAAGTTGCTACCAGCCATACTTCCTCGCCTTATGGGAATATCCGAGAAGATGCCGACAGTGAAAACAGCTGATCAGGCATGTGAAGTAAATGTTCTCTACATCAGAACTTATTCGGCAAATGTGTTTCCATTTCCCATTTAACCCATTAAGTTATTTTCGAAAAAGGCAAAACCCTGCATCAAGGGAGCGTAAAAACTCTTTTGTGAAATTGTGGAAGTTTTTTTTCGAATTTTGCCGTTTCATCAGTCTTTTGTAATGCAATACTTCAAAATGTGCATAAAAACGTTGATGGAAATATGACTAATAAGACTTTTTGGAGTGGATTAGCGCTGTGATAATTGTTACCTAAATAATTCATAATAAAATCAGACACGCAGGTCAAACACAGACTAAGAAAATAATATTAATATGTCAACACATCATCAGACCTGTACAGATGTGCAGCTAATCATTGAAATAACACAACATCATGTAAGGGTGGAAGGTTCTAGTGTCGGGGAGATCCTGATCCCTTCTTCTCTGTCCATTTACAACCTAATCTGTTGTGAGAATGTGAAAAAGTAGAGTGAGAAGGAGGCAGATTAAGCCATTGAAGCGACAGGGGTGCTTTCTACGCATCACTGATTCCTTTCAGGCCAATTTAAACACTGTTTGTTTATTAGTGTCTTACGCACGGCATTAGCGGCCTAGCTTATCTCGGCACACACACAGGGTGGCACAATACCGCACTGTTCAAAGCCCAGATATGACCGTGTGTGTGTGTGTGTGTGGAAGCTCAGTTGTTCATGTCGCTGCTCTGACCTTGTTTAAGTAGTGAAAGACCATGTGAGACACGAATTATTGGACACCGATGCTCTTATGCTTTGTGTAAACATGCTCAACACACCCAGTTGCTACACAGCCTCTGTGGCACTGACAAAAGACTTAAAGGTGCACAGAGGAGATTTGGTTTAAACTAATCTCTCTTCACTGTTTACCATATATGCATGGGCATATCAGCTGCTGCTGCCATTGTTTGAGAAATACCTGTGGTTGCTATATCTGATATTGGCTAGTGTAATCCCTTTTTCTCTCTTTGACCCTCACCAACCCACCCCTCCCTTATTTTAACTCAGTCTCTACTTTGCCACCTGTCTACTTTTCTAACTCTGTCTCTTTTTTTATTCCATGAATGACCTCCTCTCCATATTTCTCTCTGTTTATCTTTCTTTTTTGCATTGTGGTCTATAATAATCTATCAGCACAGGCAAAGTGAAACTTAATACAATACTGGTAGAATGGAATGCAAACCAATCTGTATTTTAATGTGCAAATTGAAAATGATTCACCTGTAAAAATCAAAGGCTGATCTCCTCTGTTCACTGCAAGGCTGTATTGTTTGCCGTGTTTGAGATATCTCAGGAACATGTACAGTACACATTAGTGATCCGTTGTTAATTATCTGGCAATGAGAAGATTTTCTTTCTTCTGACATATCATTAAGCTTGTCCCCATGTGAGAGAAAGAGCGAGAGAACTCTGTTAGCAGGGCATGGAGCTGGACATGTTGTTTATGCATGTGTGTGCAGTACACCGTAGGCTTCTAGCCACTTCCACATTCCAACATTTTTGTTTTCTTCTGGAATTGATATGATGAAATCTCTGTCCCAGTTTCAGCTGTAGAGCTGGGTGCTTTTCAGTAATAACCAGTCACAACAGATCCACATCATGCCTTCAAAATCAGCAGGCACAAAGGAGGCCATTAAATCACCTGTAAGACTCACATATTAATCTAACAGCAGAGACTTGGCCTTAATTCCGTTAAAAGTTATACTTTGTAATTTTTTTGTACACATATGCCAAAGCCTTATAAAATGTTGTTGGATGTGTCAGTAATTTGCCTGCCTATAGTCGACTGATACTCGAATCATGTGTTTTTTTGTGCGTGGCGATTGCGAGCGGGGGGTGGGGGGGTATTACACACGCTAGCTCCGCTTTAATATTGAGAATCTGCAGAGCTGCAGTCTCTTTTCATTCAACTCACACTGTAAATTTCCAGCAAAACTGAGGCGCTCTCTCTCTCTCTCGCCTGTCATTCACTGGTCTTGTGCAGAGTTTTACGTGCATATCTGCTGCTGACAACTGCATGCACGTGCAGTTCCTCGCGGGTCTATTTATAAGTAGTCAGCTGTTTAAAAACGATAAAATATTCTTTATGTGGTTAATTAACGGTGATAAATTATCCGAAAGTCCTGCGAGGTGCAGACAACTTGGCACAACACCAGTGAAGCTGGGTCTCCGTCTCTTTCAACAAGTGTTCCTCCACTGCCACTGCACACATACACGCTACGCTTACACATGCGCACTGAACCCAGGGTTAGGGTTACAATTTTGGATTTATTGAAAGTGTTATTCATTTTACATGTTTATTTACAGCATTAAATGTTGAAATGTATATTGTAATAGGCTGTATATTAACTTATTGGGAGAAAACTGGTAGTTCTATGTAAAATCAGACGTTGAGCACCCCCATATAGCCAAAATGGCATGATCCTTGTTTCGCTGCGAAGCTTTGACTGTGAGATTGGTCCACTATTTGTCTTAATATAGCACATTTTTACACAGAGGAGTACAGCGTCCAGCTGGTGAGGAAGCTTACAGAGCCTTTTTATACTATAGGCATCCTCTCACAGTGGAAATGTAATTTTACAATAGCAGATCACAGAACAGTTTTTGTATAAATGGATGCTAATTTATTGTACACTGGTTGGCTGGCAAACACCAAATTTGTACATAATACACTGATAATAGATAATAAACTCGATTTTCATACAAAATAACTCATCACTGCATTGCTATTCTGCAACAAATTCTTTGTACACTATATAAAAACTGTGCTTTTTCATCTGCATTTTAACACATTTAACAGTTTTGAACTCTGATGAAAGTGAAGATGTGATATCCACTGCAATGGATTACTTAGCACATGAAAGTTTTGATTAAACCACTGTAAACTGACTTTGTGATGGAAATGTGCTACATAAATAAATTGAGGAAAAAATTTTTATTATAAAATGAATTCTAGGGTGGGGACAATGCTAATAACGAACACAGACAGTCAGTCAAATTGTCACTTCAATGAATACGTAGACATACCAACACTAACAGCCAAAGCATCGGGGACCTATCTTTTTTTTTTTCAAACTGCACAGGTCACAATTTACAAATAAAACAAAAATAAAAGGATTTCCTAAATATTTGGAAAACCGAGATTTACCATTAAGCATGTTTTCAAGGCTATACAGTCGTTTTTTTGCTCTACAATACAGTAGTTCTACACACACATTAACATAAATTGTTAAATGAAAGTCATGTAATACACTGTTAAAACATAAAAAAAACATAATGACCCAAGCATTGAAGACTTCACAGTAATTATATTTCTAATGCAACTATAGATACAGAAATGATCATAATCACTCTCACCATAATGCCCACATTGAGGTGTGATGCAGTTATGCAAAATGTATGACACAAAAACTCTAAACTAAAATCTAAGTATAATTGTACCTGTCGGCAAACAAACAAAACAAATAATATGGTGAAAAAGCATGTTCATAATGTGTTATGATGTTACTGAAATGTTTCCAGACAAGCTTTTTTTTATTTTGTGTCTATATATGCGATCAGTCTTTAGGGCACAAATATGTGGAATACACTGCATGTAACAGACATGTCGAAAGCAATCTCTGCCGCAGAATCTGAGACATCTTCATTGTGTGAGTGAAGACAACATCCATCAACGTTGCATGAAAATAATTTGCCAGCTTTATTCAATCTACATACGTCTTCGCCCCCCTCTTTGCTCTACCTCCAAAACTCACTCAGATGAGACGCCATGAGATTGTTATCTTGCCTCGCCTTTGTATGAAAATCAAATTGGGAATTGCTTTTTTCCTTGATTCACTTCCATGCAAACAAAGAAGTTGTTTTCTTATTTTCATGTAAATGTCTTTTTTATAGGAGGCGACAAGTGTAATCAATCTTCGTCAAGACAAGGTAGGAGGGCTTGCTGAGGGGGGATTATTGGTGCTTAGTAGCCCGGGGATCATAAAACAAGGAAATTGAAAGTGATATTTAATTGACACTGCCATTTCCACTGCACGGCAAAGTCTCGTCCCCCCATCGCCACGTCTCTCCCACACGCCAGGCCATCTCGCTTGCCGCAGGTGAAGAGAGGGGAGGAAAGAACTCGCCGGAGCAAATTTCCTTTCAAACCCTCCTCTAGAACCCGTAGAGCAAGCTGTCAATCTCAGAGCACAGCGCTGTGAAAGAGACAAGAAGGGGAAAGTTTTACGTTGAGAAAAATAGGTTTAAAATGTCACCTCATCTGTGTGGTGCCCTATACTCTAGTGAAGTGGAACATGGTCAGCATTGTGTATCTATCTGTATAAATAACATACATGTTTTATTCAGCTTTGCCTGTGCAAAAAGTAACAAAGAATATTGAGAGCTATGTATACTCATATATAGTAAATATAGTAAACATTAAACATCTCTGCAACTCCAGGAGTAAATCATGCTTTTAAATACTGATTCTACATTTACTGCTTTTTGAAATGTGTTGTTAAAATCAAATCCATCTAAATCCCCTTTCCACCTTCTCCGAAATGGCACCCTCTATGTGTCTGTCACTTCCCACCTTTAATTTCACCAGTTAAGACCCCATAAATTAATCAGCGTTCATTCAGTTATAACAACCTCTGGTCTCCTGCAGCAATAAAAGAAGGAGACAGAGTAGGGCAGAATTACTGCCTGAGATACTGACTCTGAGATGGAAAGTGACACTGTCTAATTGGAGTAACTTAATGAGATCATAAGGTGCCTTTGTCCAGAGACTTGTAGTAGAATAGGCACCAGTTTGCCTCTCTGACCCCTGAATGGTGGCTTATGACCTGACTTGCTAGAGGTGCCCTGTGACGTCTTATTCCATGATAAATCTGGTCATTAAACAAAATCCCCAATAATGACTAAAATATGATTGAGGCAGCATTCGGAACAAATCTAATAGGTGATTTTATGGAAGTGTCACCTGCTGTTGCAGAATTTTATTTTATAATTTATAGCTATGAAATGTTTCTCTGTTTGCTAGGTGTCAGCTTGTCCATCCACTACTAATAATTTTGTTGAAAATTTAAGTTATTTTAACTATAATAGATCTGATGTAGATGTACACTACTTACAGTGTTGACAGATCGTTTTTAATGGAAAGTAGGTAAGAGACTGCTCAATGATGCCATACCTTAATCTGCATATCAGTGACGTCATTCCCTAACTATTTACAAGTTAAAAGTTAAAGCTTAAGCTTAACTGACTTTACCTAGCATTATCATTATTTTCTTCCCCAAACTTCTAATGTTATACCAATGTGCACCTATACCTTAAATATTTGCCAAAATTTTAGGCTGCAGACAGGGGAACTCAAGTGCCATGAATAAAGAAAAATAAGAATAAAACTTAACACAAACTAAAGGAAAGTTTTAAGTTAAGGTCGTCCCAAAATGTAATTAGTTTTTTGATAGGTGCTTTGAAAATAAGCAACTTAAGGGCCCTTTCACACCTGAAAGTCTGCACCAAGGTCCGAAAGCTCATGTTTTGATACATTTGGTTAGCTTTGGTTTGCAAGTGGTCCTCCTGCACCTCTGTTTGAAGAGAGACGGAAGAGGTGAGTGGCAATTTGCTTTCATAGTGGCCGTCTGTGTCAAATGTCATGCTGTCATGGACGATTTATAGCTTAAACTGTGTCCTTATTTAAATGCATTTCTCCGTGCATTTGTTTGTTTGGTTTACATGGGAACCAGCAAACTTCCTGTAAATGGTCTGAAAGTCCAAACCTCCCAAAAAATGCTTTCACACTAGAAATGAACTGAACCATGGTTCAGTTTGATTCGGACCGAAACTATCTCTTTTTGTCTAACCAAATTTCATCTGTTTGGTCCGAGAGGTTTCACACATGTGATTTTGCTTCGGATTGAACTGAAAAGTCTGAAAGTCGGGACCAAACCAGAATAGCCCACTTAAAGACACCAAATCTAGCAAACAAGTTGCGAAGATGGCAACGCTGCTTTCTGCAACTCTGCTAAGCTCAACAATTTTCACAGGAGTTTAACTAGGTTTATTTTCTTAATCATGACTGAATTTAGCTACTGCCTCTTTTAGCTGTGTGGAATAGTTAACTGAAATACCAACATGTCCGTGGGGTGGTGATGGAGCAGTGAATAAGCCACATACCTTTGATATGAGAGACCCAGGTTCAAATCTACTGTCAGATACCAACGTCTCCCCAAGCAAGACAAGCACATATTTAGCAATTGTAAGTCGCTTTGGATAAAAGCGTAAGCTAAAATGAATAAATGTAACGTTGGTTATAGGATAGAGTTATTTTTCAATTGCAACAAGGGGAGAAGCAGTAGTAAAGTAAGTAAATTTACTTTTAGCTTTAGCTAAGGCTAACTGTGCCTATTACACTTGATATAGCTGCTTTAGATCTCTAATCGTCTCATTTTGACACAAGTGAGTGTGACAGCAGGTTCTAGAGACCAGAGATCACAAGGCATAATGTTTTTTGTGTATGGTAAAACAGATGTGGAAAAATCTGAACATCAACTTTGACCAAATTACTGCATTTTGACTTTGTAGGGCTGATCCATGATGGAACAAGATACTTTTTTATACAGTTTTGCGTTGTTTCTGCTCATTATGCAAGGTAGGTTTATATGTTGCAACACATACACGTATTACATGGTTGTATTTGTACCATCACTTATTCCATTGCCGCAGCAGCAGCAGCAGCTATCTACCCAGCCTGTCTGTCTGACAAGATGTATTTAAAGAGCACGCTTCTGACCTACAGAGGCTTTAGGCAGGCTTTGGGGACAGGCAGCAATTGGTGTCAAAGAGAGGCCAAATGGCAATGATTTATAGCCAGGAAGATTTGACTGGCGAGAAGCTGCTGCTGCCACAATTACCTTTACTGCTAAACTCACATACTGACTGCATGTTATTCCATCAGCTGCTGCCACAGCCACTGTCTTGTACACACACTGACACACCTACACACCTACACACACACACACACAAACACACACAACACACACACACACACACACACACACACACACACACACACACACACACACACTCCATTCTCTTTTTTACAAGTGCTGTTCATGTTTGAGTGGTTGGGCCTCTGTGTCTTTGGCCTGCCTTGTCCACTTAAAAGAGCATTAATCAACGACTACTTTATAAATCAGGAGGTCCTTGCAGGCTCAAAGCGATTATGAGGTCAGGGCTCTGCAGAAGTACTTAACCAATTCCCAAACCCACCCAGACTTGATATATTTTGCTTCCTCGCGGCCGGGCAATTCATCATCATTCTCCCACTGAGGCGTAATGGAACAGGCAGGGAGGGAGGACTGGATGTTAAGAAAAGGTAAAGAAGATGAGAGGGAGGTAATAGGGGGAGCAAAGGGGAAAGACTGGGGTATACATTGCTTCATTCTCTACTCCTCTCACCCACCACTATCTCGCTATTCTTCTTTACCCCCCTTCACTCGCTCTCCAGCTCTTGTTCTCTCCCTCTCTGCTCGAGTCCCTGGACACTTTGGGTTGCACTTAACGCCAGCCAGGCAACGTCATC
This sequence comes from Micropterus salmoides, assembly GCF_014851395.1. Lineage (NCBI taxonomy): Eukaryota > Metazoa > Chordata > Actinopteri > Centrarchiformes > Centrarchidae > Micropterus > Micropterus salmoides. Next base: position 23,365,876 of record NW_024040152.1, on the reverse strand, counting down.
CCAGCTCCCCCAAATTATTTCAGACAAAGCTTGAGACAAATGAAAGGTGTAGTTACTGTTCTGAATGTGGAGCTCTGCGGGCCTTCAGGAAAGACAACACTTTTGGCCGGGGAAGAAAGGATTTGGGAGCTGCTTGGAAGAACAATTGGGAAGAAAGTGAGTGGGTGAAAATGGTCTGGTTATGATGGACAAAATACTTTCCTTTCATGTGTCTTTTGATTTGAACTAATTTGCAATATCCATGGCGTTGCAGTATGAGTCTATAAACTGATTTGCTTTTTTATTCAGTAAGTCACCCTGGAAGAAAAACAATATGTCATTGCTCAGTCAGGTAAATAAATTGAGTAAGACAACATCCTGTCAGTACTGCTCCATCTAGAAACAAATCTAATAGGCGCCTGACTGCCCCACCTTCAGTTACCTGTATAATGTCTAATTTAGCGACAAACAGCGTCAGCCTGAGGATAAACACTTGGGTCCTTTTGATTTGAAAACAGAGGAGAGAATGAAGGGCAAAAGAGAGGAGGAGGATCAAAGAAGTGAAGAAAGTAGCAAGGAAAGAAGGATGAGATGAAGGATGTTGGGGAGGCGAAAGGAAGAACATGGAGATGAAAGAAAGAAAAGGAAGTGCTTCTTTTTCACCACTTTTAGACAGACACTTGGTGTGGGTTTGACAGAGCAGGAGAGTTGCTGGACGTAAAGTGGAGAAGACAGTTTCCATTACCCCTGGCACCCACCGGAGAATAATCTGCTGAGGCTGGGTAAATTGTGATTTAAGAAGTGTAATGACGTGTAATAATTTTCTGTCACTGTTGTCAGGTAGTAGACAAGTCAGGTCTCCTCAGCGGGGGAGGACTGTAGATATAGAAAAAAACAGGAAGTTGGATGCAGTCCAAACAAATGAGAGGGGTCATATTGTGTAATGTGGGAAGCAGCAGCTACAATCAAAATTAATGGTTGTATCAAAGCAATAGTAAATGTTTTTGGAGAATACAGGTACTGGAGTTAGATCACAGCAGTAAGCCTAAATCAGAATATAATGTATCACACATTTCATTGGCAGGTGATGTGGTGGTGCAGTGGTTGGCACTGTTGCCTCACAGCAAGAAGGTTGTGGGTTCAAACCCTAGTTGCCCCAGCCTTTATGTGTGGAGTTTGCATGTTCTCCCCATGTCTACGTTGGTTCTTCTTGGTGTCTCCCAAATTGTCCTTAGGTGTGAGTGTGAGTGGTTGTTTGTCTTTATGTGGCCCTGCGATGCACTGGCAACCTGTCCAGGGTGTACCCCGCCTTTTGCCCGATGTCAGCTTGGATAGGCTCCAGCCCCCCCGCGACCCTGTACGCAGGATAAGCGGTTGATGATGGACGGATGGACATTTGATTTGCTTTTTCATGAATCGTATCAGATCAGTAAGGTCAAGTTACCATGTAACTGAAACAAGAAGTAGTTAAAAAGATTTCAGCTGGAACTTGTTGAAAATAACTCTGGGACTTAATCCCCCCATAAGCCAACCCATGTTTGCCAAGTTAAATCGATACTACCAAGTAAATATTTCTTCCTTTGTCTATTGGTCCCACTAAAAGAAATGTTGTAGTTGCATTGTATTAGACTACATTGTAATTACCTTAAGAAGGCAGTATATAATTGCTTTTTGTGTTTATATGCATGATACACATGCAAACAAGATATGTGTGATCATGCTAATAAGTAGCCTAATTTGAGAGTGTGTATGGAGAGGAAAGTTCACCTTAGAATAGTGCCACTATCAGGGTGTAAACGCACTGTAATATTGTAATATTGTTAGCATAATTTTTCTAATGTGGTTATTTGTACATGATCTTAAATCCTCTCAGGGTATATAGTATTAAATGCACAACAAAGTTATTCAGGTCAGACAAATTTGTCAACATTTTCCATTGCAGTTTGTTGAGAGAAATGTTTTTCATTAAAAAGGGAAAGTTATTGTTCAACTGTTTTACCTTTCATCTAGTTTTTTTTTATGATACAGCAAACATTTAATGTTTACTGTTTCAAACTCATTGGCGCACCCTTCTCTTTTTTTATTTATTTAAAATGACTAAGATAGGATGCCCTCAGAATTATGTCAACCTTATTCCAGTGCCCAACCCAACCTATGGGCATTCAACAAAGGAGTTTTATCTTTGACATATGTAATTTATGAAAAATAAAGCACCAGCCTCACTGTTATTAATGCCTCATCACAAGCTCCAATAGAGCAGGGAGTCGTGGGCTTTGAGTGATTATGTTATCACTTTTAGTGTATGTTTTGCATAGACGTGCACAGGTTTCGAAGGAGGAGACTCAGAGAAAAGGGAAGATAGACTTTGCAAAAGTGAAACAATATCGCAGTAGGTGCTCATACACTGACGTAATATATTAAAATGCAAGGAGGTAAACCATATTTCAATTACATGTATAAGTTTAGATATATTTCTAGACTTAGGGAAATGAACATAGTTGACAAATAGCATATTTATGTTTTTTTAATCCCTTATAGAGAGGGGGCAACTTGTTTAAATGTATAGATAGGGAGGGGGAGTCAATTTCAATTAGTTTCAGTGTTTATCAATGAGAACATATGGTGCAGTATAATAATGTCACCAACAATCAGTGTAATGGAAATTCTATGGCTCATCTTTCTCTCTTCTTTTAGGTGGACTGTAAGTACTTGCAGTTACAATCAAATTATCATTAATATATTGTAAGGCATGAAAAAGAAACCGCTATTTTGACATGTTTTTTCAGCTCAACAGATAACTGCATTGGGCATACATGTGTTTATCACAGTAATATCTCTATTATAAATCGCTTAACAGGAATGCATAATGCATTCATGCAGGGCACAATATGCCATAAATCAAAATGTAAATGAAATGGATTACAATGTAGCACAGTGACTAAGCGGTAATGACAAGACTAATTCAACGTCTTTTATGGTCAAAGGCTTGCGTTTCTTACACACTTGCTAAATTACAACAACAATCTGTGCCCTCTTTTGTCTTACTCCATCCTCTCTATAATATCTTCTTCCCTCTGTTTCCCTCTATCTCTCTCTGTCCCTCTGTCCTGCTTCCGAAACCAAAGTTGTTTGATCATAAATTGTTGAAGTGCAATGACTTGTCGCCTCCACTTTCACTCAGTGGTCCTAGTAGTAGCAAGAGCAGATTAAAAAGTCTGCCACACTACCCAACCGGTCTCAGCATACCATTAGCATATATATGAGATTTGAGACATTTTCTAATATTCTCCAGCAGGACTCATCTGTCATGGCCTGGTGATGAATTATAAAATGCTTGTTTGGGTGTGAGGGAGCTGGAGAAGTGGCAGTGTTCCTCCCCTCCTTCCTCTTACTTCTATAACCTTTACTATGCCTGTGTTTAAAAGGGGGAGAAAATCAATGTTGGGACAATTCCAAAAAAGATTGTCATGCCATAGGTCAATATTTGTGGTAACTGCTGACAACTCCTATGCACAAGTGTCACTGAGTTACAGGAGAAGGAGACAGTAACTCTTCCTTGGAACTTTATTGTGTTCAAACAGGCAACCAACAGGAATAAATCAAAGAAAACTTTCAAGACATTGGTCACACACTGAGGATTATAGAGGATATCAGTACAGACTCTCTTATAAGTCTAGTGGCTATAACTACAGTTATTTTTAAGTAAGAGTACCAATTAGTTTGCAATTAGTAGCATTTTTCAGCATAAAGTCACACCAAAATTGAGATGAAAATACACCAAAATAAACCAACAACCCACCATGTGGGCCCTCCAGGTAAAGGCGTCTGGTGCATTTGGAGTGGCATGCAAAGGTGATCGGATCACTTGTCATGAAAACTGGCACTTGGGAACTCTCTCCTCTTCTGGGGTAGCCCATGATGAGATGGAGTTTTCTTCGAAGATCAAGATAGTTTACTCTATGCCAGTGATTTCTCAACAAGGTACTGGTCCTCGCAGTGTTGAGTACCCGGCCCCAAAGATGTGATGTGATGAGAAATGATCATCTATCCACTCCCTGCACCCTCACTGTCACCCACCTGCCAGTACCAGCAATAAAGGCCACAATATTAGGAGTGACTGTAATAAATGTTCAGTTTTGCACTCATATTTGTATTGTTTTATCCCCTTCAGTCAGTAGGGCATACACTGAGCTAACAAGGGGACTTTTGTAGAATTACATTTTTTGACTATTTTACTCGTCAAGCAGAGGAATACAATGCAGAATCTCCATAGTAATTTAATTCCTCAGCAGATTATTTTTGTATGTCTTCAAATGTGTCTGGAGGGGATCTTTTAAAGTTGACTCAGTCCAGTCACATAGCTGCCCACGGCAGTCCGCGAGGCCACTCTTCCCTGGCTTGCTGGCTCCCACATCCAAAAGGTTGAGAACCCCTCATCTATGTGACTGCAGGAAGCAGGGGAAGTTGCCAGATAGTCCTAGTAAATCCAAACATGTAGTTTCAAGCTTGGTTGGGTCAGGGGTCATCTGAATTGGCAGATTTTAGGGGACCAGTGGGTGGGACCCCAGGTGCACCAGTTGAGGAAGGATTTCAGGAAGACCATGATGAAGGATTTGGCAACTCAAATGAGGAACTCCTAAACTTTACCAACATGCCCCCTGTGGAGGAGACAAAGTCGGACGAATGAGTCAGATCCTTGCCCATCTTTCTGGTGGAGATCTCTAGTGGGAAAGAAAGGTCTACAGAGACATTGCAACAGTGGTTCTTTATATTTGCCCTGAAAGGCAATAGAAATGTTTGGGGCGGCTGTGGCTCAGGAGGTAGAGCAGGTTGGAGGTTCAATCCCTGGCTCCCCCTGGTTGCGTGTCAAAGTGTCCTTGGCAAGATACTGAACCCCGATTTGCCCCTGGCGGCTGTTCCGCCAGTGTATGAATGAGTGTGACTGTTAATTTCTGTTTGAGCACTTAGGCTCAGTGTATGACTGGAAAGGCGCTATACAAGTACGGAGCATTGCATTTACAAAGGCTGAAAACTAACCTTCAATACCTTGTGGAGGTTAGTGTTAGTGTCGATGGATTAGTTTGTATGGAGCAGCACTCCCTAGTGGATCTTTGGACTCTGTCCTGTATTTTCCTAAAACTCTTACTTTTTTCTATTAACGCTGAGTCATGTGACTCCCTACAAAATGAAAGTGTTGCAGGAATTCATTGTTTTCTCTGCCTACCACTGTGGCAGGCACTTTGTATGTTTCAGAAATAGCATCTTGTCAAGTTCACCACAGTGCATTGTTCAGTCCAACCAACCAACAACTTAACCACCAATGAAGGAATCCTTAGTCCATATCTCAACAAAAAAATGTTCTTCTGGATCCCAGCAAGCAAATAATATATACATAATAAATACAAATTTTGAGTTTCAACACAAAAGTTGGCCAAGGAAAATAAAACCAAGTGGAGCGTCTTGTGGCTAATAGACAAGCTTATTGATTATCTGATCTCAGGGCGTCATATACCGACGATTTGAGAAAGAGTGACAAAGCGTAGTTATTTGATGTGGGTGTGAGACGCACCAGGTGCGTCTCTATGAGACGCTCTGGGGCGTCCCGTACAGACCAGCAGTGCTACGTTCGTGATAAAGGTGTTGACTGCCCCCCGAAGCCCCTACACTTACCACAACCATCAGAAATGTTAGTACCTAAACCTAAGTCACTGAATTTATGCATGTCGACTGGCTAATCCTACAGCTGCCTCACGGCCGTGCGCTGCTGGCAAGCTTACAACTATGTTTACTCAAGTATGTACTACTCTTAAAAAAGCAATATGCTATACCTAACTAAAATATACAGTGCATAGAGTGTAGTTTATTACATATATTTAAAAAATTGTCAACAACTTCAATTACAGTTTTAAAATTTACCTTACAGAGAGTTTAGACACCACATATCATGGTGTGACAGGGGAGGTGTAATTCTTTATAAAGCTTTATATTCCAGCTCCTTGCAAATATCCCATGTGTTAATTAAATGAGTAAAAAGTGCATTGGCCTGTGTCCTAAATTAATTGCTTTCTATTAGATTACATTATTGTAGATAGACCAAGCCATATTATTAACATTGTTGTACATTCTCCTACATTCAATTTCCTTGAACATTATTATTGCAAGAAATTACTCTCTCCTTCTCGTGCTGTCTCTCTCTTTCTTCCTTCTCAAGATTGTTCCAAACTTCTGTCATGGTGCAGTCTGCTCAGTTAATTAAAGGGGGCTAAAGTGCAGTGGCCTGTATCCTATTGCCATCAAATCCATAACTTATAGAAAAAACATTTACATTAACTTGCCATTAATGCTGCCTATGCCAACTTTTCAATTCCCGCTAAGTATGATCTCCCACCATAATTGCTATTGCCTGTAAGACAAAAAGACGAGGAAGTCCATGAGGGGGACAAGACAAATTTGATGCTAGTGTTAATTAAATGAATGAAAGTGCACCAGCCTGTATCTTGGAAAACAGCTTTGAGTAATATAAATATAGCCAACAATCTCTCCCTCTCTTTCCTTTCAATTCAGTTTTGAATGCTATTACACAAGGTAATGGAGTTTGGGAATGGGAACTTCTTGATAGCTGTCAGAAAGAAAGAGAGCGCGAGAAAGCAGGCAGAGAATGCCTTGTATTTCTTTCTTTTTTTAATAAAACAACTAAGCTCAGCAGTCTGTATCCTATCTCAGCTATTGGATTGGATTATTTTACATTTTGATTGAAATGATGTCCGCGCCAGATAAAAGCACAGACCCCAGCTGTTGTAATTGAATCAGGGTGGAGTTGTTTATTCGGTTGATCTACAGCGGTGATTTGCTTGTCCTAACACCCAATGCATAAAAGATCCACTCTTGTTTAACACACTGCTGATTAGATCTGTTTAAAATGGCGAAACAAGAGGCGTCCGTGTCCAGAGATGGGCAGGCATAAAGATAATACATATAACGGCATGAGAGAATGGGGGGAGGAATAAAGAGCAGCAGAGGAGAGGAGAGAAAGGAGGATACAATGGGGTTTTCCCTGGTTTTCTTGATGGTGTATGTGTGTGTATGTGTGTGTATGTGCGCAAGTGTCTGAGTGCTGTAGATACACCATCTGCTTAACTTTCCATGTGTGACCAAAACTTTCAATAAATAAATTTCACATGGCATGGATGCCAGATGCACAGGGGGCCTCAAACAACATTTAAATAACATCTAATAGGAAGTAAGAGTAAGTTTTCCTATCCCCAACAGCAGACTCTGGGAATTTAAAACAGTAGTACTAAATTGAATGGTACTAATGCTTAATGTAGACTATGCTACAGAAAGAAAAAAAGAAATGAATGAATGAATTGTTTCCAGGAATTTATTCAAGTTAATTTTGTCAAAATGAACACATCACAAATATGAAGTTAGAGCCATATCTTGAGTGTCAGCTACCACTATTTGATGTAATATTACAAAGCATTGGCTCATACACATGATTTAGTGAACCTTATTTATGAGGACGACTAAATGTATGCTATACAATGGATGGTTGATCATCAAATAATGGCTCTTATCACTTCGGTGTAGGATGCACATCCATCATGCCAAGAAAAAGGTGAAGTACGCCCCAGTGCGCAATGCATGCTGATTTCAATATCACTCCTTGAGGGACCACATATGAAAACATAATCTGCGCAGATTGTGATGCCCCTAATACACCAATAACTATGCCAAGGACACCAGTCTCAAATATGTTTAAATTCTTTGCATATAAAATATGTGATAAGAGGCTCTCTTTTAGGTAACTGTCAATATCACATCCATGTGAGAGTTTCATTTTATCTTTGGGATGATTTCTGTTTAGTTTAATAAAATAGTGTTCTATTTCTCCCTAAAATACATGCTGTTTCTCATGCACAATGTAGTTGATAAAAGTATAGGAAGCGCTTTGATTTTGTATATTGATCACTTTAGTGTGACTGTAACCCTTTAAGACAAACATGCCATGTAGAGTGCAGCCTAACAGTGACAAAAGGCAACAATATGTTTTTGTATATCTCATCAATTGAAAAAACAATATGTATCAGCATCGAACAGTCGCAAGAGACAACTTCTTCACATGTGGCGTTATCATGAAATCCTGTTATATCCCTGTATATATTAAATATGCATCTTCATATAACCTGTTCAGGTTTGGCATAAAGCATAAAAGCATATAACTACAAACAGGATAAGTATCAACAGTGAACTTTACTTGGGACACAAAACACTGTGTAATCTTTGACATTTACTGACATTCAGATTAGGCCAACATTTGTCAGAAAGCCTAACCTTTGTCCTTCCTTGTCTGTATATTATCAGCATATTAAACCTTTGCATTTGATTCTATCATATCCAACAAAAACAGCTTTTGTGAAAGACACAGATCATGTGTTTAATAATTCCTCATGTTTCAGACACTATTGGGTCACCCCACCATAATCAATCATCTCTATTAACTACCATATCTCGCGCTCCGCCAGCCATGACCCCTGGACAGCTGAGCTCAGATTTTATCCCTGCATGCACATCACATTTTACTTTCCCTGACACCCCTGCGTTGCTTTACACCTCTCTCTGATGTCTGCGCATGTGATGTTATAAGCATCCTGTTGTCGTTTGGTTGTTTTATCGGGTTGCTATGATTGCTCATTGTGGCCCTGCGGTAACTTGAATAACCTGAAACATCTCAGACACCTGAACTCCACACAGATAGAGGCAATCACTTTAAAATGGCCTGAGTCTACAATATGTAATGTACTAACAATGTCAAATCAACGTAAGTGCACAATGCTGTGTTCTTGGTGCAAAGAAAATATACCTCACACCTACGTAAATACACAAAATTGCAATGTACTGTAGATGCCACTTACACTGCACTGTGTACCTTCTTGTGTTGTTATTCTTTGTACTTTGTTTCATCATTTGCTATCAATCTGATCTGTTTATCTAATACTAAAATAGGCATCTAATCTAATACTAAAACATTCCCATCCCTAACCCATGAGCAGCAGCTTTTTCAGTTCAAGTGAGGTAAACCTGTCTCCCCAATCATAGTAGTTGTATAGTTTCAATCTAGGCCATGGCCAGTTGGGCCTGGTGTGAGTATTAACATACTTTTTACATGAAAAAATGAAATAAAAATGTCTTTTTTGTTTGTGTAAAAAGAGAATGATTAACATATTTTACCGTTTATGCAGTTCTACACAGGTAGGGTTTGGAACGATGTTTCCAGAACTATACATTAGCGCTATGGCATAAAACAGAAATTACAAAATATCAACTGACTAATATAATTTTCATGTTATGTGCATTGTGCTGCCAACTTGCAGTGTGGTGTTTAAATGCGTTCAAAACATCATAATTGTACTATGTGACCCAAGTGTTCATTGTTACCATTATGCAATTGCATCTACATGTAACACAAAAAGTGACACAAAACAGACAAAAACTTTTTTATAAGACACCACCAATGTACACAGCCTACAGTGCATGGCTTAGTGACATACATTCATTAAATCCCATTGCCCTGGTAATACTTACAACCAGCATGTAATATGACTTATATCATATAGATGTCTCATCCCTTCAGTTTTTGCTGGTTTGTACTGTATAGACTACAGTCAATATCAATGCACATACTCACACTGCATTACTCAGGCTGGTGTCACATTGGAGATATTTACAACTGTCTACATCAGAAAGAGAGAGAGAGCACAATATAGACAGAGATGTTTTTAGCTCATAGACACCAGAGGTTGACCTTTTCTTTCACTGCTGGTATCAACCCTTCAAACATGAAACACACACACACACACACACACACGGAGGGGTAAAAAACACAACGCAATAATGTGGAAATGTTAACAGCTTACAATTAAAAATGTGATTTATGTTCCGTGCAGCTGTTAAATGACACTGTGGCCCAACGATATCGATTTCCATATCATTAGCATAATAGTTTTATTGTGGTATAATTACTAAATAAAAAGGCTCCTACCTGGCAAAGCTTACTGCGTATCAGGGACTCTTAAACGAGCAAAATGTTGCCTCACACAAGTAACATGGGTCAATTGCAGCCGGGGATAGTCGGGGGTAATGATTAGATCATTAAAATTTAGTCTATGCTTCACAGAGCATAGAGAAAATTAACTTCCCCCCACCAAGCTCATTTTTCTGCTGAACATGAAATAATGATTTTCTGCCAGTATAATTACAAAGCTAACATCTGATAGAGTCAGCATCCAGGGGGGATTATCACATGCATGAGTATTAGACCTCATTACCAGCTTGACTGCAAAATTATTACATCTTGTAATTGGATGGCGAGATTTATACACAGATTGGGCCAGGGTTCCTCGGTAAGATTGTAATTACAGGCTTCGCTGGTTCGCTACTTATCACACTGCGTGCAGGAAGGAGGAGGGCCGAAAAACAAGCGGAGAGGAGGGAAAGGAAGGACCATTTCATTAAGCAGGGCTACCCTATCAATGGCAAAATGGCGTCCCGGCCAGGCTGCGTGGATGGCTGGGGCGAGTGGGTAACATCTTCCCTCTCTTTCTCTATTTATGAGGCCAACAGTGGAGGTGTTTGAAGGGGGGGGGGGGGGGGGGGGGGGGCATTTGTTATTACCAGGGGTTCCTCTCCCTCACAAATGGGATTTCATTTATTTAACCTCTGCTGATCTATTCCAGTTAAACGTATAAACAAGCCATCCGTTTTTTTATGACTGCTGCAGAGTCAACGCCTCAATTATCTAAAGGCTAACTGAGTGTTAAAGTGAGCCATCTGCCAGTGGTAAGCCCATTGATTTAATTTGCCTTGTGGTTTTACCCCCGATGCATCGGGGGGCCCACTTTGTGCCTATAGAAAAAGAGGCGACAGATACACATATCCCTCATTGAACTTGAGTTCAAAGAGAGTGGTCATGGGGTGTTTGTGTGCATGCAGTTGTTGCCATGTCACCTCACACTCCCCTGTTCCTCCTGACTGAGTATGTACTTCCACCACACCTCATACTCTTCTGTGAAATACAAGTGAAACAGAGACATGGAATGAGAGAAAAGGAACGAGGAGTTAAGGGAAATCAATATCTGGGCTTAAATTTGACGAGGTGGATGTCGAGCTGCCAATGGAAGTGACACCTTTGTTCTCCTGTAGCCAGCTAATCTCTGCATGCATGGTGAATGACTATTGACACACTACGTGTGTATGTAGGTGTGCGCTCGTCTGTGTGGATTTGTAAATGTCTGTGTTGTCCGCGCATATATTTCCACCAGATCCTGCGTGTGTGTGTGTGTTTGTTTGCATCCTGGAGGGCTCCTTTGCAGCTAATTTTATTGTCGGCCACACACACTAATCAGTGTGCCAGCAGTAATGGAGTTGTTATTGGAGTCCATTACAAAGACCCAGGTTGGATCAATGCTGGTATCAGTGTTCACAGTTGCAGCTGGTTCAACCCATACAGGCAGAGAGATTCAGAGGGCTGTGGATGTGCGTGTGTGTGTGTGTGTGTGTGTGTGTGTGTGTGTGTGTGTGTGTTTGTGAGCAAAAATTACACATATATTCTATTAGTTATTAATTAATATGTATTCGGTGGTAACTGATGTTTCACAAATAAATAGATAACGCTTCCTTCTATATCCACCTGCATCGTAAATGGTCACTGGTACCTGCTGTGAAGTAATTATGTAAAATTCTGGAAGAGTTATTTCAGTTCTTCTGTTTATGTACATGTTTTCATTTCACACTTGCTTTGGCAATGTAAATGTCTGTTTCCCATTGCCGGTTAATACCTATGTTAATTGAATATATTAATCTAACCAAACCAGTTTCAGAATCCCACAAAGCAAAGCAAAGCTCAGGATATTAAAAATAATTATTCATGGGATGGAGTGACACTGTCCATGTTGTGTTATTTAGAATGCATGCTGGAAAATGTTTGGGCATTTTCTGCGGCTAGTTTACAGCAGCATGGCCACCACATTCAGCCAATAATCACCTGCTGCTAGCACTGTGAGTGTTATTGGCAAGCAGATGAGAGAAAATCCCCTCAAGTGACACTCCTGAGCAACAGCTAGAGAACGCATGACTTACTCTAGCGGACTGGTGAACCTGTGTATTGACTGGACACACAGAGACAAGTACAGCATTCCTAAATGACTGCTTTGTTCCACTACTGTTCAAATATAAGATATCAAATCAAAATCCAAAATGTAAATCTGCACATTCAAAATGTTAATCATGTTATTTGAATACTTACACACGTGATTCGTTTCTCTCTATGCTTTAATGCCTTTGCAAGTACAACTTTCAACTCAGACAACATGTCAATTTTGCCCCACCTCTTTTCCTTACTTCCATCTCTTCTTCTTTTCTTCCATCTCTCTCTATCATTTACGTTGGCATCTATCCCAAGCCCACACCGCCCCTTTAGCCTGCCTCAATTATTCCTCTTTCCTATCCATTTCTTATATCCCTAATACTTATTTCTTTTTCTCCCTATATCCTATCTTCTTCCTTCTACTCAATTTTTTCCCATCTTTCAGGCAAAATCCCTCTCCCCACCCCTTCTCTCCCTCCATCTCTGTTTCCCCAGAGTCACTCATATGGTATAAGTGGAATGGGGCCCATTAACCCTGCCAGCTTGTGTCTCATCTCTCCCCCATTGATCAGAATGCACACTGGAGATATTTTATTACTGCTGGTTGTGGGGGACTGACATAGCCATTTAAGCAACTCTTAAATGTGTGTGTGTGTGTGTGTGTGTGTGTGTGTGTGTGTCTGACTGGACAGGGATTGGAAGGAAAGTTGTTCCCCAGGGAACAATCAGAGGGAATCATGAATCCATTTAGGCTGGCTGGAACTGGCTGCAGATTAATTCTATCAATATATTTTAAGTGACGCTTGATGTTACATATTTCTCTCTGTAGCAGTCTATTATTTCCTCTCCCTTAATGCTACGTACTTCTTTTTTTACTCCAAATATAATAATTCTTTCTTTGGCTCTTGGTTTGGCATTTTTAATGCTCATATAATACTGGATAACAATGCCCAATCAAAGGAATTCCATCACGAAGCCCATACAGATTTGGGGATTTTTTATTTTATTTATTTATTTACATTTTATTTTGTCTATTTGCCTGTAGGCTAGAAAGTTGGTTTCTAAAAATTTCTCATTTACTCATTTGCAGAGCAAAGCAGCTGCAGTTAGCTTGGTATCACATCATTTCAAATTGATTCGTACGATTCGCCAATTGGCAATAAGTTTTGAAATCTCTTGAAACACAACAGCAGCCTAATCCAGCAGCCTAATCCAGCACTCTAATATCTGTCCATATTTTATAGTCTAACCGCAATCTGCTGTCATTGATTTAAATGGGGCGGACACAATATCAGAAACGTCACTCGGTATAATGCAATGCAATTCAACAGCACCACGGACTGTCTTCAATGTGATCAAAAAAGTTAAACCACTCTAAAACTAAACATTATAACATTCCTAGGCTTAATGGCAGGGTAGTTAAATTTGCTTGCCTTAGTTTTTGCAAGCTGTGTATTTTGTGCAGTTTAGCATAGCATGTTTGGGTGTGCTAGAACTTATATAAACTATTGTACGTCTGTAAGTCACACTAAATGGCTGCAACTGTAGCAGAGGGAGGAACTGGCACTAGCTGGGAGAGATAAATGAAAGGTGTGCAGAAAGACTTCAGGAAAAGCTCTCCAGGTAAATGTCAAGAAGGCTCCAATCCCAAAACTGCTCATAACACTGCACAGATAAGATTCATCCATGGCTCTCCATACCAATCCCATAGCTCACAGGGCCCCTCTTTTGCTATGATATGGGGTAATTCAGCTCACCGCTTCTTTCTTTTGCTATCATGGTTATTCCATACCCTTTAGGCAGGATTGCGCGACTGAAGTGGGGATGAGTCATGGAATAGTTCTGGGTTGAAGCGCTGTTCAATTATTAGATTCTCGGGAGTGCCTGCTCTTCTTCCAGTAGGATTCAGCATGTGCTCAAATATTGTAAGACTGCTAATAGAAATATAACTGAGAGGGTCATCCAAGGACACCACATCATTGTTATTGTAGATAAACAAATAAAAAAATATATCTATATCAATCTATCTATCTATCTATCTATCTATCTATCTATCTATCTATATATATATATATATATATATATCTACGTGGAACAGCTCAGCAAGGATTTGACCCATCAGCTTGCTTTTTTTGTCTGTGACTAAAAACAGGCAAGGAAATGTTGACGATCACTGGACTGTTAATTCTAATGGTACTACACTGAATAATTTGAAAACAGTTTACTTTACTGCCAGTATTCTTTAAAAATTAAGGCCATGGTGGCTGCAGAGACTTTATTTTATTTTATTTTTTTCATACATTTTTCTTTGACAGCTACTGAGATTGAAAGTGGGTGTGTGTAGTACTTTGAGCCACTTTGGGGACAAGAACAAATGAGGAGATAATGAAAGAAGTGAGCCTGGGGAGAAAACCAAAACAGAGTCAATGAGTTTTTTCTAATTTCTCCTTAGCTCAGCAGTTCTTGGCGTGCGAGTTTGACTTGATTCAACATGAGGATAAATGTCAAAATGTAGGGATTTTTACTGTAATAAGCACAAGTACACATAGAGGCATGCACATGAATAGAAACACATACTGTGCAGGTAATCTGGAGTGTATACACACACACACACACACACACACACACACACACATACAAGTTAAGCTCTTAAGCCCTTATTACTTGCTGAGATACCAAAGAATTATATCAAGTTTGAAAGGTAACTATTTTACAGAAAACATACCCCTCATGAAAACTGGTGGCGTGATATATATATTAGATTATAACAATTTCATTCAGTGTAATAACCCACATGTCCCGTAAGCTCTGCATAATAGATTGTATTGCACAACACAGTACTGTGTACCCAGTTGTATTTCATTGTAATGTATTTTGTATGGCACCAAAACGAAGTGAGATCTCAATCATTCACACAGACCAGTTTTATTGTTATTGTTGCTGACATCTACATGTTGACACATTGTCAGCAGGAAAAGAGAGAGAGAGAGAGATACAGAGAAAGAGAGGGCGATTTGGCAGCTCTGTTGCATGTGGAAAAAAAAAAACTCTCCTGGACGTGGAGTCAGCTCAGCACAAGGAACTGGCCAATTATTTCTGAAATGGCAGGGGAATTTTTGATATGTGAAAACGTTTCCCTGGATATATACCGCATACAGAGAATAAATGACAAGCGCATAAACAAGACGTTCAAGTGATGACTTTTTCCCCTTCCTTTTCCCTTTACACACACACACACACACACACACACACACACACACACACACACACACAAACACACAATGGACAGAATAGTGTTTCTGATATCAAAGTTATTGACTCAAATGCTCTGACTGTTCAGTAAAAGCACTAGGCATGTGTGTGTGCGCTTAAGCCTCCGTGTGTGTTTCAGTATATTTGCTTGTGTGTGTGCGCTAATTCCACTCACTTGAAGCTACCGATTCAAAGGTTGGCTTGTGTATCATAAACCTGTGCTGTTTGACATTTGATTAAATAGCATTACTGCCAATCAGAAGAGCAAGATGCTGAGCGTCGGGTCACACGGGTTGTGGATTCTTTCCCTTAGTGTCGACAGGCTGTGTGTTAAAAGCCCAAATGAAAATGTTTACAAGTCTGTGTATCTATATGCCAGTCATATGCAGGGTAGTGCTCTCTCATCAACATGAAAATGTATTTTGCCTGTTCTAAGGGGTGCTTTACCATACCTGGACCTCTTAACATACAATTTCCCCTGAAGTAGCTTTAAATAATATTTTTCCCACACTGTCTGACAGTATCAACTAGGTCCAACTCTTCATTGACCCTATGAGATATTTGCATATTGGTAAAGTATTGAAACACAATATTCCATGTTTTTATTGCTGCATCATTTCATCAAATGAAAACATTTTTATATATGTTGTCCAAAATTCAGCCCAACATATTTAGTATTGGTAGAAACTTTTGAATTTCAATAAAGTTTTGGCTTCATAACATCATTATACTTGACACTGAAGCTAGTCAAATAGGACTGCACTTATTTCTTTCAATAAGTTACATAATCGCCACAATGTAACGCGGTGCACACTTTGTAAATTAGTCTGCACTTCACCATACAATAATTATTAATTTCCTACAAAAAATATTCAAAGGCATGTGTACAATATGGGTAAAGCTACAGTAAATAAAAAAAGAGCATATTGTGGTACAGTAAAATAGCTACATTTATATGCACATTGAGATATTTCCCACCATGTGGCTGTTAGAGCAACAATGTTAGAAATTATGAATGTAAAAATGGTACACAATACATGATGCAAAAAACTTAAGAAGAACATTAAGAGTGTATTTGAGAAGCTAAGCAATATACACATTTTTTACATTATTAAATGACTCTTCAACCAATATTGAAGCTAACGTCTTGGCCAACTGTTCCAGAAATACATGATCCTGCTTTACCTTTAACTACTGACAGTTTCATCAAAACACAAAAGTCAGGTATTAGACCGCCCCAAAAAACCAGCAGTATTTATTTGTTTTCAGGTCAAGCTTCTTCCACAATAAAAGGTTGACCTGTGACCCCTCTCTCCATTAATCAATGTAAAGATGAATAAATAAGTGGGATATGTGGCAGCTGGCCTTCCAACAAGCTGTCTACGACTGTCCAAACCACTTCAGAGTCATTTGCCAAGGAGAGGCCTATAGATCAGCCAAATGGAGTTTGAAACCTAAAGAGTGACCAGGGGATTGGAGAGCAGAAGAGTGGATGATAGTGTGACAATCTGCTTCTGGCGTGGGGGGGTCTCACTGAGGAGGGGATACACAGAGAGGGAGGAGAGGAAATGGGGGGGAGAGGAGAAAGAAAGTGTACAGGAATATCGCATAGAGAGGAGATGAGAGAGGATATGTAACAAGTAATCAGACAAGTAATCAGATACTGAATAATGTGTTGCTGTGTGTGGTCTGGGAAGACCTACGGGCAAAGAGTAACAGGGTGACAGAAAGGACTTTTCGGGGAGAAGGGGCGAGCGAGGGAAGGTTATGACAGTGGTCTCCAAGGTCAGGGATTTGTTGAAGCGAGAGGACAGTAAGCGAAAGCTTTGAAGGGGGACTTGAAAAGGAAAATGTGATAGCAACAATCTGCTCTCTTGGGTGTGTCTGACTTGGAAATATGCTTTGACCAGATCGCCCATCGGGATCTTGTAAAAATGCAAGCAGAAAACGCAAAGTAGTCAAATTTGAATAGGGGAGGTGGCGTGTGTGTGGGGGGAGGTGGCGTGTGTGGGGGGGAGGGGGGGAGGGGCTAAAGAAAAATACACACATTTAATTAAAACATTTTTTCTATGCGACATACTGTATTTTGAATTGCTATCCTGTAAAAGGCAATGGGTTGCTCAGTGGTTGGTACTGTTGCCTCACAAGAAGAAGGTTCTTGTTAAAATCAGTAGATGGTGAGAACAATGGATTAATGGACTGAAGAAAGACGGAAAGTCAAGAGAGGGATGAAGTAGACAGAGCAGAGGGCGTTATAGTGAACTCTTCTCCTTCCATTATTGATTATGATCTGAGCCCACCAGAGGCACCAGATGTCAACTAGGCAGTTTAAGTTTCCACTGGCCTGTTGAAAGCTGCCAAAACTCATCTCCTTCTGATTTCCCCTCCTGTTTGCCACAAAATCTCAAAAGTTGTTTTTATAATGAACATTTTAATTCCTAAAAGGGGCAGCCTGCTTTTTTTGCATTGTACTAGTGCACAGTTGGAAGGCTTTCAAGAGACGTATTTTAAAAAGAATGGTGAGGATGAAAGCTGAGGTCAATCTTCGCATTCCCCATAATGCAATAATTATGCAGTAATATCTTCCATTCAACCCTGTCTCCTATTTACGTTTTTATACAACAGCAAATACGATTTGAAGGAAATGTATTACAGACCGGATAGCCTTCTGGAATATATAAATGAGGAAATGTTGAATATGTAATTCAACACCCGTGTTTATTAGGGCAGAATATCTGTTAAAATTGTGTGGTTTCCCAGTAAAAACTAACCTTGATGATGTCATATGGGTCAATTTCTCAAAACTTTCAGAGCTACTCAAAACATTATAATAATTGTTTATACAAGCTGAGTAGTACTCCCTATGAAGAGTAATCTGAACTCCACCTTTAAAATCGGTGGGTTGCCCACAACTCTCCCTGTTTCAAATGCTGTACATTTTCAACTTCTGTCTTTCTCTCTCTCTTTGTGTCCCTCTGTCTGCCAACCACCATTATTTCGAATGAACAAATTAATTGACAGAGAAGTGAAGGAATGGAAGAAAATATGTCTGTACGTGCACTCTTTATACACTTCCAACCACAGTTGCTTTTTGTTTGAGAGTGAGAATGTGTGTGTGTGTGTGTATTTCATAAGCAGTATCTCTGGGACACATCAAGAGTGTCCCAGCGACCTGATCCTGAACAAATGAAATAGTAACGCTTTGGATGGGAAACAAGAGCAGACACATAATTCTATTTGAAGAGAAAATCAATTCACCACCAAAACACAGGTCCCCCATCCACCACACTATGTCTTCACTATGGATGTATATGAAGTCACTGTACCAGTGTGGGGGTTGTTGTTGTTGTTGTTGTTGTTTTTCAGGGACAGTGGTATATCCATGTCTCTTTTTCATTTCAGTCTGCCTGTTTTCTCTCAGCTATATCACATGGTTATACAATAAAGAAGTAAGTGCTGACTATTTTTGTACAAGATTGAGCCTGGGAATCCTGGAGGTCGAAGTTGAAAGCAAATGTTTGACTTGACTTTCCTTATGCTGCACAATATGAACACCATCATACCACCTGCACTGGCACTGGATATGCCACTGAACCTAAACTGTTTAAGCAGACTAGTACTGTATGAACATTATTACTGTAAAAGGAGATAGCATTGCAAACTTTGAAACATGTTTGACCTCTTCACTTTATGGTAAACATTCTTATTCATGAGCTCTGACAAACCCTGCTTATAAAACGATAAAACATGGTGAGTGAATTGACTGTAGTTACTTTGAGAGAATAAACATTACGAGCCCTTAGCAGATGGGACTCTAGCAGTTATACACATTGTGGTTACATATTTACATACTGGCAAAAAAATTTAAAATAACCCAATCAGCTATAACCATATTTACAGCCACAACTTAGCATCAGCCATCAAACCTGTTTTTAAATTTATTTATATAAAAAAATTATTTATATATATTTTTTTTACAGCATGTTAAACATAAGCATATTGGAAGAGCTTCATGCTGTGAGCTCTTACCACTGACTTCCTAAATTTCCTACAGTGAATACATACCTGTGATTCATTTCAGTTCCATTTAACTTAATTCAAGTCATTCCAGTTGTTCATTGGAATACAAGTAAATGCTGTTTGTAACTGTCACGCGTTCTTTTGCTTTGGAGCTATCCTTCAGGCCACTGGATTTCAAACGAAAAAGAATACTAATGTTAAAGTGCTGACTTTCAGCTTTGTTTGAAAGTGTTCACGTCCATATTAGGTGACAGTGTAGGAATTTAAGTACATAGTTTGGACGGTGTAGCAAGACGAATAAAGGGCTGCGTACCCAATGTGGATGTGAAGATGTCATATTTAAGCTGAAAGTCAGCACTTTAATCTCATGGAATTGTTTCATCTTAGATACAATGTGTCCCAGACCCAAGAATATAAAAACATGTGTGAATGTCCAAATACTTACAGCCTGCACTGTAAATCAGAAAAAAGAATAATCTAAACACACACATAAAATAGACCACAGCCATACAACTCACAAACACTTAATCAGACAAGAGAGGAAGATTATTTTCAAACTTCACCTCGCTCTTCTCTCTCTTCTGTCACTCTATTGATTTCCTGACAGAGGAATGAGAGGGCAGCATGCAACCTATTAAAGACTAGTGTCTGGTGTCTTAAAGGTTAACTAATCAACAGTAATGGAAAAGAGTCAGACACTTTTACCTCGTCATGCACGCACACATGCAAACAAATATACAAATATGGTTATGGTTATAATGCAAAACTTTACAATATACAATCATTTTACACCCTCCATGTGTGCATTTGTGTGCATGGTAGGTTCAGATCCAGCCACAGCAAAACGGAAAAACCTCTTTTCTCATGCTTCAAATTTGCAAAAACACATGTAGGGAGGATGGAGTTGAGGAACTCAATGTGAGTGTGTGTGTCTGCATGTGGATTTCTTTGTATGACTGTATATGCAAGTGCAAGTATGCGCGTTGTATCGCATGCATAAGTGGGATTAAATCACATTTAGTTTTGCATGGTGCAGATGAGATGTCCAGGCCCATGTTTAAATGTCACAGCATTGATAAGGTGTGACTGGGCCCAGTCAACTGTTAAGGTTTTGATGTCGAATTATAGACTGTTTAGTTCTACGTTAATGGGCTGCTGCACAGGAGAATGTTACATTTACATCAGTCATTGTATACCACGACTAGGACATGGATGTGATGTTTTTTTTCAATATTTTTATTTTTCTCTATAGATTCATGGTATGCGGTAAAAGGCATTCGTTTCTTTCTGATAATTATGTGACCGTTTTAGATATAATATTAACAACAGGCAATACACATCCTGTTCAGAATTACCTTGGATAATGCTTCTGCAATATTTAATACTGTATGTGATCTTCCATACTCTTCTGTCCACTGTGTAGGATCTTCACAGTCAGTAATTATTTTATCTTCCTTCATTTGACCTCCACTCCTGTGGCATTTATGGTTGCTTCATGCTAGTGTGCATGTTTCTTTGCCAGGCTTCTGTAGTACAACCCCATGGTGTGTCTGGCACTGGCACTTTATTTCCTGATTTTGAGCAGTACAGTTGCAATACTTTAAGATACCAGGAGGTGGCAGCTCTTATACTGTTTCCACAAGCCCCTGGCCCCACTACTAGGGAAGCATAAACACAGATCAGCAGCCCACATTACCTTTACTCTTAGGAACAAAACAAAACATGATTTATTTGAATTTGGGTAAAAAAAACTACAATGAATAACAGGTGTTTTTTTTACCGACTTGCATTAATTTGTACTCAAGCTTAACTGTAAAATATCTAGATGAATTGCTTTTTCTAAAGTGATTTTAAAAGTCATTAATTCTGCCATTTCCATTGTTTAATGCCAGTCCAAAAAATATTACTTACTTTTTAAAGGTAATAGGTGTGTAGTATCAGCTCAAATTCTCCCCTGACACCTCTTTCTAAGTGATTGCCCTGACTTTCCAATCCAGTATCATCCTATTCTGAAGTGTTCTGCAATGCTCGCGGGCGTATAAAGCAACGATCAGCGTCCGTATACCTGTTTTAGTTGGATTAGGAATTGAGAATGTTCCCAGGGGGTGTTTTGTGTCCATTTAGTCCCCTTTCTTCCTCCCTGAGAGGTCACACACCCACACGGCCAGTTTACATTTCCTCTGTCACAAAAGCAATACAGTGCAATTTCCCTGCACGAAATACCCCCTCTGGTCACTACCAACAGAATGACCTTTTCTCTCTGTCTTTCCCTCTCCCTCACTTCTTTCTTTCTCCCCTGTGTCATTTAAACACTGACAATCCATGTTCAAATAAATATACACACTTATGTGTTTCTTTTTCTCTTTACCCCCAATCCCCTCTATCCATAGAGGAATGGAGGATAATCCCCCCCCCCTGAAAAAAACACAGAGCAGTTAGAAACAGAAGAAGAAGAGTGCGCATCTAGAAAGCAAAACAGGATGAATTCATCGCTGATCTGCAGCAGTAGCGTGGATGGGCAACAGGAGCTATTCCCCCATGACTTCACCCTCTCCTTTCCACACTTCTCCTCTCCTCCCACCTTTTCAATCCTTTTCCTCTATCTTCCCCTGGGTGCCTCCTTTCCTTTCCGTAACCCTCCCACTCCTTCTTCTCTCTCTTTTTTTTACTCCCATCTTCCACTTCTTTTTCCTATGTCCTATCTTTTCTTCTCCTCTCCTTTCCTTTCTTCACTTTACTCTTTGTCTGCCATAAACCTATCTCTGTCTCTCTCTCTCTCTGCTCTGTCACTCTGTAGTGTTCTTGTCTTTTCTTTAGTTTTTCACCACTTTTGGTATCCTTCTCTCTTTTCCCCTCTTCTGCGTCTAGTGGCCATTTCTTTAGTTTCCCTGTCTCCCCATCTGGCCTTTCTCTTCCTTGTTACTTCCCTCCATAAACCCCCCACACCTGCTCGTCCACCCACAACCACCACACACACACACACACACACGCAAACACACACACATACACATACAGAGCACTGTTCCCTCTCTTACCCTCTCTCAGACTAACACAGGGTCTTTCCGGCCCACTGCCTCTCCTGTTCAAATGTAACAATGCTCAGCGTGATTTGATGATGGCCTCAGTTCAACGTCCTCTGTATGTGTGTACGTGTGTGTGCGTGCGTGTGTGTGCTCAGTTCAGACCTCTCCACTGCAGATATCTATGTACCTGTGTATGAATTATTATGTATAAAACAAAACACTTAATTACTAATTACTTAATACTGTTAGAAAAGGAATTAACATAATCATATGAAAATGCGTGTAAATTTGATGCAAACAAAGTAGAATTGTATTCTATAATGGAACTTTTTTTTACATTTTACCTTCATTTTCTTTGTTTGTTCCGCGTGTCCTTCTACAGTTCATCTCTCCTTATGTTTTTTCAATCAGTTTGTAATCTGCATGCTATGGTGCTTTATACCATCATGATGTGTAGTTTATAATATGTTGTACATTTTCAGTTTCTTACTTTAGCGTTTGGTCACATCTGTGAGTCATTTCTCTATTTCTCCTGCTCTTTTTCCATTCACCCTCAT
The DNA here is from genome assembly GCF_014851395.1 of Micropterus salmoides. Lineage (NCBI taxonomy): Eukaryota > Metazoa > Chordata > Actinopteri > Centrarchiformes > Centrarchidae > Micropterus > Micropterus salmoides. The sequence continues at coordinate 23,342,900 of NW_024040152.1, read as the reverse complement.
TCTTTCTCTGTCTGTCAACGTTTCTGGTTTCTTTCCATCCTTATCTCATTAACTGTTTTGCCATCATGCTGCACACATTTACTCATGCGCTCTCCAGATTTGCACATGCATGTCTGTAACAGTATGGTGTAATGTAGTTCTATGCTGTCTTTATGTGCTTTACCTTGTGTTTGAATGTTTATGTCTTTGTGTTTATCTTCCTGTTTTGGGGTGTATGTGTTTTTGCATGCAAGTGTCTGCATGTGTGAGTAAACAGAGCACTGTTGTCATATCCTGCAACCAACCCCAATTCCATATTATGTACATAAATACATAGATAAAATCAGCTACAACAAACTCCTTGCGTAAGTACAACTAACATCATGGAAACAGAAAGTAAACTTTGATAACAGTATTGTGTGTGTGTGTGTGCGCGCGCGCAGGTGTTGGCTCTCCTCTCTATGCAAGCGCAGGCATTAAAACACATCAAGAGGCGGGGGGATATTGACTAGGCTGTGTCTCCCTTGCACTCGTGTTTGGTCGGCAGGCAATCTACCAACCGTCAATCACGGAGAGGCGACCCAAGTTGGGAACCATCAAATAGCCTGACTTCTAGTGTCAGTGCTGAGGGGGCTCTATTTCAGCGTGACACGCCATCAGCGGCAAATCTTAAGAGGGCCCCATTGTCAGAGCGGGGAGACACACTAGGATACACATATTCATGAATGAGCACCTTTATGTGCACACACATCCATGCACTGTGCACCCATATGCATGTTCTATTTCAGCCGGATAGAATATTTACATTTAACTATATCAATTTTCTTTTTTTCTGTAAAGTATATGCATGAAAACCGTGATAGTGGATACATTCAGTTTCTATAAAGAATCTATTTGTGTTGAATTTTCTTTGAATGAAATAGACAATACTTAATCCACATGTACATTCTCATGAAATGTTGATTTTTTTTACTGTATTAAATCACATCTTATAATCTATAATCTATTTTAATTATATTAAATTAATATTTTTCCTATCATTATAGAAAAAATTATAAAAATAAAAAAAGTGTCCACAAAGTAGATTAAAAATCAAACACCTATTTTCCTCTTTACCTGTGTTCTTAGATTATTTTGAATGAGACAATAATAAAGCAACGATGCCCTCCGGGGCTCATGATCATTTGATATCGACTGATAGAAAATGACTTTTCCACCGGTAATAAAGTATTGCACTTCACCTAACCTTTGAACTCTTGCCACTGTTGCCCCTGGCTCCTCGGCAGCCGTGTATGGTAAAGTTCAACATGACATGCAGACACGTTTAAGTGCTCTAATGCATTGAATGTAATTAAAAGCTTACTCAGTCTTCTTGCAATGCCGTCATTAATAAAAAATTAAACAAATTCTGTTGTTTACAACGGAGCAGTCGGTCTTAAATATTAGTGCATTTTTTTTTATTATCATGTGTTGTTTAATGACATCTTAAGAGTATATTAAACCACACAGTTTTGCAGAGAGAACATAATTGTCTGTATAGACTCTTCCCATGGTTTTGTGTCATTTCCTACCTTTAACACCAGTGGCTCATATGAATTCCTTGGGCACTACCACTCTCAAGCCCTTATACCAAAGTCATCTGGATAGTTTAACACTGTTCCCAAATTAACTAACGACATGTCTTGTTAGCATAAAGTATTACTTGAGCAAAGCATATTGATCCTAATTTAAATGTACAACTATATGCATATTGATTATCTGAAAACCATTATCACAGCGATTGAACGGGACGGGGGCATATCTTATTGTTAAGTGTGTCGTAGACATAAGATAGCAGGATGGGACAGATAGTGTGTGGCTGTGGCTTAATAATTACGCAAGGGTGGAAATAAAGAGATAAATGTGTATTGTTTATGATGCATGAAACATGAAGCAGTGGGTCCTTGCGGGGGATTTGTTGTTTGCGGTTTGTACATAAGAGGCAACAAACAGAGAGCGAGAGAGAGAGAGGGTGAGAGAGGCTACATTCCTCACTTACAGTAACATAAGCCGCCAAAGTATTGTGGACCACCACTGTTGAAAAGTGTCTCTCCGATGAGGCCAAAAAGAGATTCACAGCTGCCATCAATCTCAGTCTTATCTCTCAAAACACATTGTTCTTTTTCTTTTTCTCTATCTGTCACCAACATAAAGGATTAAAAAATAATAATTAGGATGCTATAAATGTATATTGTACAACATATACACAATACCAAAAATAGCAGGATGCATGCTGGGTACCACAGTAAATGAGCAAGCCTCCATCAGGAGTGAATGCTGACAGAATGAGACATTGTACTTTTGAGCCATGAAATTACAGGCTGGTAAGCCCAAGGCAGTCGCCAGGTGTGACTGATGCAATTGGGGCCTGCTTGGACAAACGCAGCAGTGTGCACCAACATTCCTACTTGTCAATCATGTTATAGATCTCCAGGATAAAACTCATCGCAAGTAAAACAACGAAAGATGAATAATGAAGTTAATTGATGAACTGATGTATGTGTCCATTACCTCCCAGTTTTAAGATGTACAGAAAATGCACTCCATACATTATGGGTTTGCTTTTTCTAGTGGCTCAAACCAAATCAAACAAGTGACTAAAAGTTGCAGAAAGGTAAGCGTAATGGCCATGTAACTAATTACTTTATCGCTGGTCACCTTTAAAGTCATGGCAGTCGCAACTGTTGTAGAAACTTTTATTTTCCTTGATTGATTTTTTTCTCCTGCCTCTCTGTTGTCTTCACGAATAGATTCACTACAGACACACCAATGGGGACTTCTAATGGCTGTGACTGGAAACCTTTTGGGTGCACAGTGGTTTAGCCTTTTGTGTAGTCTTATGTACTTGTATTGGCTTGGCCTCTATGCTGCATTGACCATTACAGAAAGAAGTTAATAACGAGAATTATAAATATTGTAACCCCTAAAGAAAAGATAATACTAATACGAATCTATTTCCGTTACCTTACTTCTAATAATTAGTGGGGGCAGGCCTGGTATTCACACATTTGATACCCACTAATTGCAACTTAATTCCTTTGAGCAAGTTCTATTTTAAGCTTGAACAGGGGGTGGTCTCAGTGGAGAGGGAAGTGTGCTGTTCTCTACTGTACTGTGACAATTACAGTGAATCAAAGCCGCTGTGTGGGGGCCCTTAAACTTCTTCCCTCCTGGTTCCAACACCTGTCCTCAGGGCACCAAGATTTATGTCTCTGTCCTGCCGATGAACGGCTGTTGCCCTCACTTACAATACTACTTTCTCCTCCTATGTCGTGTATGCTTGTGGGTGTGTGTGACTGTATATGGGTATGTGAACGCTTGTAACACTATTAGGGGTCTCATATTGGGACAGTTAAACTTTTCAGTTGGCTAACAATGAATGTGTGGTCTAACTCACAATGTACAGCTCTCTTCTATTGGACATTTTACTCCCTGGTCAGAAAACACATAGATATTTTCAAAATGACAAATTTAATTGCTGCGCACACACATGGGTTTATCAAAATAACTACTACCCAAAATGTTTTTGCTTAGTGAGAGAGGTTTGTGTTGGAGTTTGGGGTTAAAATACAAATGTCACCCTTCCCTGACTGAAACCTGTGTTTCTACGCATCCTCTTCATCAGAGTGGAAACAGTGGCTACTATCGTGTATTCTCCAAACGCCAGCAACAATTACAGTCATATCCTCTGCGAGCTTTTGTGACACTCTCCTGATGGTGATAATATGCCAACCTCATAAATATGATGGGCTCTTTAAGGACCCACAGGACGCTGCTTAAATTCATCTGAAATATGCATAATGTTCCCTGTCTCTCCAACAGTCAGAAGTGAGATAAGAGATTCATGTTCTATATAGAATCGTGCCACTACCTCATTTAGGCTCACATACTGCGTTGAATCTGATTTACATCAAACATTATTGAAGAATTGCTTCAGCTGCGCTTTTTAAAAAATTTTAAATACAAAAAAGAACAACATAATTATGTTTTATTTTACCTATTTACTGTTGGTTGTCATTGTAGTATAATATTTTATGCTTATTAATAGGGGTACCATAATTTCAAAAGATGATATAGATGAGCAAGCTCGAATGAAGCTCAGCATGAATGTGTGATGATAGATCTCACTGACAGTCAATTGACAATTGACACTCCAAAATATACTATAAATTCATTAATACAATTTTCAATTCTCTTTCTTTAAACAAATTGCACACACTTTAACATACTAAAAATCAGCAATCCAAACTCATCGTTAACATTTCCATTAACGGGAAAGTGAATAAAGTTACACTGCTCATCAAAGGAGAAGGAAAGCAATCTCATAGATCCCAGGCTATCGAGGAACAGCGTTGAGAGAGTGGATATCGAGCTTTAAACGGTAGCTTTTAAAAGGTAAATGGAGTCAAAATGCTTCAACCAATAAATTTGCCCCCAGAGACAAGGGCGAATGCGTAGCGGGCAGAATAATACATGTGGGCGAGGGGGTAATGAATTGGAAGGGAGGAAAAAAATGTGAAGTGCTGAGCATAGCCCTTTGAAATGGATGGGGAGTTTGCAGAAAATACTGTTCAGATGCCCTCTGAAGCATCTTCGTCCAAGAGAGATGATTCTCCTCCAGCTGATTCTGCTGTTAGGACTCGCTGTATCCGCTGGATAGGGTCATGTTGGATGCACGTTGGTTTCTGTCCCCATTGGTGGATTTTTGGGCTAAATATTTCCTTCAAGTAGTGAGGTGAAAGAGCTTCATGTTGCTCAGGGCTCTCTCATTTGAACCCAGCGATTGGATTTTTTTAAAATTGTAGTATTTTAAGCCAGTTTTGTTTTTGGTACTTTTGCAAAGCGAGTCAAGGATTTGTTTTCTCTGCCAGTCTACTTGAGGTGTTTGTTAATTTGTAAAAGACTCAAGTGATGCTACATTTTTTCTTTTAGCTATGTTCTGCTTGACTGATGATGGTGCAGCTTAATGTCTGCTTCCTTTTTCCCTCTTTCACGGTAAAAAGAAGAAAAACTGAAATGTTTGCCTCAAGTGCGTGCCCTTGCTTTGTGGAACGCACAGTATATTTGTGATTCTCACAGCACCTCTCCCCTTGTTATGTTTGCGACAATGTCAATCCTCTTTTACAGTGGCTCATTTCACTCTTTGGCTAGATGAAAGCATTTTAAAGCCTGTGAGTTGGAATGCTGCTGCAGCACACGTCACCAGGAGCATTTCTTCAAGGCCTGTGTTCAGTGAAACTGTAGTTTACTGTGCATGCTGTTCTTCCACCTGTTCATTTGCTTCCTGCTGGATATTTCCAGATCCTAAATCTGAGAAAGGTGAGAACTGTACTTAGTTCAACTTCTTAGACGATTTTTTAACATCTTTTGGCCACTCCGTGTTCCCCCGTAAGGTAGTCAGAAGTAGTGCGACACATTCTCACTCCCAACTCGTGACATATGGGTGCTTGGTCAAGACCCCTTGGCATCACTTTTTTACCACCCTGGGTACCCTTTAACGTCATTTTTAGATGTGTAGGGCAGCCATAAATACACAATGTCCGGTCAAGTTAACATTAATAAATATGCAACGTCCGGTTGCATATTTATTACATTTTCGAACACTTTCAAAATAAAACTAGTGGTTAATGTTGTGAAACATCGTAATTTGGTTAGTTTAGGTACCAAAACTACTTGGTAAGTTTTAGGAAAAGATCATAGTTTCGGTTAAAATAACTATATTACCTATGTCACTTAACTTACATCACCACCCTCTCTTGCCCTCTCTCTCTCTCTCTCCCTCCCTCTCTCTCTCTCCTTCACCCCCAACCGGTCGAGGCAGATGGCCGCCCACCCTGAGCCACGGTTCTGCTCGAGGTTTCTGCCTCTTAAAAGGAACTTTTTCCTTGCCTCTATCGCCTAGTGCTTGCTCTTGGTGGGAACTGTTGGGTTTCTGTAAATATCATCACAATGTATGGTCTAGACCTGCTCTTTAATGAAAAGCGCTTTGAGATAACTGTTGTTGTGATTTGGTGCTATATAAATAAAATTTAATTGAAATTGAATTGAACCTCCTTACTTGGACCTTTTTATTTTTTCATCCTATTTATCCCACACACCTTTAACATTCATAAAAGCTACAAAGCTTCCCCCAGTGCATTGAACTATGACGCTAAGGGGGCTTCCCAGTGCATTACAAACTGACACCAAAGTGTCTAGACTATGTGTCCATATGTGACAACTTCGGAGTGGTAACTGGTTGTCAGGTGTGGTAGTTTTCCCAAGCCCACATAGGGCTGTCTTTGAGCCATGCTTAAGAGAGGTTGGATTCTGAAGTGTGGTGACTCCTGACCATGCTGGGATAGCCTCTGAGGGTTAAGCCATTTTTATATAAATTAATGAGAAGTAAGTACCATCCCTGTTTCTTTGTCATGGAGTGTATAGGTTTGACAAGTACTCGTAGTGGACGGCATTCTCACACAAGGCCCTCTGAACTTCTCTCTCAGTCATCTGATGAAATATTTAGCATTACAATAGCAGCCTCTTTAAGGGAGGAGGGTGCCACTGACTTGGATCCATTGTTGTGTTCCTGCACTGTTATTGTGTGTTTTTGCTGTCAGTCAGTGATATTTTGAGTAATTGTTGATTGCGATTGTGTGATCATGATCATTTCTTGTTGTCACCACTGGATGGATATCAGATTAGCAAGAATTAACTATGGTATGCCCTTGGATATTTCCATGGCAGTGCAAGATGTGTAAAAATCTTGCTTTTAGCTCCAAATATGTAAAGGTTGTTGTTGTATTGACAATTTTTTGACAAAAAAATCTGTGTTTACAGCATGGATTTCCTTGGCAGAAAGGTGACTTTGGGAATTAAACTCAGCTTTTATTTCTGTTATTCATCGGGAGTGTTGAAAAATAGATGGAATTGGGGACAGTGCAAGGTGTTGTATTCAATATATGGGCTTTCATGTGATAAATTGAACGTTATTCATATATGAGTGCACACTGTTTTTTTGGTGATTCTGGAGAGAAGTTGCTTCTTGCTGCCAAGGGACACTTTTCCTTTTAACTGAGAAGCGGTTGAGGAGCGGTTTAGGAGAGGAGGGGGTTGGGTGGGTCGGTGAGGAATCTCTACAGACCTTGATACAATTACTGTGCCTTTCCCTCTCCTTCCGCACCACTTCTGGCCACGCTCTCGCCGCGCCGTTGGGAATAGAAAGGCCCAGCTATCTGGCAGAAGATTTGGTCAGTCAGGCATCAAATGCAGGGCCCTCTTCTCACACTCTGTGCCGGGGGTGGGCACACCGGGGGACCTGCATTGTGCATTTTCACACACTTCTCTCACAGGGGCCGCATCCTTCGGATGTAAAAGTGGGAGGAGAGAGAGCAAGAGAGGTAGAGCAACACAGATGGAGGGAGAGTGATGGGGTGAACGAGGAGAGGACATGGAGCAAGAGTGAGAAAGTCTGAGGGAGGGAGAAGGAGAGAAGGGGGTAAAATAGGTCCAGAGGCAGGACAAAAAGCATTAAGGCTGCAGGCAACCTCAAGGAGACAAACACGCTGGAATGGGTCTTGCCCCACCACCACCTATGTCTGCCTCTGAAAGGTAGAAAAGGTTTTATTCAGGGGTTTGGAGAGCTGAACCTTTGTGGGTGTTTGACAGTAATGGCCAGGGGCTATAGGGCTTAGGGTCAGGGTGGAAGCAGGGAAATGTATTTCTATTCATGCTTTCAGGGCACTGTACTTGTTCAAAGACTAATGTCACAAGAAAGGTGTAAACCCCCAAGCAACAAATCTCCATCACCAAGCCAGGAGACCCTCTCATTTCCCTCAACTATCTCCACAGAAAATGTGATTGTTTCTCAGATCAGCTCAAACTTTTTTGACACGTAGGGCGAAAGGCCAACACATATTATTTGTCTGTGAGCACTGGGGCAAAAAAGAACAGAAAAGGCACTGAAGTACTTTGTGGAGCATATAACAACTGAAAAAAAAAACTTATGTCACGTCACCAACATGTAAATATCAGAAAGTATAGCTACTCAGTAAAAAGTAAAAAGTTCTAAATGTTAAGATGTCTCTCTTCTTCGAAGTCATTTGATTGACTAAAACAATGCAGTATCACGTTTCAGGTGTCATGCTTGCTAGTGTTGCTTTGGCATGCCCATGGGAAAAATAATGTCCTCTTTTATCATTTTAGTAAAAACACATGTTGAGGGCATTGTATACCGTAATGAAATAAGTTAATGATAAGGGAATGATGTGACACCTTGTTCAACCTGCTGTGTATGTGTGTGGTGGTGTGGAGGAGTAGTGTGGAGGTCAGTGGCGTTGAGATAGGTCTGGCAACACAAGACACGGAGGAGGTCTGTGTGTCTGTGTAGGTGAAAGACAGAATGATGAGGACTGAAATGAATTCATGTAACATAGATACACTGTACCTGCCAGTTGTCCACTATCAAATAAACAGTCAGGGGCGTAAAATTCTGCACCCTGTATATAGGCTTTCTTCATTGCCCCCTCCCACATTCATAGCTATTCATCAACCTTGTGGGCCCTTCTCACATGAGGGCCCTGCATATTCCGTCCCTTTTGTCTCCTCAGTCCTACATCTGTGAATGCAGTGTCACTAGTGACACACATCAAATGTCAAACTTTCTGTAAAAAAAAAAAAAAATAGTTGATATGTTTTCTGAGAACATCTGAGTACAAATCACTACATGACAAAAGAGAAAAAAACATGATGGTGGTTTTTTGGTTTAGTTTGGACAAAATTGACATTGGGAATGCTCTTCATCCAAAACATATCCATCCATCCATCCATCGTCAACCGCTTATCCTGCGTACAGGGTCAAAGGGGGCTGGAGAAAATCCCAGCTGACATCGGGCGAAAGGCGGGGTACACCCTGGACAGGTCGCCAGTCCATCGCAGGGCCACACATAGACAAACAACCACTCAAGCTCACACTCACACCTAAGGACTATTTTAGGGCCACCAATCAACCTAGTCCGCATGTCTTTGGACGGTGGGAGGAAGCCGGAGCAAACTCCCCAGTATATTCCACCATAATTTAATTCTTTAAAGTTTACTATGTTATCCACAGTTACTTTAGGATGTCCACAACAATTTGGCGCTTCACCTCCCAGTAAACATAATACTGCTCTTATCCATTGCCTCAAAAAGCTGTCCTTGAATCACGACGTAAAAAACAACAACAAAAAAAAACGGTCTCAGTAGCATTCACACTGGATAAATCCCTGCTACTAACATGCACATCTTTAAAGGGATTATAAAGTCAAACGGAAGAACCCTCTTCTTGAGGCAGGTGGTGTATGAATATTATTATTGTTGTGCATCCCTGTGAAAAAGGGAGAGAGACTTCCCAGCCATCTTTATTGCGGTGTTAAGGCCCAGGTAATGCCTCAGAATAATGCATGATAAGGCAAACATAGGCACTCCTTTCAAAATATTCAAATGTGATCAGCGGAGTGGAAAATAAAGGAATGTGAATGGGTGGAATGACTTCCCTCTTTTCCATACTCCTTGATAATATTCATATCACCACTCATTTTCTCCTTTTACTTTGTTTTTCAAAGTGACCCTGACACAGGAGGAGCAACGCGATCTGATGTTTCACAGGAACAAATGTTTCTAATGGGTGAGATATAAGCGCTGTTGAAATTGTATTATCCACAGCCATTTTTATCTGCTTGTGACCAATTGCAACTAAAATTATGGAGGTGTAGCACGCATTGATATGCACCCCCCCCCCCTCCCCACCTACTAAGATGTAATCAAAGATGTGATCAGGCAGAGAGTGAAGTGAAGTTTCACCTCATGCTACTCACATTACTTTGACCACTCGGCTGTTTGTGAAGTCTGCAGTTTATCCGCTCCAATGAACCAACTGTTTAGCCATTAGTTGTAACGTTATAGCTAGCTAACAACTGCCCATGTGTGTGGTCATTGCATGCCTGTATGTGTTTTATTAGAACTCACCTGGAACTCCAGTTCTTTGTGCCATCTTTTTCGCTCTCCTTTTACTTCTCATCATCATCATGTCTATGAACACTAAATGCATAAAGCCCTGCGATAAGCACAGGTAGATTTTCAGTCAAGTTGTTGCGTCTGTACCGCAGTTTGCACCACCCTGGGAGAATGTGCAACTTTGCCACATCTAAAAATTAACCTTGCCTTCTGTCTGAACACAATGGCTTCTTCGGCCTGTTGTTGAAATATGGTTAAAATTTACTGAAGTTGTGTATCTAAAATTGTGTAGACCACAGGTGTTGTGTTGTTATTCTTTATTGATACCCCCCCTCCTTTTCCCTAATTGTCCTATTCCCAAAACCCATATTTATGCCACATTTGTGGCACTGGTAAGCAGCACACACCAACTTGGAATAAGTTTAGTCTCAGATGCTCAGATATGGGTATAGGGCCAGAGGTGCATCAGAAACACTGGACAAGCTATGAGTCCATTGTATTGCTTTAATTTTTGGTGTAGAAACTTATGCAAACCAATTCTTATTCTCCCAAAGTCATAAATTTATGCCACTCCTGAATGTGTCTCTCAGTGTTACCCAGACCTGATTCTTGACAGCAATTTTGAGAGATTCAATAGTACTAGATGATGGGAATTTGCCAGCATGTGTTCTCTTTACAGATTGAAGTTAAAAGTGTTTCTTAAAACTTATTTAAAGCATTTTTATATACAGATAAGTTCTCAGTTAACGGTATTAGTTCTTTATGTGTCCCAAATCTCTGACATTTTGGAGCACAATGAAGACAACAGAATACAGAAGAATGCCAGAATTAGACTGCTGTGAGGGAGCAGCCCACTCAGTGAGTAAGATCTTAATGCAGTGATTAAAGTCAGGGAATGCTGCAGACAAGCCTGGTGAAAAACCATGTCGTGCCCATAGCTGCCACAGTTACTCTTGCATTACCTGCCTGCTTTTTATGCAGAACTGCAAAAATGAGAGGCGCAAAAAGCAACTGCATGTTAAATAGGTATTAAAATTGTATAGTTTTAATACCTCCAGGTAGAGGAAGATATTCAAATGCATCCATTCCCTCTTGTTCTGGTTTTGAGTGATTGAAGGAACTTGTGATTGGGTTTCCACATTGTGCTCCCATCTGCACATGCCAGCCCTTATCTGCCTTGATATTAACATGGCTCTTTCATTAGAAACCCAGCCCATTTTCTGGTTTATGGGTAAAATAAGATGCAGAATCAGACAATAAAGTGCATTTGTGTTTCAGTGGATGCATTATGAATAAATAATTGTAAGTGCTTGCCTGGGCTGCATAGTCTTCAGGAAGATAATCACTGCCTATAACACATTCTCTGCCCCCTTAACGCTGCTACGCTCAATGTACTAGCTGTATTATGTAGGCGAATATTGAAAGAGGATCATGACTTTATAATATCCACGTGCATCAGGAGCTGAAAGGAATAAAAAAAGATAGTGGAAGAGGATGAAAGCAGGTCTCTCCTGCCCATTCTTACTATGGTTATTTCTAGATAAAGAGAAGGAGAGAAAAGGAAGGAGAGAGCAGCAAAAAGACAAATTTATTCAAAAAAGCTAAAAAGGCAGCAGGGAAGAGACAGCAAGGCACCAAAGTTACAACTTGTCTTAAAAGGTCTACAAACATTACTACTCAGAGCTTATTTTCAAGGCTGACTTTGGAGTTTGCTTTAACTCACTCAAGTGCTTGTCCATAACACTTGCACATGGTGAGATGCTGTAAGCTATACAAGTACAGGGAAAGCATGCAAAAATCACTTCAGCTATTGATTCATCTGCAGGGCAGCATGGTGTAACAGTGTGTTAAATGCTCTATCTAATGCCCAATACCAGGCTGGAACATTTTGATTATTGATGATGACATGGCATATCTGTGTCTTTAATGGTATGTTGTAGTGATTGGTTTGAATGAAAACTTGCATACTAGTACAGTGATGGACACTCTTTTAAACCATGTTAAAACCATCAAGACACTAAACAGCACCCCAGACTGCTACAACAGTGTGTATATTAATATAAAACAAAACGTTCCTTGCAAATTTCAGATGAGGAAAATGTATTCAATAACTGGTGGCTGCACATGGCTGCAGGTTGGTAGCACTGGTTTTGGTCACAGGTGTCGGGGGAGTCGAGGAAGTCAGTGGTCTGGTGTGGGGTCTGTCATGACAGAGAGAGCAGCCACCTGGCCCCTGTGTGTGTGTTTGTGTGTGTGTGTGTGTATGCATCACACTGTGATCAGTGTCATTCTAGTGTCTGACATGATGGGTCTGCCATTGGTGACACACACACACACACACACACACACACACACACACAAACACAAGATGGGACATATTCAGACAGAAAGGTGATTGACAAGTCTCATTGTTTGGCAGGGCAGCCTGTTTGCATTTCTCTTCCTAAAGACGAAAAGGGGAAAGAAAGCTACATTGTAATCAGATGTACATAGAAATTACAATATATCTGGTACATACACGTGACCTTGGACTAATGTTAGCTTATGCACATAGTTTTCATTATACTTATACTATCAAATATAACATACTTTGCCTATAATTGGACTTGCTACACGTCTGCATTTTTTATTTAAATTTGAACTCAAACGTTGCCACCAGTGTAGGCTGATTGTCATTTTAGAAATGTTGGTAGTAAAGCAGCCTTGCTCAGCTATGTTTCCATAAGCTTCCTAGTATGAGCAAAATAAAAATGTCAGAGTTAAACAATAGAGCTTGGTTGGTAGATTTGTCCTGGAGATAAACATCATTGCTGTTGGCTGATTACACAACCTGAAGCCTGTTACAGTTATATGCCACAGATGAGAAGAACTCATGGGATGGGATGACTTACAGACATACTGTAGTTTTAAAGAAACAGAGACAACACTGCTTCAAGCAAGAATGCGTTCAGGAAGCTTTAACAAAGTGATACTAGATGTTATACGGAGTCTGCTTTTCCTGTAAGAAAATTCTCTTTTAAATTATCCTTGAAAGAAGTCACATATCACACAAATCAACTTTTGTGCGAAAGAAATAGAGATAAAAGCATCATTAAAAGTTATTTGGTAGATAGACTTTGGCCTTCTGGCCTACCACAAACATATATTATTTACTGTACAATACTAAATGTAATATAAGATCAGTTTTTAAAAGTGAATTTAGTTTGGCCCCGTTTCACACACACATTGCTGACACTCTCATCGATTCACATCACAAAAAGAACGCATGGATCAAACCAAGGCAAACAGCTATTACCTTTATATTTGTTTATGTTATTTATTTGATTCATTATTTATTTATTTTGCAGGTCGCTGGCAGTATACTACTAATTTGGAGTGAGAGTGATTATAGTTAACACATTTCCTTTGCCTTCTTTGTATTTTAGGCATTTTTGTTTGGTGATTTATGATTAATGTGAATAAATAAATAAGAAAATGCATTTTTACTCAATTTATACCACTACAATACTACTACATGTACTATATTTTAAGGGTTTACTAAGAAGATACTCCCTTACACTCAGCATTTAAATCACAGGGATGACCACTGAGGAGCAGGTGCAAATGCCAATGTTACAAGACATTTGATTGTTTTAACCCACATCCTGGCCTGTGTAATGGGTAGACATACATACTGAGTCCAAGAACACAACAAGGGAACAAGGAGCCAACACCAAGATTTACAAGACACACTGGGTTCACATTTTGGGGGCTTGGGAGTCTACATACAGTATTTCAGTGTCCCTGGTCAGTTGCTAAGGGAACACCTGCAAATAGCTAGTTAACTAAGTGCAGCGAAGATGCTCCCGTTGTGGTGATCAATTATGGATGAGCCGAGAGAACTTTGACATGTTAAACCACTTAGAGAGGCTGGAGAGGAAGAACAGCAAGAGAGATGGGAGTGAGAGGAAGACTATGAAAGAGAGGGTTGGGACTCATCTCAGACATATTATCGTGGTATTGTTCAAAGCCAGAAGGTCTGCTTCCACTGGATTTCACCGTCATAGCTGCGCACACTGCTTGGGATAATACATGATGGATAATAGACATGCTATCGTTGAAGGTGCAACTGCTGCATGCTGTGCATAATACATTTGCATTTGCACCTTCGTAATGTGTTTAACACAGTGCGCATGAAATCTACTCTGTATACTGCGCCTTGCTTTGTGCATAGAAAGTTGCCTTGGAAAGTTGTGTGACATAGACAGAATCATGTGACTTTTGTTTAATCAAATAAGTGACAATTCACTTTTCTCTGCTTTCTCTTTTGTAATGCTTTAGATATATACAATGTAATTACAGGCCGTAAATTACAGTGTAAACATTATATATAAAAAATAAAAAGACTCAACTGGATGACAAATACTAACTAGCTATCGTATTAGCCAGTTGTAATTACCTGGGAAAAGGTTTGAACAAAGGACTGCACACATTCCCCAGGCTTACACTGTAATAAGGCAATGTCCTCCCCACACTTTCAAATCTTTATTCTGATGGCAGTGTACTGTCACTAAAACTTAACGACCACTGCCTCCACTGGAATTATATCATGCTGTTCAAAAACGTTTGTTCCAACATAGAGAGGTTTGAAGATGAAAAGCTTCCAACATTATTTTTTTAATACCATCATTTTGTCTATTAAAGCTCAATAAAGTTTGTTTGTGATTGTAAATATCAGCTCCTCAAAGGAGGCCTGTGGAGCTCTCTTGTAAACAAACAAAAGTTGTCTTTGCATTCAGTGTTACTCACCAAAATGCATTGTGTGTAGCGTTGATTCTTTAAGCATTTAACTGGCGCATTGCGGCATATCTTGGCGTGTTCCCACCACCTGTAGATCAGTGGACACAACTGATGAGCATGAAAGAGATAAATAAAATAGAGACCCACTCATGGAAAAGACAGGTCAAAAACTCCACAGGGAAACTTTAATTGTATAAAGTCATGATATGATAAAACATAGAAGCTTGTCAGGTAGATCCTGCATTAAAACTATGTTACTTGTACCCAGTATTTTATTCAAACTTTGAAAACTTGCAAACATTTAAGTATTTTATTTCCTCATCTATAGAGGATTCTTCTTCCTTGCTCTTACTCTTGCTTAGTCTTATGTTTTTTCCCCGAGCAGCAAGGATGTTGTTCACTATATTTCTGAACAAGAAAAACACCGTATTTAAAATTCTGTGATTTGTAATTTCCCCAAAGTAAAATGTATTAGTAAGTATATTAGAATTTTAAAACACAGTTAATTATATTGTAATATATTATAATTGTTTTTGTAATATACACACTGTCCTATTTTTACAGTTTCTAAGTACTAATAAGTCCTTTATTTGCAATAAGTTAACTGTACCGACCCAGTAAAGTGGTAGGAAATGATCTGTTGACTTACCATGCGAACCTGATAAAGAGCACATTAAAGGAAGTACTTTTAAAAGCCACGTCAGCTGGTAAAGACACAGACTATTGCACAGCCCACCAAATAAAAGTAGTTATTGCCACTTGGAAACATCTAAGAAATCTTCAGCAACAACAGCAAAAGTCACCATTGTTATACAGAGTGCCTAAAGCAGCTCAGCCTAATATCCAACTCATGCAAAAACCATTAGGGCTTTAGAGCCAAAAGAGAAGGGGGGGGGGGGGGATCACTGTTTTGTTCAAGAGAAGAAATAAGAAATACATTGAGAAGATCGTTGGAGATCAATATTCCATTTGGACTCCAAGACTAGACTAGACAATAGATATAGGCTAATGTTTTGCTGGATAAGCACGGTGTGTGTGTGTGTGTGTGTGTGTGTGTGTGTGTGTGTGTGTGTGTGTGTGTGTGTGTGTGTGTGTGTGTGTGTGTGTGTGTGAGTGTGTGTGTGTGTGTGTGTGTGAGTGAATGTTGGGACATTATTTCTATGTCTGCAAAAAGAGAAACATGGTAGCCATTGGAAAGCCTGGGAGCTGCTTGGGGCTTCATGTCACAGAGCAAGTCGGCCTGTGCAGCTGTCTTCAGCTATTGAGGTCATCTTGGGTTTCTACGTTGTTGACACAAAAGACTGCACATGAGACAGTGGACCATAAGACATCGGAGAAGATAGAACTAATATTTCATGAAGTTGGACCAAAAAGCACAAGTTCTGTAACAAAACAAGGCGGTATTCCAAGATTCCAACTCACAATTTGGCTAAACATTAACTTTTTAATATGTGACAGAGGAGAGGAGAACTGACAGATTGAGAGATAAGGGGATACAAATAGTTGCAAAACAGGGACATGTCAATTTTGAAGAAGTCAATAAATGGAGTTCTTCTTTCACCTGATGCTAACCCACGTTGGGGAGTTTGAACACGGCATAGGTCAACATCAGAACTGTCGCTGAACCGCACTTGATTGAGGCAAGTTCCCTGTCTCAGTGCTCGCTCAACCCTCAGTCCGTCCCAAAACTCTGAGCGGAATTCACACATTTTGCATATGATGTTAGGACACTCTCAATCTGAATCCGTGACAATTAATTGCAAATTTAGCTCTGGCAATGACAGTTGAATTATCCTGGTTTTGAGGAGCTAAGTGATGAACTTACAACCTAGTATAAGCTAGATTGTATACTGCAAGCCATCCCTGTGCCACTGAGGAGCCTAATCCATTTAGACAAGAACTCTCTCCTGCTTCTATTAAGAGGTCATGTTTTGTGTTTATTTTTCAAGGGGGTAAAAGGTGGTTAGATACACCTGGTTTGGAGTTCAAACTGTATGTAGAAATATCAGTATTTTACTTTAGGTGTGACGGTAATTCTGAAATGCCCAAGCAATCAGAGTGCTGTCAGCATCCCTTGGCTGAACACGGTTGGTTCATACTTCACTCATGTTCACATGTATCATGCTGACCAGAATCAGCAGTACTGTTTCTCAACTAAATTTGATCACATGACATTTCAGCATTCCACTAGTCTGTAACCACGTTGCTGTATAAACAGACCACTGCTAGGATCACTATCTCTGTTCTGTTATGGCAAAAACTATTAACTGCAATTGATATATCTTATGAAATCTTTGCTGCTTAGGAAAGATGAACAGAGACAAGATGTTTATTGTGAACAAAAAAGGATTCAACTCAATTGTCAGGAAGGTATTTTTCAAATCTTCTAGATCAAGACTGTGGATTTCAATGCTCACTCGGTTGTTGAAGAGATTGGCAGGCTACTTACTTGTAATGAATTTCATATATAGACTCAAATCATAAAGCTGTCCAAGGTCTTTACAACCTAGTTCATGCGGTTTATTTAAATTTAAGTGTAACTGGGCTGTGTTTTGAGGCACATATGTCAATAACTAATCTAATCTCAAAGAACAGCTATAAACAACACTGTTAAATATACACCACAATAATATCCCTCAACATTTAACGTCCCTCATCACTGTCAAGAAAGACTGAGCTTGGTGCTTCACAGATGACTTTGTTTAGCCTGTCTCACTTTAAACTCAGCTGACTACAATTTGGAGAAAATGCAGTGTTTTATCCTCCTCCCCTCACCTCTCTCTCTCTCTCTCACGCACTCCCCTTCTTGTGGCTCATTAATCAATGACAGATTATCAGGAAAGTGACACCTTCATGATTACAACGTTTCTGGGGAAGTTTTTAATATGAGTTTAGTTGGAAAGGAGATGCAAATTAACGGTCTTACTTCAGAGTGCAACACAGTTATTATTCAGATTACAGTAGGTTGGGGTTAATTTGATATGGCAAAAACTGAAACTTGAATGCATAACTAAATACACATAGCCTAACTAAGTGACCATAAAACATCAAGTCTGTTTTAGATTTACATGTACAAAAGAAGTTCTTCATGGTTGTATTTAAGACTGCAAAGATGAAATGTGTTACAGTCACAATTGCCCCATTAGTGAATATAATTCGAGTGAAGCAGTTGATTTATGCTACTCATCAATATGATGGATGCTCCTGCATTAGATCACCGCTGAACACTGCTATCTGTCTTAATCTATACAGTAAAATCACTCATTAATCTAGATAACTAATAACTGATAATACCTTGCTGGATCATGTTTCATTTTATAAACAAAAAAAGATGTTATCAGGCCCTGAAGCGTATAGTACCTTTGTCCTGAACTAGCACCCTATCCCTCACTTGCTCCACTTTAAACGCAGTGCATCCCTGCTTCCCCACATCTGTCCAAGGAAAAAAAGAAGCTTCTCTTTTAATCTTTAAACGCTAAACAAGCATGAACTCCTGCCGTCGCCTTCATTTTCCGTCTAAAAGCATATACTTGCGCGCCTAAATATTTTATTATAGGCGCCCGATAACACTGGGCAACGCAGTGGATAATGAAAAGGTATTTACACCGAGGGGAGGAGGGAGGGGATGAGGGCAATGTAGTTTCGTGAATGTGTCTATCAGATTTTTACTCGGTCCCCAGCCTAATTCCATACACACACAAGGGTGGAGGACCATGCGAATGGCAATAAAGAAAAATAGCTGAGTGGCCCTGATTATAGAAAATCTAACTGAATACACACTTCTGTGTGTGAGCGCGCGTTTATGTGCCAGGTGCGCTCCCACCGTCTCCAAAACTAAGGCATCAACACTTTCCTCTCCTCCGTCCACTGTGTGTGATGTTGAAAATTCACATTTCACATTTACCCCAATGAATTTAAAAAAGACAAAGTTTAAATTAATATTAAATTAATAAGACAAATTGTGTGTGTGTGTGTGTGTGTGTGTGTGTTGGGGGGGGGGGGGGGGGTGTAAGTGAGTGTACGGTTGAGCGGTTCAGGCGGGTTGTTAATGTTAAGGTGGCATTAGAGTTAATGCAAATTAAAAAGCGCTAGCTGATCCCTTTGACCCCCACCCACCCACACGCGCGCGCACGCACGCACGCACGCACACACACATACATACACACACACACACACACAGTGTTAATGCAGTCATTTGCTTGGAGGTACTAACCCCCTATAATTCAATTTGTCAAAATGAATGAGAGAACAGACAGCCCCGCCCTCCTACACCGTCGCACCTTCCTTCCCAAAACAAAACAGGAAAAAAAGCAAGACGAAAGTTATACTTAACCAAAGCACAAGCCACTCCTTCTTTATAGCTGTTTATTACTTCTTTCATCAGTAAATGAAAGCGAGCAATTATTGCAAAGGTACCGGTATCATATTATTATGTTGGCCCCGGTCCCCTAGATATTCATCAATCACTCTCAATCGACCTGTCACCGGCAGGCAGAGATCCAGCTGTACAGGGGGGGGATGGGGTACATCATCATTAATTTGAGGAGTGACCCCCGGGGCTATCCACATGTCTCAACCCGGGATTCTCCAAGCAAGGCAGCGCGCACTGGCGCCGATGCTGTGGCCACAGCCACTTTTGGGCTTTTGGCTGTTTTGGTTAACTGCAGTTTCCCAATATGACCTGACCAAAACACACGTGCAAGAGAGAAGGGAGGGAGAGGTCCATGATCAGTTGTAAGATACAAATCTTACAACTGATCAACTGTGTCACCAAAATAGATTGAGATAGATAGATAGATAGATAGATAGATAGATAGATAGATAGATAGATAGATAGATAGATAGATAGATAGATAGATTCTTATTCGTTTTATCGATCGAGACAGAAGAAAGATGTTTTTAAACTTAATCAAATTTTATTGTGATCACATTCACATCTGAATGTGTGTGTAAAGTTCATGTGGAGAAGTTCATTCAAACTACATCCTAATAAGCCCTTTTTGGGATAATTACAACACTCTGGGGACTCGTTGCTCAAGGTGGAATTGAAGCATAATATGAAACTAAAAGCTGATCTTTTTTAAGAAGGTTATTATTAAAATAAATAAATAGCAATTGTTAATTTTTTTGTGAATGTATTGGTTCAATCTACTGGCGGCAAGAGGTTTCTCTGCTCAGTATGAAAATATTCTTTACTAATTAATTTAAAATCAATTAGTTCCCCATGTGATTAGCATCAGTGTGGAGGAATGATAAGAATGCTCTTAATTAGGCCTAATGCATTTAAACTGATACATACGTTTGCATATTCAAGACACTAATTGGCCTAATTGATTGATTGGGACTGCAAATTAATCTGCAGGACAGTCTATTTTTCTTTTTCTTTTTTTTTAAGTAGGCCTACTCCTTCTGTTATTTCCTCTCAAAGATTGTCTCGGATTGTTCTTTCTGTTTTTTATGGTCGTCATCCTGTGAAAGGAAAAAAAATGCATATTATAGTTACAGTCTGGTCATTTTTAGAGTGGGAAACTTCTGACGTCAGAGTCCCCGCCGTTTAAAACAACCTGCCTCTGCTGCTGACGTCTTTTATACTACTTTTTATAAGGCAAAAATATGTACCTGACAACAAAGTGATTATTCTCGGCAAAGAAAGTCTGTATCACCTTAAGTCATTGATCTATTTCTACTAGACTTTTAAAAAGAAAGGGGGAGCTAGCATATTTTCTTCCTAAGTTTTTTTAATTTATTTATTTTCGTTGAAAGGCGGTTTGAGTCTGGGACATTTTACACAAATTAAACATGCTACTCTGCTTCGCCCTATAAGCATCCTAGGAGCCTGAGCTTACCAATCAATTGGTATAGTCAAAGAGAGCCGCAGCTGGCGTTAGAGTGGAGACCTCCAGTCTCGCTTTATTTCTGGATATTGGGGGACCTCTCTACCATGTCATATCCACAATTTGGATATCCCTATTCGTCTGCTCCACAAGTAAGTTCTTGTAACTACCTTTGTTCATTTAATAGGTTATTTTGGTTTTGATTTTGCAGCGATTGATTACCTCAACGATTTAGCGATCCTTTTAGCATTTTTGGCCAAGAATCTGAAGAAGCTGTCACAGTCCTCTCGGGTGATCGGAAAGGTTTTGCGTTACAGCCAGTGATAGCCTACCTGTTTTCCTGCAGCGAGAGAAAAGGGGGTAAGAAGAGGGTAACCAAAAAAACAGCAAGACCCCCGACCTCCCGCTCTCTGATTTCTGCAAGATAATAGCCGCTCTGTAATGTCAACCATATGTTTATCTGTGCAGGAACACACATGCCAACTTGTTCTGCACACGCGTGTGTGTTTTGCGCCGGAACCCAGCTGCTGTTTAGTTTTGGCTTTGAGCCATAAAAAATAATTTAGGCATTGTGTCGGGTATTACTGGGCAACGTTGGAAGAACATGTATCTTTTTGTAAGGCGTGTGTTTCATTTGGATCAGAGCTGATACACGGCTCGTTTCGGGTCGTTTCAGACATGCACATTACCACAAGAATATGACACAGCATTCATCATCAAATATCAGTCTTTACCAGGCCCTTGATTTTGTATTTTTAGTTGACTTTCTGAAAAGAAAATGCAAATAAGGGTGGGTTTACTTAGTAGGCTAGGTCATTTCCAAAGAAGCAAATCGCTTGTCAAAAAACATAGGCTACTTAAATCATGTTTAATTTTGCTGCCAGAGAGATGAAACTGTATTGGAAACATGTAGGAGGGTTTTCATTTCACTGAGACGATTTTTTATTCTACTTTTTTTTTTTTTTTGAAGTTCGAAAGCAACTTCGAGATCAAAGTGCTCAAGATTAACATTAAGTTGCAAAATGCAGAATAAAGCATAACAATAACTTTTTAAAAGATACATTCTCTCTCTCGGTCTCCACCCAGTTCCTGATGACAACCAACTCTCTGACCACTTGCTGCGAGTCCACCGGCAGATCCATCGCCGACTCCGGAGTTGCGGCGTCCGGGCAGACACCAGTCTACTGTCCCGTGTACGAGAGTCGGTTGCTGGCCACGGCTAGGCATGAGCTCAGCTCAGCCGCAGCGCTGGGCGTGTACGGGAGCCCCTACACCGGCGGACAAGGCTATGGGAATTACGTTACATATGGCACGGACGCCTCGGCTTTCTACTCGCTGGTAAGCCCCTCATCTGATCCCTCTTGTCATTGATTAATGGAGCCGCAGGGTGATACTTGAGCCAGGCGCACCACTCTTCTTTTCTATGCTCTACACCGCAAAATACCTGACATTTACTATACTGTGATTTATCGTCACATCATCCTTCAAGCCAACTCTTCTTTAGTAATTAAAAAATACTTCTCAGCAAGACTAGATTGGCTCACTTTCTTGACTTAGAGGCTGCCTTGAGACAAATCATTTTTATGAAAGAAATTAAATCGTTCCATTCATATTCACATTGGTTAAGGACTCTGACTTTGAAGTCTCAACATTTATATATTATATATTATTGTCAAAATGTTATTAAAAATAATTTATCTCATAAGAGACCCCAGTAGTAATGCATGGGCCTTTTAAAGTCCAAGAATGATTTTTGTTCAGGTTGGTTTAGCGTTGAAATACATTAAGTGCTAACATTGTCTGGTATAAATTGTGGTGAGACTAATATTTGAAATAGCTATATTCTTTTCTAATATATGATTTGTTCAGATTATAATTAAGAGACCCTCCTGGAACCCTCTCACAAATTTATTTGCACAGATCCCTGCAGTGAACAAGCTTAGAAATCAACTGTTACATATTGTTTATCAGAAGTTATATTTTGGAAAGACATGCATTGAAAATCGTGGTTTTAAAAAGTTCTGTAATTTCAGTATCCACATAACCATCAGCAACCATGGACAATGTATGATTTTAATAGTTAGTATGACTTTTCCATGTTTCACTTTGCAGCCATTATCCTCTTCAATATCCCTAATGAATTGCATATATAGCCAATATAAATTTGTTTTATGTATATACTTTTTCAGCACCATGTGAGTCATTTAATGTCCCAAAATTGAGTTCCTCTCTGGGTCCTCTTCAAAACTCTTGTCTTTGTGTATGATTGCAGGGCACATTTGATACTAAAGATGCCACAGCTTCTGCCCATGCGGGGATAACCCAGGCAACAGCCTACTACCCTTATGATCCTACCTTGGGACAGTACCAGTATGACAGGTATGTTGCTTCTATGACAATGTGACTTCTGCTGAATTTTATGTTTATATGGTCTCTTTGTTTAATGCAAAGTGGCACAGGATGGAAAACTGTTATATCCAGTTAGAAATCCACTAGACCTCATCTTGAGCTGCTCAGCCCACTGTCACACTGGTGTGCAGGCGTATGGCAGATGCTTTATGCAGCTAAAACAGGAAGTAAATCTCAAACTATTGTACACTAGTGTAGGGAGAGTTTTCCCACCATCAATGCAGTCATTCCTTAGAGGTCAAGGCCATTTTCATCACGTCAAGCAACACTGGGTGATCAACTTCATTTCATGACACATTTCTTTCCTGATGAGGCGATGTGCTCCAGAAGACTCATGGGCCTTTCAGGAAGGCATGAGGCCTCGTCAGTGTTGTGAAGAGAGTGTCTGCCATACTGAAAGGTCTTCCCAATAATGAGATGACATCTAAATGCACTCTGTGACGTGGTGAAATGAGAATGACAACTACATCTTATTATGTCAACTGTGATCAAACCGCTCTTTGAATAGAACCAGCAACAGGACAACATAGGATAGTACAGAAAACACTCTTTGTTTTTATTGTGTTGGGCATTAACTGATCAGCAAAGTGTCATATTGATTAGCTTTATTGCAAAATGAGAGTTCATATAACCCAAAACCCAAGAGCTGACTTCTTTTAACCAATTGCTCTAATTTCAGTTAAGTGCAAAAGGTGTCAGGAGGAATGCTAATAAGTGCAGCAAAAGGCCTAAGTCGAAGGCAAACAGAATTAGTGGCACTCAGAAAAACAAGCAGGCCTACTGTCGTACCACTCTGCGCCTGTCTTTTACCTGAGGGCCCATCATTACACTCAATAAAGCAATTTTACAGTCTATTTTATCTGTGAGGGAGCAACACAGGGCATGGTAAGGTGCAGCGCTCACCTCCTTTTGATTCCCTTAGCAGTGCTTGACCTGCAGTAAGCTATACCAAGCAATAAAGGCCTCATAAAAGCCTCCCCTGAGAGGATTTTTACAGCTCACAGCTGACTGAAAATCAACACTGCATTTTAAATGTAGGCAGATATTTGTGGGAGAGGAAAGGGTATGGAGGGAGTCGTATGCTGCGCTAAGAATGGTTTTAAATAGGTCATACATTGATATTGGAAAATATATATATACATGAAGTCCAAATACACTTGACAATAGTACTTGTAAAACATTTAACATGGTAGAATTTGCATATTTCAAAAAAATACTGATAGCAGATTTACATTGGATTCCAGCATAGGGGCTGCAGAGGCTATGTACTTTCTATCTTGTACAGTATTCTGCACATGGTCCTAGCAAGTCAAATATAATTATATAAAACAATGTACTGACAGTTTTCATTTTACAGTTTACCAAGGGCCAGATAATACACTCTGTATGGTGTGTTTCAAGGGTGGTGGTTTACTTTTTACCTGCACCTCCCTTGTACTTTCTAAACAATGTCTCTTAATAGACATTTATATGTGATGTCTAGCTTTACTTTTCAGATATTTCCACAATTATAGCAGCAGATAGGTTTATGAGTGGGGCTGCCAGGGTTATAAAGCATGTTATGCATAATTTCAAGAAGATACCAAGAAGCAGATGGCTCTGTCATGGAAACCGCCAGGGCAACACATTCCAAATTGCCATGCAACAAGCGTCACATATTATGTTTACCCTCTCATTACCACTGTGGTTGTGTTCTTCTCATTAACAGATACGGTTCCATGGATGGGGGAACGAGGCGGAAGAACGCCACACGCGAGACAACCAGCACGCTGAAGGCCTGGCTGCAGGAGCACAGGAAGAACCCGTATCCCACTAAAGGAGAGAAGATCATGCTGGCCATCATCACCAAGATGACCCTGACGCAGGTCTCCACCTGGTTCGCAAATGCCAGGAGGAGGCTCAAGAAGGAGAACAAGATGACATGGCCACCTAGAAACAAGGGCTCAGAGGAGAAGAGATATGACGAAGATGAAGATGGGTCTCAGGAGGAGCAGATAAAGAGCGAGAACAATGAGGATGGTTAGTGTCACAATGCCTCGATGCTCTGTGGAAATAAAGATCAACTTTAGCGTTATGCTGAATTGTTTGGCAGTATATTGTAATATTGATAGTGTATTCATGACATCTCTTAAAAATCCATTGTTATGTTGGGTTGTTATGTTGTACAGTGGGGCGTTTCTGTTTGGGAATAGAAACATTCGTCAACTAAAGTGTTTGAAATGAGAGCATGTGTAAATAGCCGGTTTTAGCAACTGTTTCTTATTTCATTACTCTCGCAGTCACTCACTTGGATGGATCAGGATATTAATTAGGGTAGAACAACTTTCAACCACACTCCTGTGCAAAGTTCACTGCTACCATGCATCTAATGAAACTTAAATCTATTTACTTTTCACATGACACATCATAAAGTGGGACGGTGTTACCACACTGGCATTTTTTTCTTTTCTTTCAAAAATGTCAAGTAGAATAAGATCTGATAAAATCTACTCATCAGCGTAAGGTATTTGATGTGCTAAAGTGCCATCAGTCTTGCATCATAGTTTTATATTTGAATGTGTAATTTTACCAGGAATATTATTAATGTGATAATATTAGTATTGTTCAAACTGTATCACACTGAGAGGAAACAAGGGACAGTCAGGCCTTCCAATTTGTTTAGTTTAACATTTTGTCCTTCAAAAATGCACTGTGCTGAAATCACTTTATTTATTTGTATTTTTTAAAAATGTAACTTGTCAACAACACCAGCAGGACTCTGGTCCTCATAAGAACTTTTAAGCTATGTAATACAATTAAACAGGCCTCTGTCAGTTCCACATAGGGATATGGTGGAAGTGAAAGCAAGTTTAGATATCTTTTTAATTACTGAGCTGATCATAATTTAATATTTCTGATAGGCCAAAATGCATTTAGTTAATAATTAGTTAATAAATTAGTATATCAAACTGTCTATCTAAACTGTATATCTAAACTTTATACTGGGTCAATATTGACGTATGCCTTTTTTTTTCTCATGATAGTAAGAGGCTGGATATGTATTCACCACAATCTAGCTGCAAACATTAATTCCTTCTTTAAAGTCGAACAACTGTACTTTTAAAAATTGTGATTGAAAGTTAAATACTTTATTTGAGAGAGACTGATCAGGATGCCTTAATCAGATCGAATCATGTGACACAGTATCTTTCACTGAAGTGTCTGATGTCTCCTCTCTGCTCTCTTTCTCCCAGAGACCAGGAGTCGGGCTGATAAGGACCTCCAGTTGAGCGATCTGGACGATTTCGACACGCTGGAGTCTGAGAGCTCTGAGTGTGAGTTGAAGCACCGATACCACATGAACACACACATGTCAACAACGGGCGACTGCCCCACCGAGCACCTCATCAAGGACGCGTCTCTGAAAATTCCCATCCCTGTTTCTCTGGGAGGGGAGCAGGACTTGAGCAAAGGTTGTCTCAAAACGAGCCCGGAGGATTTCCAACTGGACAGCAGACAGCAGGTGAAAGCATGCTATAACCAGCAACAACAACAGCACCAGATAGTAGACGGCAAACCGCGGATCTGGTCTTTGGCCCAAACTGCGACGTCCCTCAACCAGACTGAGTACCCGTCCTGTATGCTGAGGTGCCAGCCGCCGCCCTCCTCCCTCACCCCATCCCCCGCCGCTACCTCACCCGTGACCGGCCTGGACAACAGGCAGGACTCGCCGGTCACGACCCTGAGAAACTGGGTGGACGGGGTTTTCCACGACCCCTTGTTCAGGCACAGCACATTGAGCCAGGCTCTGACCAACACCACCGTCTCTTGGACCACGAACGCCAAAGGCGCCATTCTGGAGGCTGAGAGGAGCACGGCAGCCTTGCAGCAGCACCAAGACTCCTCCAAAGACAGTGACATGAGTTTCCCAAAAACTATCAACAAACTCTTCTGTTCCTAACAAAACCAAATGACCCTTTTATTGCGAAAAGAGAGAGACTTTTTGTGACTGACTGAAAGTCGGATGGAAAAGCTTATTTCGTCTCTATGATTCCCTCATTATGTTTTATTCGTTTGAGGAAAAAGCAGTGTTAGCTATATACTGTTACATTGGCGTTACACTAGTGACATGTCCGATTGGCTGAGCATATTTCATTTAACGCACGCACAAAACATATCGAAACGTATAACTAAAAGTTTACATATTGGGAAAAAATGGGCCTAAGGTTTACATGTTTTTTCTTTTTTTTTCTTTTTTTTATTTACTACGTGCATGCAAATGTAATTGAATTTAGGTTTCAGAAGTTGAGCATCACTATTAAAAGAAAAAAAGTCTCACAAATGCACAGCTCTCTTTGGAAGTGGATGAGAGCGTCTCAACTTTGTTCACTGAAAATAAAAGCAGTCGGTTTCTGAACAGCGCCTGTGATGTTGGGTTAATAGTGCGAGTTGCTGTCCATGGTGCTGAAATAAGGGTGGGGGGGTGGAGGACTACCTCGGCCTTGCTATTCTTCCCTGATCTGGTTTTGCATGTTTTTCTTTCATGGAAAAAAAAATCGAGTCATTTACAACTAGGACACATGAGGCCCTGCACGCCTGAACAGAGAGGGCCATTTTTAACGCAATCTACCCCATTCCAGTCCATTCTCAACCCATTAAAACATGCGCAATCTAACATCTACCATGTGTTATTTTTCAGAAAACATCGACTCTTATTCAGTGACAGCCAGAAAATGAGGCAGCTCAACCCTCAAGACAGAGCAATATCAGTATCTAAGATCTGCCTCATTAATTCCCTCTAAACAGGGTGTAATTGGGATGTCCGCAGTCATATTTCATGTCAGGCTATTGATTCTCTGCTCTCTGATAATATTATCGAAACATCTCAACATCGCCTATGATGCAGCTGTCAAAAGGGTAAGTTATTCGCCATACGTCCATTAATGGGTTCAAAACGTAGGCCCTGGGAAATAATCTGAAGTGAGGAGTTTTCGTTTTGACACTAACCCCTCAATTTCATAGAGACGGGGCCCTACAGAAAACATCCGGGATGCTGATTCCTCCCCCTGAAAAGTGAAAGGGCTTGGCGAGAGAGGCACTCACGTCGTCTAAAAGTGAAAAGGGCAAAGGAACTCGAATTAGTTGTTGTAGATAAAAGGGCAAAAAGAAAGGAGTCAAGGGTACTTGACAGTAATGGCGAAAGTGGAGCTCTCGGGGGACTCTGTCTGTCCTGTGAGAGGGGAAAGGGGAAGGGAGGGGGGGCTTCAGTGATGAATTTTAATGGGAAAAGCACATCTCTCCCCCTCTTGGAAGAAAGTGCAATGGTGGACAAAAGGGATTTTCTATAAATCGGAGTCAGGGTGTATGTTTCTATTTGCTTTATAGCTCGGAAACCTTGCCTGCAGCATTTCTAAAGCAAAGTTGACATGACCGCAAAATAAAGAAGACATAAAAAAGAGGAAAGACATAAATATTGTCAGAGAAGAGATATCTGACAGGTGCACGGTTAATAGGTACTCGTTTTTATTTATACGGGGTTGTTTTGTTTTTTTTTTTTACACAATTTCCTTAATGTAGGCATGTCAGCTGTTATAAGCCTACATGTAAAAATATGTATTTAATTTTTCATGGCTACTGATAGAAAAATCAGGCCAGAGTTTAAGTCCCCACAGATAAGACAATATAGCCTCGACGTTTAATTAATTTAGCATGAAGACAGATTTTATTGGACCTCCGATCCAAGCGGCTTTTTATCTGAGAGAAAGAGACACGAAGTAAGACGGGGGGGGGGGGCGACACAGAGAGAGAGAGAGAAGCCAGCTATAACTAAATCATTCAGCCGTGGCAAATGCGAACACACAGAGGGAGCGAGATGGTAAATTAACAGGAGCTTTTTACATAGAGACCAAATAAAACTGTAATCAGCGACGCGTTACTTTTCATTAAGCGGGTTTGACAGGAGCATATTCAGCCACTCCGACACAGGAGCAGGGTCCAGGCTGAAATAAACTGCTCTCAACCCAAGAGTCATAAGATAATTCCTTAAGCTCCATTAACAACTCTTAGCCGCAGGAAATGGGCTCCCCCTGAAAACATCTCCAAATCTAAAAGCTTTATCGACCTGGCAAACCTCAGCTGATGGCTTCTCTCTTTTTTTTACCCCACTCCCCTCCCCTTCACACCCTCACCTCTCTCTTTCTCACTCTCTCTCCCTCACCCCTCCCATTCTATTTTTTCAACTTAAGGGACAGAAACGTCCAACTGAGGTAATAGACTCTGACACAACACATTAAATGGGAAATGAGAAAAGGAGACAAAAGGGCACCCTTAAACGCCTTTTAAACGTTACCAATTAGAGGTTTAAAACTTGAATAAGATGAAGGCCTTTGGCATATGCCTGACTGATGGGACATTTAACTGGATAACTTCCTGGCTTGGTTAAAAGCAGCATGTTAGTGAGCGCAGTATGTAGTCCTCCTGTGAGGTTGCCAAGTCAAGGGATTTATACACAGCTTTATACCTTTCTGAATAAAACCTCCACCATGTCATGTGCAACATGATTGTCTCCAGATAAGTATTTTTTTTAACCCCACATCGGTTAAAATAATATCCTAAAAGTTATGGAACCTTTTAGTACTTCTGCCTTCCTTCCTCACCTTTTTTGCTTTTAAATAGCACCTTGTCAAAAACACATGCTCTGTTTGTAGTGGTAGAAGAAGGCCCACAAAGCTGACTGAACACACAACAATCTGAAGCAGCTTCCCCAGAGAGAGAGAGAGAGAATGGGTCAGGTTAACTCCACTGTGACCCTGAGCCATAAATATATTTACACATCATTACACATCAACATACACACACTCAAACTCACACAGATGCACAGAATCACGTTCAAATGCTTGCGCATAACATACACACACACACACACACACACACACATCAGACTTACTTGAATATTTAATATATTCGTTCACTAACATTAATATGGCGAGAATAGCAGTAATGTGATTAAAGCTTAAATGAAAATATGAAGCATGACCTCACACAAAAGAGCAGTGTAGAGGGACCACACACACACACACACACACAGAAGCAGAAAGCACAATGGTGTTATGGCTGATGCTAATGCTGAACATCCCTTTCAAGAATCAATGGAATGGCCTTTTATTCCAATTAAAATGAAGTGCATTGTTAACAGAAAATATAAATTCACAGCTACAATAAGCAAAATAGCCTGTAGGTGTGGAATGATATCATTTCAAATACATGCTTTTCACCCCCCAGAGGATTACATTACATCTAAATGTCAGTTAATGTGAATGCTTGGCATGGCTGATCTTAGCAAATGAACATATTGATATAATACAGAATAATACACCAAGTCGATAAGTAGAGGAGTTCGTAGAGGCAAGTAGAGAAGACCAAAATAGAACACTCTACACACAGAGAAGTTAAAATTTCCAGTTGAGTTCCATATTTTTGAGATGAAAGTTGCATCGGTCTCATCATCATTCACCAGCCACCAGGATGGCCCTCCACAGCTGTCAGGTTGAGGTGTAGAATATTTACCCATCTACTTTAAAATATGAAGTGCCTCCTCTTATTCTTCCTCCACTGCTTGGAGATGGCCATGGTGTGTGTGTGTGTGTGTATGTGTGTGTGTGTGTTTGACCACAAGTGTGAATTTGTGGCTGTGTTCAGAGCCCTGCTGCCAAAAGGACATGTCCAGGGTGTGCCTTTAGGCCCCAGTGACTGGCTTCTATCAGGCCTCTATCATCACCTCCCTGGAGTGGTTCCACAGGTCAAGAGGTTTTAGCCTGAGGGGCATCGCTTTTCACTGTCTTAGCCGTCTCAGTCGGACTGACAGAACTTTTCGGGTGTATGTTACGGATAAAAAAACGGCACCTAAATCAAGTACTATTTTTTTTTTATTACAAACATGTTACAAGGTGTCTTCGCAACTAGGGAATATAAAATAAATCACCATAAACTTTGGCATACTTCATACCTCACTATGCTTACAAGTGGTTGCGCCCCCCCCCCCCCCCCCCCCCCCCCACAAAAAAAAAGGCCTGGATTGTAATCTCACATGCTCTTAAAGTCAGGGGAAAGGTTAAAAGGGTCTCATTATGGGTCATCACAACACACTTAAACTCTGTCAACCAACTTTGACTCAGTTACGCTCCCCACCAGATAACTGAGATTCAGTAAGCAGGGATCCAAGTTGTTTGCTGTCTGTTTATTATAAGGATGAATTGTGATCTGTATTTCTAGTCTGCTATATTCCCAGTATTTCTCAATTTCATGAGACATCTAATATTACAGTAGTAGTGCACTCCTTTCTAAAACTGAGGATATTCAGGCAGCTTGATGCAATTTAATGGAGAAAACAACCAATATTCCCACAGATGCTTATGTCTCATTATGGTGTTTGATGCACATGTACACTTAATATTTCTAATGGACATGTTGGATGAAACACCAAAAGGAAATAAAAGTTAAAAAATACATATTCATATGTACTCGGCGATAAGGTGTTCCCATGTGGTTGAAGCAGTGATGCTAAGTCAAATCTTATTGCCCTAAGAGTTACTTGTGGATCAGATGTACGCATGCCACAGCATCTTGTAGTCGTAATGTGTTCACTGTGATTACATTGTGAAGAGCTGCATCTGTGGAATTTTGTGATGTTATGTAAGCCAGTTGTAGTTGAGTTGGTATAGTTACACACAAAAAGGAAAAACAAAGAAAATGAGTTGGACATTGTTTTTTCATCTACAGTACTGCTAAAGCCATGTAGAAGTAATTGCTAAAGGTCAAAAGAGACTGTGTTTTACCAACACATTTGTGTTTATCATTCAGGACAGATCAATACAATATTGTTGTTTTAAAGAACAAAAGCCAGGGGAGACTTAACACTGACCTTTGCTTCTATTTCCCATTGTGTTCAAGAGGTCCACCAAAACATACAAATGAGGCCCTCAGGTTTCTCTGGATATAAAAGCTTTTTTAAAGTGCTTGCTGGGTGTTTAACTGTGAAAGGTATTGTATACTTTTTCGTTCAATAAATCTCCTTTAAAAAATCACTTAGAAGAGAAATCTTACACAGCCTTTTGTCCGTTGTCCTGGCTGTTGTTATTTAGACTGCCATAAGAGACAGAAATGTATACTTGAAGTTTAACTGAAACTTTAATCCTCCAAAAGTCTATATAATAGGTTATTATCAACCTGATGTTTCCTTTACTGGACACCATCACTGTGCACCTCTGTAGGAACTCAGTTACAGTAATGTGCAACTTGGAGCAATAGCATTATCAACTTGTTATTTCACAATACTCATCTTTTCTTTATTGATACAATTTGCACACTGGCCTCACAGTATTCTGTGCAACCCTGTCTCCTGGAAATGGCATTTATATACTACTAATTTACAACAGGAAATATATACATTTGGATTATGTTTTTTATCAGCATGATTAAGAAACATTAATTAACACATTGCCAAGTTACAAGATGATGCTACTGATGTACAAACAAAATCTTCACTGACAACCGTTTCCATTTGTTGTCCCACAATCTATTGTCTCAAAGCAACTACAACATGATAAAGAAGTTAAGTTTAGGTTACACACTTGTTTAAAACTGCAGTAACTGATCATCCCTTTTAAAGTTTATTTGGCAAACCTGTTAGCAAATACTTGCTTATTTACACATCCAGCAGTTACAGAGAAACATTAGCATTCATCTAGTATTCACTTTCCTCTCTACCAACTCCTGAGTCTGGAGGGAAATATCTGTCTCTTTAGCATTTTGCTAAATGCTTCAGTATGTTCACTACCTAGCCGCAAAACAACAATATTGTATTGTTATATTGCAACAATATTGTATTGTACCTAGCCTATGTATGTCTGTTGTTCGATGCTGAGCAGGTAGTGCACAATGCACTTTTTGGAGCTTTTTCATTGAAAACAGCTGCCTGCTGGAGCCAAAAATAACACAATTGTGGGCCAGACAGCTAAACTGGATGGTTAACAACTTTTTACAGCTTAACATGGACAAGACTGAGGTCCTTAATGTTGCCTCCGATAGCATAGCTCCCATGATCGCTCAGCATACTGGGTCACTTTCATCAGCTGGATAGTCAAACCTCAAGAAGTTTGGTGTGTTTTTGATGAATATATCAAGTCTTTGGCCTGTTTCTTTCATTAAAAAAACATTGCCAGACTAAAACCTTTTGTGTCAAAACAAGAACTAGAGATGATTCATGCATTTATTTCATCCCAGTTAGACTACTGTAACTCCCTCTTTGCCTATCTCAGCAAGTAATCCCTGGGCCGTCTACAGATGGTCCAGAACGCTGCCTGGAACCAGGTCTAGCAGAACCAGGTCTAGCAGGACCAGTCACATCACACCCGTCCTGTCATCGTTACATTGGCTCCCTGTGAGGTTCAGGATTCAGTTTAAGGTTCGTGTTTTCACATATAGCCCTGCTTGGTCAGACACCTGGGTACATTTCCGACCTGCTTCACTCGTATATCACCAATAGGCCACTTAGGTCTTCAAACCAGGGCTTACTAGATGTTCTGTGCGCTTGACTGAAAACATAAGGTAATCGTACATTCCAAGTAGTGGCTCTGACACTGTGGAATGCTCTTCCCTCAGACTTATGTTCTACAGTCTCTGTTGATGCCTTTAAAAAACATAAAGACTTATTTAAGCTGGTCTTTGTCTTGCCACATGATGTCTAAAGTATGCACACTTATGTGTTTTAGGGTCTGTTACTGACTATTGACTATTGACTAACTGACTATTTTACGAATTTTATATTGTTGCTCATGTTTTATTGATTGATTATTATTTATTACTATTTCACATTGTTGCTTTTGTTTTACTGCTGTTTCTTATATACATGGCTTTATTAGTTTACTCTTGTAAAGCCCTTTATCTGTGAAATAAACATTACTTACTTACTAACTTTACTAAATAATGCGCTGAAACTCCCTGTAAAGCTCTATAATGCTGAGGAGAGCAGCAGATTCAGGTGAAAATTCTCTGTAGGTTCATTACCTGACGTTACTTGAAGTGACTTTTTTCACACTGTTGTAGCCACATTAAGGAAAGGTCATGGTCTTGATTTGTCAGATGAAATGTTTATTTCAACATTTAACCGCAATATTTCCCTAACCTTGATCAAAGTGCATATATTCCCTGACAATGAGCATACAATTTACCACTGAATGCTCATTGTCCACCCTGACTACCTCCCTCCGAGTTGCAAAAAAGCATTGCCAAACCCAATCCAGGCAGCAATTGTAAAAATGTAAATAGGTTGGGATTGTGAGTCAGCATCAGTTAAAATGGTTGTTTCTGCATCTGCTAGAAATAAAACCAAAATCAACAAGAAAACCACCAAGTAAAACATAGTAATGCTACAATATAACCCCTTTTTACTAGTTAGGAAATGCATAATGCTGCAGACTGTTGGTATTTCCCATCAGCCATAACAGGCTTGTCCAGCTGCATGGTTGCTGATCATTATTGTTAGGGCTTGTCTGATCATGCAAAATTAGTTTGCTCAGTGGTGGCAGTGGTTTAACTGTTTGCTCTTATGCAAGTTGAAATTAAATTCAGCCAACCATTATGTTTCAGCATGGCTGTTCTAGTAAAATACACAACTGTAGCCTAAATTCTTCTCCAATTGTAATGGCAGACAAAGACAGTCAGACCAGCAGGCAAACTTTGTTATATTTCTCTAACCTTAACCTATTGTTTTAATTGTCTAATTTAAACCATAGTTTATGTGTCAAAACCACAATCTTTCCTTAACCATAACCATACCACAGTCCAGATATTGCGCAAAGCAGGAATTTAGAAAAAATACTTAGACCTTGAACGTAATTGAGGGTTTTTCCCAGTCGTCCAATTGTCTGGCAACTAGGTTGCAGCCAGCCAGTCATGATGTTTTCCTCGGAGCGACTGAAAAAAAAAGTGTGCTTTAATGTCTAACAATGGATTGTCTTGTCAGACTGTTTGCCAATTAGTTTATCAATAAATTATCTGTGGTCTTCTATCTGTCTTGTTTGCATGTGAAGTTGTTGTTTATTTGTTTGTTTGTTTTTTTGAGTACTGCTGTGACCTTTGTTAGTCTCATTATAGAAAAAAGTTCCTGCATTGGGACTTCCATTATCTGAAAATGGTGTATTGGTGTTGGTGTTGTCTGACTCAATGTTTTCACTGAAGAATGTTAACAGTCCTATAAAAGTTCTCAGTAACCAAACTTCTTTCTCACTCAAGCAAGAAGTCTGTGGCTTAGGTACAGCCATGTTAAACAATATTTACTACCCCAAATGCAAGATGAAGATGCTATAAAGCTTTCCTTTGCATTAAGCATGTTTTAGTCACTCCAGCCATTGCTGCATGTCTTTGTGGACATGAAATGTCCACAAAGACATTTGGGACATTTCCGATGGGTTTGTCCGATGGGTTTGTCCGATGGGTTTGCAACAGGAACCAGCATTTTATAAAGTATGCGGTACACCTTGAGTTTTTTTGCAGCAGCGAGAATGAAGGCAAAGAGGTTCCAAAATAGCACCTCTAACAAGTCCCGCAGAGAGAGGAAAAGAGACACCTTTGTGGGCACATTGCTCCTGGGCTACAACATGTAGTGTGACGACTCAGTAACTCCAACAGGTCGACTTTAGACTATTTGGAGAGTTTTGAGAGACAGCCTGGCCAACTGTGAGGATGTGCTCTGACGCGCTAGGTGATTCTCCGTCTGCCGTGCGTCTCAATCAAGCCTAATGTCTGCTTCCTGACTTCTCCATCGTTACCCTTCGCTCTCCTTCCTCTCAGCTTTTCTTTCTGTCTCTCCTCTCCTCAAGTGGAAGAAGGGGGATTCATTTCCCCTCTAAATTATGATGAGTCAGCCAAGCGATGTGCCTCCCACCTTCCTCAGAAATAACTGTTTGACGCAACCTACAAGCTGTATTTTCACTTGACAATCCAGCAGGAGAAGGGGGAGACAGCTTCTTTGTTCACAGGCTTGTAGGTGCACTGGACGGGTTGTGACTAAGTTTACAGTGTCCGCAGGCTGTCAGGCTAGCTGGGACTTTACGGTGGACAAGGCTCTTTGTTTGCCATTCAGTGGAATATTTCACAGGCATTCCCAATGTGTGTTTTTGCACCCCTTTTGACAGGTAACATTTACCCACTTCAAAATTACCACAGCGCCAAAATGCATGGATTTTAATATAAAAATAAACTGCTCTCTCAGTAACATATGAGATTGCTTATTTGGGGCATTCTTCTGGAAACATCCTTGACATATACAGAAATGTGTCGATGTTATTGGTCATACTGGTACAAAAAAATGGACTTATTGATGATTGGTGAGTGTTGTATATTGTATAACACATAGGGTAGTTAACTGACACTTACATGAAAGAGTCTACTGTAATCTTCTTTCACAGAAAAATCCTA
Source organism: Micropterus salmoides (assembly GCF_014851395.1). Lineage (NCBI taxonomy): Eukaryota > Metazoa > Chordata > Actinopteri > Centrarchiformes > Centrarchidae > Micropterus > Micropterus salmoides. The sequence continues at coordinate 23,306,433 of NW_024040152.1, read as the reverse complement.
CTTTACAATTAGCTTCCAAAAAGAACTTGCTTACTGAAAAAAACAGTTAAATACAAACAAAGTTAGTGATCACCATTGTGCCTTTTTGAGACACACATCATGAAATCTATTTAAGAATAACTGCATAAAAGTATATTTGGCCATGTTAAATATTTCTGAGAGGTACTATCTTAAGTCATAACAAGTCAGGTGTTCCCTGAGTCTGGTAGTGGGGTGTGTGAGGTTCATCCCTGCATAAGCAGTGTGTGGGACTGGTACAGTGGCTGCGGCTGACTGACCTGCCTGCTCATTAAGGCACTAGCGAGCCCATTTGGCCTGCTCCTGTAATGGGAGCCTGTACTGTGTCAGAAACACTTATTTGCTCCACAGCCATCACAGAACATTAACATTCACGACAGCTCGTCACATGAGGGTGGGTGAGGGGGGTCAGAAGGGTGTCTGAGAGGGTTTGCTCATTGCCCCAGTCCAGTCACACACACACACAAACATGGGTCTGCCAGGCATTTCACACGCACATACAACAGGCCTGCATTTCATCCATGCACATATGCACAAACACGACACACCTAAAACTGCAGCATATGCAGGCTCTTAGATAATATGTATGGACTCTTGCATGCATGCGCACACACATGCACTGACACATTTCCTTTCTTTTAACACTTTCGGAGATCACATGCTCTCTCTCCCACACACACACGCACACACTTCAAAACCCTGCGTTCTCACACTCTAGGAAACATGCAATCAGCCCTCTAAGTAAAGGTCACATTTGCAATGCAGGTGACTCAAGCAGAAGGGAGCAGGTAATTGGCTGACGGGAAGGGGAGAACTAATACCTCATCTCTGAAAGATAATGTGATGGATGGGAAATGCTTGGCATTGGGGTAATTAGATGTGTTTGGAGGAGACTAGACCAGGCCAGGGCCTCCACTTATAGCGAGTGGAAGTAAAGACAGGGTGTGTGTGTGTGTGTGTGTGTGTGTGTGTGTGTGTGTGTGTGTGTGTGTGTGTGTGTGTGTGTGTGTGTGTGTGGGGGGGGGGGGGGGGGGTGCAGTCAAAGACAGATAAAGATAATGTAAGCTTTAACATTATGCATGTTTTAAGATAGTGAGATTTAGGAGAATATAGTGGAATTGATATTTCAATGCCACCTCATATTGGAACTGAGGATCAGCTGGAAATTAAATTAAGCACCACATCAGGGGACATTGTGGCACAGTTTAGCATGAAGCACAGTAAATCAAACATGTGTTTCAGTGGCTTCTTTGAGCAATGCCCTTTAGTTACAGCAGCTGCCGGAAAATAATATGATTGTGTAGAAATGAAACCAAAAATATAAGTGACAATTATTTACAATATATATATTTCTACATGCAAAAGCTTGTCACATGCATGAACTTGTGCTGAAGAAAGGAAGGGGTCATTAGATGCATGCATCTCAGTGTGGCATATTACTTATATGCCACTTATATAAATATGTTCATTTGGAAACTGTATAATGATTAGCTCATAAAGAGAAATTCACTTTCACTTTAGTTGAAATTTTCTGTGCAAACTGGAAGAAAGGACGCATACTGGCATGACAGCACACATACTGGAAGAAGAGAAAAGGCACACCAGAAAGGAGGGAAAAGAGGAGTGCAAAGCGTTCTAATTGAAGTGGGCCAGCTGTGGTGGGGTGAAACCCTTTAAGACACATGCATTATTTACATAGTGTGTGTAGCTGTGTGGGCCTGAGCGTGTGTGTCTGTGTGAGACACCCTGTCTGCATCACACCTCCTTTGGCGAAGGAATATATTCTATCACAGGGCACCCAAGTGGAAACAAAGACTCAGAGATTCTCCATATAGACTACATACACAGTCGAAGAGAGGAGGGTCAAAATGGAAATATCGTCATTGACACTGCTCATAGGGCTGGGGATGAAGGAATTACAAGCAATCTGGTATTTGAAGGAAAGCAACATACTGTCACACAATAATAAAGAATGAATATTACAATTCATTATATTCAAAATTTTCACATCCTTGCTAGATTTAAGAATTTGTAATCAGTGAATTTCATCGCTGATTACAAATTTAAACCCTGTATACTCCTCTCCTCTTCCCTCACCCGGCAGGTTATTGCCACTGTGTGCAAATAAGATTAGTAGGTTGTATTTTCTCAGGTCTCTGCATTGAAACAGTAAGCCTGGCTGTGTATATAATTAGAGAGAGATTATGGCAAGGCCACTGCCAGCGACCACGGCCAACTGACATTTTGTGTGTGTGTGGCCCGGACTGTGGTTGTTGTGCAGTGGCCTCTCCGTAATCTCTGTGTAATTGTGATGGTGTGTGTGTGCGTCCGGTTGTGTGTACAGGACTGCAGGTGATGTTTGAAGTGTAGCAGAGCCAGGACTTTGGAAAGTCCTGACAATATGGTGTCTCTGAAAATGTGTAAAATGTAAAGTTTTGTGTATGTTGTAATTTACCACCTGATACAGTAAGAGTTGTAGAATGACTGGTATACTGTGAACACACTATATGGCAATGGATTAAGGTCCCTTTACATGCTAAAAATGTGTTCATTTGCTTGTCAGTGCTTGCCCTTTGTTACTCCAGGCTTCAACTCATAGTGTAAACACGCACCCCTGTGAACTTGGCAGATGTCTGTGGCCAGTATCTATCCTCCTGATGGCCCCGGCTGTTTGACTTTGATGCCATCGATATCCTGTTTATTCAGTCTGCATAGGAATAATCACTTCAGTAAATGTGTAATATTTTGCAGGATTTATAGGTTTGTAGGTCAGAATTGTTTTTCAAACACACTGAATGGTGGGGTATTTCAAATTCCAAACCATATGACCACGCTCGGTGTCAAAAAATGGAATTGGTATAAAGAAAGGATGAATGGATGATTACAAGGTGAAGTAGTAAACAGGTCAACACCAAAAAATGTAAATCTTTTAGCAATACCCCCCTGCATTTAGCTTGCATGTATAATGTATGTTTTCCCTTTTAACTCACCTTCCACTCTTCCACATTGACTGTCTTCACCTCACTGTACGTCTTCCTTTTTAATTATTCATAGGAATTAAAAAATTGGATACATATTGACATTAATCTAGTTTATGCTCAAAAAACAAACAAAACTAAACACATTTTTATTCATTTATTTAAAGCTATTGTATTTGTCTTCTAAAATCTTACAGGCCATCTTATTTTAATTGTAATCTATGGTATGTTACATAAATAACGGGTCACTCACATCTCAAGGCATGTAGGATTTTTTGGACAAAAAGCCCATGCAATTAAGTATTAAATTCCACAACAAAATACGAATTTGAAAAGTTAAAACCTTTTCTTTCATCAAACACTCTGCAACAGCACCAAAAGCAACACAATGCCTCTATCTCCCCCCTTGTTTTCCATTTGCTTCCCATCACTCCATGTTGCCTGAAAGTTCCTAAATAATAGAAGAATTATGGGTATTTGATTCAGCTATTTTTCACGCACAGTTTCACACAAATCTACGCTCAGAGCGCTTTTCTAACTGAGTGAAGAATCTTCATAGTGGTTTGCTGTTGCCTCCTCTAATAGATGCCTAACAGCTCCCCACTCTCGCCTCTTGCAATTAGTTTCCATTGAATGCTATTGATTTTTACCCCCTTTCAATTACATAGACAAAAGTCAACCACATAGATGTTTGTAGTCATTAGGAGCTATTCTTTGTGTCTTCTCCAATACTAATTATGTCTGGCTGCTGGTGTTTGTTATCCTCCCTGGATGAAAAAAATAAAAACTCCAAGAGGGAAAAAAATAGAATCACTACATGCATCAGTGGCCATCTGGGGTCCTGTCGTGTGTATGCATGTGTGTGTATGTGAGTGAGCGGCTGAACGCATGGCTATCCTGCCACCGTGAAGCCTATGGAGAATACACCTAATAAAATAAATATGACTTGGATAAAGAAAAAAAAGTAGAAAGTGTTTGTCCCTTGGCACGTCTCTCCCAGAGTGTGTAAAGCTATTGTGTTTTCTATGTGGCCTGGAGTGTCTGCTGCATTGTTAAAGGAATGTTCCCAGAAATGTCTTTGTTGTATTTGATTTTAAGTAAATCCTGACAATAAATGGCTATTTCCTGTGAACAGAATTGTGGATTTATCCTGAAATCTGTTTGAAGATGAAACAGGTGGAGAAGGAAAGGAAAGGAAAACAAAATAATATTTGACACAGCATTTATTTTGGTGACAAAATAGATTCAGTTGTATGTGAAGTGATGAATACTAGGCAAGCTTTCCTTTTTTTATTATTGGTCTTTGATGACTTTAATGTTCCTTTAAGACATTATAACAGTTTTACTGACTAACTACTCAGATTTTTTTCATGATTCCCTCTTCCTTGCAGATGTAGTGAAAATGTTGCAGATTCGAGAGTAAAAGGTTGCACAGGTCTCTGTATTTGAACTAACCTCTGTCCTATATTTACACATCCTCTAAACAGGAATGCCATGCATATGTACAGAACAGATTTGGCTAGCATTTCTGAGTTGAATCATTATGCCCTTTCCTCTGCATGGCAGCAGTTCAATGATAGCTCTGAAAAGGGAATGGGCATATTATGGCACGGAAATGTAGAAGGCGATTCTGGTGAATATGTCACAGCATGTGCATTAACCTTCTGCTTAAATACTCCTTTGAGGTACAGTGACTTTCGGTTAAAGCTTCTCCAATTAATCTTCTTTTTTTAATCTTCACCTCATGCCTTACATGTTTCTCCTGTGCTTCAAGATTCCAGTGCCAGCCTTTTTTCTTTTTCACCATTCACAACTTGCCACCACAGCTCAACCCCTGCCATACTTCACCCTCTTCAGCCTGCCCGCCTCCTGCCTTCATCAGCCCAGCCAACCCCTTCCTTCATTCACTGTTTGTTTATTAAAGACCTTTTATTTAAAGTAGTCCTCTGTTCTATGTTTGATCTGGCTTCTTCAATCTTTTCCATATATTTTCTCCTTTAAAACAATATCAAAATTTAAGGAAGTTGTAGGTCTCACAAGAAATGTTGACTTTTTAAATACCTGGTCACACCAGCTTTTAAAACATTTTGCTGCAAAATCAGTGAATGTTGCATTATGTTTGTTGTTTTTTTGCCTTAAAGTGTCTTCACCTCTGTTTAAAGTGCGTCTTTTCAAAATTAGCCAGTGATTTGTTAGCCCAGCTTATCCTAGTAAAGTTTCAAAATGCGCTTTTAAAGTGTTTTGCAGCCACGGAGAAAAGAAACAAATGACAAATAAAAAAAAGGTCCAAAGCATCTCCCAACATCACTCCAGTCTCTCAGAGAACTACTTACGTTAAAGTGTGTTCTATCTGCAAAAGATTTTCATTATTTTATTGTATTCGAAGCAAAAGATTAACCTCATCTGTTGGAGTATAAACTGCCCCACAAAGATGAATCATTTGCCGACACCTAGGAGACAGGAGCCAATGGCACACTCTGTGGGGACTTATTGTCCCATTAGCAACAAAGCCAACAAGCATGCTAATTGACAGGCATTTCGCTTCTCCAGAGAGCTTTTTTTTTCCCACTTTCCAACTCTTTATTTAATGAAATGATGTACCATGAGATCAGAATTTCAGGAGGGAGTAAGTGGAGTAATACAAGGGTAAAGTAAAAAGAAAGTCAGAGAGCTATTTTGAGTAACCGACAGTAGTCACATGTTAGCCAGAGCCTTAGTGTGTTAGTGTGTAGCTCTTCAGCAACAGTAGTTCACCACCTAGTGTAATGTCTAAGTTTAAACAATGTACTGTCAGACCCATACTCAAGTGTTACAAACTACATTTTATTGCACATTGGAACACTTCCACTTAAATCACTTAAATTTCAATAATATGTCTATTTATATAGTGCCAAATCATAACAGAAGATATCTCAGGGCACTTTTTACATAGAGCATCTAGACCGTACCTTTCTTCTCTCTTTTTAATGGCTCCTACATGTCTGCTGTTTATAATATGCAGATAAATTAAAAACCTAAAGTAATTGAAACAGTATTTATGGACATCATGGGTCATTACCCCAAATACAGTAGGCTGCAAGCTAACATTCAAGAATATTTAATCATTTCAATAAATCCTACAACATCCTTGTTGTAGGACCAGCTGAACTTAATGCTACCACCAAAATTACTTACTGCCATACATAGCGCTTTACTTGTGCTTTTTCTTTCACACACTTTGACTTCAGTGTTTTTTTATCACCAAAGGTTAGCATTTAATACATTTTCCCTTTGACAGCTAATTAGAAGAGCTTGTCTGACAGGTGCACGGATGTGTCTCAGGTATAGGTCTAATACATCCACTTTAAAAGGGATTCATGGGAAAACTCTTATCCGTTGGATCAAAGTCAGGGAAATCGTCTAATTATGATGAGGTTTAGACTGGGTGTCTCACTCCCTCTTTTCCTCCTGCTCCCTTGATCTCTCCGTCATTGACTCTGCCATCTATCACAAAGTGTTCCTTTGATAATTACATGCCAAAATGACTTAAAACTCCCCCGCTAGGTGTAAGGCATTACAGCCTGAATGACATGCCAACTCACCTTAAGGACTTTTTAACAAGGTAAGTCGGGAGTACGCCATTGCAGTCACTCACTCTTTTGCACAATCATTCGGCAGCACCTAATTACAGTCTTTCATAATCCTCCGATTCGTTATTTTGACTAAACAAATTCACAGCGAAAGCCACTGTGGCAGTCTGCCATCTCTCTCTTTCCCCCTCCCTCTCTATCGCTATGTTTCTCTTTGTGTGTGTGTGTGTGTGTGTGTGTGTGTGCGTGTGTATGTGTGTGTGAAAACATGCAGGCAGAAAGTAAGGTGGAGACAGTCTGCCACTCAGTGAAACAGATAATTAACTGATGTACAGTGGAGTGGAGATTTATTTATTTATTTATTTTAACAGATTCAGTGGGCAGGGAGTATCCCGCCTTTGTGTTTGTCAGGCGATGGAAATGAGACTTCAGGAGAGAGGGGCAGAGACGAAATAGAATGTTGATGGGCCAAATACCAAGCCACAAAGTCTCTAGCGAATTCTTCCATGAGACACTGTGTGTGTGTGTGTGTGTGTGTGTGTGTGTGTGTGTGTGTGCAAACCCCCAGAACAAGCCAGCAGAGCCTGAACGTTTGGCACTTGCAGTTCATGTGTTAAATGTGGGCATGGTTGTCAGCGTGTATAGAGGTGTGTTGAACTTGCTTAGCATGTCCCATGGACACTTGCACACTTTGTATACTTTTCCACAGCATGTCTGGGTTATGGAGGCCTCAACAGAGGTGCCTGTCTGGTGACATCAGAAAGAATACACTGTAAGCAAGCAGGCTGGGTTGGGGGAGTGTGACATTTTGGATATGGAGATTGTTCTTGATCAGGCTGGTTTCTTTTTTTGTTTCTATCTTTTGCTTTTATCATGAAATCTCAAGAAGAAAAAAAGACATCATATTCACAAGAGAATGGAAACACAGCATCAGGAAGTCATTCTCACTTTTTTTCAAACACTTCATATAAATTGCAAATTGCAACTGAAATGAATAGACAGTACTAAAGCAAATTACAGCAAATACATGTATGACCATGTTAGAAATTGAGCTTTATCACTGCCAGTGAGAGGGACTGACAGGAGTTTTCACAGAAGAGTAGGTGAGGAGTGTGAGTTATACTCAAAATGATGTTGAGAAATACATTTAAAGTTGTTTTTGGTCTTCAAATCACAGAGATTTTCATCTAAATATAGGGTAATTTTCTTGAGCTATGCTCAAATATCTTCATACCTGAGGTTTCTTTTCAGGTTCAGTTGGTTCACTTTTAGTAGAATTGGCGTGGATCGTTTGCAGATTTAGTTGAATACTGCCATTTTGTTGCTAATAGTACATAAAACATTATGATAAGTCATTTAGGGATTCCAACACCTTTGGAAATTTGTCAGCCTACCCAATATTCATTAAATGAAATGCCACAAAAATGACCTCTGTTCTTCATTGCTCACTGTTTGTGTTGTGGTGTTTAGAAACTTAATTGTGGACTGTGTTGTGTTTCAAACAACGGAGGTGGTGTGCTGGCAGGACATTCTGGGCTTCAGTGGTGCTGTTGGGTTCAGTATACATACAACACTCATACTAACCCATAAAAAGTCAGAACAACACTGAAGTAAGCATTTCTGTTTTGTTAGCCTGCTGCAGTAGGGTCTGCTAACATTTAAATGAACATATAAAGTGATTGCATATATATAGTGATTGTGGAAGATTACCACTTAGTGACTTGCAGAAAAAGACTCTATACTCAGTCACAGGTTAAACTAGAAACAAGTAGGTGTATATGGAGTAGTTATAACAAAAATTATTTGCATAACTGATTTAACGCTTTTAAAGTCCTATCTACCATTTATTGCTAATACCTGCGTTTTTTTAATTAAAATGTAAATTACTGTACCTAAATGAATTTAAGATCCTTAGATAGATTTGAGATAATGCTTAATACTCACTTGCATGTAAAACAGAAAGAAAAAGGTGCATCACTTCAATAAGGTTTCTATACTGCCAGCTAAAAACTTGAGGTATGTTCCTTGTAGCAAGTCTAACCACATGAACTGAGTCTTAAGTGCTCTGCAAAGTGTTTGGGGTTAGTTTGAGGTTACGCTTTAAGTGCTTATGCTCCCTTACAATTCAGACACTCTCTCATGTGTGCAACAGCTAGAGCCACATGCTGAAATCTAACCTCTCCATTCATCACAGTGGCACCTTAAATAACATTTTAAAGTCATTTAATTAGAAAGTAAGAGGCCTTTCTATAGGGAAAGTGTGTATCAAGATACTATAAACAGGATGAAGGAAGGTTTACATTGAGTCAATCTGTTTTTAGTAGTATGTAAAGCAACAGTGACCTCTATGGTTTTGAAAGAGAACTACAGAATCGAAGGCTTGAATTTAAGCCCAACAATAGGTTTCAGAGCTGGTGAAAATGACAAAATTGTCACTTTTTTTTCTGAACGGTTAGTTTCATCAGATGATGCGAAAGTGTACATCTGCCTTATATCACCATCCAAAACATGTAGGCAAACTTTCATGTAAATGTGGTATCGGTTCAACAGTGGCAAGTTGTCTTGTTATGGACCAGAACAGACAGTTATGTCAGAATCTGTGCCGTAAAAGATCAAATGAAGGTTTATTTCATTTTATTATTATTGTGTGCGGGGGGTCTGTTTATGTGTGACTCTGCATCACTTGTGCCTTTCTCTGCCTACAGAATGTGTCTCTCTGTGTCAGTCAGTCTTGTCTGTCCAACTCTATGTCAGCCATTGTATGTGTGTGTGTGTGTGAGAGAGAGAGAGAGGGAGAGAAAGAGAGAGTGAAGGAGTCTGACTGTCAGGCTGTCTGTCTGTCACCACTGATACTAGCAGTTTGCTGGAGGGGAAACAACCAGATATTTCTGCTTGACCGTACAGCTGCCCAGCCAGAGACAGCTTCTTGCCCCTCTGCGGACCGGCGCGTGTGTATGTGAGCGAGTGTGCGTGTCTCTTATGTGTGTGTGTGTGTGTGTGTGTGAGACAAAGCAAGACAACGTGTGGCCGGTTGGACAGTGATTTTGGTATCTGTTTCACCCTCAGGTGACTGTCAAGCTGTCAGAAAAGCAGGTTTGTTCCAGCTCGAGATGTACCTCACCATGTTTATATTTGCAGTTATTTTCCCCTTTGAGTGCTAACATCGTGTTGACAACGCTGTACACAAAGAGGCTGGACAGGTAAATAAGTCACACAACTCTCTAGATCAGCAGGAGTATTTCAAGGAGCAGATTTAGTAAAATAGCCAGATAACTGGAATTATATGTCCTTCTTAGACTAGTTTTCAAGTGGCAAAATGCTACTTAATCTGCTCAGAATAAAAGAAACAATTTAAAATAACTATAAACAATTAGTTTAATGGGAAAACCAGGATTAGAAGAAGTCAGAAGTTGTAGGGCAGGCAAAAACTATCTAAAGCTGTATGGTTAAGGCTGCATTTACAGCTGCCTTATATGGTACAAAGCAGTTATTGTCTCTGAAAACCATTACAGTGATTTCAGCAAAAGTCCATGCTTTGATCCAGTGAAACGTGCACAGATTGACGCATGGAACCAAACCACACAGCCACTGTATAAGCATTATATCTGAACCATCCATGTGGTTTATCATTCTACAGATAATAATGAGCCTCTTAGTTTATCGTCGTACACAAGACAATCTACTCCGCTCATTGTCTCCTCTCCCTGGGTGAGTGCGCCCTACTAATCATTCCCCTGATCCCTTCTGCAACAAGGACAAAGTGAAAAAAGGCAGCTTTCTCATAACACCTGATTACCTATCATGCAGTCATAACTTAGTAAAGTAGTTTTCATCAAACAAAACGGCCAACTGAATGCAATCAGCAATGACTGAACACAACATTTTGGCACGAATAAAAGCAACAAAGTGTTAGTTCGAACAACAATCCGAAAATGTCCATTTTTATGATCCAGGATTGTAATGAATGGAAAGCATATGAGATTAGTTTGGGGTTTTGTTCAAGCCTGTTATCAAAGAGCAACAACAATGGCGGAGGAAAGATGGAACAGGCCTGTGTGAAACAGAAAGTTTTTGTTTTTCGAATTTCAAAGCCTTCCCTGAGAGTCGCTGGGGGAAACAATCGCCCTGACACAGGTCCATTGTTTCCAGGCGGGTATAAATACAAGAGTCTTAATGTGTCTGTTGTTCGCGGTTTCTGGCTCTCAGCACTCATCACTTCCCAGAAGATAGGTGATCAAAGATAAAGACAACAGGGTGCCAAAGAGATATCACAGAGAATGTGGGGATTTACATCTGCACTCTTCATAAAACCAGAAGCTTTTACAATGGAGCTCTGATGGGCCCACAAGGACTGAGCATAACTGTGTGTGTGTGTGTGTGTGTGTGTGTGTGTGTACGAGTGTGTGAGTACAACGGATTTCCAGCTCCTGTTATTATCTGCTGTGTGAGAAACACCTATGGGAACCTCAACAGAAAAGGCGATGTCAACAATTTCACGAAGGACCAAATATCAGAATCATGCAAACCTCTGTCTTGGACACTAACAAATGCATGTGCACAGTCCTACGTACGCACAGATACACAAATTTACACAAACCCACAGCCAAATGCAAGCACATGCACATATGCATGGAAGGGATTACAATATTTCCCCCCTCAGCCAGATTAGACAAGATCAAATTATTTCCCTTCTCTGATGCCAGTTTTTTGCCATCTAATGCCGGCTTTTCAAACAACACAAGGTTTATTGTGGGCAGCGCATAATGCAGCAGATTTCAAATTCCTGTCAAATACGGTGTGACAGAATACAGGAGCTCTTCCTGCATTCAGTGGGAGGAGGCCTACGCTGGCCAGTTACACTGGCTGCAGCTAAGCTGTTTATGTCCTCCATTCAGCAGTTACACAGGCCAGCGAGTGTAAACACAACAGTATCTTTTTAATTGTGCTGTTTCAAGCCCCGCTTCTCTGTCGAATTAGAGAGCGGACCACTCTCTGTCTCTTCCCCAGTCTGGCAGATTAGGGGCCTCGCTGTAAGGAAATGCCGGGGTGGCTCGGGTTTGGGTTGTCACCGAATCAGCTTAAACTTTGCTCAGCAAGCATGGCGAAGAGCGATAACAACCAGATGCTTGTTTGCGGTGCAGAGATGCTCTGGCAGGGGGAGGCTGGGTGAAGGCGTGCGTGTGTGCCTACATCCAGCAGACTTTTCTGCTTATTGCCGTCTTATTTGTTAGAAAGCTGGAAGATAAGGAGAGACAGAGTGAACAAAAGAGACTGAGATATGTCCTGTGTATGTGTGAGTGTGTGGTAGAAATAGAGACGATGAGTAGGTGAAGCAAAATGAGAGTGAGAGATGGTGAGGGTTTGAATACAGTTTAAAGTAAAGTTTATACACATGACGGATAACACTGATTATTTTGGCGACATTTAACCTTTGTTAGATAGTTAACGTTGAAGGAAGGACAGGAAATTGGATAAGGGCTCCTCCCCCAATGACTCTGGCCTGATTCAACCAGGATGTTGCATTTACATGGTACAGTATATACTGTAATTACTGTGCCAACAGGATGCCAGAGTTACGTTGTTACGTGTTGTTAACCAGAAAGTTAAAATAATGGCTTAATTACTTTCTTAGTTCATTTAACAACAACCTGGAACAAGACAAAACATCAAGTTGTTAGTTGTTTGTTAAAAACTGCTTGGCATAACTGTTGGATACAATGTGCATGATCTTCAAACAATTTATTATTAACATATATTTCTTTTAAAAAGGCAATTCTTGGAATTGTATTTTTCTTAATCAAATACAGAATAAAAAATAAAATAAATCTATCTTGCCACGAAATCTGAATTAAATGGCATGTTCTGATTGTTGACTGGAAAGGACTTCCATTATCTGCTCTTAAACTGTTGTGTTATTTGGTGAAGTTAGGTGATTTATTGAGCAGTGAATAATCTAAATTGAGATAATCATGCATGCACAGAACCCATTTCCCATCTCCAATGTTGCTGCTAAAATTCATAGGGCTGTGAGTTTTTATTTAAAATTGAAAAAAAAAACCTGAACATTCAATCGGTAATCACCTTTTCAAATTCAAAAATCTCTAGGTATAAGTGTATAAGGGAATATATAAGTGCAACAGGCCATTATACACATTCCTTGCTGCTCGCTGACTTTGTAAAATGCAACTGGCTCAATGAAAAAAACAACAGCATCAGTTGTTTCAGCAACAGCCCCAAAATTACATATGTTTACGTTTCAGTGACAAAGGCCTCTAGCACATCGGTAGCAAAGGAGGAAGTATTGTGATGTTGTTACAGAGTTGGTTAGGGTGGACAGATGGGTCAGCAAAATGTTGGACTTCTACATAGTAGGTCGCTGTTCATTCCCCACAGTCATGACCGAGGCCTTTTCACTAACTGTAATCAAGACGTTACTATTAGAACCATGATGACAAAGGCCCCTTGACCATAACAAAGTAACATAGTATTTTAGCCCAGACCATGATGTTTGCCTAACCCTAACCAAGTTTGTTTTGTGCCTAAAAGCAACCCCACCTTAACCATAGTGGTTTGAGTTCAGAAAACACTGTTATGTGTCATGGCCAGCATTGACCAACAACATATTTAGTTGCTGAATTTGGAGAACTCTAAATGCTAAATGGACTGCATTTATATAATGCTTTTCTACCATACCAGACATTCACAGTGACAAACCAATACATAGCACTGGCCTGCCATCAGGAGCAACATGGGGTTCAGTGTTTTGCTCAAATGGGCAACATGTCGACAGCAGGAGCCGGAGATCGAACGACCAACCCTTGTGATTAATGGATGGCCCACTCTACCTCCAGAGACGCAAACTATTTTAGGATAGCCTACATTTGAATGGGCTACGTGTGAAGGCTTTGTTTGGACAGCTCAACCAGTTCATTAGGTCAACCCAGGCATCCAGGCTGTGACATCTTTGTTATATTTGCTAAAGTCTCTGAAGTTTTCTCAGACCCCAAAGTCCTCCTCATTATGACCATGAGATACATGTGTTTCTGTTTCTCTAACCCAACCATTAAAAACGTCTTCAAGATTGGTTGCGATGCATTTTTTATTGCACTATGTGCTTTTGTAGAATGATCAGCTGGAGATAAATCGGTTAGGACGTGTACGTTTTAAAAATTTAAACATTGTCTTTAAAAGACAGGGGCATGGATATAACCCTGGAGGTTGAAATGAGGTCTGTATAAACTGAAGGAATTAACCTTTTCCGTATTTAAGAGCTGTGGAGATGAGACAAGAAAGTATCTGTCACCTCTGGCATTCAGGAGAGAGGAGAGGGAGAGGGGGAGTTAAGGAGGAAAGGTAATGAGGAAAGGAGAGAAAGGGGGGGGGAGAAACGTGAAAGCTCATGAATATTATACTGACAGTAATTGTATTTTTTATACCATAGGCACTTCACAATATGGCCAAGTCTTGGTAAGGCATGTGTGTCCCTGTTCTTCTTCTATCTTGATAAAAAATAAAATAAAATTTGAGCTCTAAAACATTATTGCTGGTTGAAACAGTTTTTATTGTTAAAGCTGACTGTGGGACTTTAACACATAAATGAAAATCTGTTCCGTTCAACCCCTTGCTGAACGGATTCACGCAATGCTAATCAGAGCAACAATATGTAATATTTGGTGTGATTTGGCACCCATACCATTTTAGAGTGTAAATAACTGCTGTAGTAAATAAGGACAGCTGTACGCGTTCATTTGTTATGATTACATTTATGATCAAAAACTAGCAAGTCAAAAACTTTGCTAACAAAGCAGCTAATAAGTTAATTCATAGTCCAACGGAAAGAATGCCAACTGAGCTTCTGTTTAGCAGCCTTTTGTTTAATGTAGCTCTCACCAACATCCAGGAGCCTCTTGCTTGGTCGCTCACTTTTTCTCTTCTTAACTTCCTCAGCATCCTTTTTGGTGTCTTCGCCTCTGCCATTAGCTAACGTTATGTCCAAAGAGGCAACTGAGCCCAGTTATGTCACCTGCTTGCCCGCTTACGGCACGACACTGCCGCCGCTATCCACCAGCTGTTATTTTATGGTTAAAAAGTTACATTGTTGCTTGGTCACTTGCCGCTAGCTATAAATCTCAAGTTAATGGTAGCAAACTTAGTAGATAACACACTTAGAGAATGGTAACGTTACTGTAAGTGCTCTTGCGTCAGTTGCTGTTTAGCTTTGTTGGCTAGCTTACCAGCCACTCTCCTGCTCAGTCTTTTTCTTCCTTGTTTTCTCTGACAACGTCTTCTTCTTATAGCTTGCTTGCTGAAGAGTCATGTTGTTGTTGAAGGTAGTATAAACAGAAGTAGTCCGCGTCCACGAGGTCCGAAGCTGTCCGTGTCCGCTCCCGAGTATAATCAAGGCCTTACAAGTCAGTGTACCATCAAAATGATTTTGAAGTTGTTATTTTAGGATACAATTACTAGACTATATAATGTTGCTTTAAGGCTATCACCGCCAGGTAAAGCTTTCTGTATTCACAATATACCAGATTTTAAATCTGGTGTCTGTGGTGACATTCCCATACTGGTAAACCAGTAGTGATGTGTTTTATGTCAACCAGCAATGATTGGTTTGCCAGAGATGAAGGGAGGAGCAATAGTTGTAACAGCAGCAATTAAGTATGACAGTGCTGAGGATCAGTCCGGATTTTGTCAGAAGTGTTTAACCTTAGCAAATACAGTAATAAAAACGTGTGTGTGCATGCTTGCTATCAAACAGTGTGTATTGGTGTCTGCAATCTTACTGTAACACAGTAATTGAACAACTCACTTACCGTGTGCTATCATCACCATTTATATCTGCCCTGTCTGGCTGGCAGTCCAGGGTGGCAACAATAAGCGCTCTATATGGCTTAAAGTTCAATCTGACTGAAGTCTGACCTTGGTGCATAGTACAGTCAACACCAAACTCTGTTCTCTCAGTTCTGGTTGTGCACATACATCAGTAAATATTAATTCTGAATGTAAACTGTCATGTAGGAGATCTTCTGAGTAAGTGTCCATGCTTTTGTAGATTAAAAATCTTGGTGCTATATTTCAAAAGAGACTGAAGAAAGAAGAAGTAAAGATACTCTAAATTGATTACAAATCGATTTTTTAATTGAAGCACTTAAAATAACCTGGCATCTATTCATTCCATGATAAGACCATGACTCTAGTACCCCTTTTGGTCTTAATTTGTCTAATACTGATGTGAATACTTCCAAAATGATGACAATTCCATCAGCATTAGCTTTTTGTTTAGTTTGTTTAGCAAATTAGCATGCTAAGAGCCTAAACTAACATGGTGAGAGTTGTACCTTCTGAAGATCGGCATGTTCGCATTATTGTGAGCATTGTGACCCCTGAACTTATATAATGAGTATGAATATAAGTGCTGTATTCTATAAGAGATACTGACACAAAGGCAACCATATCTGCTGTATGTTATTAATAATTCTCAGAAAAGTGAATTTGAAATGAACATTTTGTCAATTTCAGCTTCCATTATGTATCGGAATATGCTTCCATGTAAGTATTGCATGGGTCCATGTTACTGTGCTTTAACACAATCCAGTGTCTGGAGAATAGCCAACATCCAAAATAGGTTGTAGGCCAATGCATGAACCTGTAAATGGCATTGTTACATAATTAAAAAATTAATCTGAAAATAATGTTGTCTTTAAAGAATCGCTGCTAAAATGTCAGCTGGTTTTAGAAGAAGTTGGTGTCGATAGAAAGCAAAAATATTTGGGTGAATCTTACCTGTGTAGATCGTAGAAAATGCCTTTCATTGCTTTGATTGTTAAATGTCATTGGTCTGGAAAGATGTTTTAAAATACATAAATTCAGCAAAAATTTATATTAATATTTTCAAAGGCAAAGAAAAAATCTGGTCTGAAGAGCACTGAGGTGATGCCTATTAATCCTCTTCTATCCGACAGCAGCGTTGGAAAAGGTAGAATCGTGAAATGACAAGCCCCTAAAAAAAGTGAACGAGCACACTTGAACGATTTCAACTACAGCTCCCGTCAACCATGCCTGTGGTTTTGAAAAGGAGGCGAATATAGTGAATTCTGTCTGTAGACTGACGCAAAGTCAAGTGGACAGGCAGGTAATAGGAGGGCAAGGCAGGGAGAGAGAGACAGGCATGGAGCAATCATGAAAATGAATGCAAATGGAGGCAAGGGCCGCCATGGGAGGTCCAGGAGCATGGAGGAGGGTGTACTTAAAAAAGATGTGTTCAAAGAGCACAGAAGGACTATACCTTACTAGATACAAATGAATGGGTTTTAAATACTTGACAACTTTCAGAGGAGCTGAAGCCTAAATCATCCTCCTGTTTTGTATGAAAACCTTGATTGCTGACATTGTTGCTTCTTCTTTATTTGCATAAACAGGAAGTTTATAACTGTCACGGACCTGATGTTGACCATTGCATAGTGACACATAAATGGGTTTTTGTTTTGTTTTTCAAAACTATTTTCTTAGTTCTTTGGAAATATCGTATATCTTCTGCAAAATTTGCACAAATAATTTGTCAGAGAAACCCACATTTTTTTCCTGATCATTGTTACGGACCAAGTACATTCCCTACCTCCCCCAACCTCTCCCTACTTTTGTCTTCCACATGGATACAAAAACCCTGTCAGTTTTTAAAAAATGACACCCCGTGACCTTGGGACGGCGTCCCACTCCCACACCAGATAAATAAATGAAAACATACACTCACCGGCCACTTTATTAGGTACACCTTGCTAGTACTGGGTTGGACCCCTTTTGCCTTCAGAACTGTCTTAATTCTTAATGCCATACTTTCAACAATGTGTTGGAAACATTCCTCAGAGACTTTGGTTCATATTGACAGTATAGCCTCATGCAGTTGCTGCAGATTTGTCAGCTGCATGATACAAATCTCCACATCCCAAAGGTGCTATTGGATTGAGATCTGGTGACTGTGGAGGCCATTGGAGTACAGTGAACTCATATCCATGTTCCAGAAACCAGTTTGAGATAATTGGAGCTTTGTGACATGGTGCATTATCCTGCTGGAAGTAGCCATCAAAAGATGGGTACACTGTCATGGTCAGCAACAATACTCAGGTAGGCTGTCATGTTTAAACGATGCTCAATTGGTACTAAGGGGCCCAAAGCGTGCCAAGAAAATATACCCCACACCATTACACCACCACCAGCCTGAACCGTTGATACAAGAAGGGATGGATCCTTGCTTTCATGTTGTTTATACCAAATTCTGACCCTACCATCTGAATGTTGCAGAATCAAGAAATCAAGACTCATCAGACCAGGCAACGTTTTTCAATCTTCTATTGTCCAATTTCGGTGAGCCTGTGCAAATTGTAGCCTCAGTTTCCTGTTCTCAGCTGACAGGAGTGGCACCCGGTGCAGTCTTCTGCTGCTGTAGCCCATCTGCTTCAAGTTCGATGTGTTCAGAGATTGTATTCTGCATTCCTTGGTTGTAACTTACTTACTGTTCCCTTTCTGTCATCTCAAATGAGCTCTCATCTCATCCTCTGACCTCTGACATCAACAAGGCATTTTGTCCACACAACCGCCGCTCACTGGATATTTTCTATTTTTCAGACCATTCTCTGAAAATCCCAGTAGATCAGCAGTTTCTGAAATACTCAGACCAGCCCGTCTGGCACCAACAACCATGCCACATTCAAAGTCACTTAAATCCCCTTACTTCCCCATTCTGATGCTCGGTTAGAACTTCAAAATGGATTGAGTTGCTGCCATGTAAAATAATAGTGAATTAGTGTATGTTAACTGTGGTCCATTCAATTGTGAGGACAATGAATCTTGGAAGTTAAAATCAATGGAAGCTAAGAGTGCATATAGTGCATTATGGATTATGACTGATCCTTCATACTCTATCACTCTCTCCCTCTATTTAACACACACACACACGTACACACACACACACACACACACACAAAAACACACCTTTCCAGACTTGTGTCATCCTCTCTACATTAACTCTGTTACCATACAATAAACGAGAACTGACTATTTTCACACTTTTATGACTTATAACTAAAACCATGCCAGAAATATTTTACTGTAGTGTAGCCTTTCCAACCTGCATGTTTCAATGGAAATACAGTTCCTTAGAGTTGAGTGACTTTCCGGATAACTAGGGATGTTAGGGGCTCCTGATGAAGTGTTGGCAAACACGCATACACAATTCCTCTGTCTCTTTGCCTCTCACTTATTTGCCCTGTTTCCCTGCACCACAGGTCCTGGCCTTCCTGCAGCTTTGACCATCTCAGCTTGTGGTTCCAGATTAATAAAACAGGAAATTAATGAATTTTGGATGAAATCATCCCAGTTGGGGGCAGGTTGCACCTCATTAAGGCCTGTATTATTGATCAGATTGAAAACCTCCTGTACCTCTGGAACCAAACTGTTATAACCAGGCACCCACCTCCCCCTCCTACAAAAGAATGCTAATTGCACGGAGGTAAAGGATTAATAGCTAATTGAGCATATTTTCAGACAAATCATCATCATGGCTTGACACTAAAATGCATGTCTTTAATATGCATGGGGCCTGCCACACGCAGTTAACATGCTGATATTATAGGCACAATTGAGAGAGGTCTAGAAAAGGGCTTTAAAACACATAACATATACTGTGAGGCCCGTATCCCTCCTATTAGTGCTGAATGAGTGAAGACATTTTTACTGGAATGAGGCATGTTTGTTTTTAAAATGTGAAAGAACAAAGACCACGTGTTTTCTATTTAGATTTTTGTTCTTATCTGTAACATATCACGCAATATACTACTTACTAGAATAAACTACTTTGAGAAACAGTCAGCTGAAAATATAAACCAGTCAGCGATAGAACACATAAACCTGTATTGCGAAATCTTTAATTCAGTCAGTTGTTGTACATTGTCTTATTTAGTTAAGTAAAAAAATAATATGTAAACTTGGCTTGGTTTAAAACTCACAGTAAATACTGAATTCTTGCACCTCACCACCAATATGTTACTAGGGCTGATTGTCTCCCTCTAGGACAACTGTAGCTGCATCATGTGATTCCATTTTGTTGTTTTCTCTTTGGTGACTATATTTTTTTCTCCCAAGCAGCTTGCCATGAAAAATTAAATGGATGCTAAGTGACTAATGCATTTTCTCGGTCGTGTGACAATAAAAAATTAACAATAGAAATAATTAATTTTGATTGGTGCCTTCAGTACTAAAAAATGTGTGTTGTGCCCTTATAAGTAATTCATATCTCATGCAAATTTGCCTCCTTGCTTACATGCAAAATAATGTTGCTTCCATGTTATATAAATTCTGAAAGACTTTTAACTTATGTTCCAGCATGTTATGATTACAATATGGCCCTGTGCACCTCAGTCTAGCTTTGAAATTTTATTTGCTTTTATTTAGAAGTTGAACCCAGTCATCTAATATGCATTTAACCAGAGGTAAACATGCATCCCAAGCAAGACTTCATTTTGTAACTATTAATTCTTACCTTTCTTCCTGGCATGGCTCATTGTCACACTATTGTAAACATCTCTCCTTTTGTTTTGCTGTCTGCTCCTTGGCATATCGCTACCAGCACTGCAAGCCTTAGATTTAACTGTCATTTGGCCTAATGCAGCATCCGGTTCTCCTTGTTTACATGATGTTAGGCCACTTGCAACCAGTGTGGTTACATTAGTTTGTCTGTTTCCTAAAGTGATTCAACAAATAGAGTAGATGCTAACGGAATACCTACAGTACAAGTGTAAGTCAGCATCTTCACAAGAACAGAGATCTTAATTACATCAAGTAAAAGTGACTGCTTTGTTATTGAGGTTGTGTGGTCATTATGTGGGCTGTGGACTGCACTTTAATGGTGTGTACTTTTACTGCTGGGTAGCATTAGAATTGGATGGGATTTACTGTTCGTATGTGTATGACTTGTTTAATAAACTCGCTTGTTTATTGCTATTATCACTGTAAATGTACGGTATGTATTTTTGTCTGCTGTGGCACTGAGGAATTCCCCAAGTAAATGAAGCAATAGTACAACAGAAACATCATAAGCACTTCATGTACTTCTATGCTGTGCATTTTGCTTTAATCACTGTATTTTTCCTGATTTGCACAGTGCGGTTCTTTGCAGTGTGTGCCATAGATTCCAGGTGTTTCACCTGTGCTATGACTGAAATGGTCTTTAAAGCAGTTACAGTAATTCAACTGCACACCTTTTATTTATGTATTAAACATATTTGTACAGGAACAAGGAATACCAAACCATATATATAAATAACAATGAACAGCTAGCTGACATACAGTAAAAGAGTATACAAGAACACAGTGAAACATATAAAAAAAGTGTGATAACAACATAACAATTATATAAATTCCCCCTCAGCCCTGTCTCCACCCAACCAACACACACATAGACAAGAAAAGTTCTTCTTGTAAATACTGGTACATACACACACCCTCTCCTCTCTGCCCCGTATGATCCCCTTGTTATCCCCGTATGGCATCTTGCTGAATGAGTGAATCCATCCTGACAACAAATGGGATATAAGACGAAGAATATGTTTCCCTTCACTCCCCCGTATTACTAATAGATAGCCTGTTGGGTTGCATAGCATAAATACTTTAACCACGTCGCCTCCATTTGTAACTGTGTGGCCCAAACAGATTCAAACAGGAACATATGAAATATAAATTGGCATTTTATAATGGCCCTTTGTGTGTGTGTGTGTCTAAGTGTGTGTGTTGCATTGTAGTGATGCTCTGCAGGGACTCTCCAGCCCTTGTAGAGAAAGTAAATTGAGGAGGAAGAGAGATCAAGCTTTTCTGTGGGGATTTGAGTTGCGATGGCAGGCAACTGTAGTAGGTCAGTACATGGAAAATATGTTTCATCCAGGAACTTTTCTGCCCTAATTACCCCCTAAACACACACCCTGCCCTATGTAATTATCACACACAAACATACAGGAACTCCTTTAAAACCACTCAAAATCATAGATTTTAGTATAATTGTCATTTTGCAAGAAGCCAATTATTTTGTACACACATTATATTCATTTATGCATTTATTTAAAACTGTACATTGTCGGACAGCAAGACAAAGGTCGACCTTTACAACTAAAGTAAAAGAAGAACTTAAAAAGGAGGGGTCAAATAAAAGATTTAAGGAAAGGAAGGAAGGATGCCAGAGAGGAAAGAAAGCTCCCCAGAGGTGGAAAGTGCTAGTTGCTTACCACAAGGGGAAACCTAGTTAGCTCAGCAAATGCACAGAGCATGTTGACCAGAAGCAACATGGTTTCTTGGAGCTTGTACTACACTCCTGTTGGACATGATGTCAACCCGGGGCTTATCCATCTCACTCAGGAAAACACACACACACTAGTTGTGCATCTCCGCAGATCTGTCATTGTAAAAGCTGTAGAACATCTTGTCTGTCTAAAACACACACTAAAGCTAAACCGCTTTTCTACATCTTAAATCAAGGGTCCATCATTGTACTGGGTGAAGAACATCAAGTCTGTCTTGTTACAAATCTAAGACTGCAAATTGAGACAATTATGGCTTCATGGATTTTACACACACAAACACACACACACACACACGCTCAAAGAAAATTTTAAATCGACTTCATTATATGGACATAATGCATCTACACACACCATTACACAGTGACTTAATTACAAGAATGTAAATAGCACAAATAAATGCAAAAAAAAAGCACCTCACCAGCTGTTGGCACTTCTGACTGACCAAAATCCCTTGCTCAGCCCTCACACACAGAAAAATATAAAAATGCTCCTTACTAGCACATGGACATAAACAAAACTGCAAGCACACAAGTACTCACAAGTACACAGGCTGTTAGTATAGAATTGGGCGTGTTTCTGTGTTCTCAGTTGTCGCAAAGTTTCACAGCAGAGACAAGTAGAGTCATTGTAAACATAGTAACTCACTCTCACTCCTGCCTGTGTGCGCATGGTGCAAGAGGAGAGAGAGTAACTGTGACTCATAGTAGAGAATGAAAGCTGTTAACCGTTTGTGTATCAAATACATTCAGTAGATGCTGACAGACAACAGTTGTTTTATTTAATTGTTTTCATCAAAACGATTGCTGGGGACAATTCAGTAGTCGCTGGATATTGGTAGGGACATGTCCCTACACAATTCTATGCTCACTCTGTTCCTTTAATGGTGTCAATGCCAGACAAGTCAACCTTTGAGTCAGTGCACAAAAGTAAAACTAAACTCTGTGTAAGTTAAGTCACTTACAGGTGATGGTTCATTGGGAAACAATACACCATATGCAGCTGTGTGAACCCTTTTCCCCAGGGTTAAAGTCATCACAGCCAACACACTTTACAGCTATTCTGCTCACTCAATGATTACATGTATATGTTCAGAATGACCTTGTTGTCATTTAAATAAAATATGTGAAGTCTGAAAGTGTCTTATCTCATTGCTGTGTTTTTAGCAGACTGTATTTTCTTAATAATATGGTATAATTACAATTTATAACCCCCCCCTTCATAACTTCACAGACTCATACAGTCCTTATGAGTCCAACTTTCCACCAACTCCCAGGTGGAACAAGATTTAACTTGATGCATTTACAAAGCTCCTTCAGGGAGGAAGCTGTCTACTTAGAGTGAAACAACTGAATTGCAGCCCATCTCAAAGACTTCAGGTTTCAGGATAGGATTAGTGTTGGAAAGATTCAGAACCATGGGAGAAAAGGAGAGACAAAAATATTAAAGGAAGAGGAAGAAGTAAAGAGACAAGGACACAGAAAGACAAGAGCAAGAAACAAGCAGCGAGGAAGAGACAGAGAGGATGAAAGCAAGAGACAGTGGGAGTAACGACAAGCCTGTCCATCTGGCTCAGGGAAGTATCAGTTCAGATAAGAGTGGAAACCGCTGATTTAGAGTTAATAGCTTTATCCTCTCTTTTGGAATAAGTGGACATTAGATCTATCTGGAGTGACTCACTGCTGCTCTAAACACACACACACACACACATACACGTTTGTTCCTCTATCCCCATGGGGACATCTCAGGGACATAATGCATTGACTATCCCTTTACCCAAACCTTAACCATTGCAACTACATGCCAAACCTTATCCCTTACCCCAGCCCAACCAAATTCTAACATGAATCCTAACACCAAGTTGTAACCCTCAAAAAGCAGTCCCCATTGGTTAGTGTGCATTCATGTTAAGTGGGATATAAAAACATGAAATATACATACATTCGTGCACTCATTGTCTTAAAGTCTGACCATACACAAATGCATGTGCACAAGAGACATTGACAGAGTCAATATCAGATCACACAGACACACACTAGATTTTCAGTCTAGACACACAGTAGTACTCTCTCTCTCTCTCACTCATTCACTCACTCACACACACACACACACGCACACACACACATACACACACACACACACACACACACAGACACACACACACACAAAGTCTGAAGGTCTAGTTGAGCACCCAGGGGATGGATAGCACCACATTTAAACACTTAACAGACCAACTCGCTGTCTTAATGTATCTCAGACTCTTCCTCTCAATCCTACAGCTGCTGTGAGAGATAGAGAGATACTGCAGATGTTTCTACTAACGGATCAAAAGACAAATGGGGCTTAGCTGGCCCACAGAGGTATGTGTCTTCAGGAGATAATTATATGACATATTCTTGGTCTGGTGATTTTATCAAATGCTATTTTTATTAGCTTGGCTGTATTCGGCAACTGCAGTAGTGCAATGTATCACAACGTGTTTTATGATTTCCTGTACCAAGTGATTTTGTCATAGGTGGCTGTCATCATGGACACATAAGAAAGATGACATCAATTTTACATTGATACTTGTGAATATTTGTTATTTTTACAGCAAGTGAGTGCTGTGTTTCGTAAAGGTTCATTTGTTTACTTAAGTGGCCTCTGTTGTTTGATAAAATGTTTGAAATGTGTATTTCTGTAAGGAAAATTTAGCTGCAAGTGGTAGTAAGTCTCTTGCCTCGTCACAGTGCTCACATGTACACGTTTGAATGATATTATTTACTGATATTATGTCTGTTACAGCTGTTCACTGTTCTGCACTGTACTGGAATCTTCAAAAAGTTTTGAAAGTGCAAGATGGGGAATCAGCCTCAAAAATGTCAAATTTGCGCATATGAACTTGTCTTATTGTTTGAGTGAGTCAACAGAATGGACAATGAGTATATACCTTTTTCTGTTTTTGTCTAGAAATACATAAGAAAAAAAAGATTTAGGAGTATATGGCTTTGTATGAGTGAACAAGTTAAATGTTAAATGTCAAGTACATACAATATGAAAACATCATTAATGTTGTTTCATCTATTTTAGAGTGAGGGAAATGAGGAAGAGAGAGAGAGAGCAAGAGAGAGAGAGAATTAAACCATTAGTCAAATGTTATTAATGACTCACCCATATGCATGTGCCGGACAATTAACCATTCACAGGTGAATGTAACCGATAGGCGCCTTGCTTTCTCTGCGGCAAATCGAATGTACTTCGATAACATCAATGGCATCCCTCTTTTTTCCTGCAGTCATTCATTTTGCTCTTTTTGTATGTGTGTGTGTACACACACACATACAAAAAGATAATGTGTGTGTGTGTGTGTGTGTGTGTGTGTGTGTTTGTGTGTGTGTTGTCCACAGGATGCGGGTGTCCCTTTGGTTATCAAACTATCGCCAAAATTTGCTTGCCCATCTATTGAGGCGGAAAGAGGAAAGGAGGGCAGCAGAGAAGGAGAGGGAAGAGCCTAATTACTTTAGTCTGTTCCACTGTCAGGTCATTAATAAAACCTAGTTATCTTCCAGTGATGCCCAGCCAGGAGCCTTCCTTAGGCATATCTTTGCCTTATCTACTATAAAATATTTGGGAATTTTTTTCACTGAAAATAATTCAAGATTTTTGTCTAGGTTGGATATTAAGAAAAGGAAAAAAAAACACTACTGGCAATGCCAGAGATTATTCATGGAATAATGGAAAAGTCCATCTAAGAGCATGTGCTTGTGTCTGTATGTTTCCATGTGCATGTTGTTGGTCTACACATGCATGTGTGTGTTCCAGGTGGATAAATGTGCTAGAATTACACTGGCCTTGGCTTCATAAACATTGATGGATCTGGGTAGCCTGCAAATGCAGATAAGGACTGTGGAAAAATCACTGGGGCAGCTTTTTACTTCTTGGCCAATGTATATTTTAAAAGGAGTATATATGCTATAGGTTACATATGCATTACTGATTCCTTTGCCCACATACATCAATGACAAGCAGGGAAAAATGAATAGTCAATAATAATGTGGCGGGGTTTTCCCGTGGAGTCAAGCAGTGCATATTTTACATCCACCTCTATCAAATAGAAATACAGGTAGTTATGTGATACTGAGTTCATTTCCTGTAGTGTAACCTCTTTGGCCTGTTCGCTCAGCAGTCTGGTAGATAGAAAACAGAGCGCAGAGTTTGTACATCTGGTCAGGAACATGGGGCAACACAGTTTTTTACTTGCTCTCATTTGTCTAGCTATGAGCCTGACTATGTTTACATATTTTTATAGCTGTGTCAAATTGGGCAAACTGCTCACCAGACTTGTGATGGCTGGGTATGAGCTCAGTGGTATCAGTAGTAAGAAGTTATAAAGTCAAGGATTCATTCATGGACATGGTAAGTTCACTTTGGTAATTTGTCTTTTGGTGTGTGTTAACAAAGTAAGATTGTACCAGTTTTGGCTTGCATTGATGTTTCTAAGCTTTCAGATACAACTCATAATACCAATCCATTACCCCCACGATGACAGGTCATTTCCAGCTGCTATGAAACAGTAGCACCCTCAGCTGCGTACAGGTCTCTGATCGCACAAGAGCGGTATTCAGCAGGAAAGTGAGACACTGGATAACAGAAGATGGATTATAAAAGATGCCGTTCACTCAAAATATCCCGTCCAAAGCATTCCACTGTAACTCAACTCACCAGAGGACGGAGGAGGAGTGGAGTGTTCAAACAAAGTGTCAGGGGAAAACATGAACAGGTGTCTCCTCGTGTTCACTGGGCAAAAAGTATAACCATACTGAGTGTATTCCAAGCCAATTAACCTTTTTTCATGTAGTATTCAGAAGCAGCAAAGTGTTCATTTTCTTTGATTGCAAAATAATCTATTGAAAATTCTTAAGAATGGAAGTTTAATTACAGCAACTAATGACACTGGATATTTTAGTCAATTGCATCCCTGTATAACCTATAATATTTTTAAAATCAGTATGTCATGTCATTATTTCAACATAAGTAAGTCATTATTTGGAGAAAGTTTCTTATTATTTTAAGATAATAAGTCATTATTTCAAGAAAGTTTCTCATTATAATTACTTAGAGTATCTTTTTTTCATCACATTGGGCTTTCATACAAATGCATTACATAAATGAATTGCGAAAATAGGAGTAATAATAATGGCAGACATTGGTGTCGCTAGACCCTTTTTACTGGGACACAAGCCCCTGTATCCATGTGCTGTGCCCCAGTGAAACTGTCATGACCCCTTGGTGTTGTTGTTGGACATGTAGGGCTTCGCGGTCAAGTTAGCAATAATATACATGCAATGTCCGGTTACAATTTCAAAATAAAAATATGGTTGATGTGAAAAGACACGTTAACGATATGAAAGTCGCAAAAAAAAGGAGTCAGTGTTGAAAGCAAGTATTTACAACGTTGATGAGAGGACCAAGAGGGACTATCCTTCTGTGCACAAGAAGAGAAAATAACTCAATGAGAGTGACTTTCGAGAACAGCAGTCAGGTAAACTTGTGTTCTCTCCTCGGAAAGTCCGATGTGAGCAGCATGTGTAGCTGCAGTGAATCTTTGTCTGTCTTGCTAGCCTAGCTGAACAGCTGACGTGCAACGATGTTTATAAACTGCAGCACTGCATGTGAGCCAAATGAAACGCGCGCATTCGGCTGAGCGCTTCTACAGTCTGCAGCTGGACCTTATTGCATTCCAGCAGCAACATTAGTGGGACCAGTCCAGACAACACAGGATGTGATGGCACTCCTCATTGGCACACATTATAAAACGAGACAGTGATTATCTGTCTCTCAGTGAAGGTTTAGTTACAAATCTGGCCTTCTGCAATATGGAAAGCAATATTAAAATGTTGATTAGCAGGGCAGACTGGGCAATATGGATGTACATCTTTTAGAAGACAAAAAACATCACATAGTCATGTGAGAGTAGCCTATAAATAGTATTTTCCTTTTGAAAATGTATTAAAGGAAAGCTGGGGAGCCAGTTTCAATGGGCCTGAAGCAGCAAATTAATATTTTGCAAGTATTGATATTTATTGATGTTTTTCAGTAGAGTAGATGCTGGGTCATAAGCCAGTACAAGTACAGCTGATCCAAATCCAGTACTAGCACAGACCCAGTCCAGACTTTTTTAGAGGGTCACACAGACCCAGGTGAAATACAGGCAGCCTCAGCCAGTAAAAGCACAGCCAGAGGTCTACAGGCAGCATCAGATACAAGCAGCTCAGACCCTAATTGTTTAGAGTCAGTGTGCAGATGTCCATTCAAATCAGCAGTGGTATTTTCTAGAAGAGGTTTCCATTTAGGCTTATTACAGATTGTTAAAGGAGAGGTAGTAGTGAGAGCATTGCGGTGTGACCGTACAGCACTAGCAAGTTGTTTACATGGCTCACAAGTCAAGTATGCTCCATTGCAGAATTTTCTTTGGTGGCACCATAGGTGTGTGTGCTATGTACAGGTCAAAGCCCTTTCTGACAGACAGTGCCAATAATAATGGGCTAAGCAAGGGAGTCTGGTGAGGCACATACTAACACATTTCATACACTTCAATCAAAAATATATCAAAATCATAATTGCGGAATGAGGGGGACTGTGCCCCAGTAGAGTTTTATGTCTAGCAACGCCCCTGATGGCAGATTAATTAAGCAAAAAAGGTATTTCCCAAATTTAAAAGAGACGATAGGACACACACAAAAAGACATTATTGATTTTGTTTGTTTGTGTTTATTAATAGTGCAAGACAGGTAATTGACAATAACAAGACAGTAAGACATACTATATTGTGAGACATGATATTATTATTATTATTAAGTGTCTGACAACATTATGGAAAGGATCTTTATAGCGATAGACTTTTTTGTTTAACCAGATACAATCACTGCATCGCTTTCGTCAAGCCCTAAAAAAACACAAAGTTATTTGTTAAATTCAAGCAAATATGCAGAGGAATCACTGTCGTATGAGATGATTCTGCACCTCATCATCTAAATTCAGTGCCTATGAGGGATGTAGTGTGTCCTGTCTGAACCTAAGTTTGTGACAAGAAAGAGACCTGCAATTTCTTTTTAACCTCATGTTTTCCTCACCTGAAACCATACCATAGGTGCATACCATGCATAATTTAAACATGTTCAGTGACAGTATTTTGTTAGTTGTGGGTTTGGGGGATGATATGGGTTGGCTAAATTTGAATTTTATTTGTAATTGAATTACACATTCTTCGTTCAAAACTAACATATTGCTCAATCAATCTGAAATCTTTTACTACCGTAAAGTGTGGGTGATTTATTGGTAATGAACTAATAAATGTAAAACTACCAACAGAGAAAAAGATTCGGGATGTAGATTTTTCCACACATGTATGTATACTAATAGTGTATCCAGAGCGCTAATCAAAGTTGAATATATCCTTAAAGAACCCCAGAGACAGCAGACGCTCCAAAGTCCCCTCTCTGTCAAAACTTGGGAGTGTTTGGGCATGACCAAAGAACACATTTTATAAATAAAGATTTAATATATGCTCTTTGTTTATTTTAGATGGCCCTGTTGATAAAGTCAACATCACAGCTGGCACCCTGAGTGTGATTCAATCACACTACTTTCATCTAATATCCCCCACCCACACCCACACACACACACTCACACATAACCCACCCTTCATGATTCAGGGTCAGCCATGCCCATCTCCTCTGCTCTGCATTTAGGACTCATGAATAAGTAATGACATCTCTCATCACCTCAGAGCACTGACAGTCAGGCCAAGAGCTTTCATCTGCTCCAGCCCATGTTCAATGTTAATGTTTTTCTTCCTTCCTGATCATGTGACAGACAAGCAGCTGACCCGAAACCACCATAAACAGCAGCAACCTGTAAGTGCATGACGGTGAGGAAATGTGGAAATATCGAGCAGATGATTTGATTTTCATTTAAAGTCATTACTTATTCAGGGTCAGCACTCAAGTTTGCTAACTTTTTAAAATCCCAGTACTTAAATATAAGGGTGCATTCTGGAAAAAGAATGTAATATGTTATATCATATATTGAGCTTATGTTATTTAAAAACAGTACATGGTTTTGGACCTTAAATACAGTCTGTTTTTGCTAGGAACTAGAATGAAAAGAGAGCCAATAAAGAAATAAATGCCCTGAAGTGAGGACTCACAAGAATGAGGTTGCTCTCAGGCCAGCGAAAAACAAACAGATACAGTTTATTCAATAAAAACACAAAGGCAACAACACCTGCTCCTATGTTCATTGACTTTTCCAGGACAGTTAAAAGCCAGGCAGCCTGGCAGTAAATTGTTTTTATAAATTAGATAATTGGATTATCAAATCCACTAGTATGTCAACAGAACATCTAAAAAAAAGGACATGAAGTAACAAAATGTTTGTGCTTTAAAGAGGCTATGTAGTTTCCAGTGGCCACTAGCAGTTTGGTTTTTAGATCCTAACCAGGTGTGTGCTCGTACGCGTGCTCGAACTCATGAGCTAGCAGAGTCCGTAACATGCTGAATACTTACGTAAAATCCCACTTTAACATTACAGTAATATTTTTATCAGCTTGAGGTTGAACTAATCTATGCTGGTTGCATGATAACGTTACGTTGACTGCATTTAATGTGATACATCGGCGTTAGTTTGCCTGGCGCTTTTCAATAACTATTTGTGGATCTTTCACTGGAGGCTCTGCATTGTGAGTACAGCTAAATGTATTGGATGATAACAAAAACGGTTAGTGAGCTAGACTGAATGTTATGAATGAGATTGTGGTCACACTTTGTAACTAATTGGGTAATGGGTAAATGTTGTCAGACTGTAGTAAGTACTGTTACTGAATGGATCGTCCATTTTGTTGTTGTCTTGCACTGTTACGTTGCATTATTGTATATTATGTGGGTCATGTACGTTAGAGCGACTGAGACGAGTGAAGAAGCTGTCTACCTGAGTATTGGTGAAATGACAATAAATCTAAATTAAATGTTGCGAAGCAAACAGCAGCAGATCCCTGCTTATGTTGCCCTGTATAACTAAATAAATCATTCCACATTTACTTTGTACCATTACATAATTTCTTGCAGGCTCAAATCGACACTTTCACATAATACTGGTGGTACACAGGATAGAAATGTGGATCGTGGTAGTTGGTGAAGTAATGTGGAAAGCCATACAACTATACTATTTTGCACAGGATAACGTTAGCAACTGGTCCGAGTTCGCCAGTGAGCTAACATTATCCACCTTGAGCCAAATAAAACACAAAATCACAATATGTTTAACATGCTTTGCAGTGATGTTAGTTTAACTGTTCAATAAGATAAAAAGCTCTGGGTTGGTTCCAAAACAAAGTGGAGGTCTCTCCATGACCCAGGCCTTTCTGCTGTTGACTATGTTTTCACCTGACATCGATCTGGTTTTTTTTTGGCCTGATGGGCTTCAGCACATAAAACGTGACTTCCAACACAAACTTCATCCTTACGTGGAGTTTGTGTTGGAGTCTGTGTTTTTATGGCGTTAGCAGGCTGCTTGTTGTTAGCTGCAGTGTTGTTGCTGTGCATATGGTTTAGATTCAACAGGCAAGAGGCTCACAGCAAATGGATTGCCCGAAAAATCCAACCCTTGATTCTTCACATAGGAATAGGAACTCTCCATCAGAGGTAACAGGAAAACCCTGCAATTGGATTGTTTTGATGTGAGGTTATGACCCCTTCACACACAGGCAACAAAAAGTGATTAATTTCATATAAAAACTGCATATATCCCCTTTAAAATAAACATGATTTATCTGAAGTAGCAGTTTCACAATAATGAAGGAAGCTTGCAGTAAAGTTTGGGACTTTCTGATGGTGAAAAGTCCAGTTATTCATGTCTACGGGTTTATAGATTATGGATCTTAACAATTTCATGCATCGTGTCCATCGTGACAGTTATTTGAACTCCATTTTGGGTTACTATATAATGGTTATGTTCTCAAAGTCATTTGAGGACAGTGTCATTTGATTGATGGCAACATTGTAACAGTGGTAACTGTCTTGTTTTCCAAAATATTTATTGCTTGATCATCAATCGAAGATGGCCGACTGTGATGGCCATGTGCTAAATCCCTCAGGCATATCTGTGAAAAACCTTTATTCAAGGAGGTCAATCAAGGTAAAAAAAAAAAATAGCGGTATGTACAGCAAAGTATTATGTTTTATAAATTAAAATTTTGAGTAAAATGTAGTTTTTATACACCAAAACCAACTGTTCACGTATGTGGATGTCATGCAACAGTGAAGTCTGATCACATAGGAATAGGAACTCGCCATCAGAGGTAACAGGAAAAGTATTATGTTTTATAAATTAAAATTTTGAGTAAAATGTAGTTTTTATACACCAAAACCAACTGTCCACGTATGTGGATGTCATGCAACAGTGAAGTCTGATTTCTGTAATATGCTAGTAATTCTACTTTTTCAAGGATGTGATGAATTGTATTATCTTATAATAAAACAGACATTCAACAAATATATGAACATAAATAACAATGCAAAAGTTCATATTACAGCACTAAATGGCTACTTTTGACTGCTTGGCGGCCTTTACAAGAAGTAAGAATAAGTATTGTACTCACATAAAGAAATAAGTTTTAACTAGAACTACCTTGTCTGTTATGTGTTGGATGTTGATCTTTAACATGCTACTGGATTTCCGCATACATGTAAGATTATATCATCAATAGTCTAACCTCTCAGTTTAATACCTGACGTATCACCGTCTGTCTTTTCCTTTTAAGTCTGTGTGGGGGATTATTATAATTGTCATTATTTAATCACAGAACTGCATGTGCCCCCTTCCCTGCCCTCATATATCAAATCATTGTGTAACCAAACCAGATA
The DNA here is from genome assembly GCF_014851395.1 of Micropterus salmoides. Classification (NCBI taxonomy): domain Eukaryota; kingdom Metazoa; phylum Chordata; class Actinopteri; order Centrarchiformes; family Centrarchidae; genus Micropterus; species Micropterus salmoides. The sequence goes on along the minus strand of NW_024040152.1, from coordinate 23,273,623 downwards.
CTGTTAACTATTTGGGGGATGCTCTTTAACAGCTAAGAGTAAATAATTTACAAACATCTTTCACCACCGTCTCCATCACTGTAGCTGCAACTTATATAACAATAAAAGTTTTGTACTCATCTGTCATTAGCAGATATGCTAGTAGACAAGCCTTTTACAGTTCTTATTCTGGTTAGGTTGGTCTTCTTCTCCATAGGAAGTGATGCATTTCACACCTACATTGGTTTCTTTGGAATACATTGACAGCAAAAGCCACCATGCCTGAACAGATATAAAATTTATACAGCTATTTGGGGTGTCGAGGGCTTCTAGTGGTCCAGAGATGGCATAAAAGTAGAGACACTGCTGTGAGATCACAGGGTAATGTCCATTTACAACCAAAGGTGACATACAAACTACCAAAGACTAGAAAAACCAGTTTGAAAAAGAAAAGCCACATAGAGATGAATGGTGTGGCATACAAAGCACAGTACAATGCTGACTGGCATTTGGTCCTGTATCCCACATGTAAGGTTTGGGGCTACCTTAAAGCTGCCTGGTAGAGTTTCTTGTAAACAAACATAGTTGCATTGTGTGTATCCTAACAAATGTGCTAGATGAATTTCCTTCTTCATAAACCATTAACAAAGTGGATTGTTCTTAAAAGTTTGAAACCTGCCTGTTCACCTGCATGCTAGCAGTTGCCTTCTTCCCTACTTTTTGCTGTCACTGCTGCATTTCTGGATGTATTAGCACCACTTGTAGTTGAGTGGAATAGTGTGAAACTATTAGCAAGAATCTGTATCCACATCCCTGTGTGCACACATGTAAAAAACAATGTCCAATAGTGCTTTTAGTGGTCAATACTTCTACAGGGTACAGCCCAGTGTTGTCATTTTAAGTATTTAACCAATACCACAATCTTTCACCAACATATCTCCCTGCAGACCTGGGTCTGGTCCTGGAGTAGTCCTACACAGATACAAGGCATTGTGAGTGTTTCCCTTACAGGTCTGTTGATTCATCTTAAATGATGTTACAGTGATGATATATTTTCATCACGAGATTTATTCATGCGTGCAACAATGAATTGTGATTTGGCTCCAGTACATCTTATTTGTCATTTTGAAATATGGTTAAAATCCAAACATCTGGTGATGGATTTGCCCTGAAGATGAGCGTATGGTTTTTGGAGGTAGTAACTAATAATATCAAACCCATCCCCATCCGTTATGTCAATCTCTCAACACACACACACACATTCTCTCTCTCTGTCTCTCTTTCTTTTCATTTATTTGTCTGCCTCTTTTTTCATTGTTGAAGAAATCAATCGATGCACCTCCCCTCTCCCCCATCCCCTTACTTTTGCATATTCATTTCATGTTAAATTGATGGATTAAGTTATCCCTGGCTCAAAATCAATCGTGGCTTGCTATTCCTTGTTCCTTTACACTGGACCACAATCCCAAAGAGAAAGAGAGAAGGAAAGAGAGAGAGACTGGAAGAGAGAGAATGCACTGAGACACTGATAAGGCTCAGTCCCATTATATGTCATTTTAAACAAAGCAGCAAAGCAGCCTGTGGAGACTCCCTATCAGCTATTAAACAGAGACGTAGCATGCAGCCTGAGATTGATGATTAGCATTTTCTCCTGGTAGAATAAAGATGCCGGCCTGGAACAGTGATAACCAGAGAGACTATAAAGAAATGCTTCCCCTTTTCTACACTCTTTTCCTCCTTTTTCTTTTAGTATTTCTTTTCTCTCCCTGTTCTTGAGTCCATAAATATCCATACCCCTACTACTTTTACTTATTTCTTTCTCTTTTTTCTTCTACTCTTCTACTATTTTTCACCCTTACTCTCTCCTCTTTTCCGTCTTCCGTCACCCTCTCGACTCCTTTCCTTTGCTCTCTCTCTCTCTCTCTCTCTCTCTCTCTCTCTTTACCAAGGCAAATAAATGCACAGGCCATGTTGCTGTTCTTTTGTCTTGCGTCCTTGTGTAATCTGTTAGGAGTGGACAACATGGAATCCCTTATGTCACAGCCGGAGACTTGTAAGTCCTGGCCAGATACAAGGCAGAATGACACAGAATGAAAGCAGGGTAAAAGGGGGGATTTAAGTAAGAGTTTGATAGGAGCTTGTAGGGCCATTGTTTTCTTTGCTGCAAGACCAATGTCACCCATTGTGCTGGGACAGTTTTAACACCATGTTAGGGCTGCAAGACATCTGGGTTTTAAATGTGGAGAAAGGATGTTTCTGCTTGATAATCTCTCTGCTGTTGAACGTCACTGTATGCAGCCACAGTGGAAAATTACTTTTAGTCTTCAAAACTAAATGAAATCCTCTCATACATTTTATTTTTCCCTTTACATAACACTGGTGAGAGGTTTTGCAAGAATAATCTTTCCTCCCCCCTAATAATTCCAAGCTATGGAACGTATCACCCCGAGTCACCAGAGTCAAATGCACACTTGACCTTCACATCCTTACTTTCCTGCCGTCTGTTATAAGATTTGTCTCGATTTAATTCTTATATGATGGACAAATGTATTTTTCTTTATTCTCATTTATGTCATGCATGCTTAATTTGAGCTATAATTACACTACATAGATTACTCTGTTACGTAAGATTTAGACTCATGCAGTTTGTACGGTTTAATTCTTAACCTGGATTTAACTTTCTTAAGTCACTTTAGTAGAATTTTGCTCTCATCAGGTGTCAGTTCTGAGAAAGAGAGAATCACTTATGCTCAGTAAAAGCAGACACTATTGAATTCATGCACAAGCTGAATTTGTACCAAATCTCTATTGAGGTGTAAACGTTGTATTGCCTATTAGTACAGGTTAGGTAAGATTGGCAAGTTTATGATTTATCTCCAACTTTTCAATCTTTGGTTTCGTCTAAGCTCCATGACCCTAATGCTTTTTTTCTTCATCATCCAGATAGACCCAGAACAGCCAAGCTTTATTGAGCGTTTCAAAACCTTCCCAATGTAAATCATATTCAATTCATGTTTATTTCTGACAAGCGAACTGTTCTACAAGTCGCCCAATCTATCCAATTTTGCATACATTTTTGGTATGCAGGGGTGTTACCTATTAAGCACTTCCTGTTTCATGAAATGTCAGATATAGTACTTCATACTACATTTCAAACTATATATATCCTTTTTGCTTAATGCAGGAGCCAATGCAAATCTGTAAAGTTAAAAACAAGCAGTTGCAGTTGCAGTTCTGAGAGAATTTCTCTAAAGTTGATACATGCTAGTGCTTTAATTGTTAACACTGTACAATTCAAATACAGTGCAGCCAATCACACAAAACTTTCAGTCTGGATAGTCCACCATATGAGTCTGCAAAACTGGCATCACACACCAATTGCATGTCATAAAGCAGATTGTTTGACAATTTCTCATTCTGACTACATTAATTCTGACATGCACAAAGATGCATATAAAACCACACTTGGCGCCCGTGCTGAGACACACAAAAACACAAATGTGTGTGTATATTTGTGAAGCAGTAAACACATATACTGTGTGCAACAGTAGCACATGTACACATACAGTAAGGAGGCTTATACACATATTCATGAAGATGTAGATGTTCACTAACACACAGACAGACATTTGCAGTATTTGTCTTGCAGTCCTCACTGGTCATCCCAAGTGGTCAAAAAGAACATCACTAGAGCTCCTCCATTTGCCCACAGCTAGTACTGCAACAAAAGAAATCCTGTGTGACAGATTCCACTTTGTAGCAGCTGACAACACGTACATGTATCTATAATGAAATATCAATTTATAAAACAGATAAAGGTATACTTTATATAACATTGTTGCAAGTGTTTATCATAAACAATAAGACTCATGGCCATGCCAGGGCAGAAAAATGTTTTCAGAGATTGGAGTAGTAAGTATTAACTAGTTAATTAAACCAAAAACAATACATATGATTACTTTTTACATATTTACCCACAGAGGTTTAAATCCGAACCAAAATCAGGGTTAGGTTAGGTGCAGTTAGGTGCAAAGGCATAACATAGAAAGTTATGACAACATTTTTTAACATTAAAATTCTTATTTGAACCGTACATGATGCAAATTGGGCAGTTTTACTAATATGACGTAATATTTTTGTCCTGTAACACATACTTAAATATACCATTATGCTAACTATGCATATGTATGTACAAAAAATAAGGTCCTAAACTTAAGCATAAATATAAAACATGTATTTCAAGTGTGTGTATAAAGCAAAAGCAAGTACACAACATGAAAACATCACTAAACATAATAACTCCAAAGCTCATTTTTGGATGATGCATTAAATCAATGAAACTTAAGAGGAGTGAAAATTAAAATAAACATTTATAGACTAATGGAATGGTGGCTGATTGGTTAATATTTTAAAACAATATAAACAATATTACCAATTATGTTATACTGAGCAGCTCTATTGTGTTAATTCGTGTGTGTTTGCTTTGCTCCGAAGCAATATGCCAGTTACTGGTGAGGGAGAGGGGATTCTTCTTCTTCTTCATTCACATTCTACACTCATATTTCTAGTCTGAGGACTAGAACTGGCTACCTTACAATCATAATCTCTAAACTCTGGTTTGTCACCATCGTCATAGAGATTTGGCCTGCATGCCCTGGAGAAGATGAGGAGAGGGAAAGAGACAGAAAAGTCCAACAGGAAATCAAAATCTCATTGCTTTGATGTCTTTGTCATCACCATAAATGGTCATTTAGGCAAAACAGCATCTGCCTAGCCTTGTTCAGAGAGGGAGAGGTAGAGAGAGAAAAAAAACCCAAAAAAACATACCAAGAACATTTGACACAGAAATGAGAGATCAGCCTTTCACCAATCTGGCTGCAAATTCATGCTGATAATAGTGTTGCTGCTTTTGAACGAGTGGTGATGTATAATCTGAGAGACAGGTATGAAAGTAGGAAGGGAAGGAACTAAGTAACTACTTGAAAATAATACAGGTACTGTTTTTAAAGAAAATTGTGTAGGTATGTTTTTTTATTAGTGTACAGTAAAGAGGTTAACAAGAGTCTTGGGAATCACACAAAACGAGTCCCTGGCCGCATCCAGACTGGGTATACTGCAGTTACATGGTACATGTCTAAGTGTCTCTCCCTGCTTGCTCAGCGACACTTTGGGAAAACACTGAACCCAAAATTGCTCCCAATGGGCAGGCCAGCGTCTTGCATGACTACTCCGCTATCATCACAGTGTGAGGGTTTGTGTGAATGGGTAAATGTAGGCAAGAGGTAGAGATGTGTTTTTTCAAAAGCATTTCAAAGCAAAGTCTATTCTATGGTCTTCATCTGAAAGTACCCCACACGTAACAGGAGATGGGCCAGTGAAGTGATGGGTGCGCCTTTTAGTGAGTATCTTTTAAGCTAAATCATATACATAATGGATTATTCCTACTAAATTATGAAGCACAACACCTGCCACACTATGGTGTCGGCAGTGTTGTTTTATACTTCAGAAACCAGAGTGATGCTTGTTGAAAGATCTGGTTCTCAACCAGTGCCATGACAGTCTGGTGCGAGATCTCAGCACAAAATGAAAAACTGAATAAGAGGAAATGACTTAAACTTTCTAGCCCTATATTCCCTTCTAAAGTAAGGCCTTGGGTTTTATGTGCATCTCCCTTTCACTCTCATGCACGCATAGTCACACAAATACACACACAGACACGGGTTACTGATGTCCTAGTGCCTTATCACGGTTTTAGCACTGAGGCAGATCAGTGGTTTCTGTCAGCTAACACTCGACCCTTGATGATAGCACAACAGGGCATGGGTATCTCTATTGTGCATGTGTTTGTGTGTGTGTGTGTGTGTGTGCAAGGGCAGCATGCAATAGTTTATCTATTTCCTCTTCCTGCTCTTTATCATCCAGTCACATTCCAAAGCCATGACCTGCCCTCTCATTCACAAACAGCCTTATGTCTCTATTTATTGTCCCTCCTATGTTTATTCAAAGTTCAGTCTTTCCTTCTTTCTCTCTCTCTTTCTTTTACCTTATTTCAAGAGGCTTGAGACCACAACTGGAAGTGACACAGGGAAAATCAAAGCAAGTTGAGAATCAAAAATTCCCTGTCATCCAGTTGCTCAATGCTCCCACCAGTCACAGCCAAGCTTTCTCCCAAGGTCAAAGGCCAGGTCTTAAATTTTCCAGCAACATTTTTCACAGGTGTCAAATGTCACATTCGTTCGTTCATTGTATCAGTCTCACCCCCTGAAAGGCTGTCTCATTTCAGACGGAGGGTGATGATTTTCCCCATCAAACATTACCCTTCAGAAGAGGGCACTCAGCACCACTTACTGAATTCTTTACAAAGACAACACACACATAAACACACGCCTGTATGATCCCTCCATACATGCCCCCTGTGTAGCATGTCTTTGTTTTTGCCTGTGTAAAATTACAGTTGTACAGGTGTCCAGCCGGCAAAGCAACGCTGACAGACAGGCATGCAAGAGGACAGCCAAGCACTTGTGTTTGCCACAGAGATCTTTCTTGTCTTACAACTGGCTGTCCTGCCCAGCGTGTGGCTTTGGTTACAAAACCTGCTCTTCTAGCAGGAGCCCCCTTCATCTCCCTGAGGAACACAGAGGACGATGGAAGGTGCTTTCCAAGATGAGCGGCAAAGTGGCTTCCTATTTCAAAGGGCCATGGATGTACATGGCTCACGGATTCCTGTGTTAGTTGTGAGATAGCGTGGCACCTGGAGAGGCCAGACAGGAAGAAAGGACAAGAGACCAGAGGAGAGGGAGGGGGGGGGGGGGAGCTGCTTAGATTCAATGCCAGAGAAGGGGCCAGCAGCTCTCTCAGATTTCAGATGTCCACTGTGTGAAATTGTGGTTTCAAATGCTAACAATCTAACTGCCTCCCCACCTCTATTTCTACCCCCTCATCCTGCACTCATCGTCAGCATATCATTAAATGCGTACATTTGCGCTTTTACAAAACCATGCTGCACAGAGCTTAGTATTATGAATTCTGGTTTTACCTGTTGGACAAAATCCCCTCTCTGGGATAAATCTACAGTATTATACTTTTGTTTGAGCTTTTTCATCTTAGGGGGGAAAAAAGTGTTTTCTCCTGCAGCCAAATGAAATACAAAAAAAATGCACGTGTTTACAGCACATTCAAAGACAAATGAAACAAAAGGAAATGTCTTCTTGAAGCTTGGGACAGGGGTAAAACAAAGGGTCTTTGGTGATTGACACATCCAGAGAGTCCCCTGCCAATCTTGCACACAATCCATTTCCTCAAGCCAAAGTGTTCTCTTTGTGTGTTGAATATGTTTTGGAACATGCCGGCCATTGATTGACATGGGCGCAGGGGCTGGTAAAACATTACTGTGGTGTGAAGCAAACAACAGTCCGTCTGTCACTCTGCCTCAGATGTTTGGCCTGAAGGGGTATCCTGATATAATAGTGGTACAAAATTCTGAACGTTCTCTCTCTTGTTCTCATTCTCTCTCCTCCCTTGCCCTGTCACTCAGTCTTGCTGCTCTAAAATGTTCTCATTTGTATTTTTGCACTTGATTTAGGCTATCTTTCAGCCCTCAGCCTGGTCTGTCTGAAAGACTGAAATTTCAGATGCAAGTGCAGGTTTAAAGGCACATTGGCAGTGATGGTAGGCCCCCGAGACACTATCATTCATGCCCCCCTGTGAAGTACACAAAATTCTCCCCTGACTTTTCCTAAAGCAATAAATCTTTTAATGATGATCACCACAGTAATGTTGACAAAACCCCATAAATACATTGATAATTAGTCACTTTTTAGGTTTTGCAGTACACACTACATGCACAGCAATGATACTGACATATTTCTACTTGTTTAGGATATTGAAACTTCCTTTTTTCCCCCTTCAAACAGTTGGAAGGCATAGCAGTGACACCGAGTGTGAGTCGCCACCTTACACCTCTCTGTTTCCAAATGAAAACAATAAAAAAAATGCTGTATATATAAAATGTCCTGATACTTGTGTATTTCCAAAATGTCATATGGATTGATTCAACACTGGCATTACAATTTTAATCAGCAGTGTAGAACCAGGTGTTAAAACGCATGCGGCAGCCCTTCAGGCCATACGAAATTGGACAAGGCACCAGGAAATTGTGTCTCCTCCAGAAACAAGTGTTTTGTGATTGTTTACCCCATGTCTTTAAATTGCATTTCTTCCTTTTTAATTTAAGCACCTCAGCTATGGGATTGAAGGAGGGAAAGAGAGGGGGAAGGGGAAGTAGAAGGAATGGAGGAAACCTTTTCCACAATTTTTTTCCCTCTTTCTATCCCTCCATCTTCTCCAGTATTAACCCTGTCTGATGTGATTCCTGTCAGATGCAAATGTCACGACCTGATATGGTCAGCCCACAGGGCACTTTGACTACATGTTCTACATTCAAATTAAAAATATGATGTGGAATGGTGTGAGTGTGTTTGTGTTTCTGCACGTGTATGTTTGACTGGCTGATCTTGACATACTTGCAATTACAAAAGCCGTGAACAAAAACATGATTGCCGTGAGGACAAGGAGAATTCAAGTGTGATAAATAAACTACAGCTTCCAAAATAAGGCACCTTTGTTCACACCACATGCTTGAGTACCTATATGAACATGTAGTCCAATCAATTGGTTTGCAAATGTGGGACTTTAGAAAATGCAGTGCATGCACAATTCAGCTTATAATATAGTAAAGCAATGTGGTAAAGAAACATTCTGCTTTTAGGTTTCTCTACAGCAAAATATTTTGGGGTCAACTGTGTGTTCAGAAAAAAACTTTCTTTCCTTAAAAAAGTCACAATGCTATAACACCACTTCCTTCATTCTCAACAACCTTTTAAATATAGTTATAGCCTACAGTAGTATTGTGTTGAGAATGGAAATTAAACCAGCGTCATGCACCAGAAACTAGAGCTGCAACCATTAGTCGATTAATCATCTATTGTCATCTATTAAATTAATCGCCAACTATTTTCTTCCAAATTCTCTGATTTCAGCTTCTCAATGTTAACATTTTCTGGTTTCTGCACTCTGACTGTAAACTGAATATCTTGGGGTAGTGGATAAAACATGACATTTGAGGACGTCACCCTGGGCTTTTGGAAACACTCATCAACATTTTTCACCATTTTCTGACATTTTATAGATCAAACAACTAATCGATTATCTTGAAAATGACACATTAATCGTTAATGAAAATATGAAAATAACCGTTAGTTCCAGCCCACCCAGAAATGAAATAAATGTATTTGCAAGGCACATGCAAGCTATCTCTCATGTAGTAGAGGAGTGGGTGAAAATGTTGACCCACAAGAGCTGTGTGTGTTTATATGTGTGTGTATCCCTATGATTGAGTGGGTGTAATGTCCCAGCAGTTTTTTTTTTTCTGAAATACAGTACCTCTGAATGTTCTGGTTTTTACCACCAGAGGGAAGCATATAATCAGTTATAAGGAGCCATTAACCTGGAAAGAAGATACAATACAGGCATCTGTATCAGATGAGTGCAAAATTATGAAATACCCTATTCACTGTGATGTAGTGTAGTGCACTATAGTATAATAATTTATCAAACAATAGTGCCAACCCACCAGTTCAGTGTCATATTTTGCTGTGAAACAGATGTGCAAAAGATCAAAGTCAAATGCCATCAAATTTGGACTTATACGTTTTTTTATTGACTAATAAAAAATGTGTGGTTTTAACAAAGGCTATAACTTCACCACTCATGCATATATGGTGCCCATTCTATAAAACTTCCACGATATATATAACTAGGTACTTTCTTGATTTTAATATTTTCCTTTGCAGTCTGGGCCCACCAAAACATGCACTCCTTAGTTACCAGAATTAATTTTTCAGCACTGTGACCAGTACTCCCCATTCACATGTTGTACACATGTTGGCGTATGTATTGTCACTCGACCTTTTCCATACTCGATCTCCGCCGGTGGAGAGGGTAGATAAGCATATAGGCAGCTTGTGAGAAGTTCCTGTGCACAAGAAAAAGTCTCGGTATGCCAAATACTAGACGTGCTGGTATACTTACCAGTGAATAACGCCCACTTCAAGCACTGACTGTGACTCTGAATAAGAATATACACACATTGACACACATACACACACCTCTTTTTAGTTAGACCTAAGGATGTACAAAGAGGTTCTTTAATTACATTACATTTAAGTAGTATTTATTAAGTATACTTTTAAGTAAGTTTATTCTATAGATAAATTTACATACGCATACTGTTCATGCGCGTGACTTATCAGACAAAGTCTGTTACAGTGAGAGAGAAACATTGTTCTTTTACATCGCTACCTGTTTTGGAAGCATATCATATAGTGCGGTATCTATTTTTGATTCTTTTGTGTGATTGTTACAACTTACCCCAGCATGTGTTACAACCTACCCCGTTATTGGGGTAGGTTGTAACAAGGGCACACATTGCATTTGACATGTCTATACATATAATATGTATGATGTAATGTCATATATGCTTGTTATGAGTCATTTCACAAAACCAATAATTGCACTCAGAGCATCACACCTACTCAATTACGTATGTACACATACATGCAGACTAAGGACAGATACAGCTCTCTGGACCACACAACCCACTTTATAGTACATTTTTAACCTAGCCATCCAATAATAAACACCAACTTCTATGACTCCCACGCTTCTCCTACATGAAGAGATGGATACCAATTCTAGTCCGCTAATAATAGGTATAACCTCTCCTTTTGTTCTAAGCAGAGCAGGCGGTACTGCCTCCTCATTAGCAGCCTTATCTCACCAGAGTGCTCTAAAAGATAGATATATAGACAGATAGATAGATGTGTTGGGTCAAAGAGAAAATTGATAAAAAATATTGATAAATAGATCTTATCCAGAGATAGAAAAAGGTAGTTATACAGAGTGCCAAGCTACACAATTGTAAGCTGTTTGCACAAAGATATGGTGAGCCGCAGGTTTGTCTATGTATGAAGCTGTGCATGTATTTATTTGGTGGACAGTTGTATTTACTATGCACACACACACACACACACACACACACACACACACACACACACAGAAACATTTAAGTTGTACAAAGCACTCTGTCCAACATAACTCAAAAGAGCACTGCAAGAAATCCTAATGTTTTGAAGCTTTTAGTCCAGTTAGGTTTGCATTCCCTGTGAGACATAAAAAAAAATAAAATTTAAAAAAACAAAACTCACACAGCAACAGTCCAAAAATATTTCAAAAACAACACGGGTTGGTTGTAGGGCTGCTGTATTGGTTTACCTTGGCCTTTTGTACATTTGTGCTGCTTTTGTTGCGATGTTTTGGACGGATTTGGAGTCGGCATCACATCGTGCTATGTACACAATGATGTGGATACGAAAGATGTGCCCCGCGCATGCGCCCTGTCAGAGGAGCGGAATCGTGGCTCTGTTAGCATCAGAGCTAGCAGACTGGTAGGGGAAGGCGTCCTGCGCACTGTAGGCAGAAAGAAATCGGCGACTTCAGATATCCTCAGCTAATCCTTGAGCTAACCATTATCCCTCCATGCTGTCCGGGAAAGGAAGATAACGATAATAACCCTGCACTGCCACCTCGATTAGCTAGCAAGACAGAAAGGGAACTGCGTTTTGGTGTGAGGAGTCTTCCTTTCTGCCAGAATCACTTTACTGTTTTGATTATAGCTGACACCTCGACTAACCTCAGTTCTTGTAAGAATGAGGTTGCCGAGTAACAGACAGTGTGCGATGGAAGGAGATGGGAAGAAGATGGACCAGTTTCCGTTCAGAAACCCTTTTGTGCACGTCTTGAAATTCACCCCTCTGGAAAAGGCAAAGGTAAAAAAAAAAATCATGTTTGTATGCAAATGATTTACTCTTGCACGGATATGTTAACTTGCTGTTTTACTAGTTTGTAGAACATTAACATCGTGGTTCGACACAGTGCTGAAGCTGTCACCATCATGTAACTTGTCAGTGTTTCCTGATTGCATGTAGTCAGATTTTAACGTTATGAGCTAGTATTAGCGAGACAGCTAACAGTGGCTACATACATTTTGCGTTCTCCCTTCTGTCTTGTTGGCTGGTTGCCGTGCCTCAGTGCTGCTGTAAAGGGCTAAGAGTGATTTCAAAAAGTGCTGTTTTGCTGCAGCAACGGCATGTATTTCACGCATGAGAATATTTACCAAGAACATCCCAGGAATCTGCTAACAAGCCACTAAAATGAAATACAGGTTTTGAGCATGGCCGCCTGTCCAGGATGGGCCTAGCTTGTTGCTCTTTAATTGTCATCATAGCTATTACAAACGGAGTATGTTGTTTGGTAATGTTAGCTTTAACCAAGATGTCAGGTTTTTGCGGGAACAATTAAAATCGTTATTTAATTTAAGTACGGTAACGTTTTCTAGCTTCACATGCCTTTTTTATTGCTTTGTTGGTCATCACGGTGCGTCCCACTCCAAAGGGAAACCAACACGTGTGGCTTGTGGAGGATCGGAGAATGGGATGGAAAACTGACTGGCATGTTCATGTTTATCCTCATCTACAACTTACATACAGTTTCCCCGGTTGTTGAAGTTCATACGTGTTTGCCAATCTCGTTTAAAAAGAGATTAGTTGCCTGATTACATTGTACACTGTTGCAGCATTCAACAGATAGCCCATGCAACCTAGCTATCTGTCATTTCTGTTGATAATCAGATTTACAGCTTTCAGGTTTCCCTGCAAAATGTGTTAAATTTAAGGCCACTTCAAGCTTCCGTCAGTTGTTTTTTTGCTCATAAACTATGATAAGGTACTACCAGGATGCAGCCTGCAGAGACATTACAGCAATTTAAAAGGCTTCTTTTATATGATTGATATTGCACACATGGCAGTTTAAACTGTGGCCTTCTTGCAAATACTGCAACATGTGGCATTATGCACACATTATCATGTTCTTTCAAAGTGAGGCTCAAGAAGCTGTGTCCCTGTTGAACACTATACTACTACTTGTCACTTTGAACACTAGAAAGTAGAAAAAAAACATTGTTAAACAAATAAATAAATGTATCACTTCTTGGCAAAACCGGTTTGCTTATATCTTTTACTTCCTGTAGGTACAAAACAGTAAAGCTCTTTAATTTCTCGTACATTAACTGCCGACATGGTTACCATAAAGATTAGGGTATACTGTAGAGTATTTGTAAACAGTCTGGAATGGGGATATAGCTGTAAGGTATTTTCAGTATCAGAGTTCAGTCTAATGGAAGAGCCTCATTTTAATTAATTGCGTTACTCTGGCATAGCAAGTATAAGAGCGTATCTTGTTACAAGTAAAAATAGTGACCTAGGGAGGTGCACACACATCCCCGAGTGAAAGAAGGTAGATCGTCAGGTGCATCAAAGCCAAGGGTATAGGTAGGTTTTCTGGTTTCTCCTATAAGGCTGACTTAATGAAGTCAAGGAAGTTATTAATGGAGCAATGGTCTTAGCTAATTTGTTTAGACCAATGATGATGTAATTGCTCTGAAAGCTTGTTTTCTGCACTCTTTTTTTTTATTTATTTATTTTTTCTCAGCAGCCATTCCATTTGGTTATGCAAACATGTGTTGTAGCTTTACATTAAAGACATCATGGAGGCTAGGTACTTAAAACCGGTTTCTGGTCAACACTAAGTGCTGAACCAAAAGTGGGTCATGAAGTAATGGAATTTAGTTCCCAAGTTGTTCTGATGTTACTGATGATTTTTTTCAGCAAGTTGCACTAGTCTTGGCTTTCACATCCACAGCAGCACGAGGAAGACGCAATCTGAACATTAACACTGAAGACTAGAGCAAGTGATTGTCTACTGGCTGACTACCCGACAGGCAGACAAACCCAATGAATCGGTTTGTGGGTTCAAAGAGAAAAGTGATTGTAGTGTGTGCCCCTTGTCTGTTGTGTAAGCACGCTGCCAAGTGACTGCATGGCATGAGATTGCACAGGATTGTTTCACCAGTCTTTAGTTCCTGTAATGAAATGCATCAGGTTTGTTTGTGTTTGCATTGGTTGGCCAGAGATCGATAAGATTGCCTTTAAATTGTATTTTGACAAGTGAATAATTTTTGGCTATATTAGATTTGTTAAACCCTCTAGAGTGCCCGCTAGAAGGGGTAACCGACTGTAATAGGAACAGATGAGTTTTGTCAGATTAAACCAGGCCATGACAGTATGCTTGGTATTAGACCTTAAAGCTACATTACTGCCTGTAAGTGCAGGCTAAAGGCCTGGAAGCTAATAGACTGTAGCTGAATTAACAGCTCTCCTATATGTAACAAGCCAAATTGGCCTTGTTGCTCACAGTGATGAGTCTGTGTACAGCAGACCATACACTTTAGAGGAACTGGAGAACATTTATGTCTTTGCTAAGCCGTGAATTTTTTGTTTTGTTTTTTTGGGCATAGGTGGTTGCTGTCCAGAAAAAAGGGGCACTGGTAGGAATATGCTACACATGTCTGACTAATAGCCACTTTAGTCAGTTGCCCCGAATATTGGGGCAGCTGTAGAGACTTGTAGGTACTCATTAGTAAACTATACTGTAATTGAGTAGCCTGACCTTTCGATCCATATAAATATGTTCTTGCCGTTTTGCACCCTGATAAGGTAATTAATTGAGCTACAGAGCTGATTGACATAGGCATAATGTGAGAACATATTGCAGTGTTTTTGTTACTGATTCAGGTGTATCAGCAAACATTCCAGTCCTCATCTAGCCCTAAACCCTAAAAGTTGGTACGGTGGTCAGAGGGCAAGCTGCTAATGTTAAAGTTGATGTAATTCCCAGCTTAGCTTTGACAAACCTAATTTAAATTCCTTGTGTGATTTATTGGGGAACTCCACAAAGACCTAGATCTGTTTGATCCTGCCAGAGCAGCAATGAGTCAATAGCTTATTCCCACACTACATAGATGAGTATTTCTGTGGATGGACTTCAGAAGTAGGCAACTGATGTGTTCTCACAAGAGCAGACATACAAATGCATTAGACAGAATATTGAGCCATAGGTTATTAGGCTATATACAGTGAGGAAAATAAGTATTTGAACACCCTGCTATTTTGCAAGTTCTCCCACTTAGAAATCATGGAGGGGTCTGAAATTGTCATCGTAGGTGCATGTCCACTGTGAGAGACATAATCTAAAAAAAAAATCCAGAAATCACAATGTATGATTTTTTAACTATTTATTTGTATGATACAGCTGCAAATAAGTATTTGAACACCTGAAAATCAATGTTAATATTTGGTACAGTAGCCTTTGTTTGCAATTACAGAGGTCAAACGTTTCCTGTAGTTTTTCACCAGGTTTGCACACACTGCAGGAGGGATTTTGGCCCACTCCTCCACACAGATCTTCTCTAGATCAGTCAGGTTTCTGGGCTGTCGCTGAGAAACACGGAGTTTGAGCTCCCTCCAAAGATTCTCTATTGGGTTTAGGTCTGGAGACTGGCTAGGCCACGCCAGAACCTTGATATGCTTCTTACAGAGCCACTCCTTGGTTATCCTGGCTGTGTGCTTCGGGTCATTGTCATGTTGGAAGACCCGGCCTCGACCCATCTTCAATGCTCTAACTGAGGGAAGGAGGTTGTTCCCCAAAATCTCGCAATACATGGCCCCGGTCATCCTCTCCTTAATACAGTGCAGTCGCCGTGTCCCATGTGCAGAAAAACACCCCTGGTGGTGTTCTTGGGATGGTACTCATCATTCTTCTTCCTCCAAACACGGTTAGTGGAATTATGACCAAAAAGTTATATTTTGGTCTCATCTGACCACATGACTTTCTCCCATGACTCCTCTGGATCATCCAAATGGTCATTGGCAAACTGAAGATGGGCCTTGACGTGCTGGTTTAAGCAGGGGAACCTTCCGTGCCATGCGTGATTTCAAGTCATGGTTTGAAATCATGCATGAAACGGTGGTCCCAGCTCTTTTCAGGTCATTGACCAGCTCGTCCCGATTTGATTTTCTCAGGTGTTCAAATACTTATTTGCAGCTGTATCATACAAATAAATAGTTAAAAAATCATACATTGTGATTTCTGGATTTTTTTTTTTTAGATTATGTCTCTCACAGTGGACATGCACCTACGATGACAATTTCAGACCCCTCCATGATTTCTAAGTGGGAGAACTTGCAAAATAGCAGGGTGTTCAAATACTTATTTTCCTCACTGTATGTATTAAGATAAATACGATAATTGTTCTGTAAATTCAGTTAAGAAATGGTTTAAAAATAACCATACCGTACTAGGGCTGAACGATTTAAAAAAAAAAAAAATCTAATTGCAATGTGATTTGCGATATTAGAGGGAATGATCATTTTCATTCATAAACATATTTAAATGATTATGATGTGATTTCTGCCAGGATCTATACCAAACAATGATATTTTATTAAGTCTGTGGGAAATTGCTGTGTTCCATTTACATCGCAAGTTAGTTGTCGGAGCTGGGAATGACGTCATGCCCGAGTTGACGGCGTTGTAGTTACATATCAGAAAACCTTGCACGGCCAGCAGTTGTTTACAACTAGCCAGGTTAGCCATTGTTACCAATGCCGGTTGAAAACATAAATCTCCTGCAATGTGAAATTGCCCTGTATCGTACTTCATCACATTTGATAATTTTCTTCTCATGTTTCTGTCATGTTGCCCAACTCTATGGGGGAGTTGGTCTACTTTGGAAAATCTGTAACAGAACAATAACTTAAATATATATCATAACATATGGATATCAAGATAGTGCACTAATAACTACTGAAGTATTCATTTTGCTTGTATGCCCCATTGCGACACGGTAACCCTAGTTTGAGAAATGAAACATTCTGCTGTGGTTACTCGTGGACCTTAAACAAAGTCCCACAAAATTGTTCAGGCTTGTAAGTGTGAAACATCTGCATTTTGTTGACAGGAAGCACGTCCCTACTACCACTAAAAATGTTACAGTTCTCTGTTAGTTCATTTTGCACAACTTCCTGTTTCAGTGTAGATTTAGTTAAGAAAAGTCTATAAAACCTTATAGAAAGCATGCTTGCTTTGTAACCACTGTCTGTCATTTGAAGATCATATATATACCTATGACCTGATTACACTGAAAAACAAGTAGGTTTAATGGCCTTCAGCAGCATGATGGGCCCACAGGCTTTGACCTGACACCTCTTGGTGTGACAGTGCATTGAGTATATGCCTTTAGTCAAATTGGAGGTTAGTGTGGAACTGATTCTTGTTTTCACACACTCTCCTAACCTTTTATTGCATATTAAGGGTTAAAAATGCAGACTGGTTTCGACTAGGGATGGACATTCTAAGAAAAGCACAAAATGAATAGTTCTTGCAGACTTGAAGTATGCTAGCTTTACCTGTGTTACCTTTTCCAGATTTTTGGCTCCAAACCGTAGTTGGGAGCGCACTGGTTTCTTAGATTGATTTAGCCGGGCTTGTAACATATGGACAGACCTATCTCCACTAGGGGTGTGCATCTTCACTGGTCTCACGATTCGATTAGATTACGATTATCAGGTCAATGATTAGATTACGATTATCAGGTCAATGATTCGATTCCTCAATGCATCACCTCAAGGGTGGGAATTTCTATGTACCTAATAACGATTATGAGGCTACGATGCGATTGTAAAATGAATAGGATACAGGTGCATTTTTCTCACTGTTTGACTATTTGGTACTTTTAAAGTATTTGTAACAATCCAAAGTAGTAGGTAGTAATGAAATGCAGCTATTTAATGTTACTTCATATAAATGTAGCTAACATTGCATAGCATTACATTATTACAGCGTTATTACTGACCTCTGCTATTTTTATTTATGAGGCTGCCGTTATTAGTATAGAGTCAGATATGTGTTGAACTACGCACTTAACAACGCTCCAGCCAAACCACATTCACTCCACCTTAATATATCTGTTCTTTTTTTTGTCTCGTATAGTGTAGTAATATGTTTGTGTCTTGTAAGTTGATTATTGTAATCTTGTATTGAGCACCATGGGCCTTCAGAAACAGCATTTTGTTCATTTGTGTACTTGATATGTAGATGAATGACAACAAACCAACTTTACAGCAGCCAAATAACATCCTGCTCAGCTTCCAGACCACAGTCTGAAGAGGAGATGTTAGCTAGCGCCAACTGCCTTTCTAGTATTTGGAAAACAACAGACAGACTTTAATAAACGGACACGCTGTGGCCTACACTGTACATTTACAGCCAGACTGAAACGTAGCGCTTATGTTTTCCTCTGCTCCGCTCGTTTTCACCGTCACCTACTGCCGCCTGTCACGTAGCTGTCATTTGAAGAAGGAGCACAGTGTGTGGGTGAAAATAATTAACGTGAGTTACCCATTGACTTTATTGATCATGTGAAATTTTAGTAGCAGCAGTCACTCACTCAATAGCTGCCTGTCTGCGGAGGGAGAACAGGGAGAACCACACATCTCCGTTGTGTGCACCGCACAGATGGTCCGGAGTTCCGCCTTTGTCATTCTGTGAACATTACGATATCAGTTAACCTCTAGATAATCGATTATCGTCATTTGTTAATCGATTCATAATCCTCAAAGTCCACATCGCGATGCATCTAAAAATCAATTATTTTCCATACCCCTAATTTCCACACTGAAGTAAGTAGCTGGTAAACTAGCATACCGTTCTGCTGATAAAGAATGGTTGTGAGAAATTGTGGTGGCGTTCCTACTGTAAACTGTTAATTTCCTCTGCAGCAGTGAACACGATACACAACAACACTGCTGCAACCTGAGCATCTAGCCCATCTTACAGTGCTGTAACTGAACGTGCCACACCGATGCCTGGTAGTTAGGGCATTACTACCAGGCACCACCAGTAAAACAAAGGAAATTAATATTTGACATATGAAACCTTTATATATAAAATTAAATAAATTAATGACCATAATAATGAAATAATAGCAACAGACTGGTAACATCTGGTTCACATCTGACTTTAAATTAATGGTTTGTATTTTGTTAGTAATACCTACAAATGTCTACACTGTCAGCACAGAGTTCTGCTGTTTTAGACTACACTGTTCTTTATTTTGTACATTTAGAGTATTGTTGCAACAGCTACAATACAATTCCTAAGTTGCATCAGTACAGATAATGGTTTATTTTGTTTACTCATTCACTTTTAAGATGGTGACAAGTCTTGTTGCATGAATTTAAAGATGCCTTTTAGTACACTGCTCTCTGCTTTTGTAGCATTGCCTTTTTTTAAATTCTTAGTGGCATTCATGCATTTTCTTGCTTTGCGTCTGAAAACATATTTCAACAAATGCTTTATACAGTGGCTCACAAGCATCACCAGCAAGAGCCCCCCTTATGTTATGGAGAAAAGTACTTATTCAGTTGTGTGTTCGTTCTTGTGTAAAACCTTATACTCTGTATTTCTATAAAAGAGAGCTGTGTGTGGTAGACATATATAATTAATCAATGGAGCTTGAGAGGATCTTGGGGAAGTAAACGGTTAAGAGGGCTATGAAAACAGACAGAAAATAGGGTGGCGGGTCACTGTGATAACAGTGGTAGGACTAGTGGGTAATGTGATTTTGCAGCTCCTCACTCCATATCAAACAAAATGCAAATAATAATGATAATGAAGTAAGCAATACACTGATAATGTAGACGTAGTTATTTCTCAGAACAAGGATAGATTTTGGGGAAGAGTAGTTACTGTAAGACTAAGCTAGCCACTCTCCAAAATGTGCTGTGCTGCTTATCATTGTCCATAGTTTAACAAGCATGCTTGACATTAATTGATTTTAAATTGGCCATACTGTCAGACAAGAACGCTCCCTTGATAAGATAGTGCCAGTAGACTTCATGCTCCCCAGTAGTGGGTTGCTATCACGACAAATATTGGCAGAAGATAAGCGCTGCTATCATGGAGTCATAAAAAGCTGTTAAGTAAACAGTCACCATTGGACCCAGACAGTGAAGAGCCCGGCTTTGGTCAAGAACCTTTGCTATTTGTAATGTTTATTGTACTGTATGTATTTTATCTATAGCATTTTTAGTGTGAAGCAAATTAAAAAAGTTGTTAAGTTATTTTCAATACCTGCTTAATATCGCTTTGAGACTATAACAGTACCACGATGACTGACAAAACATATGTTGTTACTCTTTTCTCCTCTTTCCCTCAATCCCTTACAGATTGCATTAATGACGGTCACACTGTTCCCCATTCGTCTGCTCATGGCTGCGTTCATGATGCTGCTGGCTTGGCCTTTTGCCTTCCTGGCCTCAGTGGGCCGATCAGAGACCACCGTCGAACCCCAGTGCCTCTGGAGGAGGTGGGTGCTTTGTTATGCAGATGTGTGTCTGTTTATTTGAAGGTTAATTTTGTATTTAAGGAAGCACTATCATTATCACAAACGAGTAATATTTTCACATTTGACATCAGCAATGGTAGAATGGTATGGGCAGCCATACAGTCAACAATGCTGCTTTCAGTATGAATAAAAGATCACATGGCTCAAAAATACTGCTTCACGCACAAATTGTCTGACTTCAAACGGAAAATACTATATTGTAGATGTTTTTAATTGTAACACTCTGTTTATAGTACTCTGTTACATCAATGGTTGTAAGAATGCAGCTATGACAAGGGAGCTAAAATGTAGAACGTTTTGGGTAGGTGCTGGGCGGTATGTCGGTATATCAGGTATACCAATAGCATTTATCAGAGAAACACAGTGATTATGTTACAAGTCGCTACACTGTGGATTTTACAAGAGCGGAGCAGGTAAAGTGAGAGTGAACACACCATTCTGATGTTATTCGTTAGCTACCACATTGGTTTTGTTGTGATAGGCTACGTCGTCAACACGGCTCCTCAACATGCAACTTAGCTGCTGCTGTGGTCGGAATCACAGGAGGTAAAATCCAGTAGCCAAGTTCTGGGCGGGGGTCTGTGACTTTATACAGCCTAGCCTACTGCTGACGGAGAAAGTCACCAAAGTGGACATACAGGGAGAGAGAGATGGTAAAGCCCCTTATCCACTGCAAGGTACGAGCTCGACTCGCCTTTTTTTGGTTTTCCATTGTTTAAAAGTTGTACTTGTACCTGCTACCAGGTACTTTTTTTTCGTATCACATCTTATCTGTCTTTACATTCTAAGTAATGTTGAAACGTTTTAACTTAAATCAAGAGACAGCTGTGTGTGCATCCCTGGTGTGTGTGTTGCGTTGAACATTACGTTGAGGCAGTTGTGTGTGGCGTCGCTATGATGACCAGCTACATTGAGGGGTACTATCTGCAATGGAAAATGGAGGACGGCCAAGTCGAGTTGAGCTGGTACTGGTAATGGAGAAACGACATAAGAAGCAGGGAACGCAGACGTGTTTGCAGCAAAGGTACATTAGGTCTGTGAGTGTGAAGAGAACTGAAGGAGGCAAATTCAATAAGTGAGTGATACTAAGATGGAGAATGAAGTCTAATTAAAACTGTGAAATAAGAAACAAGTTAAGTTACTAAAAATAGTAAAAACATACCTGCCAACCGGAATATATCGGAATTCTGCCTAACAGTACCCGGTACTGTTGGGCAGTAGTAATATGACTTTTTGGCCATATCGCCCAGCCCTAGTTGTGGGTTAAAAAAAAATCACAATATGATGTTACCAATGTCATATCTGAGTCTTTCTGGAGCTTTGAAAGTTCACTTGTTTAACCCTCCGTCTCAGTCTTGTGCTCCGTACTCCCTGATTGTATTACATTGTCTGTCCGAGAAACTCCTACAGCAGCTACATGTCTCCGTTTCTTGAACACTTGTCTCAAACAAAGACAAAAAATACCACCTGGTTAATGAACATGCAGGTGAACAATGTTGTGTTTTTATAGGAGACTTGGGTATTGGTGATGCTTGTAATTGAAATGAGTGGGTAGGTTGGTGAAAGTCAAGGAAGAAGCTAAGATGAGGTTTTCTGTTTGCACATTTTTGAATTTTGAACTTATCAATCCCAAACATGCCCCTCACACATGCATCCTTTTGTTTCCAGACTGGTGGACATAATTCTGAAGATCATCATGCGGGTCATGTGGTTTGCCGGAGGTTTCCATTGGATAACTGTGAAAGGGCGAAGGGCACTGCCTGCAGAAGCACCCATTCTCACCCTGGCACCCCACTCTTCATACTTTGATGCCATCCCAGTCACGATGACAATGGCCTCCATTGTCATGAAGGCTGAGAGCAAGGATATACCCCTCTGGGGCAGTAAGTAACAAACACACACATGGACATATTGCTCTCATTGTTTACCTCTATGACTATGCCCTACATTGTGAGTTAAAGAACAGGGCTGCAATCTCAAAAAAAAAGTTTTCTGATTCTTCTAGACAGCATTGCAAAATCTTTTTGAACAAAGTACAGGAATTATATGCATAGGCACAGTAATTACAAATACATGCCTTGCTGTCGTGGAAGCAGAAGATATTTCCAAGAAGAAAACTTTTGATTTGTCAGCTCTGACTCAGCAAGTTAATTCTGTAAAACACTGTGATTCCTCAACCTTCAGTTCTGCAGTGTGTAAACTCATAAAACCATCTATGATGGGAGGTAGCAGAAATCAAATAGTCTCCTCCAGATAAATAGTAACACAACATACTTAAAATACTTAATGATATGGATTTAAAGATTAAAGGTTAGCCTATCAGACATAATTGCTGATAAGATAAGATGTTCCTTTACTGATCCCCTGTGGGGGAAATTCAAATTGGCACAGCAGCACAGGGCAATGTAGTGCAAAGTAAAAAGAAGTATACATACAATAAATGAGAATCTGTACTCAACAAAGTACAAAAGATATAATAAAAGTAGAGTCAGTGATCAACAATAAGCATCAGTGATTTTATTTCATCTAGGTGGTATCCCAAATGAAATCATCCACCTGCTGTTGCTGCCACTAAACTGTTAAAGTCACAATAAAGTCTTCTTTTAACAGTCATTGTGGTATTACCACTGCCAGTGATGGACCCCACCAAGCACAGCACCATTCAGATAGCTACTACCTGGAGTCATTGTCTTAGCAACACCCAGGGCCACATGCAGTGCTCAAGCAGGCCTTGCTCAGTTGAAGTCAGTACACACACAGCCAGATCCCATTAACTAGCTTGCAAGTTCCGTTACCTTTTGTAGTTGCCTGTTTAGGAAACAGCCTAGGTGTGTTATTTTAGCCTTCCTTTCTCCTCCTACTTATCTGACTACTAAGTCAATAATTTGCCGCTTTGTTAACTCCAGGCTGAGTGAAGCCTGCCAAGTTAATGCAGTCTCACTTGTTTGTATTGGAGGATTTGTACAGAAACATTTGGCAAATTGCCATAGCTGTCAATAACATGCCAACCGGCTAAGATTATGTTTTGACGGAATCTAAGGAGCATAAATAGTAGATGCATCTTACAGTTTCAGGATCCATTGTATTTTAAGGGCCAAAAGTTATTCACTAATGTCTCTGTCAAACTGAAGTTTGTCTAGTCCTGTTGGTCTTGCAGTAAGAACCAAGCACTGATGCCTGGCCAAGCACATGGAATCCAGAATAAGTATTAAGACATGATCAGCCACAGTGACGTGTGTAGAGTGTCTCTCAGGGTACTAGCTAGAGCCCTAATCCCTTCCTGTTGGCAGACAGCTCCCAGTTGGGATCAGTTTCTTCTTCTCATGGCCTCACGCTCTTCATTCTTCAGCGTATGTTATTCTCACTGTCCTTATTAACTTGTTGTCTTCTGTGTTCTTTTAGACTCTCTGTCTCAGGGCTTCCAGAAACATTGCTTATGCTAATTTTTCTATGTGCTGATGAAAATGGGACGTACAAGAAAATGCTTTCAGCATCTACAAGACCCCTGCAAACCTAATCTAGAATATTTAAACCTCGTCTTTGTCTGATCATCATTCCTTTTTCATGGCCTTGTATGTTTCTGCTTTGTAGTTCAGCTATGCTTACAGGTCTCAAATGCTACAGACTCCTCCAATCTATCCCTGTAGATTAGACTATGCACATGTGTTTGAGTTTAGGTATCCTTTCATTATGTGGCAACTTGGTGTTGATTGCATTGCTCATTTCGACCCTTAACAAGGCTTTATTGGTTTGAAACAATCAAATGACCATGCTATGGGAAGTGAAAGTAGTCGTGTCACTCCAGTGAGGAAACTTTTGTCAGGTTGTCTCATTGCTCTTGAGAAAAGTGGAAGTTAGTGTTAAGTGGGCTATCGTGTGTTTAGAATATTTCAATCACTCTGAGTTACAAATCAGGTTGTTGCAATTGTGTTTTTGTTGCATAACAGTCAGACTGGACTTTTTTGAGGCATATACAGATTATCTAGGTGGTGACTTGAAAAAAATATCATACATTAATCAAGATATTGCAAATATGTAAAATGCATTAAACCTTTTACACATCTAATACAAAAAAAGGCAATAGCTCATATTATTAGATTTTGTAAAACAACAACATCACTCGATAATATCATTTTGATACAGTTACACTGAAAATGTACACATAGTTTTTACATTAGAAGGTACTATTTACAAATTTCAGGTAATAATTCTTAGTAACTGATCATCATCAGCCCAGGCAGCAGTTCCAGACTCCTCCGCTGCTATTATTTAGATTTTGCTGTGTCACTTGGATTCCCTAAATCACCCCACTGACCTCCAAAACTGACTGGACTTTTATTCCTAGCCTGTAATCAGAGAGGGAAGCCGGACCTTTCTCGCATTTGTGATGAACATGTGAGACTCATCTGACCTATGCAACCAGCATTGAGAATCACATGACCATATGTTTAAATCCAGAAGTTACAGCATCTAAATCAACCGTTTCAATTGCTTTTTTCCCCCACATATGATGGAGTTAGGTTGAATTATTACCCCTGCTCCCAGTCTTTGTGTAAATATATATTTTTTTAGTTTTAAGCTATTCTATACAATTTCCACAACAAAGCATTGACCATGAGTATCACCTCACTTTTTAGATACAGTATAAGAAAATGTTTTATGACTGTAAAGTAAAAATGTTTAGCTCATATTTTGCCCTTACCAACAGTACTTTGATTTGTTTCTGGAGAACAAGCTTTTTCTTCAACAGTGCCAATGTCAAATTAACACAGGAATGTTTTCAGTACAACTACATTCTCCCACTCTTCACCACTGTGCAGCTGATGGTTGTTGTAAAGAGGAGCTTTCTTTCTTCCTTGGCCAGCTTTTCTTAGCTGGTACAGGGAAGTGTTTGTGCGGCTGAAAGTATCAGAAGTTGTGATCATTGCAGAAATATTTATCGTTTGAGGTAATACAGGCATTGCCTGTAGATGTAAGCAGGTAATACAGGCATTGCCTGTAGATGTAAGCAGGTAATACAGGCATTGCCTGTATTAAGTGATCTGTCAGAGTTTCCCCCTCCCTCTCCCCTGAACCACTAAATACCCTAGAGACAGATCATGCAGATAAGGTTTAGTTGATTAGCTGTCACAGGAAATAAAAACAAAAAACAGTTTCTGAATTCATATGAATTTTCTCTACTCTTTCTCTGCTTCTTTGGCTTCTAGCTTTGATTAAGTACATCAGGCCAGTGTTTGTATCACGGTCAGACCAGGACTCCAGAAAGAAGACTGTGGAAGAGATCAAACGCAGAGCCCACTCTGGAGGGGAATGGCCTCAGGTAAATGGATGGAAATTTTTCTACACACTTACAACTGCGGTTGTTGTCACTGACTTCATTTTATGTTGTTTTACAACATTAGCGCCTAACAGAGGACGACAATATGAAGCAACAATCATATTAGATATTTTTAAACTTTGATGTACTCACTAGTTTTTATGAAAGTAAATCAATTTAAAATTAATTCATTATGTTTGTAATGAAAAAACTGCAATCATACTGTCTTTCGTCTGCACAAAACAATGTTAAGGTTACAACTGTACAACTAACCCCTGTTCTCTGATAGCTGGGGTGGGGGGGCATTACCCCATAGTGATATACCAAGCAAATCCTTGAATCCCTTGAAAAGGACAAAGCTATAATCCATTATACCCAGCTATTTAGAAAGCATTATAAACAACTTATTGTACATCTGTCTTACAGCAACTTGCCATATAATACAAGCTAATACTACAATGTTTCCCACAGAATGACAGACAACTTTGGTTATTTCTTCAACATATTAATTGTACTTTATTGTCTTATCTTAGTGTTTACTTATTAATTTAATCGGCTTTCTATTCAGTTCTCTTTTCCCCATACTCGCATGCACACACCTCTGCTGCAAACACAGCGGCGTGCCCCGACACTTTCTGTCTCTTTCTGTCCTCTTTGTGTCGGCTCTGTTGACTTTCTCCATCAGCAGTACATTTCAGAGAGTTGCCTAACAGACACAGAACCCCTCTTCAGGATTTTTCCAACCGCGATTCCGTTTACAGAAGCAGGTGCGCTTCATGTGGAGGTGGCTTGTTAACAACGTATCCTATGATTAATGAGACCAACATTGTAGTTAACAAATGACATCTGTACTGGTGTGTTCACTGTCACTTTACTTGGTCCGCACTTAAAATAAAATATTCACCATGTCCGCGTCTTGTGACGTAATAGATAACCATCTGTGTTTCTCTGCAAAATCCTAAAATGGTTCACCAAATATACTTGAGCAGCCATTAATATACCTGTGCAGCATGCCCAAGTAAAGTCTATTGTAGGAATACATATGAATGCTTTTAGGCAAAACACTGTTCTTATTGTTCTGTAATTGGCCAACGTTTTTATATGCAAAAATATTTCAATTCCTTCTTTCCAACAGATCATGATCTTTCCAGAGGGAACATGCACCAATAGATCCTGCCTAATCACCTTTAAGCCAGGTAATGCTCTTCCATCATCTTTTTACTTATTCAGATTTTCTCTCTTTTTTTGCCAGCTTTTTATTCATACCATGCACTGATATTTCAGACTCAACCTAGTGGGCATATTAACTTATTATTTTAAATAAATTACTTGTTGAATCAGTGTCGAATTTAAATTA
Source organism: Micropterus salmoides (assembly GCF_014851395.1). Lineage (NCBI taxonomy): Eukaryota > Metazoa > Chordata > Actinopteri > Centrarchiformes > Centrarchidae > Micropterus > Micropterus salmoides. The sequence goes on along the minus strand of NW_024040152.1, from coordinate 23,246,552 downwards.
AACTGTGGTGTGCCTGGTCTTAATTGTTGAGGAATTCCTAAAGTTTAATTATGATGTGAAAGATTGAATCTACGTTTTACCTGCTATTGAGACTGTGACTTGTTTTTGTGATTTTTCGTAAGACATATACCAAATGGGTATGAAATAGAGTTCTGCGATTGGCTGTATCTACTCATGGACTTTATTTGGTAGATGTTTAAATCACCAAATAAGTGCATATTTCTGAATTTATTACACTGGTGTTATTGGCTGCACTTTTTCAATGCATGCAATTCAAATTCTTGTTTGTGTGGTCTTGTTCTCAACCCAATTCATTGTTTATGCAGGTATGTCAAATTGAAATAACATTTCTTGCAGGGGCCTTCATTCCAACTGTACCAGTGCAGCCTGTGGTGATTCGTTACCCTAATAAACTGGTAAGCTCCCAAGAAAAAAATCATAATCACATTTTTGTTTCAGTTAAATAAAATCTATTTGATATTGAAATTGTGTGAGATCAAACAGATTGTGTCTGTATGTATCCCATGCATGCCCTGTAGCCTGCTTGGCATCTTACCAGAGTCTCACTCAGTGAGTAGGTAAAGATCTTGCTGGTCACATGGCGGAAAGAAAGCTTTTGCAGTTATATATAGTATCCACAAAGGAGAAAATGTTCTGAGTAAGACACATTTTGCAAACTCAGCAGAATCCTATACGGTGGTGTGAGATCCTCCCTCATCAACACTTGGTGTTGTGGTCATAGTGTGGAACTTCTGATGTGCCATTGGTTGGGTTATGCTTAAAACAGAATTTGATGTGTTGTCTTCTAGGGATGCAGCGATTACCGGATTTCACTATTAACCGCGCTTTAAAACATCACATTTAATTAATCGTAAAGGCTCCGCTACACCAAGTGTTTCTGTTGCACGGAATGAAACTGTGGCAACTTGCATAAAACAAAAACAAAGTTACAGGAGCAGTGCACCAGCTTAAGTGTCGTGCTTATCAGAGGCTTCTGCACAATGGCTAAACTATGGCAGAGGGGCCAAACTGTGAAGCTTTATTTCCACCAAAGAAACAGCTGAAGTCGGCAGTGTGGGAGCATTTTGGATAGGCTACACTAAGACTGACCAGGGTGTCACTGAAGATGACGGATCACCTGTTCAAAACCTTGCCGTTAAAAGGTTGCTGCTAAAGGAACGAATAACTACATTAAACTTCATGCAGCACCTGTGGGATGACCATAGCTTTGAACACCTAAGTAAAGGTAGGCCTAATACATTATATTAAATAACATGACAAGTTGGTAGGGAATTAAATATAAACATGTCACTTACAATCAATGCCGTAGCTGTGAGACTTGAGCTTTCAGTGCAAAGTAAACAAACCAAGCAGGTGTAAACTTTCAGACCCACCGCTGTGCTTTGAGGCCAATTATTTTCAATGGCTTGGTTTGTTGCTGCGTCGAGCAACGCGCACCGCACAGCGAGCTCGTGCGAATGCCGCGGTCAAAGTAGTTGAACTTTAGCGGCGAGCAGCTTCCACGCAGTGCAAATTGCTTCTTTTCTGAAAGGGCCTTTATGGAAGACAGAACGTAGTCCTCTCAAGACCTTCAGTCACTGAACATTTAACGTTACATCCTGTTGCCTCCTTCTGTCTGTGTTGAGAAAAAAGGTGTAAAACACTAACATACATCAGGAGCTAGACTTTCAGAACTATAGGCTACCACTTAACTGCATTTCAGTTAACGCTGCACTCAATTCCTTTCATTTTCACTAATACTTGAATACTTGAGAGTTGACAGTAACAGTTCAGTTTATTCCCCTCCTTAATAACAATTTCCCCTGGGGGATAAAAGTTAATGTTCCTCTTATATTAATAATACTTACATATTATAGAAATATAATTGTTAATGTCATTAAATATTAAAAATCAACTTAAGTCATTACTAGTGTTGTGAAATTAATTAATGCATAATAATCGTGAAACTGTGATTATTTCTCTGACAATAATTGTACCAATAAAATTTATAATCGTTGCATCTCTACTTTAGACCCATCCCGATCGGCTACATAGAGAGAGGGGAGACACAAAGTTGTTTAAATATGGGGATAATGTTGCACAATTTCAAGACTCTCACTAGAACTGGCTGTGTGGGGTTTTGTTCACTGATAGCCTATGCGTGCTCAGCATAGTCGTTATGTAGATACAACATGTTGTGAGCATGTTGTTCTCACGTGGCAACAGCAGCAATTTTGATTGACTGTATTATTTTGTTTTATTCATGCATCAGGAAATAAAATGTTTATTTAATTTATCGTGTGTTTTAAATTTACTTCCCATTGTGCTTCAAAAACAGCCCATGGCAATAATTATATATAGGTAAAGCTTTCATTGAGAAATCATTAGTTTGCCCTGTTCAAGTTTCACGAACTTCTGTAACTGATCTTCTGTATGATCAGATGAGGCAGAGTTTGTCAACTACATTCATATGTGCCTGACATTCTGTGTGGAATGATGGACTCTTGATTTAGTGCACACTTAGTGGCGGGCTGATTTAATTGTTTAGTCTAAGTGTTTAGTCAAGTCTAAGGCATTGCTCAGGCTTGTTGTTAGTGAGGATGTCGGTAACCAACTTTAACTTAGGACATTGTGAGAAGGAATTGTTTGCAAACCTGTACTGTCTTCTGCTGAAGGAGATAGTACTTTAGATGTTCTGCAGTATTTGAGGTCAGAAATGTAGTTGCAAAACTACAGTGGTGTCAGTCCTGAAACTGTGGTTAGACTATTTACCTGAGTACTTAGCCATGTCAACCCTGAGGTTTTCAGTAGTCTGCCTAGGGCAGTACATAGGTTCCCAGTACATGGGAACCTATTCCCTGACTTAACCTGATTAGATAATAATCTGTTTTTTTGGTGTGCAAATAAGCATGAAACGTTTGCCCTCCTATTTTTTCAATAATAGCGGCCGGAAAGAAGTTGGTCTAAAAATGCATTGATCCTGGAAATATTTTTAATATGTTTTTATTTCAGTCTGTCTAATAATGTCTTTGCTTCATGCACTTTTTACAGGACACAATCACATGGACGTGGCAAGGGCCCGGAGCGTAAGTACTTATTTACTTCATTTCATATATGGTGTGAAAAAGACACTTTCTTTTTTTATCCATTTTGTTGTCAGACAAACCCCTATGTAAGCTCAAATATACAGAACATGTCTAAATTAAATTATTGCTATATTGTGTGATAATGGTTTTTTCTTCCAGAGAACAGTCGGCTCCATAATTATTGATACATAATTCTGATGATGAATAGTAAATGGCAGTAAATTATCTACTCATTCAACATCCAGGTGCACATCATCAACCAAACTGGTTGGATGGAAGAAGAATTATTGAGACTTAACCTACACTGACTAAAAAAAAAAGTGGGATAAAACGGGGGAGAATGTTTTCTGTATGCTTAATGGTATTGTCTGTTTCTGTTCTTCTCAAAAAAAAAAAAAAAACAGTAAACATAAACCAGTCCCAGTATCATGTATCATATTAAAGGTTGCCATTAATTACATTCTGCGACCCAAGTGCAGGCTGCTCTTTTTGGAAATGAGCATTTTGGTCTGAACCACAATCTCCAGAATGAGATCTCAAATAGACTAGAAGATTACTTATTGCTGGAGGAGAAAGACTGCCCTTATTCTCCGTCTCTGTAGTGTCCTCAGAATACTATGTGCTGTTTAGGTTCGCCCTCCATCATTATAGTGGGTCCCTGAATGCAGCTGGCTGTCTGCCCAGCTCAGCTGAGCAGAAATATACACAATTTGACTAATTCACTAAAAGACACACAAATAAGGAAATGCACATTAAGTATAAAGTGATAATTCCTTCCCAGACATGTCATAGTAATGTCTCATTTTCATACATACCCTTTGCTCCAATGCTCTAAATGAAAATTACTGAAAACTAATAAAAATACCTAGAGATCTATATCCATATTCCGGTGTGCAAAGCTGTGAGAAGCATACTGTAAAAGACTGGTGCATATAAGCACTTGCAGTTTTGGTTTTAAAAGTAGTCAGTGAAACATCTCAGTAATTATGCAAAACGATAAACTGTAAAAACTGAAATATAAAAAAAAAAAAAACAATGTGTGGAAGAAGTGATGTGTATATTCTCAGTGTTAAATCATGGACCCTAATCAAAGTGGTTTGTGTTTATATTTGTTGCTAATGATTTCCTATTATTATTCCAGGTTTGAAATCTTGTGGCTTACACTCTGCCAGTTGCACAATGAGTTTGTGATCGAGGTGAGCGTGAAACTGTCCTCCATTCTTCATGTATACTCTGACTGTAGAACATGCCTTATTTACCCATGATGATCAGTGCACTCACATTATTCCAAATGATTAAACATGTGCTATGTGAAAGGAAGCTCCCGTCGTTGATTCCATCCTATCCTATATTTGTTTTTGACTCTTAATTATTCTTCTGTGTGATATTAATTTTTATTTTGCAAATAAAACCTACTAAATATTCTTAATTTCATGCAAGAAAATCCGTCTTTTCCACAAGAAGTCGAATATATATTTGTGTAAATACATCTTTTTTCATTAAATGCCCATATATGACGTCTGAAATTTGACTAATTCATAATTCATCTCTCTGCAGTTCCTTCCTATTTACACACCCTCAGAGGAGGAGAAAAAGAACCCTGCTCTCTTTGCTATCAATGTGAGACGCATCATGGCTAAGTAAGTGAACATTTGTTGTTCATAAAATATGTAGCAGTTCATCCAGTTGACTGTTGAGAGTCACTAATTGATAACTCATTCACACCTCATTCATTACTTACTTACAGAACATATATTATTTTGGTTTTGTCTGTGTCAGCAATATGAGGGGACATAGAGTTGGGTCAAAAAAGTCAGATCCTGTTATTTGACCAGGGAACAGGACGGAGCCAGGGTTTTGTATGTATGGCTTTGGTCTGGCCTGAAAGGGGTGTATGGTGGCGGAAAATTGATTTATCTTATATGCATGCTGATGACGTTTATAGTGGTAGATCTGAGTGGCACAGTCTTGCTCATCAACCCCAAATTCTTTACTGTTTCATAAAAAACACATTAGATATACACTTTTTATAAACATTTGTGCAAACAGCCTGAATGAGTATTAATCAACAATCAAGATCAAAAATGTCATCCCGCTCAGAGTATGACCCCTGATTCATTATTCTGTACCACCCAACACTCTTATGCAGTGCTCAGGCTGCACTACTTGTGTTCTCATACACTCCCACACTCTGTACTTCACTACTTTAAGCCGAGGATGGGATATTTAACTTCTGCAGATGGACCAAAAAAAAAACCTGTACATATTGTTGTCAACATCCCAGATAGCTGTATCCCCTACTACATTGGCCGTTCAAGCCTTAAAGTTTGTATTGATTTGCACATATTGATGTTCTGTCATTGTCTCTTCTGTGCGATGCTCAGAGCCCTGGGGGTACCCATCACAGACTATTCATTTGAAGACTGCCAGTTGGCTATGGCAGAAGGCCAGCTGAGACTGCCAGTCGACACCTGTCTGCTGGAGTATGCCAAACTCGTCAGGAGACTAGGGTGAGTCACTTAAACCTTCCAATTCAGTGCTCCCGTCAAGGAGAACCAAGTGAAGGGCAACATACTCAGCAAACACTGCGGGGGGCCCAGATTCAATTTCTGGCAGTGGGTACCTTTAGCGTGGTTGTAAATTCCAGTAAGCGTAACTGGTGGTATGCACGGGTGGGAAGGCAATTGGGGATTGTGTCCTTGTCGCTACACCATGTGTATTGGGGAGCAGAGCATTATTGTATACTGCCAGTTGACAGTGACAAGGACCCACTGATCCAGGGGAGAGAAAAGGAGAAGGATAGAAAAGAGGAGAGGAGAGGAAAAATGTAAAGAAATGGGAAAAAATACTGTAAAGATTTGATATAATGCAGCTTAACAAGAGGAAACAATTCCAAGGTACTATTTTGGAAAGATATTGTGTATCTGCTGTACTGACTCTTATTGTTAGAAATCTTGTTTTGTCCTTTTTTTCTTTTCTTATCTGAATTTCCTTGTTCACAAGAAGGCTGTGCTATTAATTAACATAAACTCACTGTCCCAGGTTGAAACCCCGGAACACTGAGAAGGTTCTGCAGGAGCATGGAAACAGAGCCAGGAAGCTGCAGGGACAGAAGCTTGACTTGGACGACTTTGCTCAATTCCTCGACGTGCCAGTTTCAGACATGCTGCGAGACATGTTCGCTCTTTTTGATGAGGTAAAGACTGTGGGGAGCGGGGGTTGGGGGGGGGGGGGTTGTCTCGCAAACCATGATAGAGATCACCAGTCTTTCTCAGTGTCCACATTATGTCATACTTCAGTTTGCTGCAAATACAGAACTGTGATACAATAATATCATTACAACCACACCTAGATATGATATGTAGGTAGTAAGCTATATGTGCATCAGTTTAGGGCGTGAATGAACAAGCAGTCATTTGACAAAGTGCTTCTATAAAAACACCATTAAGACTGGAAGCTGGATGGAACACCAGATGCTTGAAACTAATCACAGCACTTTGCTTTTCATTTAGAGATACATTTGCAGTATAGTACCAAAACAAACAAACAAAAAATTTATTGCATCAGTGTGTTCATGACCAAAACGATCACCTGCAGCGACTTCTGTGAAATAAATTAGAGGTCTTGCTCAAATCCTCTGTCTTCATCTTTCCTAACGCGTTTTCTCTTGCTTTTTCTAGCATGAAGATAACCGCATGGATATCAGAGAATATGTGATAGCCTTATCTGTCGTATGCAGACCTGCCAAAACTCTGGAAACGATGAAATTGGCCTTCAAGGTATGTTCTGTTTCAAGCTTTTGTGCTTATCTAACCAGCAGGCAGAATAGAGGGTTCTGCGCTTGCTTAGGATCAGCGTGACATTTGCTACCTTAAAATGCCGCTCAGGTCTTTGTTTTGTGTTTTGCATAATTAAAAGAAATGGAGTTCTTTCCATCATTAGTGCATAGCATACTCACGCATGTTTACAGTTTTTCTTTCCCCATGTTCATGCTCAGATCAGCATTGCATAACATCCGATGAAATGTGCAGTCATGGGTTATAATTGCAGCATGTCTGTTGTCTTAGTTGCATGAAAACCAAATAGCACGGGTTTCATCTTCATGTTCTCCCTTGTATTGCTTCTCATAATTCTTCAAGTTGCGCACTTCTGTTAACTTAGACCTCATGAAACCCATTTAGAACATATTGATTATTTGTGAAACCACCAATTATTAAAAGGGGTACCCACTTAACAGTGTAACTGGCTCTGAACCTGACAACTCTAAAGGCGAAGTCAAAGAGATGACATCTGCATTTCTTTCCCGTTATATCAAGATGTTTGAGGCAGAGGAGGACGGTGCCATCACAGAGATGGAGTTGGCTGTTATTCTGAAGACTGCTTTAGGAGTGACTCACCTCAGCGTGTCACGTCTGTTTACTGCCATCGACGCTGAAGACACAGGGAAGATCACATTTGGTAAGAGACTAAGTAAAATAAACCAGGCCTGATCACTGATTGGCCTAAATATTTCTTAATCGAATCATTGTTTTGAATTTTGCTTGGTCATCAGTAGTGTTCTTTCCTGACTTTTTTTTCACCCTCTCAAGTTGAGCAGTACATTCAACAACCAGGCCACTTCAGATTTAAGTGCAGTCTCTGGGCAATTTTTAATATAACATTTTATCTGATCTGTTTCCTTTGTCTCTGGTGCCCTCTTGTGGTCTTTCCACAGACAAGTTCAGAAGCTTTGTGGAGCAGCACCCAGACTTTTCTGAGGAGTACCTGTGCACAGAAAACGCAGGCCTCCACAGCAGTCCCTGCCACGGTCACCAAACAAAGCCCAGCCTGGTTACCCCGAACCTACAAGGCACTGCCACCACCAAAACAGCCAACGGTATCTGCCCCGACTTCAGCCCCAATGACCATGGCGCAGTAGATGGACTCCTCAAGAAACACAACTAAAAGGGTTTAAAAATGTAGTGGGAGAAAACTAACACCTCTCCTGGTGAGAGGGTGTTGTGGTTGGGGGGTTGGAGGTTGGTTACTTGTTAGTAACTTGTTGGAATTATAAGGGACTACATTTCAGTAAATACAACTACAAAAATGAATAAGTTTACCTAACCCTTTTTTTATTAGTATTGTGTCCATGAAATTCCTGAGGTTATTTTCAGCCTGCTAACAGTTTATTTTGTTATAAATTCCTTTTTCTTTTTTTTTTTTTCATAGCAAAATTCATCAAAATGCCAAACACTGGCTTTTTCAGATTCAATACTTGAAGGGCAAGCACTTATAAAAAGTCCTGGGGCAAATGTTTATTTGAATTGCTTTTCTTTTTCCTCCAACATAGTACTAACTGTGCATGTTTTTTACATGAGGGAAGCAAGAAAAAACAGTGAAGACACCTAATTCTTAGTGAAGTCAGTGTTTGATTCTCTTTTATTTGTTAACTTTTATGTGTTTTCTTTCTTTAAATGGTAGCTGCCTTTTTTTAACTGAAAGTGCAGAATGCATGGGCTCATGTCATTTTGAGCAGTGTTGAGGATTATTTATCTAAAGAAGGAAGGCCTGAGGGTGCCAGTGACAATTGCGTGACTACTAGCTTAGCTGCAGTAGCCACATTTGAGGTGAACTCAGGTGTCTGTGAGTTATAATTGCTATGAGCCTGATACACATATATGAATATAAAGATATTTGATTTAGCTCAGGGTTCAGTGACAAAAATGAAAAATTTAAATTGTATGATGTCATCATTTTTGACGCTCACTGGGTTATGTGCATGTCTTTTTTTCTTTCTTTTTTTTTTCTTATGACATCAGTACTCTTCTGCCCAGTTATTCCTAATTCACATTCACTTCACCAATGTTATTTCTTTCAGGTTGGCAAATTCAAGTGTCTTTTTTTTATTGTTGAAATTACTAAATGTGGACCAAAAATGCATTGGGTGGTTTAATGTCACCTGTTATGTTTGTACTGTCAGTAGTGTAATGGCTGTAAAGGATGGGAAATTCACAATGTGTGGCCATTGAAAGCACATTCAGTTAGCTGGCTTTGTTGGATATTCTAAAGGCGAGGTCATACCACTTCCCTTTCTGTGTTACACTGTTACATTTTTAATTATTCCTACATTTTCCACAACATCAGGCTGTCTGAAATCCCTACTGTTGCAGTATACGTGTAGGAAGGATATAATACTTAAACATTGGCCCCTCCCCTACTCACAGGTAAAATTAACCTTCGTGCTATGTTTCAGATGTGCATGGGAGAAAGTATGTACTGTTTTTATTCACCAAACAGTCATGTTTTTAAAGTGATCCACCTTTGAAACTGATGCAGCTGTTGGCCATAAAATGTGTTTAAAATGATTAAACACATTTTCTATAAAATCAAATTAAAATGAAGGAATATTTAAGATAAATGTTATTTAAAATCAGGCAAATAATTGAGATATTTATTAGTCCTTTGTGGCTTTTAAATTATTTATTTTAGGAAATGGTTACATTGATTGATACTGGAAAGAAAGTTGTATTAAGACTTGGGAGGACGTATTGTGTCCAGTACAGTAGTGTTTCTTTTTTTGTCTGATTTTAATTTAAGAAACTTAATCTAAAATTACAATCAACTTTTGGATGTGTTGACAACAATGTTTTACACACAGAGATGCTCATTCAATCATTTGACAACAATTTTATTGGCTGGTTTGAGACTTTCTGTTTCTGGAAACACACAACATAACCTAACGTTTAAAAAGCACACACACAAAAAATGAAAGTTAAATTAAGCTGCACAGTGCTTTACATCATGTAATTTTATAGGACAGCTAATTGTTAAAGGGAATACCTGTCCTGATCTCCAGATGAAATGTAATGTATAAGAATCTGTAGCCAGTTATACTTGGGATCTCTGCGTTCATGGTTTGGTTCTGTTGATTTTTGGTTATGGATATTACATAGGGATTTACAACTAAAGTGTTGTTTTTTTATTCTAAGTTTCTTTCAGTGAGCCTTGCATTCCCACCACAGTCATGACCATGCAAACTGTATCGCCGTTATAGCTTTCAGTGAAGCAATATTTCACATCTCTTAAGCCTTCTTAAGAAGTATGTATTTTGAATATTCCAAATGCAGGACATTTTGTGAATTTTTGATATACGTATATGAATGATTTTTATTTTCACTGCCATGACAAAGATCTGTGATCTTCTCTCCTCTGCAGATTGTATTGATGGTGAAAAATGAGCCGCATTTTTTTTTTCTTTGTATAATACTGCAGTTGTTTTGTGCTGTATTCCTCCTAAACAGTGAAAAGTTTTATTGTTGTTATATTATTACCGTTATTGCTGAGATGAGATGGCTTAGAAACAAAATGCAGATTTCTTATGGAAACCGATAGCCTTGAATCTATAGAATTTTTATGCTAAAAAAGAGAATGTATAGACAATCTTGTCACAATCAGAAGCTACTCAAAGCACTGATCTCCAGTGGACATTTTACAAAGAAATCATGGTTTTCATATGTACTTGTTTTTGTCCCATTTGAACCTTCTCTCCATTGACTTTTTTATGTTACATGTTTAAGGTGTGCTGGTTGATATAGTCAAACGTGTGAGTGCGTATGGCCTTGAGGTATCTGCCACCACATGACGGGCCGCACCGCACAAACAGTGCAGACGCACATATAAACTAACATGATATGTTAAATCACAATCTTTTAGTATTCCCCCCCTTAAATTTTTTTTAAATGATACGTATTTGTGCTTGCACTTTAGATTATTTTCTTTAATTTTTGAAGAAATATCACATTGCTGTAAAGCATGATGAGTTTGTAGGTTACAGTATTGTAGCTCAGTTTTGTTAATATGAATAGGTTTGGCATTTGTGAACTTACTGCAGTAATGGGAGGATATTTGGGATTACACATTAAAGGAAGCTGCCCCTTGCCCCACATTTGTTTTTGTACTGTAAGAAAAAGCTTGCTTAGTGTAAACCCTGTTGTTTTTAGACCTACTTTTCGGCTTTGTCTCAGGATTGTGGAAATTGCGTATGTTGAAATTATTTTGTAAACGTGCAGGACAACGTACAGATTTGAATGACCTAAATAGTTTGCACAGTGGAATGGATAAGTATTACTCCTAAGTGTTGTGATTTTACAACAGGTGGTTAAATATGCAGATCACTCTGTATGCACATGGGGAAACCATACAGGGTTTTTTTCAAAATCTGATTGTGAACTACAAGTGAAACAAAGAATTGATATTCAAAAACTGACTCAGAATGAAATGTTATTGAGCCACTGTAACTCATCATGCAGTTTTGTTGAAACCGAAATGTCCATGTGAAGGTCTAATGGATGTTAAAGTTCATCAGCAAGTCAAGTATGTACATTAATATATAATCAACATTTACATTCAGAACAATTCCACACTGGGGCTGTATGGAAATACTGTGCTCATTTTTTTTTTCCACACTTGTTTCACTTTCCTTTCCTTTAAATACCTCTGTAGAGGTGAATCTCATTTTCCTACTTGCTGTCAGTCTGAGAAAATGTAAACATGCAAGAGATAAACTTGTATTTATGCTACTGCTGCCTGCTTACAACAGTTTGTCCAGCAGTGAGCCTAAGACGAAAGACTTGTGTACTCTGACAGAGCGATAGTGTCTTTCTGATGGCTCATTGTCTGTGGACCAAGAAACTGAGCTCTGTTTTCTCTGTGGCTTTACTTCATGTCTTTTTCTATACTCAACAGGTTTTATTTTATTAATGCATTTTGATGATGAAGAGTCATTACCGCAAGCTACTTTGAATTTGTCTGTTCAGGACTGCTATGATATAACTTGTTAATGTGACTCTTGGATTGAATAAAAAAAAAGAAATGTAAACAGGCAGTTGTGTCACTGTGGCAGTGGTAATTGATAAGGTGCATGTTTGGTAGCATGATATAGAGCTGGAATGGATGGTGTGAGTGTGTTTGAACACTGTCAGAAAGGGCCCAAATTTAAATACACTTTTCTATAGCATGGCCGTAGTGTAATGTTAATGAAGAACTTAGTTTGCACTTTATATAAGCAAGGATTCAACTTAAAGCACTCATTCTTCACTGACTTGAAGTTATTTTTTATGATTGCTGAAATGAACAAACAAGTATGTTAAACTAAATCCCCTTCCTTACCTGTTGGCTTATAGCATAAATGTCTCCCTCTTGAGGTAACATAGTGGCTGTGCAGTCTTGTGCAATTGCATCAGGTTTACTGTATTGAGGTTTTTCATGTAATTAATACCTGTGCTGTACATAATTCCTATTTCAGGAGCTGCCATAGCGGCGTGGGTCAGTCTGCTTTGGTCCAGACTGAAATATCTCTATGATGGTTGGTCATGGGTACCATGGGCATTCAGTGTGCCTAGAGGAGCAATCCTAATGATGGTGGGAATTCCCTGACTTTTCCTCTAGAGCCATGATGAAAGGTTTTACTTATCCTGAGAAATATCTCAACATCTACTACATTGGATTGGTACAGAATTCTGTACATAGATTCATGGTTCCCAGTTCATGTATCCAAGTGACTTTGGTCATCACCTGACTTTTCCCCTAGGGCCACAACAAGTGTTCCTGTTTGTGGTTTTAAGTGAAATGTCTTGACCACTGTTGGATGGATATCTATGAGAGGTACAGATGTTCCGCTCAGGATGTAGTAAATTAGATGATCCTGTAATTTTTCCCCTAGCCCTAACCAGTTATTTGGTTTATGACAAAATACCTGCAAAAGTAAAAACATTCCTCAGCCACTTTGTGTTCAATGCTAATTAGCAAAAGTTTCAATGTTAATTTGCTTACCTAAGATGGTGAACATGGTAAACATACCCGCTAAACATCACCATGTTGGCATTGGCATTGTGAGTGTGTTGCTATCACAGAGCAGCTAGCATGGAAGTCCTTGTTCAGTCTATTGAAATCAACTACTCAATAGATGTAGATAAGGATTACTAATATTGCCTTGTGTGTAACAGGCAATTAGCTGCTCTCATTAGTGGTGTGTAACTTGAAACAAGGTGCTAATGGTGTTTTCTCCATTAGCTCCACAGACAAAGTACATTTTCAAAGTGAGCACTTACTTATGAAATCAAGAACTATCCTCTCTTGCAGATGTTATTATACTTAATTTATTACTGAATGAGACTCCATCAAGAGTACCCACTGTGTTGCTCAGCAAGTAAAATGTTAGCCTGTGTTTGGGGACAAACGTTTAATTGTCTGGAATCAGTTATGACTCAATAGACAAAGGATTTGTCCTCATTCCTCTTTTATGTCTTGTTTTTCATCCTGCATGAGTAAACATGCGATTGTTCTCAAAGGATATTTTATGCATTTTTTGAGCCACATCTAATAGCCTGAACTGAGCACAGCAGAACTTCTTAGAATGAAAAAGAAATTCCCTGGGCAAAGTGGAACATTGTAGTATCTGTTGAATGTGCTTGTCACTTCTTTTATTTTAATTTTTGGTCCTTACACCATTGCCCTCCACAGCCCTCTCCTATGCCCCTTCCTCTTCTGCCACCCCAGCGCTTCTGGGCCTCAGCTGTTGCGTTTATGAAAACAAGACACTCGATTATGTGCAACTCATCTTTGTTCGAGCCCCATCAGAAACCTCATACATCCAGGGTGGCTCACATCGACCCAACAATTTCTGATATGAGGCCTGTGGCTTGATGGATGGTTGCTTTAAAGGTGTGTGCGTTGTGGTGCTAGTGTTGGTGTTTGGGATTAGTGGCCAATTGATCATTACAATTGGCTTGGAACAACAAGCTGCTGTTGTGGACATGAGGGTCATAAATCTGTCCGTGGGGAGCGGGCTGATTGTGTTATTTGATGTCCCAGTCCTGTTTTGGTTGACTTTGACTGAGAGAGGTCTAGGTGTCAGGGCTGATTGTGTTTAGGCCTGTGGGACATCACAGGTAATGAGATTTCTGCCTATTGACAGGCTGGGTAGGTCGTTGGGGTCTATTGAGGGGTGGAGCAAGGAAAAGAAAAAAGGGCAACTGGTTTCATGGAGAGCGGCAGTAAGGGACTAGCGGAGTTAAAGATTCTAAAACCATATTATCTCAATCAGTGTACATGTGATGGGATCCTACCTGAACACTAAATTATGTGCCAAAGTATTTGTTTGTGCACTTTTCACTGGTTTGAAGTGGGTGGAGCTTGGGTGGATAAAGCTAATGCCACTTATTATGATGAACCCATTAGCATTTAGCAATATTTGAAGTAGAAAAAGTTGCTTAGGTTGCCAGGACACAAATCTGAGTAACTTTATTCATAAATAGACATGAAGTTTTCTTTGGGCTTTGAATGACTTGTTTTCACATCTTTGCTCGCACTGTTTAAGGCTGAAGACATAACGTCACAAAAAACATCTTTCTGCTTTGATTTTTATTTTACTGCCAACCCTGCCCCTTTTGCACACATCAGTTGAGTCACCTCTTGTTAACACTACAACAAGAAGATTTAGCAACAACTGTCCCACTATTATACCACCCACAGGGTTTAACAGTAGAATGGATGCAGAAGGCGAAGAAAGATCCACAATTTGCTGCCATTATATACAACTTACTATATATAGAGATGTTGGAGGTGTTGATAGAAGGCTTCCACACAAACAAAAGTCATCCAGGAGAAATGCTTAAATCAGGTGAGGAAATATGCAGCAATGATGGAAGAGAGAGGAGGAGGAACAGGAGAAGGGAGGGCGGTGATAAGGGTGTGGGGAGGGGGGTGTTGATTGTTTCTCATACAAGAGTGGTATCGCAGACGGATCTCCATACCAGACCACAGGGTACTCTGGGCTCTGTGTGTCTGTCACTGGAGCCAAGAAGTGTGGGAGGGCTTTTGACAACTCTTTATACATTACCAGTTCCTGTCTTTTTTTTCTCATCTTGTGTGTTACTGTCACTCTGTCTCTTACTGTCTTTTTTTCTTTCGGTTTCTCTAAACATTTTTTTGCTTCAATCTGGGTCCCAGTCTAACTTATTACACTCTGCGTAAATATGGTCAGCGTCAGTTTGCAGAGCACTGAAGAACATCAGCGCATCTGGAAATAAATTGTCCAAACTGACAACGAGAGCAGATTTCAAGGAATCGATTTTTCAAAGGTGAGTGTTTTATTTCCTAGAAAAAAATAATAATTAAATTATTATAAGAGTAATTGTATTTGTAATACAGCATTTGGCTGTAACCTATGGTTTTATCTGCTGTTTTATGGTGAGAGGAAATCTACAGAATATATGATTGCATTTGGAGTAAACATTTTAACAACGAATGAAGTGGAGTAACAAAGGTTGGAATGATATGAAACCGTTTGAGAGATTAGGCTGTTAAAACTGTTTAATGTTAGAAAATTACCCTTACAGAAACAGATGAATGACCAGCTTTTAACAACAAGTTTTAGACAAGTGCTCTATGTTATGAAAAAATAATGCACATTTTCTATAGAATATTAAATATTTTTTCATAATCACTTTCTTATAGTTAACAAATAAAGCGGGTCTAATAGTGATCTTGTATTTATTTCAAATAAACATGATTTAAGTGAAAAGTCCTTAACTGAGGTCTGAAATAAATCTTGTGGACAACATGTTGTGATGAGACAGGGTAATTAGACACGGGGCGAAATCTGTGAGCAAAATGGCGATCAACAAGTGTGAAATGAAATGAGCACGCCATGATGACCTTGTAGAGACGCTGCCCCACAGCCCCTCTTGTTGCCTTCAGCTTGGGTCCCATCACTCTCTGTTGCTTTTTCTCCACTCTCCTCTTGCTCTTTTTTATTTCATATAATTTCAACTTGAAAAAATAAATGTATTAATATATGAAACGACCCATGAACTTTATGCATTTCCCTCTCACACCGTCTGCGTAACGTTTTTTCCTAAAATGCCATATTTTTTTATGTTGCTTCACTGTTTAATTTTTTTTAACAGCTTTAATTGAGTTTTCCTCCCACAGTTGTGTTGAACCCCATTAAGTCTTGTTATGTTTTGCAGTGATAACCCAGTTTCCCAAACGGGATATTAAAGTTCCCTCCTGTGTTTTACTCACTCAAGACTCTTTGGCTGCACCTGCCTTCTTTCCTCTCCCACAACCAACCGGCATTCCGCTCCCGTAGGCTGTGCACCCCGCCATACTGACAGAGAGTCCCTGTCGGCCTGATGTCCTCAGTTGTAGCCCCGGAAAAACCCACCTCTAACACCATGGGCCCCAAAGAGGTCAGTGCAGATCTGACACAATTGTAGTCGATTAGTGGCATGCCATACAGTCTGATAGAGAAAATCTAACTGAATCTCGACATTGTGCAAGCTTCTTCATTAAATGCATTTCTCTCTAACTTGGTCTGTCTGACTCAATTTATGCTGACCAAAAAAGTGTTGGGTGTGGAAAAAGAACCATAATGGTAATGAAAGCCACTTTTGTTGGAAGGTAAAATTGACTTAAACATAATTTTAACCTTTTACAATTTACTTAACTTACTCAGAGGACAAAATATAAATCCTCAGCTGGTGCATGAAGCCCTGATGAAATGAAGGGGATTGTCACGGTCTTTCTTGTGTGGGAAGTGACAGAATAATAAAATGAGGGTGAGACTAAAAGAGACTGGTTCACCAGGTGCTTTTAAATCACACGTGCATGCTTGTACGTGTAAATGGGATCTATCTGCTGTACTTGTCTGTCGTTCGATCATATACACCTATCTACTTCATCGGTCTTTATTTACAATGACTTACTGTATGTACAAGATTGTACAGAGAAAATCCATAGTTCGTTAACATGACTAAATGTTCCTGTCTGACCTTTTGGAGAGAAATATACAATCAAAGTATACCTTTAGTATGTTTAAGGCATTGACTCATTATTAATTTAGTGACTTCTGACTCTTTAGGTGGAGCTGATCCTGGTGAAGGAGCAGAATGGGGTTCAGTTCACCTCAACCACCTTAGTGGCTCCAACTCCTTCTCAGACCAACCGCAGTGGGGAGGAGGAGAGGGAGACCTGGGGGAAGAAAATCGACTTCCTCCTGTCTGTGATCGGATTCGCCGTAGACCTCGCCAATGTCTGGAGATTCCCCTACCTCTGCTATAAGAATGGAGGAGGTGAGATGGATTAAAAGACTGAGGGGGGTGGAAGCTGATGTTGGCCCATGTGTAAAGGGTCCCTATGGATACAGAAGGGATTAAGGAAGGGAAAGCAGGGTATAGGGTGTGTTTCATATGAGAGAATAAAATCATCCTCCTCTCCTAAGCGAGTAGGGAAGGAAGGACTTGAAGGGCTGATGGTGGAGATTTTTGTGTGGTCGTGTTGAAAGGAAAGATGGGGAGAACAGAAAGAAATATATGAAAAAATAATTTATTCACACACACTTACATACTGTTTTCACCTGCATGCACTATACTCGCATGTATGTGCATATGTATTTGCACATGAATGCAGATGTGTATGTGATATCGTGGGTGTGTTTCAGCTCCTTGTGCTCGCTGGTTGTTGTTTGAGATTGTTTTTTTCCCAACCCTGTACAGAGATCAAAATAAGGGAAAAATCACAGCTGCTCTGAACAGATTAGCTCTAACAATCACTGCCACTAATTACAGCTGTTTAACATAGAGCTCTGTTTACGTTTAAGAGCTATAGACGATATTGAGGCCATGGTCAAGGTTGACTACATGTTGCCAAATCCTGTCATACTTGTATTCAGGGGAAATATTAATGAGTTTCATTTGTGACAATTAACCCATTTTTTTTAATGATCTGATTTTATGGCTGAGAGTAGAGAGGAGACAGAAAATTAGGGGAAAGAGGAACGACATGCAACGAAGGTACCTGGCCAGATGCAAACCAGGGACATTGTTGTTCATTGTCGGTGCTTTAACTGCTAATCCACCAAGGTGCCCCGAGCCAAACTATTTTTAAGAGTGTTGATAATCACCATATTTCCTACTCTGTGACTGTATGTAATCCAACTATTTATGGTAGATTATAAGATCTCCTTTCATCATCTCAAAAAACTACACAAAACAACATTTCACAGAGGCTGTTTAACATTGAGTAAGTCACAGCTGACACCCCTCTCCTTGGAGTTTCTCCTCAGTGGGCTCTTGGCATCAACTATGACATGTAATGATTTGCATCTGGTGTCAAATAAGAGAAAGAAACCAAAGAAAATTAATAATTGGGTGAGGCCTTCATGGACAATGAGTGTCGGTCTTTTCTCAGTCACCTGTGTTTTGTAGTTTAGGTTAGCATAATTATGCTAGAAAATTGAATTAAGTTCCTAGCATGTAATCGCAAATTTAACTAATTAGCTAACATATATCACTAAGGTGCTATTCAATTACTAAACGGTCAATTATTTTCACCTGATATGCATGTTTAAAGCATTTTGGAATGTGACATTTCATCTGGAGATGAAGTTTTACCTGTCATTGTGTGTGCAGGTGCATTCCTGGTGCCATACCTGTTCTTCATGGTGATAGCAGGCATGCCTCTCTTCTACATGGAGCTGGCTCTGGGACAGTACAACAGAGAGGGGGCAGCAGGGGTCTGGAAGATCTGTCCCCTATTTAAAGGTAGGAAGTGACGCGTCATAGGACACAAATTCGGATACAGACAGACACATGCTCATACTGGAGGATGTACACATGCAAATGACCCTTTCTTGACACCCTCATGTCTTCACAAAAACGCTTGCACGTGTATATTAGATCTTTCTATCATGGCGTGAGTTCATTTGTCCATCTGCCTGCATGCCTGTCTGTCTGATCATATACTTCATTTAAAAAGGTCAGATTATGCACAACCCTGCATGTCATAAACAACCCACAGCATTAGCAGATTGCTACAAGTGAAACACATTTCATCAACACCCAAATATTTCTATCAGTCGGATCCTTCCTTCTAAATGCATCAATCAGAATCCATTTCTATGCCGGCAACGTTGACTTTCAGCTGAATTCGTCACTTGTGCAAGCAGTGCCAGATGAATTTCAGATGGCTCACCATACCTAAAAATCGCGATTTCTCACTTACTAATAAGCTAGTCAGGATCTTGACTGTGGACAGTCACACTATTCTTGGCAATTAATCTAAATCTCAGACAATTCACATACAGATTCAGAACATGCGAGATGAAGTTAAGTACTTTAAGCTTCACTCGGTAAATCAATATACATGCTGGCTGTAACCTGCTTCCTCTTTCCATCACTGAACACAGGCACTACTGTTTTCCATCATGTTATGCTTGGTTGTCAATGTAAGTGCTGTTTCTAGTGTATTTTACTGTAAATGTGAGGTTTTATGGTCAGATGTTTTCTGAACCTGATTTTAAATCGTAGGTATTTCTTTATAACATTGAATATATATGACAAAATAAGAAACAATCAAAATAAAATTCAGGAGAAAAAATATTCTTAGAGTTTAATGCAAAAACACATCTGCTTGTTTGATTTAGGGATGACGATGTTGGTCAGCGACATCTGTACTTTGTATTTTGTGCTAACATTAAGATAATGTTAATATGTAGCAGCTGGATGGTGCAGTAGCAGTATTTTAGCCCTGTGAACAGCAGGTCAGAAGTTCAAACCTCTGGTAAGTCATTTTAGATACAAGTGTCTGCTAAATGAGTACATTTAATGTTAACAAGTGAAACTAAGGTGGTGAACTTGGTGAACATTATACCTGCTTAACATCAGCACATTAGCTTTATCAGCTTTGTGCCTAAGTACAGTCTCACAGAGTAGCTAGCATGCCTGTAGACTCTAGAGTCTACAGAGTCTAGACTCTAATTGGTGCAAGGAAATTTCACTTGAGTCTCGCCCACTTCAAATCAGTGACAAAAGCAAACAAAAATCTCAAGTGAAATAACCGAAACTGCTCTAGGATGTCATCACTCATATTGCGAAGCTGATTGAGAAAATATGTCTTATTAAGCTTTTTTTTCCTCCTTTTCTTTATTGTGTTATTTATCTTTTTTGTGCATGTAATAGGTTTGCAAAGTGAAAAAGCCCAAAGTCCACCCCAAAGGGAGTTCCCATCTCCTACAGAAAACACTGCTCTGAACTGCCTGAAAACAGCTCTGTTGAATTCTAGCCTTTACTTCCCTAACCTATTTGCGTAACTTTGTAACACGTCATAATGCTCGCCTAGTGGCTAGTGAGGCACACCTTCAAAAACACTGATGGAGTAACACACTGAGCTGCAGTACACACGGTGACAATATTTCTGCCCGCTGCCTCCCCTCAACCCTAGCCTACCTACCAAACGTGACAGTGAATGAAAAAAAGTTGTTGCTGTGACGTAGAGACAGTGCACAGTTAAAACGTTACGTATGAAAGATCAATTTGTTACAAATTATTAACTTACCAATCTGAAACTCTTGCTCGAGTCTAGGTTGCGAAGCTAGTTCGCGAACATGTACAGCCGAACCAATGCTGGTTACCAGCTTGTCAGGACCCGCCCTACTCTTCTTCTGATTGGCTATGTGCAACTCCCAACAAAGATCTAATAGAAGTGGGATGCTTCGCTCTGCAACTAAAACGGAGTGTAACACACAAGATTAAAAGATGTGCTGCAGCAATGTGCAGTATGACAAAAATATGGTGTTTTTTGAAAATCAAACAATATTAACCTATTCTGGTAGTACTCCTAAATAAAATGATGAACCTGAAAATGAGCATAAAATTACTACTTTAATATCTGCATGTCTTTCTGTCTGCTTGTCTGCCTACATGCCTGTCTGTCCACATGCCAGTCTCTTTTGTCTGCTTGTCTCTGCCGTTGAGCAGCGACAGCCATTGTTTATCCTCCCCAGAGCATCAGGTTTTGTTGGCACTCAGATGGAAAGCAAATGAAAATTGGGCTTTTAGACTCTCGTCCTGATTGTCCAAATCCTTCTGTCAAGTAGTGGCAGGGAACACTGGCTGACACTCTGTGGGGATACTTTTCAACACATCGATAAGCAAAGCACAGTTTAGGAGAATGTCATCCAAACATACAATAATGGAGAAACAAACATTAAGACCGATTCACATTTCTGAGCAAAGTCATTGGTTGAAAATATAATATACATTGCTTGGTGCAACTTTTTATGCTTTTACAAGCTGTGACTTGTGTGTTTTTATCCATCTCCATCTTTGTACTATATAAAGAATAAACAAAAATACACACTCAAATACCTTTGCCAACAGCAGACTATCTATCGCTTCCCAGTATAGTGCCGTACCACTGTCGTTTGTTACATCATGTCCTTGTTCTGGGTCTGGAGGTGGCCCACAGTGCAAACGTGTGCCTTCATGTGTTTCTGTGCGTGTGCCTCTGAGCGTGTGCCTCCTGTGTGTGAACATGTGCCGTCTGTCAGGGAGCACACTGAGTAGGTTGACGTTCTAATCACACGCTTCACTCTCTCTTTCTCTGTCTCTCAGCGGGGGATAACAGTAATTATTCAAATACACACATACACATGCCCATATTGACAGTAATTATTCTGATCAACAAGCTGGTTTCCTCTCAAGATCAATGCATGTAAAGAAAATGACTGAGAACGGGAGACGGAGAGAGATAACATGGCTGCATGTGGCGCTAATAAGAGGCATCGCTCCCTGGACAAATATCACATCCACATTACAAAAGAATCAATAAGGCACACTTGTGGCCATGCCTCTTGGCAAAGGTTAACTATTAAATTCAGCCTTAGAAGAGTGAACACTGTTTCAGATTTATAGAAAGGGTAGATGTGTTGATAATTAAGGCGTGAAGAGGCAATCTTTAGAAGTTGATGAATCTTAAGGGTTTTAAAATGAAAGAGTGAAAAATAAAATGTCTGCTAAAGAAATAATGTCTGATATTCCTTGTTTTTGTGAAATATTGGATAAAAGTACTCCATTGGACCTCAAACAGTTATTTATGTCCCTCTGAAATGTTGTGGAGTAAAAGTAAAAAGTAAAAAAGTGCAAGAAACTCAAAATTGGACAGAAGTACAATACTTGAGTACATGAACAGTTACTATCCAGCACTGTACATTTCTGCAGCCATGGAAGTCAGCCATGAAAACCTGTACTCTGCAATTCAAACAGGGCTAAGGACCAATGGGATGTTAGATTCCACTGAGGTGCCCCATTTCAATATCTCAGGTGTTAATTAGGTGTCAGCATAGCCAATTCCAGCTCCTCTTTCGATCTCGTTCTCTCTGTGTCTTTAATGCCTAAATATGTGAATTATTTGTGTTCCCCTAACAGGTGTAGGCTTTACAGTAATCCTCATTTCCCTCTACGTTGGTTTCTACTATAATGTCATCATCTCCTGGGCGCTGTTCTACCTCTTCTCCTCGTTCACCAGCGAGCTACCTTGGGTCCACTGCAACAACACCTGGAACAGTCCTAACTGCTCCGACTGGGCTGACAACAGCTCAGTCAATGATATTTACAAGTCCACCCCTGCTCAGGAGTACTTTGAGTAAGTTGGCCTGAATTAAGGCTCTAACATTTATTTATTAATATTTGTTTGATATTGTTAGTTCTATAAAAAAAAATGCTATTACTGGTACTTCGATTTATAGTCAGTTTGGAGCCCCGCCATGCTTTTGAAAAATCTGATTTTTTTTATTTTTTATCTAACAGTATTTAAATGGTATTATAAAGAGATATGTATTAGTGTCTGCCTCTGGGAAAGTGGGAAAAAGTTCTATTCCCAAATCAGGTGAAGTGAATCTAGAGTTACTTAGTGAAACTGTTATTATAAATGGGAATTGGAATGGAATCTACTGTGTTCCCACTTTTCCAGCGTGGGAAAAAAAACTAATAAATGCCTTAGGACAGACCTTTCTCTTATGTATTTGGTGTAGTCTAAAGTGTCAAAGAGTAATGTTAAGCTATCTTGGCTTACTTGATGAGTGTATATGTGATCAAATAACATAACTGTGATTTTATAAGCAACAAGAAACTGAGAGAATTGTTTATTGGGTGTCTTTTTCCAAGCTATGTCCGAGTGGAGGCCCACAGTCCCAGACCTTAAAAACCTCTGATCTATTTTTTGTTGAGGTCTTTCAACCTACAGCAAATAATGAAACTGTAAGGTCACTGCAGTTGAACTAGTCCAACTACTAAAATGTGTGTCTTGCATTGGCTGAGCTTGAGCTTGAGCCATGTGAAGGTGCAGAGGTGGCTTGACACTCTTCAGACTAACTGATCTTACTGTAATTACTATCAGCTGTTTGTCTAGATTTAGTAATGCCTTGGAATAGCTAATTATGAATAATTAAAGTATAAAATATTCAAAAATGAACATCAGGTATATTTTCCTTAAAATGTATCCAGAGTTTGGCTGCATTTGGCTGATGTAGCCTCCCTCCCCTGTGAAGCCAACCAGGTGTCTCCTGTTCCAAGAGTTCTGTTGTGACCGTTGAGGCATTTCATCCATGCCAGTTGAAATGGCAGTGTGCTATTTACACAGAACCACCTGCAGACAATTTAACCACATCCGTTGAACATTGGCTGATCTCATCTCAGGCTGTCTCTGAAATGATTTCAATCAAGGTGTCAGCAAGGTTCAGTGATTATATAGTTTTTCAGGTAATGCCTGAAATTCAACCTTACAGAATGCAACATAAAAGTATACTTACACCAAATTATACCAAATCTGCCCCATTGGCATTGCAGTTTTCCCATGTTGGCAGGCTGTCACGATCTTTGAGACGTTTAAGCGTTTTAAGGAAACAATTTGCAGCATTTGTCATTTGCTAGAACCTAGCCATATGAACCCTGATTGCAGCCAGGATTACTACATCTAGAATCAGCTCATTCAGGGTAATTCAGGGTAACCTAGAAATATATCTTGGTGAGGTGAGCTCAAAGTGAAGCTCTAAAGGACTCTAAGGTGTAGTGCTGTTTCTGTCTTGGTCATGTCAAGGGCTCAGAACATGTCAACAACAATTTCAGGATGTTGTGTATACTTTCAAGTCACTCAACAAAACTTTATAAAACCAGGTAATACACTTTATACATAGTAAAAGACAGAAGTGGCAAGAATAAGCCAAGAAATACATTTATAATATACATGATATGAAACAGAGAATACATTAATAATATGCATATTATTAAGCACCAGGAAAAGGTAATCTCGGTGAGAGCATTTCAGAGGTTACTGCCAGCCACACTGAAGGTCCTGTCACCCATAGAGTGGAGCCCGGAGGTGCGGAGTGGAGAGTACATGGGTTTCAGAGTACATGAGTAGGTACACCAAGTAGAAGGGCAGTAATCTAATTGGGATCTGATAAAGGCAAGAATGTAAGTCTCTTAATCAAAGTGGGAAAGAGAAGAGCATAGCCTGGAGATGTTCTTCAAATGGAAATGGCAGTCTTGATGATGTTTTTGATATGTGTGTCAAAACAAAGGGTGGAGTCAAAAGTTACACCAAGATTTTTGCCTTCAGCAACAGTGGATTTAAAGAAAAACAGGGATGGACAGATTTAGATGGAGTACTTTGCCAAGTGTAGCTGGTGAAGCAATGAGAATAGCCTCAGGTGATGTAGTAGTAGAATGTCCTATGGCTTAGAGTGTACGTAGATTTTTGTGTTGTCTGCATAGCAGTGAAAGTTGAGTCCAAGAGGGAAAATGTAGTAAAAGTAATGAATAGTAATGGTCCAAGAACTGAGCCCTGGGGGACACCATGGGAAGCAGGGATGTGGGAGATCTAAAGCAGCTAATGGACACAAGCTGCTGTCTAGCTTTGAGATAGGACAGTTAGCTCAAGGAGTTGGGCAAGATATAGGGGTTTGGTAATTGGTCTGTAGTTCTTGTATTCTTCTAGGTCAGCGACAGTTGTTTTTTTTTAGGACTGGGGTATTAGCAGACATTTTTAGACTGGAAGGAACAGAGCCAGATAAAATAGATGCATTAATGATTTGTGTAAGCAGGGGGCAGAGCACAGGCAGACATGATTTAATCAAAGGAATGGGCATGGGGTTATGAATTCATGTGGTAGTCAGAAAGAAATTCAGTTATAAACAGACTGAAATAAATCTAGATGTTAATGCTTTCAAGTTACTTAGTGAAACTGTTATTATAAATGGGAGTTGTACTGTTTTCCCACTTGCCCAGAGTCAAAAAGTAATTAATTCCTTAGAACAGACCTTTTTTTATGTGTTTGGTGTGTTACCAGCGCCAGACCTAGGGGAGATCTGGACTGGCAGCAAAGGTTATACGGGCTAGGAAGCACTGTGTAGCCACTTTGGATTAATAGAGAGATGACCAAAGTTAGTGTCTTGCTCAAGCCAGAGCTTGTTTATTTCTGACTACAATCACATACAGTCCCAGTCACATTATCTTTAAATCTCAGCTTAAAGTGCATGTTAAACTAATACTAAAAATTTCACAAATAAACAACAAATGACATAACCAAACAGACAATATACAATATATAAAGCATTCTACCTTATGGAAAATAAGTACACATGACATCAAAATAATTGAACAGATATTCTACATAATCGAAATTGACTTAACATAATAATATGTAACAAAATAATATAACTCAAAACACACATTCACTTTACTCTGATTCCTCTGATACAGTCATTCACATATTAACACATTACATTACATTTCTGCTAACATTAATTGTAACACTAGTTACAGTCACTACCCAGAGAGTTTGATAGGAGAAGTATGATTTATTCTCTTTCCAAAACCTAAAATAAATCCAGAAAAATATCAGCTGTGGATCGTTCCTAATGTACTGTTAGTTAGCTAACGCTAGCTAACTTCCTACTCAATGGAACGAAATAAAGCCCTACTCATCTGCTTTTTAATGATTGTAATAATGAATAGAGGCCTACCCAGCTTTACAGGAACAGTGTTGATTGTTCATATCGTTGTCTTTTGTCTGTAAGTTAGCGATCGGTAGGCTTTAGCTTCTATTTTTCATTTTTTTCACGTCTGTTTGAGTCAGTTTGACAGCCTGAATATAACCTTCAAATGTATAATGCAACTGCAAAACTGTCTGCTTCTTTCTGAGATTGCTAAAGAACTAATTTGACAATATTTCTCCGGGGATTGCAGTAATAGACAGTGTGTCGGACTTAGCAACAGTAACTAAGGGGGGCGGGGCGGGGCTTAGCGAAGGATCAATTACGTTGACACGTCGGCAGTGTGGACGCAAAAGATGCAAAAAACGCCGTTTGCAGACACTGTTCTGTTGAATTGTCTCCAAGCACATCCACACCATCTGTGGCTGACTTCTTCAAACAATCTGTCCCGTCACTCGTTTCTGAGAACACGATTAAGCTAGCCTACATTTGGAGTGCACACGTATTTAAGCCTTTATGGTAACTGAAATGGACCAGTGCGAGCTGACAGGCAGGTTAGCGACTTTATCCTGTCATTTTCTGTCTTTACAAAGACAAGTTGCAGTATGAGAGTCCTACCTGAAGAGAGGCTATAAAGTCTTCATGTTGCGTGATACGAGAACCACATACAACATTATCAAATTGGGTCGGACTTGATGAATTTAGCGCGACGATACGGATGTGACAACGTCCGGTTTTCAAAATAAGGTGTCTATACAGTATGGAAATAAGATTAATTGGATTATATTCACAGAAATTATAAAACATATTACGTGTGTACATTAAAAGTAAATAGACACATGTAATTTACTTTACCAGAGTTTACTTTACCTCTTGGGCCTCGGACCCACCCACCATAGTCACTCCAAATCCTGTGGGGAACACCGAGTAAAAAGTACATTTTTACTATTTAATTTATGCAGTGGTTATATGTGAATGTACTTGTTCGGTGATTGGTATTCTTTATTCAGCAAATGTTTTTATTATGTTCGGTTTCAGCCAAAAATGTTCATTTTGGTGCATCCCTAAATGGAGCTGTGTTATTTGAGTTGGGCAAGATGATTTAGTGTATCTGAGAGGAGCACATTATTCATAGAGGACAGGTCATTGGATGTTGAGTTAGTGTAACCATAAATGAGCTCAGTCTGCAGCACATCCATTAGAAAAGGTATATTAATGCTCTGGAGTTTCCTGTATGTGATGAGTGGGATGAAGTCAATGTGAGGGAGCAGGGATTCTAGCATTGAAAAAGCCATATGATCTGTTACTGTAAAATCCATGCCATGTAGGTTTGATGGAGAAATACCAGAGGAGCAGACAAGGTATATGACCTTCAGCATGTAGATGTGTATGTGTGTAGCATAATTTGAGTGAGTGGAATAGGTTAATAAACTCAGCAGCATTGTTTAGAATCCACATGGATTTTCAAGTCACCAACTACCAAAATGGAAGGGGGTTTCCGGCTCCAGCGGAACTTGGTTTTGGTCTTTTTCCTACCCATCTGGATTTAGTAACTATTGGATTTTATGAGCTAAAAGAACAGGGAGAGTGGTACCTGAGTTTGAGGCAGGGTGATATAAGGCAGGAAAGTGAGGGTGTCATGCTGTATAGGCCCTGCAGGAGTGTAGAGTCAATTCAGTGTTCGTGGATAAAATACACGATCCTGAGTTGGTTTGGGTGATGACGCATGGGTGGTGATGGCGCAGTAGATAAGACACATGCCTTTGGTGTTAGAGCCTCGGGTTCAATTTCCCACTGTGACTCGCTTTGGATAAAAGTGTCAGCTAAATAAATAAATATAAATGACAATCCTGTTTAAAAAGTTCCAGTCGGTTGAGGAATGAGGTTAAGTTTTCAGGGGAATTCTCCGTTCCTACAATATCCCTTTGGCCAAATGTGAAGCTAACATCAACGGTAACCCTAACTTCTCATCACCAAAACATGGGTGATTCCCTTTGTTTTTAACAAGAAACAAATGTCTTGCTCAAGGACAATTCTCGCTCAGAAATCTTGTGAGAGATGAGTTGTTGCAGGAAAACGAAGGAGGAAACATGAGTCAGAGTTGAAGAGCGGAGTTTGTTGTGTTGGAGTAACATTGGAAATAAAGTCTTGCTAGCAGTTCCTCTTTGTACACAGCAAACTGCTCTCCCGGGTTTCTTGGAACAACCTGCCTCTCACAAGACGTCAGAGCACGAATTTTCCTTGAGCGAGACTTCTGCTTCTTGTTAAAAACAAAAGGTGTCACTGGGTGTTGTTAGTAAGGATCCTTTCCATGATGTTGTTAGACATCTCGCATAACTGTCTGAGCCCGTCAGTGGCAAAAATAAGCATTTTTTGTAGACGTAATTTTGACGTAATTTTGACACAATTGCCCCGAAGGAATATGTTGCAGCCACTGCAGCTGGTTTGTGGCTGCCGGCTAAAGTCACGGATTCCAAAACTTTTTGCACTTACTAGTCACTTCAACACCAAAATATGTGAAAATAGGGCCCAGGTTTAAAAATACCAAAATTATTATTTAAACCCTATCCTGAAGGATTTGGTCTCAACAACAGGTTTTTGGTAGAAGGTCCTTAGGTTAGTTCTCTGGGAGTTGTTACAGTCCTCACAATATTTCTGAACTGCTCCTTTCACTTCAGGCCTCTGCCAAGTGAGTTCTTTGTAGGTGAAAATGTGCTAAATACATACTCTAAAAATGGTGACTCAGGAATGGCCATGGTTCTTATCAGAATATTCTCTTTCCCTAGACGAGGAGTGCTACACATCCAGGACAGTAGTGGTATTAATGATCTGGGCCGTCCACGCTGGCAGTTGACTTCCTGTCTAGGTGTAGTGATTGTTCTGCTCTACTTCAGCCTCTGGAAGGGAGTCAAGACCTCTGGCAAGGTAAGAAATTACACAGTAGCTGTGTTTCTTAATGTGAACACCACAAATCTTACCTATGAATCTTTAAGTGATTCATAACTCCATAAGTCCAGTTTAAATCCATCCAATGACTTCGTGTGAGTGTGGCTTCTTTCTCTGTGTAAATGTGGGGGTATTCTGCATGTGTGTGTGTGTGTGTGTGTGTGTGTGTGTGTGTGTGTGGTGTGTGTGTGTGTGTGTGTGTGTGTGTGTGTGTGTGTGTGTGTGTGTGGTGTGTGTGTGTGTGTGTGTGTGTTTGTGTGTGTACCTTGTGCGACCCTTTCAGGTTGTGTGGATCACAGCCACAATGCCCTACGTGGTCCTGACTGTGCTGCTGCTCCGCGGAGTCACTCTGCCCGGAGCCATTGATGGCATTAAGGCCTACCTCTCTGTGGACTTTCTGAGACTCTGTGACGCCAAGGTGAGTGTCAGCGGGAGAGAGGGGGAACAGGAGTGAGGTGAGAGTGGTGGGGGTATAGAAGATAAGAGGAAAAAGAGGCACAGGGAGATGACTTTATCTAACATTAGCACTTAAAACAATGTGTAAAGAATCCTGAAAACTGAAAAAGTGGGGTTTCTCGAAAATGACTTGGCTAGTATCTTGTAACATTGTAACATGTAACTGTAACATTTTTCATTGACTTTATCATGCTAATGTGCTAAGCTAGACTTACAATAAGGCAAGTGTTAACATTAGTTCATGTGGAAATAGCTAACAGTGACAAATTCACAGTAATAGAGGGTAAATTTTACAGTACTCAATACTTTCACAACTCTTAAGTTGTATTATTAACTCAAAGCTGTTACAATGTGAGATAACTTATGCATTTAAGCAGATAAAAATGTTGGCAAGGCTTTGCTAGCAACAAGGAGTTACTGTTAAAGAGAAATCTATGCTCCCCAGCTCAATATCCTCATAATATGACATTTACATTTATTCATTTAGCTGACGCTTTTATCCAAAGCGACTTACAATTGCTATATATATTAGAGGTCGCACGCCTCTGGAGCAACTAGGGGTTAAGTGTCTTGCTCAGGGACACACTGATGGACATGTCACAGTGGGGAATTGAACCCGGGTTTCACACCAAAGTGTCTTATCCACTGCCCCATCACCACCTTTCAAAGGGCTTATGTTTTCAGCAAAGTTTTCCCTACGTCAAATGTTGAATGTATGTTTCCCTTGTTCAACATGTTGAAATCACCCAACTACAGCTATAGCTACAGCTACAGCTATATAACAGCCTGTTGTTGTTAAACTTCTTGAACCCTACACCCTCAAATTTGCAGGCAAGGCAGTTTTCTTGAGGTTAGACACTAAAATCACCACAGTGGCTACACTGATTTTTACCAATCTAACTGCATTTGACACGCCGAACTTCCTTCATTCTTTTGCAATGTGCACTGTGAAGACAGCCTTTACCAATCTCTTACCATGTTTATATCAAGTGACACACATGCTGGGAATGTAAAACCCTGGGAACAAAGAGATGAGCCCAAGAGAAAGAAAGGCAATATTAACATTTTTCAATGTTGATTGTGCAGTAATTGTTACTATTACATGCTCAAGAAAACGCAAACCGCAGCATCAGCGAGCCCAGAACAAAAACAATAGAATTGGAATGGAGAACTGTAAGAAGATAGCAGAGAGCTAAACTAAATTTAAAGGACAGAAAAGAAGGCAGGACAGGTGTGACAAAGAGTATGCTCGGCAAAAATGTATGCTATGCAGAGTATGCTATGCAAAATGAATCATCTTTCATTTTGATATGCAGGGTTGAATGACAATGTGGAACTATTCCAACTCAATTTATTTGGGTTAATGCATAACATCTAAGATATATTAATTGTCAGTCTCCTCTCATTGTATGATGTAGACCAATTTGGGAAAAGAATTTAAAACAGTGTTGGTTTAAAATTGTAAGTACTGTTTGTGTAACCTGTGTTTAATATTTTCCTTAACCAGCTATCACATCTTATAACAACATATTATTTATCTTAACATCAGGCACTAAGAGCTCAATGAGTAAGCATGCAGGACTAAAGCACTCAGTTATGGAGTATGAGAGAGAAAGCAAGAAGGAGAGAGAGAGAGAGATGCATGGCAGCAATTGGAGAATTAGATTAGATAGATGCATGGAGCAGTAATTTGCAAAATTACCCCCCGTATTCACAAGCGTCTTTCATCTACTGCTGTTGAATGAGTTTCCTGCAATTATCCCTAATAATGGCTTTTTTCCTCTCCTGTGCCTTTTGTTTGCCGCTTCACACAAGTGTGCTTGTTCTGTTGCTCCCCAGGTCTGGATTGAGGCTGCGACACAGATCTGCTTCTCTCTGGGAGTGGGGTTTGGTGTGCTAATTGCCTTTTCCAGCTACAACAAATTTAGCAACAACTGTTACAGGTAAAGGCACACAGGGAGATGCAGGAGGGGGTTCACAGAAACAGGCAGAGGACGGGGAGTTGCTTCTACATACACAAACACGTGCACACAACATAAGCAGATGAATTACAATAACCTTTGAAGCTCCTTGAAACCCGCCATGTCTTTGACACCATGCTGTGCAACAGACAGCCATGACACCCATCAAAACTGTCGCAGTCTTTGAAAATTATCAGCATCCCGCAGGAGGCTTTTATCTTTTTTTTTTTGCCTTTTTAAAAAATGTTTCTGATAACTGACATATGACACTGTCCACCATGAGGATTTCTCCTTCAGCATAACACCAAATCACTGAAGCTATATTCTGACTGAAGTGAGGGCTTGTGATTTTTTTGTAGGACAATGAGACTGTATGTGTAAATTTAGACACACCAAGGTTCTGTCTGTTTTCAACTCCGGCCAACTAATTTATATATTCATTTTCTCCACACATTTTTGCAATTGAGGGTGGTCAAACTCTACTCCAAGAGAAAGCAAGAGGATGACTTCCCTGTCTTTCACATTCAGGCAAAACATTGACTGCCTGACTAATCCACAAAATGTATAAGGGATCTCTAAATTATTCTGCAACCAAGACTCATGACAGCAATCTAGCATATTTTTTGTGTAAATTCAATTGCAATTTTTTTTTTTTACATTCTCATTTTTAACTGTTGTTTTTTTTTTTTTATTGATCCAGAGACGCCATCATCACCAGCTCCATCAACTCTTTAACCAGTTTCTTCTCCGGCTTTGTGGTCTTCTCCTTCCTTGGGTACATGTCCCACAAGCACAACGTTGCCCTGGATAAAGTTGCCAGAGATGGTATGGTTTTATTTGACTGTGTTTGAAATGTGGTGTTTTTATGGTGTAGATTAGCGCTGCTTTTGACACCATTGATCACAACATCATGTTAGACAGACTGAGGCACTGGGTGGGGATCTCTGGTACTGCCCTAAAATGGTTTTCATCCTACCTGTCAAATAGGAAGTTTTGCGTGTCTGTAAACAACTATGTCTCTTCGTTCTGTCCAGTTAAATATGGTGTGCCTCAAGGGTCGGTCTTAGGACCCATTTTGTTTTCAGATGGCAAAACAAATACTGCCATCTGCTGGTTCCCTATTAAATCACATTAAGCCTGTTGCAAAGAACCTTGGTGTCTGGTTTGATAGTAATTTAAATTTCGAGCAGCACACCACAAAGCTTGTTCCATCATGTTTTAGATGTTGTTTATGTCTTAGAAATATAGCAAAAATTTGTTCTATGTTAACTTATAAGGACACCGAGACCATTTTACATGCCTTCATCTCATCACACCTGGATTATTGCAACAGCCTTTTCACTTGTTTAACCCAAAAATCTACTGATCGACTCCAGACTGTCCAGAACTCAGCTGCCAGGCTTTTAACCAGAACAAAGAAATATGACCACATCGCCCCTATTTTAGCTTCATTCCACTGACTTTAAAATTCTATTGATTACTTTTAAAGCTCTTCGTGGCCTCTCGCCTTGTTATATTTCTGACCTTTTAGTCCCATAATGCACCAGCACGTACCTTGAGATCCTCGGGCAGAGGTCTGCTATCTGTTCCAGAGTCTCAACTGAAAACTAAAGGGGACAGAGCGTTTGCTGTCAGGGCCCCGAGGCTCTGGAACAGCCTGCCAGAGGAAATCAGGTCGGCTGAGTCAGTGAACTCTTTTAAGTGCCTTCTTAAAACATACTTTTATAGGAGAGCCTTTCCCGATCTTATTTGACTTTATTTTATCCCTTTTATTTTATTCTATTTTACTTATTTTATATTTATCTTAAACGTGTATTTTGGTCTTTTCAATGTTTTTCTTTGCTTGTATTGTTGTCTTTGGGTATTGTATTGTTGTCTTTGCACTTGTTAAAGCACTTTGTAACTTGTTTTTGAAAAGTGCTCTACAAATAAAGATTATTATTATTATTATTATAGATATTTGGTGGGAAACACTAGTGTTAGGTTAAGGCGTTTCCTCAAAACAAAACATATTATTTTGCCAGCTTACCTGCCTTTCTATAAATTTGAAGTACATTTGGAGAAATTTGGAGCTCAGTTAGTTGAAGTTCAACAGAACATACTGCACTTTATACATTTATTAATGCGCCTATACAGTTGTTAATTTCAGGTAGCCCACAGCAGGCTAGTATAGGCATTATTCCATGATGGTTGCTATTAAGTGACACTGCAAACAGCTCAATAGATGCGGAATAATGTGCATTCTTTAATTATTCCAATAATCAAATACATTTAAGATGAGCTACCTTTAGTTGCCAGGACTGTAATCAATGAAGAAAACCCACATGAACACGATGACTGGATTCAAATGCCACAGATGTCGTTAGTGGAACTGGGTAGCTTTGTTGCTTACTAGTCAATTAAAGTTAGACATAATGTATAAACTCCTCTCCAAACATACCGTATTAGTACGTTATATCCTCTTTTTAACCATGCATTTAGCTTTTTAGCTATTTAATTTTGAGGCTGCTTTTACATCTGCTTCCATGTCAAACGCTCTAAATGCTCATTTGTGTTTGTGCTGTCTTCTTTAGGTGCTGGTTTGGTGTTTGTCATTTACCCAGAAGCCATTGCAACATTACCTGGGTCATCAGTGTGGGCAGTTATCTTCTTCATCATGCTGTTAACACTGGGCATTGACAGTGCTGTGAGTATGCCTTTTTTCTATATTTGTGACATAAATTATGTCAGAGATGTTGTGATGTTGAAAGAAATTAAAAATTGTGGAACAAATAATTTTCATTTAGCAAATTATATGTTTTGGAGCTTCAGTGCAGCAATTATGCAATAGAAAGTTGGACATCTACAGTGATGTAGCAGCTCACTTATTGCTGACTGTTTTCATTGTAACTCTTGTGTCTTCTGTTGTAGATGGGCGGGATGGAATCAGTGATCACTGGGCTGATTGATGAGTTTAAATTCCTCCACAAGCACAGAGAGCTGTTCACCCTCTTCATCGTCGTTTCCACCTTTCTCATATCCCTTTTCTGTGTTACAAAATGTAAGTATCATGCTGGGCAGTCTGTTCTTGCATGTCAGCCTTGTTTATGTGATTGTTAATATCCATCTTTGCTTTGTGGTTAGACTTCAGCATTTTCCTACATACAGTGGGTACGGAAAGTATTCAGACCCCTTTAAATTTTTCACTCTTTGTTTCATTGCAGCCATTTTCCAAAAATCCAAAAAGTTCATTTTATTTCTCAGTAATGTACACTCAGCACCCCATCTTGACAGAAAAAAACAGAAATGTAGAAATGTTTGCAAATTATTAAAAAAGAAAAACTGAAATATCACATGGTCATAAGTATTCAGACCCTTTGCCGTGACACTCATATTTAACTCAGGTGCTGTCTATTTCTTCTGATCATCCTTGAGATGGTTCTACACCTTCATTTGAGTCCAGCTGTGTTTGATTATACTGATTGGACTTGATTAGGAAAGCCACACACCTGTCTATATAAGACCTTACAGCTCACAGTGCATGTCAGAGCAAATGAGAATCATGAGGTCAAAGGAACTGCCTGAAGAGCTCAGAGACAGAATTGTGGCAAGGCACAGATCTGGCCAAGGTTACAAAAAAACCTTCTGCTGCACTTAAGGTTCCTAAGAGCACAGTGGCCTCCATAATCCTCAAATGGAAGACGTTTGGGACGACCAGAACCCTTCCTAGAGCTGGCCGTCCGGCCAAACTGAGCTATCGAGAAGAGCCTTGGTGAGAGAGGTAAAGAAGAACCCAAAGGTCACTGTGGCTGAGCTCCAGAGATGCAGTCGGGAGATGGGAGAAAGTTGTAGTAAGTCAACCATCACAGCAGCAATCCACCAGTCGGGGCTTTATGGCAGAGTGGCCCGACGGAAGCCTCTCCTCAGTGCAAGACACATGAAAGCCCGCATGGAGTTTGCTAAAAACACCTGAAGGACTCCAAGATGGTGATAAATAAGATCCTCTGGTCTGATGACACCAAGATAGAACTTTTTGGCCTTAATTCTAAGCGGTATGTGTGGAGAAAACCAGGCACTGCTCATCACCTGTCCAATGCAGTCTCAACAGTGAAGCATGGTGGTGGCAGCATCATGCTGTGGGGGTGTTTTTCAGCTGCAGGGACAGGACGACTGGTTGCAATCGAGGGAAAGATGAATGCGGCCAAGTACAGGGATATCCTGGACGAAAACCTTTTCCAGAGTGCTCTGGACCTCAGACTGGGCCGAAGGTTTACCTTCC
Source organism: Micropterus salmoides (assembly GCF_014851395.1). Lineage (NCBI taxonomy): Eukaryota > Metazoa > Chordata > Actinopteri > Centrarchiformes > Centrarchidae > Micropterus > Micropterus salmoides. The sequence continues at coordinate 23,211,032 of NW_024040152.1, read as the reverse complement.
AACAAGACAATGACCCTAAGCACACCGCTAAAATAACGAAGGAGTGGCTTCACAACAACTCCGTGGCTGTTCTTGAATGGCCCAGCCAGAGCCCTGACTTAAAGCCAATTGAGCATCTCTGGAGAGACCTGAAAATGGCTGTCCACCAACGTTTACCATCCAACCTGACAGAACTGGAGAGGATCTGCAAGGAGGAATGGCAGAGGATACCCAAATCCAGATGTGAAAAACTTGTTGCATCTTTCCCAAAACGACTCATGGCTGTATTAGATCAAAAGGGTCTTCTACTAAATACTGAGCAAAGGGTCTGAATACTTATGACCATGTGATATTTCAGTTTTTCTTTTTTAATACATTTGCAAAAATTTCTACATTTCTGTTTTTTTTTTCTGTCAAGATGGGGTGCTGAGTGTACATTACTGAGAAATAAAATGAACTTTTTTGATTTTTGGAAAATGGCTGCAATGAAACAAAGAGTGAAAAATTTAAAGGGGTCTGAATACTTTCCGTACCCACTGTACATTTTATGTAGTGAGTCTCTTATGAAGCGCATCTCAAAAGTTTTTTTTTCTGCTAGTTCTGATAGTAACCTGTATGATAAAACTTAATTTAATGACACATATATTATTTTAGCCTACGTCCATTACCATTTTTTTCTCTCCCTCTCCAGGGTGGGATGTATGTGTTCACTCTGCTAGACCACTTTGCAGCAGGAACATCGATTCTATTTGGAGTGCTTATTGAAGCCATCGGCATAGCATGGTTTTATGGTGAGAAAGAGGAAGTGAAAATCACGTTTTCATGGTCAGCAAAGCTGATGTTATATTAAGGGTTTGATGAGAAATCTTTTGGTATAGGCGTGCTGTGCCTCAATGCAACATAGTTTTATTAGACATTGTCAATAATGGTTTACGCCTCTTCAGTTTCTGTATTGTTAAGGTACAAGGATATACTGTAGTTGTGGTGCTCATAAGAGCTCAGTGAGGTTAAATGACCTGAGTTTTGCCTGCTGTCAGTGTTACCTCTGTGTTCATTCAGCAGTGTTGAGCCACCACATGAAGAAAATTGCAGCTAGGGGAACAGGCAATTCCCATTTGTCATGGACAGGAGTCAGCTGTCTAATCGCTAGGTTGTAGATTGTTGTGGGTGGCAAGTGGGGGGGGCTCAAAGTCAGTTTCTCTCCAGATGTCCACATTCTATTGACACTCGATTTTACACAGTTTTGACATCATCTCTGCAACAATATGTTTTTTTTAGATCTTGTTCTTCCAACACACCAAAACATCTATAAATGATTGTTTATCTCTGCACGTGATGAGAGTTTTCTGGAGTGAATGAGTGATCCAGTTCTTTTCCAGCACTTTATCAGCACATGGAAGAAATACTTTAGTTGTGTAAGAGTAAATAACTTCTTGATACTATATGTTGTTTGTTTCGGCCTCAAAATTCAACCCCATGAGCTGATTAGTGAGCCCTTATGGTTCTGTAAATAAGTACAGTGGAGTTAGCCATTTTGTGTTTTTCTCCTTTTCCTTTCCTTTCTTTGTTTTTTATTTTTATTTTTATTTTTATTTTTATTTTTATTAATAACTAAAGACCATGTGCTTTATGATGGATATTAACCTTTGGGTGCATTTTTGCCTATGCTGAAAACGAGGGAAATTCTTCATAGAGTGTGAAATGCTCACTCCTATTTTGCAATACTATTCACAAAATAGTATAAAAACAATCTAAAGATCAAGGAAAATGCTTGACCTGAACTTCGATATTGAGTTTCTTGTCTCATGTCTACTGAACTGTGGAGAGATCCATAAAGGGCTAAATACTAACCAGGCCCTAGGCGGTGGGGTCAGCATATTGCCCCACTTTGGTGGGTCCCGACCTTGGCAAGCCAGATAAATCAAGCCTAAGGCTTCAGTGGGCCTTTTTTCCAATCCTCATAACTGCTGACAGGAACCTTTGACCCTTGGCCACTGTGGTCTTTCGTTCTGCTGTCCACTACATAAGTACATTTAGCTGTGCTGAATACCTGGTCGTCAGTCTGGATATATTCCTCTGCAGTGAGAGATGCCTCCAAGGCAGGAAGTCATGAGAAAAAAATGTACGGCCAGGTTTATCAGAGAAAGAAAGTTGCAGAGTGATTTTAGTTACTGAAAATGGTTAAATTGTGAATTTTATATTTACTAACAACCTGTGGGTTTCTGCATGGCCAACTTTTAATTTGATTTATAAAAGGACAGTACCCCAAACCTGCTGTGAATTTAATACATAGTACAGTATATGCATTTGACAATTTTAGCAATGGTTGTATTTAACCATGACTTGGAAGTAATATCAAGTGTTTCCATGTGTTTCAGGAGTGGACCGATTCAGCGATGACATTGAGGAGATGATTGGGCAGCGACCAGGCATGTACTGGAGGCTGTGCTGGAAGTTTGTCAGCCCCTGCTTCCTCCTGGTGAGTCACTGCACAGACATATTGTACCTTGGAACCCTAACCAAGGGACAGAAAATACATAGTGAGATTAAAGCATTTTATCCTCACTAATACATGCTTTTGGCACTGGAGATTCCAGTCTCCCTAGTACTGATTGGAACAGTTCTCATTATTTTAAACTTTTAGGCTGGTTGAATTAATAAGTAGTTACCACCACTCCGTACTGTATCCAACAATCCATTAGTCCAGCGGCTATTATGGGCAAAACCAAACATCCCAGATGATTTTATTTTTTTCCCTCTACAACTTTATCCAGAATCTCCTGAAGAGCTCCTAGGCCACCTGAGAGACATGCAGTGCATCTGGAAAGTACTCACAGCGCTTCAATTTTTATTGAATGCGACAGCCTTATTCCAAAATGAATGAAATTCATTATTTTTACTCAAAATTATACAAAAAATACCCCATAATGACAATTTCAAAGAAGTTTGTTTAAAATCTGTGCAATTTTATTTTTTATTTTTTAAACGAAAAAAAAAAGCACATGTACATAAGTATTCACAACTTTTGCCATGACACTCAAAATTGAGCTCAGATGCATCCTGTTTCCACTGATCATCCTTGAGATGTTTCTATCGGTGGTACATTCGGTTGATCTATATAAAGGTCTATATAACGTCCCACAGTTAACATGCATGTCTGTAGACCTCCGAGACAGGATTGTATCAAGGCACAGATCTGGGGAAGGGTACAGAAAAATTTCTGCTGCATTGAAGGTCCCAATGAGCACCATGGCCTCCATCATCCTAGAGCTGGCCGCCCGGCCAAATTGAGCAATCGGGGGAGAAGGGCCTTAGAACTCCAGCGTGTCTCTGTGGATTGAGGAGAATCTTCCAGTAGAATAGTGTTTCTCAACGGGGGCGGTACCGAGGACCGAGGCGTTCTGAGGACGATGGAGGGCGCTGCAAGCTATATTTAGGAGGGGCGCTGAGCTGCTTTTGGGGGGGGGCGTTTGTTAGTTGGCAATTCTAAGGAGAGTTTACACCAAAGATTCACAACAATACAAGTTTAAACTTTAAACTACTTGCTAAAAAACTGTGGTCTGCCACATTAAAACCTGCCAGTTTAGTCCACTGCGACTGAACGAGACGGTGTATTTTTTTCCCTCAGCTACTTGTGGTGCAGGTCCGTGCTGCCTTCAGGCGAACGGGAAGTCAGAGTATCATCTGTAAAATTTGACCCACATGGTGTTTACTGTGTAAACTCTGGAAATTGACGCTCTCTTTCTTGGTATTACCGTGGAAAAGTGTTTATGTCTCTGAGGAATACAACGTAAACGTCTTGTTATCGCATTTACAAGAGGGATATTCCGCTGTCGGACTCACCCTGAAAAGCAACTTCACTGCAACACCAGCGAGTGAGGAGGACCCACCTCGACAGTCTGTGCCAAAGCGGACATATACGGTAGTTTAAGTAGGCTATAAAATTATAACATTAAAAACTGAAGCCCTGACTTGCTCTGTCGGGGATTGTAAGCAGTGTAAACTTTATCAGAGGTGTTGAAGTTAACGTGTTAACATTTGTCGTGAGATTTCTGCCTGATCACAGGTGTAGGTTAGTTTTGTTTTCCCCCGGCATGAGCACCTCCTCGTCTCATCCAGTTCTGTGTCTGTCAAACGGTCGAGGGGATACTTCCAGCAAATCAGTAAGGTAATGCAGTATAGGGCTTGTAGTAAAATATTATGAATTCTCTTTAAATAGGCTAATGACGTTAGTCTTCTAATATTACGACTTTTTTCTTTACAAGTTAGAGAACACAGATAGTGGGAGAGATTCTGAATGTGCAGAAAGTTTTGAACATGAGTAGATAAGTTACAGTGTTTCCCATACGTTCATTTATTTGTGGCGGCCCGCTACAATATCAATGCTGACCGCGACATATTTTAATTTTTTTTTACTACTCAACTATGCCTATTTAAATAGGCATAGTTGATTGAAGAGCTGCAGGCAGCACTTATTCGCGCAGCACATCCTCTCACTCAACCCGCTCTCTCTCCCTCATGAACACAGCTGCACAAATCAGTCCAACACAAGGCTGTCAATGTTGGAGACCCAGCTTAAAAAAAGTTATTAGCAAGCAGACTAGCTAATAAGGAGAGCTAATTTAAAGTTAGAATACAGCTGGGTTTTCGAGGCTAGCATGCTGTATATAGCATGACCATATAGTCATTCTGTGGGAAACACTGAGTTATGATATGATAAGTTATTAACAGATGAGCTAATAAAGTCCCGCCAATAACTGAATTAAAACGGATTAATTTATCACTGAGATGAAAAGGGGCCACACACACATTTAAATAGGTTACTTCCCCACAAAAGATACAAAAGAGGAGGTAAGACTTAATCATGTGTCACTCAGCAGGGATGATATTAAATAAGGTGAAGATAAGTTAACAGGAGAAAAATATTTAAAAGCAATAACGAATGTCTGAGAGCCTCACTACGTTATATTCTACTATAATTATATATTTTGAATTGTCACCTGCCACATGAATTTTGTGTTTCCCTTTATATAATAAGATATTTCCACCATAAATTGGTACAGAAAAGGCAGAAATTGGAGCAGAAATTAAAAATTAAAATTAAATTAAAAATCTAATTCACTTATCAAGTGCCCCATCCAAGAAACCAGTCTCTGGCTTCACACACAGTTTCTAGGAGGAACATTCACTTATTAGTTAAATATAATTACTTTTCACATGTTTTTTTTTCCACCCGATTGAACATCTCTGAAGAGATCTGAAAATGGCTATGCACCGATGCTCCCCATCCAACCTGACGTTGCCATTATGGGGTATTTTTTTGTAGAATTTTGAGGAAAAAAATGAATTTCATCCCTTTTGGAATAAGGCTGTAACATACCAAAATGTGGAAAAAGTGAAGCAATGTGAATACTTTCCGGATGCACTGTAACTCCTCTAGTGTGTCCTGAGGTCAGTACACATACACAGCTATATGTATAAAAGAAAAAAGGTCTTTCCTAATTTGGCTGGCTAAAGATACATTTAGAAAACACTCCTTGTCAACAAATGACACAGACAGGATCGATAAATTCACTTCAACTCTGGATTTTAGGGAAGGAGAGGATTTAAGGTAAGATTCTGAATTTTGGCATTCAGTCAGATTCTTGTTTGTACATGTAGTTTTTGCAACGCATTTCCCATGTAAGGCTGAGAGGTGTGACTTAAAGAGGTTGTAGGAACACACGGTTTGGCATTCAACATGCCTACCACCACTTGTTCCATCTTGTACTGTGTCTAGATGTAATGGTTTGACAATATTAATATTGCCACTTTTTGTTTTTAACTGCTAGTAGAAATCACAATGCTAACATCCCGTATCAGAAAACTCCAACTACATTGGACCACTGAATTAATTTGCTTTTAAGATGACTTGTGAAATGAATGGTGAATCTGAACTGATATTTTCTTAAGTCTTCAAATCATTTTCTTCCATAGTTTATGGTGGTGGTGAGCTTTGCCACGTTCAACCCCCCAAACTACGGCTCCTACATGTTTCCTCCATGGGCTAACATGGTGGGGTGGTGTCTGGCCATTTCCTCAATGAGCATGGTGCCTCTTTATGCCATCTACAAACTCTGCTCACTGCGTGGAAAGTTTTGCGATGTAAGTCAGGGCTATGACGTCTTGGCTAAAATGGAGTGGGGGGAAATTAGTTATTGTAATTTCCAGTATAAATGTTCATATTTAGTAAGCTTAAGAAGCCATTAAACATCAGGTATTGTTTTTGAAATATTTAACTAACTTTTACCCTTTCTCCTGAAACAGCGACTGGCTTATGCCATCACCCCAGAGACAGAGCATCATTTAGTGGACAATGGGGAGGTTCGGCAGTTCACAGTAAGTGCTGACTTAATTATGATTAAATTTTATTGTGTCCTAATCATATTTTTTGTTGCAGGTTGATATTACTAATTTTTTTTAGCTCATGACCAGTACAGTATCTATTTAACAGTATTATTTCATGGGCATATTTGATTTTTCCCACAGCTGCATCACTGGTTGGTGGTCTGAAAAATACAAAGAGAGTGAGAGAGATTGAAAGAGTGAGATAAAGAGAATGGGCATTGGGTGGATGAATGCATGCGCAGCAATGGTCTGAAGAGCTAAGAAGAAGAAATAACCATTTATATCGATCGCGACGGTGGTGGTGGTGGGAACAGTTTAAAAGTGCCGACAAAAAACCCATAGAAACTGTAGTGTTCTTTAATTTCAACAGTGGATGTGTGAAGCTGTGTGCATTGGCCCTCTCCACCATTGTGTTGCCACTGGTGAATGGGATTCATTCAAACAGGTAATGGCATTCACACTGCTTCCTCCATAAATAGAAAACTCCTCCTGAAGAGTTTTAGCCTGTCAGTTATTTTTACTTTGCACTTGTCACAGTGTGAGAAATATTCTCAGAATCGCTGGGATAACCCATTAATTTTCAATAATTTGTATTTATTCTATATTTTTTTATCTTCAAGCAGTAGGTGGCTTTTTTCCCCAGTTTCTCATTCTAGGGCAAAACTTAGCAGTGATATATGTTATGAATGCCACAGGTTTTACTGAATCCCAGTCTATAACTTGTTTATAATATTTGTTTATTTACTTGCTTTTCTTAAAGACTGTTATAATACACACAATTCCTGCCGACTTTGAAGAGAAGACACCTACTTTTGTTTACATCAAAACGATTTTTAGGATTTTCATTTGAATAAACTAAAACTACAAGTGTATGGACATTACCTGATGATTACCATCACAGTTCACACTTAGCGGGGTCCAAATCTTTCATAAACAAAAAATCCCTCATCGGTTACACTGAAACACTTTATGACCAGCAGTGCAGATGAGTAGTGTTATCAAATGTTGGTCATTTCATTACATGGGTGAGTATATAAAAAAATTCCTAAAACTGAATGTGTCTGTTATCAGACTTAAACATCTGTCCCAAAGTCCTATCAGCCTAATACGTGGACAACACCCCGTTCTAGACTTGACACCTTCCAAATAATTGTCACAGAGAAAAACAACATCATCAGCCACACTGCTGATCTAATCAACCAAAGAAATTCAGATACCACTTTATCACATTTTTCTCTTTATCAATAGACCACTTGATTGTTAACTGTATTGTCCCAGGTCAATCTCTCTTCCCCATTATAACAAATGAGTGCCAATGCATATACTTTTCCCCTTTCTTTTGAAAATTTGTGTGTGTGTGTGGGGGGGGGGGGTTCCCAAAGTGTTTCAGGTGGTGATTGAAAAGCTATGACTGTCACATTTCCAGAAAGCATAAAAGCTTTAATTTTACAGTTTACAGAATCTTATTCAGTATTTTAAGACTGTTTCAAAAGCTGCTTTTTATTGAACTGCAAATGAATAGTGTGTAATGTAATATATGAATTAAGTTAAATATATGTGTAAGTAAATGTAATGTAGAGGGTCTTGTATCGTATTGTTCTGTATGATATTGAATAACAAGACCAATAAGATTATGTATATGTATAGATTATTGCTTTGTTACTGTGAAGTTGATACATATTAGCCTTAAGAATCTTGGTGAGAATTACATGGAAAGTCCATTTAGAAGTTCTTCTCATGAACTCTTTCTGTTAAATCAGAACCATAAAACATTTTTCAAGTGGGTCAGCAATGACTTGTTTTCACCTTGTGATACATGTAACACACTGAAGGGTTAATCATGTCCTAAATTGTATGCCTGTGCTGATGTATTGTGCCTTGTGGTGTTTCTAATTGTATGACTTTGTTTTGTACTGTCATAATTAATTAAATTACTAAATTTAAAATGTCCCTCTCTGTTTTGCCTTCTCTCTTTTTTTCTTTCTTTCATTTTGTGATTTAAAAGAAAATTAATGTGCCATTTGTTATCCCTTTCTGTAGTGGTTTTAGAGAAGGTCAGACAAAGACACATAAAACTGCAGTCATTAAGCCGACGAGGCAAAATAACCTGAACATTTCATCACCATGCTAACATTTTGATAACAGTTGAAGCTTGATTCCCAAATAGAAACAACTCTGAGATTTGTCTGTTAAAAATGGATTTAACATGACCACCAAATTCAAACTGCTGAATCATTGTACACTATTCATCAATCATCTGGACTGCACACACACACACAAACCTTTTTCCCCAATTATTGTGAAATTAAATAACATATTACTTCTTTCTGTCACTGTGCTTACACAATTAACAATCAACAACATTGTAAAAGCTGTAGAAATATGTTAAGTAAGTAAATAAGTCCTAAAATGTTATCGTCATTAGTAGTGTCAGGGTTCCTCTTGCACTAATATATATATATATATATATATATATTCAATATTCCAGAATGAGACACCGATCATGTAGCCTCCAAACAGATCTATATGCCTCCTTCTAAACAGAGAAAGCACAAATAGGGAAACATAAAAACAGCCCTAACGTAGTGAAGAGTATTTGTAATTATTGTGACCTTTTTTCAAGATTGGTCAGCATGACTTTGAATCAACAGTGTTCATTACAGTAAGCAGACAGTCAGAACCCACTGTCTTGGGGACAATCCATGCAGACTGAGGGACCAATATCCACATCAGACAACATTTGTTTGCTGTCATTCAAGCATTCAGATATATTGACATTTGTTGTAATCAGCGGCCTGACCATCATTCTTGAGTTAGGTGTTTCTCGTAAGACATGTACACTATTAACCTTTTGCAAAACAAACATTTAGGGCAGGGCAGCCTAACCTCCTGATGTGCACGTAGGTGTACTGTCTAATAATAATAGTCTTGTTTAGTAGTTACTTATGGGTTATTGGACCCTTTATAGAGGGGAAGACAGAAATAATGTAGATAAAATGTCACGATTGTGTGGTTGACAAGGTTGGTGGACCCAAATGCAGGACACGGATTCAGCAGGTGAAGTTCAAAGATTTAATTAAACAAAAGGCGAGCACACTTACAGAGGACATTCCCATGGTCTTTATACTTGCTTATAATTGTTTGAACAGATGAACGTGGCACCTTCAGGCATTTGGAAATTGCATCCAAGGATGAACCAGACTTGCGCAAGTCCACAATTCTCTTCCTGACATCTTGGCTGATTTCTTTTGACTTTCCCCTGATGTTACACAAAGAAGCAATGTGTTTCAGGTGTGCCTTAAAAAACATCCACAGGTGTAATTAACTCAAATGTTGTCATCAAACCTATCAGAAGCTTCAAAAGACATGACATCATCATCCAGGCTTTCCAAAATTGTTTAAAGGCATAGTAATCCTAGTATATTTAAAATTCTAAAGAAAGTAATTAAAAATAGTCTAAATAAATCCTTCTCTCATTATTCTGGCATTTAGCAAATATAAATAATTTTGGTAATCTTAACGGACCTAAAACAGGAAAAGTGATTGTCTGATTTCATGTCAGACAGTGAGGAAAAAAGCATATGTGTCTTGTTATATATTGTATGTAAACTTCTGGTTTCAACTGTATACACACAGGGACTAACGAGCAGGGCGGGAGCAACACTGGTGACAGGGAACAGGACTAACGAGGCAGAGAGACAGCAGTGGAAAACAGAGAGATAGGCATGCAAAGGGATAACTGGGGGAACAAACATAACCTAGGTAATGGACACTAAACACAGAATGATCATAAACCAATGAACAACTAATCAGGCAGAGATTACAATAACACTAGACAGGTAGAAAGAAACCGAGCATGAAACAAACACCAGATAATAACAATAAGACAAGAACTAGGCCGGCACAGATACAAACATGAACAGAACTGAACATAAGGCACAGGCAACTGACACATTAGAAGAAACATACAACAGATCATACCGACAGACTACAGACGTAACAGGGAGAACAGACTGAACTAATAACAGAACACACAGCAGACATAGGGTAAAAATAACAACCAACACAGAAGTACACAGACCAGGAGTAACACTAAGACATGAAACCAAAACCCAGACACACAGAAATCAAAACACAGAGAACCCATGGCCAAAATAATATAACACAGAACACCTCAGGACAGGATTGTGACATTAAATGTCTCATCTTCATCATTTTTACCTTATTTCATCACTGGCCAAGTGCAACATTCTTGCACTTGACTCTGTGTGACCAGGCTTGCTTGATATGCTTACAGCATTCTTACACAGACTGAAACTGGGAAGAGGGAATTATTACTGCAACAAATAGGTATATTGTATTTCATTTTAATTTATTTTCCTCCAAATGGAAATATTCTAAGTCTTAAGTCTCAGTCAGTTGTCTACTTTTATTGAAGAGATAGATGAGCTGAAAATGGCACATTAGTATTAAGTTACATTCATATAAAACACATATTGTTGCAACAATAGAGACCTGTCTGAATATACAACTTACTCGAATTCAATTTGTGGCAGTAAACATGTTGATTTCACTCATACTATCAACTATACGGTCGTCATTCTTACATTTTAAATGACATGGAAACATCTGAAAGATGTTAGCTGTGTGATTTTCCAAATGTTGTCAAGCTAGGACAATTGCAAAGCAATTTTGGCCATGCAAGGATTGGGTTTAAAAGGTGCCATTATCACATCCAATAAACTACAGCAATTATGTATAATTTCATGTCTTGCCACTGACATGGCAACTGAAAGGATATACACAGGGAGAGGTGAAAAGAAAAGGAATTTTGTTATTTAGAGGTGCAGTTATACAAAATTGCCTCAACTTTGTGATATTGGCTTTGTCTTAACATTGTGTCATAGGGGATGCACACGATCAACAACCAACTAGTGGCCTTAACTGAAATATCACTCCAATACTGATAATGAGAGAGTAGATGAGCATGAGACTGGTTTGTAGTTGAGAAAGTTGGCATGATAGCGTCTGTGTCTGCCTTTTTCATCTTGTCTGACCTGTCCTGTGTGTTGTTCTGGTTTTCTTCAAGGTTTTGTTCTGGGTCTGATTTTGTTGGCATTACATATGCTTTCTCTCCGGCAGATAATAAGTCATTTTAAATGTATCTCCTAGCATTGCTATGCAGACAGTATTCATGTATATCTCCTTCGGGCCTCAAAATGTAGTATAACTGTCAGTTAGACAAAAGTGCCTCAACTCTGTGAAAAACTGAATGGCAGATAATTCCTACACAAGCTCTTATTTTTGCCCCAACTGCATTTGTCCTGAAGGTGATAGAATGTCTTGGCTCTCTTTCATCCTCTGTTAAATCTACCCTCTGTAATCTAGGTGTTTCTATGGGCTAGGCTTAGAGTCTTGAACGGCTTGTAAATTGTTTGTTTTGCTCCACTTTTACAAGCTGAGGAACAACCCATTGTGTCCTTAGCCAAGATGGAGCTGATTATTCATGGGTTTGTTTCTTCCTGCCTTGAATATTGCAATTTCCTTTTCAGCTGCCTTTTTAAAGACTCCCCTTGCTTACAAGTGGTCCAAAATGCTGCAGCTCATCATCACCAGTAGGAGTCTGAGGTCATCTGATCAGTGCTTGTTGGTTTTTTCTCTTTTATCGTGAAACACTTCATGATGTCTGTTCTTGGTGCCATATAAATAAACTTACTAGACACTGAAGACTTAGTTAGGCATGCTATTTGGACACAACAGCAGGCTCCACAGTGTAATTTCAACATGTATCTACATTTGATTAGAGTAACACTAGCATATATTTTGAATACCACAAAAACATTCAAAGAAATGACTATTGTCATTATATGGTACAGTTGTGAGTTTTACAGAACTACATAGTTTCTCAAATTGTTGAGTAAGTAAGTAAGTAATGATGAGGACAGCAGGTGTACATGCCCCAGTTTTGTTCACATTTTGAACGGAGCATATATGATTGTTCATACCTTTCACACCTAAACATTTTTTGGATTTTCACTGAAAGACTTGCTCACTGCAGAAAACATGTGCGTGCCTGTTGTGTGTGTGAGCTGAGCCAGTGGGTGACTTGTTTTTGTTGTACACTGCCCTCTACTGACAAAATTTCAGCACTACACATCATTCCATGTTTGCAAATCATCAGTCATAATCACGTATCCTCATTCATGCAGTCCAAAAAGAAAAAAAGAACATATCTATGGCTTATCTTTGCCAAAGATGCCATGAAAATAGAATGTTTGTCAAGCTACTGGGTAAAAATCAAAGTTTAATACCTTTAAAGAGACTAACATATTTCCTTCACATATCTTTAATTATGGGATGTTGAAAACCTCTATGGACAAAACATGAAATTGAACACTTATAGTACAAACATATTAGAAACTATATCCAGTGAAATAGTAAACACTAAAATGCCATCCAAAAATCTAACAGAAAACTTTACAACACATACTAACTTCAAAACAGGATGCAGAAGCTAATCACTCATTCAAAGCAATGCTTCTTTCTTCATTTTTGCAAGACAAAATTATAATTCCACTCTCAACCTCTGCCTCCCTATGTTTTATATCACTCTCGACTAAAAGACTAAACCTAATGCAAAATATACCTCATCAACAGTATTTTATGGTCTATCATAAAGCTAGTTCTCTCTTAACTTCCATTGGATGTGTGTCTTTAAAGTGACACCTTCTAAAAGCATGACTCCAACTTGTAAATAATATTCTGAGGTAAGTTCCAGTTAGATGTTGTATATTTTGCAGTATTTCAGCATCCATTCAGTATGTTCTTCAGAAGTAATCTTCTTTCTGCAGTTACTCTCCTGCTCAACATTTTTGTAATTCTTGCACATATACTGCAGCTCCATCTGGTGGGCTACAGAGAGAAACGCATCCAAATAATTAGTAGCCTACATACAGTAGTTGGACTACATGGGTGCAGTTTAGAGGGTGACACAAGAGTGGATTTTTTACTCCTACAAAAGTAATCCTGTCCTGACCCAAAGCCATGACAGACTAAAACAAAAATCTAACTGTTGGCAGTGCTCACGCCCCAACGCATCAGCAATTCTGCCGCTGATTGCTGTTGCTGATGATGAGAAGGTCATGAGGACAGTAAGGTGAAGGAGGAGGAAAGAGGTGAGAAGAGGTTTTGGTAATAACTAGCTGTCTGGCTCCTTACAGCTGCCACAAATACGAATTCACAGAAATTTAACTGCAGGCTGTTGTATCTATGACATCTATTCTATGGGATGTATAGCCTAAATGAGTAACGTAATAATAATAATAATAATAATAATCCTTATTTGTAGAGCACTTTTCAAAAACAAGTTACAAAGTGCTTTAACAAGTGTAAAGAATAATACAAAAAAAAAGATAAGAGCATGAAAATTTAATATAAAATTAGTAAAATACAATAAAATAAAAGGGATAAACGTATGGCTTGTAGTGGGGAAATATTTACAAGCATTTACATTAAAGAAACTGGACAAAACGAATTAATCCAGGCATTCATGTTGTAGACTATTATAAATTCCTCTGGCTTTTAATTGATGCAACAGGAAACGTGTAGAGTAGCTACAATGCTCCCTGTTGTTGCGCACCACAATTTTAGTACACAAAACAAACATGTTTTTTGTCCCACTTTTGGGACGTCACCGGCGACCCAGGTTTCCAATTGGTCTCCTGATGCCCAATTAACTTTCGCACATGGTTGTTTGAGACTTATACTCCCACATATCGGTTTACATTTTTTTATCTGCTCACATAGTTCGTCATGCGTCTTTGGTTATGTTTACTACAGACTGACATTGTGAATTTCATCAAATAAGCCTGTTGTTCCTCATCAGTTAATGACTGACTACCTGTTGATTACTGCCGTGCAAGGTCCTCGCTGAGAGAACTGCGGTGTGTTGCCATAGATACATCCTAACAGCTCCCACGATACTCAGCCGACATCGTGGGGAAACTGCAGACACCCGTCTGGCTTTCATCTTCACCTGCTGCGTAGCTGTGCACACGAAGCAGATAACTCTGCACCGTTTCCTTTGTAGCGAATTGAGATTCTGCAAAACTTGTGCTATGGATAGTTGTCACTTATAACACCGCGGTACATCAACAGTTTCATCCCTATGGTCATATTTTTCATTCAGAAACCTCCTCCTTTTGCCCTGAACGCTTTTTGTGTCCAAACTGCCGAACTCGAAGATTTGCGTGCCGCATCCAACTCCGCTCAACCTTACACATTTGTCCAGGATGTACCAGCTCTAATGTCATTAAAATGGCCTACAGGCTTTTGTCTCGCAATTGGGATCAACCTGTTGTAAGTTTATTATAACAAAGCTCTCTCTCTCTCCGTCGCGCGCCAGCTTGCTTTTACGCACAACGATGAGCTCGGAGAAGCCAAACTTTCTGTCACAGCCCGTCGTGAAGAACATTTTCATGTTCCGAAACGGCGATCCTTACTACGACGCTCGCCGGATTGTGATAAATCAAAGGAGGGTGTCCAACTTTGAGACTTTGTTGAGAGAGGTGACCGGCGGGATACAAGCCCCATTTGGTGCGGTGAGAAACATCTACACACCGAGAGGAGGCCACAAGGTGGACAGCTTGGAGAGCCTGCGGAGCGGGGAGCAGTACGTCGCTGCTGGGAAGGAGAGATTCAAAAGGCTGGAGTAAGACTAAACTAACGTTTGGATTAATAATACGTTCAGATGGTTTTTCTCTCTGTAGCTAAGCCTAAAGAATATATATGCATAAATACTGGTGATACAACTGTGGGTGACCAGGGTCAACCCCTCTGTCAGTAGGCTATTGCATGCAGGAAGTCATGCTGGTCAGTTGAAATAACTGCTAATAATTAAAATCTCAGTTGAAATACACTGCTCACACACTAACTGGGTCATGGTCTTAATGTATATGTGACTCACCAGTTTTGCACCACTGTTGAGTGAGAGAAGTTTGCTCAGGCCTAAAAATAAGTGGACTTATGCTGCAGATAATGAGATCAGTGCATCAAGTTATTTATAGAATGTAGTGGTGAAGCAGTTGAGTGGGAAGGTATTCTGGACCCATGAAGTTTGTATGGGGTCACCATGCTCCTAGACATTGTTTTTTTTTAATTACCTGGAAAAGATGTGGATGCATTTTGTATATCCTCTGCTGCAGAACTGATACCGAATATATAATGAACTTGCATAGTCATCATCCTCTTGTCCCTTTCACTGTATAGGCTAACACATTGTTGCTTTAATACCCAGAGGAATTGTCTGGAAAATCAGTTCTAATGCAAGGGAAGATAAATACACAAATGATTTACCAACTAACCATTTAGTTACAGTAAATATGTTTGTCCTCATTATGCATAATGTGGTGCTGCACAGTGGGTACGGCTTTAACTGACTGCTAAAATGAGAGGTAGCAGAGACGTTATTTAACTGTATAACTGTGAAAAAAAATCAACATGATGAATATCTCTTACTATGTTAAAAGTGTCAGCACAATCACACCACTAACTGATGAAATATAGTAATATTTCTTAGTTTGTGAATTATGATATACCCCTGTTAAAAATCAGAGCTGGGTGTGACTAATTTAAGGCTTACTTCACTTTATTTTGTCTATAGTTATCTACAGATTGGCTCGAGAAGGAAAAGGATGATGCAAACTCTTCCAATGCAGGTATGGCGAAAGTGTGTTTTGTCAGAAAGTCACCAGTGTGTTAGTGCAAGTTAATCAAGAAAGGTAAGTTCTTGTTGAATGCATTAAAATGTCTGAGGTTGAAAAAGACTTGACCTCCGCTTTATAACGATTAATGAAATATGAATCACCATGTAGGAACTGCGATGCCTAATGAAAGTGTAATAAAAGAGATAAAAGTGCGAACAAGAGAAGAAGAAAGGCAAGAAAAACATACTGCCATGTCACTGTGGCACTTCATGAAGGTACAGCTGCTAATAGCTGTGCCTGGAATACCCAATCTGTGTAATCTTTGGCATCATATTAAAACAATCTGCAGAGATGGAACCTGTTTACATAATTCACATAGTCTTGTCAGTCATCCAGACAGTATCAGGGTGTGATGCATCCTTGCATGGCCTTGCCAGGGAAGATCCTCGGGTTCTTCTCCACCTCCGGATCCCTTAGCTTTGCAGTAAGAAACACTAGTAGCCTCAGATGATTCGACAGGAATGTACTGGATAAAATGGGTTTTTTTCTTTTGAATTTCCAGCTGTGTAAGCTCAGTTATGCTTCAGTAGCCGCATGAGAATGAATACCTTAATTACAAACATACGTCATTGTCTGTTATTTTATTGCATTACTTTAGTTATTTTTTAGAGACTAGTTAAACCCTTCACTGGTTGTGTTTTTATGGCAAGTTTTCAGTTATAATACCCTTACTCAATCCAACATTTCGACATTTTAAACTGCCCCAAAATGCATGATACATGAGGATTTGGGAACATCACCCCTGCACTCCTGCCCTCACCCACAATGTAAAGGTTTTAGAAAGATCATTTAAGAGAGGTGCAATGTTGAGCATTCCTCTCTGTTGTTTTCGATGAAGAATCACTTTGTTGTCGTCTCGGTGACCATGCATTATTTATTTATGGATCATAATCATCCCTCCTTTCAATGCATCTTTAATCACCAGCTATGAAGTCACGGCCAGAACAAGAGCAGCTTAAAGTCAGGTAGCCCACAGGCTCATCTATTTTGAAAGTCGACTGCAGGTCCCCTTTCCAAATGAAAAGGTTGTTTTTTATTTGTTTATAATGAAATGTATAATAAGGAAGGCACAGATGTGTGTACTAGCACCCAAAACCTTATTAACTCCGTTCATGTTGTTTTGGGGTCAATATGGCGAGAAATATATGTGCAAAACTTTTACATGCAGAAAAAAACAGTGGGTCACAGAAGGTCTATTCTGTGCTAAAAGTCTGCAGCCCTATTTATTTAATTATTTATTTTGTCATTGACTTTTGTCCCTGGTGTGTTAACTGCCTCTCTTCACTTTAACATGTTAATCATACAAAGATAATCAGGAACTGCTCTCTGTGTTCTTGATTTGGTCTTATCACCCGCTAGCAAGTAGCATATTCCTCACAGATTACCTTGAGGACTTGTTGTTGCTGCTGTGATTGTGTTGCGAGCATGCAAAGGGCCAATTTAGTTTAAAAGGACCCTGTCTCCCCTTCACCGCCCCACTCAACCTGCTTGATTGTGCCAGTTCATGACGAGAACTCTTAGCTGGCTAGATGGTTGGCAAGTTTGCTTCTTTTATTGATTTTGGAGCATTTTAGGAAGGACTAATTACAGGAGGGTCGTGGCCTCAGGCGTACCTTTCTAAATGTGGCTGATTTTGACCACAGCTCAGAAGTCACCATCAGACAATATGCTGCTATGAAGCAATCATTTTTCATGCTCATACTCTTTTTCTATTGTTGTTTCATATTGAAATTAGCTTTTTTGAGGAAATGGGATGACCTGCTAGTTTCACTGATGTTAGTATACGGAAGGAGTGTTTAAGTGAGATGAAAATTGGTCATAGTGATTTTTCACCACCAGTCAAGATGTAGTACCTCGTTATACACAAAACCCTTACATCATAAATTAGTGCTGACTTTTTGAATTGATTTAGCTGTATCTAAAATCTGCACTCTCTAGACGGAATCGAGTGGGTGTGAGATGTAGTAAAGTTCATGAGCTGCATTGAAAGTACATGGTATTTCCTTGGTGTTGTTTTCCTGTTAAAGGCACCTGCTACACTGTAAGTTTCATCGTTTTGCTCATTAAATCTGTGCAAACTTTGCACTAAGTACAAAGTGATGGTGTACACGGACACTAAAATGAGCTTTAGGGACTATTTCCTGCTGTAGCATCGAAGAATCTCACATGCTTGTTTATGTTTGTTCCTGGCTTGGATTTGTTACAAACTGTGTGGCATATACTCCTGATAGCTGTGCCATCGGTGTGTGTGTGTGTGTGTGTGTGTGTGTGTGTGTGTGTGTGTGTGTGTGTGTGTGTGTGTGTGTGTGTGTGTGTGTTTGAATGATTAGTTCCTTTCTGATGAGCAGTTGGCACCTTCCCTCTGCGTGGCAATGGGGTGAATGTGACATTTTGAGTGATTGGAAGACTAGAAAGGTGCTATGCAAGTATGGCCTGGTCACAATTGGGGAGACCGAACACAGAATAAAATTTTGTGGTTCTTTATTCCATGACTGTACTCAATAAGGGACAGTGTTATTACTGTAATTTTGAGGATCTAAGATAGTTGCAGTTGTAACATAACAAAATAATTACTTTTCCCTCCTGCTGTTCTTTTTCTCTGATATCATAGGCATCTGATATCAACTGTCAGCTTTAATAGTGCGCTTTAATACTCAAAAAATACCACAGAATATGAATAGTAATACATTTTATTTATAGGTGCCTTTCAGAACACTCAAGGTCACCTCACAAAACATAATAAAACAGTAAAGCAATAAATCGATAAAATTAACAACTATAATTACAGAGCATAAAATCAGGGTACATAACAGTTACTGTAAACAGACTTAAATTCACTGTCTTCTGCAGATAACTGCACCTAACTAGTAAACTTCAGGTATTAGCTGTCTGTAGACATTAGCTATATCTAGACATAAAAAGTGGCATAGTGCTAGTCATTTGTTTGTGTCTACTAGAGTGCCAACTTGGGAGGCACTCTTAAGACAACTGATGTTTAGTTTTATGTGTCGCCTGGACAAGTCAGAGAATCATATCATTGAAGCCCTAGTCAGTCCTCTGAAAAGCTGCTATAGATACACTTCTAGGTTAAGACGACATTGGTGCAATAGTCTGTATATCCTAGGCTAATATGGAATTTGTATGCATGTTTTTTTATTTTATTTATTTATTTTATTTATGTATTTCCTTGTATTGTGTACTGTATGATGTGTTATATGGACCTGTGTCTGCAATAAAGTTATTATTATTTCCCTAGCCATTATTAACTCTCTCTGGACTCTAGACATTAGACAACAGTAGTGGCTCTTTCTAAATAAAGAAAATAAGACAGATACAAATACAAATAACCACATTCAGTAAGCCACACAACTCATATAGTTGTAACTCAAAGTAAAATGCTTAAATTCACTGTGAGACATAAAATACATTCATGCTCAAAATATACTTTTACAAACATTTTTACTGGAGCTCAAAACTAATGTTACATAAAAACAAGTGTCATCAACTCAATCATTCCAATGTGCAGCCTGTGCTCCAAAACACGTCAACACACATAAATCTCCTCTCTAAGTTAGACAGAAACTGTACAAAATGGACACAGCTTATTTAAACAGTCAGATTACACCATGAAGTAATTCTGTTTATAATTACGCTGACCCCACAGTTCAGTGTTTCCCTCAGCATGGCAAAGATACAACCTCGTTTACCAATCTACAGGAACTGGCAGGAATACAAAATCATCATTCTTCTACCTCAGTCTGCAAGCTTATTCACACTCTTATGCGCTAACATTGACAACTGTTTTTGTACTTTGTTGAAGTTTATGGAGATATTTGTCCTGCACATAAACCAAAATGCGCACCTGGGTAGCCGCTTGTTTCTCTGTAGGCTACTGCCAAAACTCTGCGCTCTCGCATGATCTGACTTTTGAGCTGCTGTTAAAGTAACAGTGCCACTTCAAAGAAAAGGGAACTCTATTACAGCAGTAATCCCATTCTATACACCCCAAATCCCTCTGTTCCCCTGTTTTACCTGACTACACAAGTACAGTTCATTTAATGTTTTCGGGGAATTTTGATTATTTTAATTATGTAAATTAAAATGCATTTTAATGTTAAATATTCTTCTGTGTTGTAATACCCCCTGACCTCATGCCTTGTTACTGGTACACCCCTGAATATGTCCCACACCGTCACACCGTCACACCTGCATCGCCAGAGAGCACTCACCGACCCCAGAAGAATTTTAATAAATCTACCTTTAATATACCTTATCTCTTTCTCTCTCTCACAGGATCTAAGTGGTAGAGTCACAGTGGGTTACCAGGTGTTATGGGACAAAGCCTGCAGTGCTCCCTCTTTGCAACCTCACAACCTCAAAGGATTACAGAGTGCTCATTCTTTTGCCATCACAGAGATGAGAGACAGATTATTTTAATGTGTACTGTAATAGCTCTTTCTCTTAGCCTTTAGGGAGAAAAGCTGTTTGATGTCACATTATCTTGCTTTTTTTTAATACCATTTACTGAAATTTCTCACAGCAAAGAAAAAAATCATTAAAAAGATAGATTTAGATAGATTTTTAAATAATTAAATGAATTATTGTCCACAATATATGCTACATCTAACTGTTGCCACTCTTAGTGGCTCTGACTCTCCAAGCAGTTCTGTTAGCCCTGCTATATTTAGGAGCTGCAGTTTTTTTTTAAATGTTGTCCATAACTAACTGGACTCCAGTGTCAGCACTGCTCCCTAAAGCAAAAGTCCCTAAAGTTTGCACAGGTCTGTTGTTCTGAGAAATGAGAGCTGTAAATCCCAACTGGACACATTGATCTAATGACAAGCTTTCCAAAGCAGTCATAGGTTCCCTGTTATCAGGATCCAGAAATAAATGTTGTTTGTATGTTTGACATACAGTATGCACTCTTTGGCATATTTAACTCTTTTTATCCTTCTTTTCCAGGCCAGACCGCTGCCACCGAAACGGATCATTGTGTCAGCTCGATTCCTGAAACCCATCAAGGAACCATGTACAATATTGTACGTTAAATTTCCCCCATTTCACACAAACCATTTTAAACTGTTTTGCCACAATCCCAACCAATGGATTTTGCCTATAGTTTTCAGATTCACTTACAAGGATATCTTAGTTTGTGTCTTCAATATAGTATATAATATGTATACAACTCTCAACTCCGCAGATAATGTCATGGACTGCTGATTCCTGAACTCACAGTATACTCTTGAACTTCAAGGGATACCCTTGGCTTCACTGAACTCAGAGGGACACTGTATACTAAGTTTTGCTTTAACCATGTGTATTTTGTTTACTTTAGTGTTGTAGCAAATGGAGATGTCTTGAACCCCGCTATGAGGCTGTTGATTCACCAGAGGATGCTTGGTCAGTTTGACAGAATACTAGAGTTGATCACAGAGAAGATGGGTTTGAGAGTCCTGGGGGGTGTTCGAAGGTACAGCCTAAAAAAATGCTCACTTCACATATGGACTGTATTTTTTCCCCTGCGTTATGATATCATGTATGTCGTTACTTGTTAACAAACAACTCGAGAGCAATACATGACAGACATTTCAGACTTACACCACATGTTCTTCCATTATAACAGATGATCTCATTAGATTTTCTCACACCTTGCTACATGAATTTGCATATAAATGAAAAAGAAACAGATTTTCTTTAAACTGCTACACATCACAACTTTTGAATAACTTTGCTCTTGTGATATATGAACAGAAACACACAGTATGTTGACAAATGAAAACAGTATGCACGGGTCAATGTTTTAACTATCTTATAAATTACTTCATACTAATTATGGGATATATTCGGCAACTCAAGTGCATCTTGTTTTGACATACTGGTACATTTTTTTACGTTATGCCTGTTTCTTAGTCTCTACAGCTGTGAAGGCGACCAGGTGACTGATGGGAATCAACTGGAGAGCAGTCAGCTTTATGTGGCTGTGGGAAGAGAAAGGTTTAAGAAGCTGCCATACAGTGACCTTCTCTTCACCAAACCCAGAGGGACAAGGAGAGTCAATGGGTAAGCACCGCACTATAGAAAATATATTGGAGTAACATGTTGTCTACAGCTTAAAGTTAGAAGTGTTTTTAGTCACACATCTGCTATGTTATGTTGTTATTTGCCATTGCAAAAATATTTTTAAAAACTCACTTTTACAACATGCATGTATCTTTGGAATCTATTCAGAAATACACTGTTTATTAGAAAAGTGTTCTAAAGAGTATTCTATTTGTTTTGTCCTTCCTCATATAGCACAACCAAGTCAGCAAAAGAATGTTGTAATTGGATGTGCCTTTATAGCTTTGGACTTTTCATTTTATTTTTCTTGCTTATCTGCACTCACTTATCTTACTTATCCGTCCTGCAGAACACATATGAAAACCTTTAAACTGACAAATAACTTATTAATTTAACAAGATTGATGAAAAAGACACATTATTAGTATCCATCAGTATGTAGATTCCTAAGTCCTTCATGAAGAGTTGTGGAAATTTAGTACTATGGCTGCCAGGGATGGTTCTTAGAGACCATTGTGCTCCAGTGTGGCAGCTAATGACTCCTTCAGGACCTAAAATCTGCTTTCAACCCTCCTGAAACCTTCATCGCTTACCTTCAAATATTATTTTAAAGATGGATAATTTGGTGCACGTGAATAAAAATGTTGCCTCTCTTGGTGCCATGTTTAAATCATTTTACAGTTTATTGAAATAAATGAAATCTGGAAGAAAATGTCTAAAATTTACCATTTCATATGAACATACACAAAGCTATGTAGCTTTCTGAAAACACAAATGTTTTAGCAGGCTTTTTTTTACTATACTGATTAATTTAAAAAAAGTACAGTGTTCATTTTCAGATTAACTTTATTTCACTTTACAAAATTACATTGCTAATTTCAGGTGCGTGTGATCATGAAATAATTTTTTGTCTGTTTTGTTTACAGAATGAAAGCTTACTCCCTACCGCCTATCTACAGATTCTCCAAGCAAAATGGAAATGTAAGAATTGCACATGAATTATTAAGATTATTTTATTAAATAAATAAATAAATTAAATGAAAAATTAAAAGCTTGCATACTGGACGTTACTAATTAGCACAGCATTCTTGAACATATACCAAGTAGAGGAAAGTATTTGATTGTCTGTATCATTTAGTTGCTTTGACTTTATTTAATAAAGAACATGGATGAAAGATTTGGAGTAGAAGTGAGTCTTCAAATGTTAAAACTTGTTCAAGTGTATAATTTGGCCTTGTTGTCTGAATAGTAAAAACAGTTCTCATTTATTCAGCCCTGACAATATTTGGCCTTAACTTTGAAAGCAAAACTGTGAGCATTCATTTAAAAAATGCCAGGTCATGAACTTCAGATAAACAGAAGCAGAGAGTGTTGATATTCCCATGCTGCATATGCTCTAATTGTTGTCAAGTTTTTCGCCAACTGAACTTGACTTATATTTCCTCCAGAGTAAGTCTATGGTACGATGCAGCGATAGTGGCGATGGAGACTCCAAGGCCTCTCCTCCAGGCCAAAACAACAACGAACACCTGTCCTCCATCGTCAGACAGATCTCTCAGGCCAAACTCACCTCCCTCAGGAAGAAGAGGAGTGGACAAAGCATGACCCTCGGCATTTCTGATAATGGTAAATGCAGAAACATGTGGAGCAGATTGGAATGGAATATGTTATACCTGCTAATTCCAAATAGGCCTGACGAAGAGAGTGTGGGTTTGGAGCTCAGCAGCACCATATTCAAAGTCAGAACAAGGAGATACAACTGTAGTTCCTATTTGTGTCTTTTTTGTTTGAGTATTAGAGATTTGTTGAACAATAGGAATTTTATTCAACAATTATCTTATGTAAAGAAAAAATTGCTGTTTATAAATCCATGATAAAGTGAATATATTCCTGGGTGGATGCATACATATGCGGCTGCGTGTATTTGTGCAATTACGAAGGTGAATGCGTGGCTCAGAAGACAGAACGTCACTTCTAACAACAATGTCACTCTGTCATACTGTCACTGCTACCCGGCCTTTTAATGTCTGTATGTCTCAATTGTATTGTCCCATAAATAATTACTATAACATGTGGCACAGATAGGCCTTTTATGCAATTATGATGAGTTAGACAGATATATGATGTAATGCATGGCCTTTGAAATCTTATGTAACCTGCTACAATCTCAAATGCCCACATAGTGGCACTGTTGCTCTGCAAAAAATGTAGCAAGTAATATTGAAAGTAGGTTTAGCATGATGACATTAACTACTACTACAAGAAACACATTACATCATCTTCTGGAGTTATTATAATGTCCTGCAGAAACTCTGTATCTCTAGTGAGTCTTTACTTTTGTCCTCATTGGCAGCTGGCACTCCTCTGAACATTAAGATATTTAGTTGCACTGGGACCCTAACAGATGTTTTCCATGAATGGTATACGCATTTTATGTAACAATGTGCGTGGGAATTGAGAGCATTTTACTGTAAAAGTGATTTAGATTTTCTGCAGACGGCCTCTGACATTGTTGTAACGCCTACTGCGGTATGAACCACATTACGTCATCTTGTGGCTCATGATAGATGTTGCCTGTTTCGTCGTCTGGCAGGAGAGTTGACAGCCGAAGCCTAAAGGAGCGTGGAGAATTGTGTCTGTGGTTCAGGGGAGCTGGCATTTTGCATCAAAAGAGTGGGATGAGGAATGTGCGTGTGTCTTTGTCTGTGTCTGCACGTGCACGTGTGCTTTTGGAACCTGTAATGTCACCCTCAAAATCCTCAGTACATCAGATTGCATGGCATGTCGTATTACAGGCAGAGCAAACCATGTTGCATTATTGGTCCCCTTGGGTGACATTGACCAAAGATTAAATTAACAGACAGACAGCTTGGAAAACAAGATCAGGCATTAGACAAGATTGTTTGAATGGCTTAGAGAGCATATCCCGTTATCATGCACCGTTCACTGTTTGACCTATTGTCTTTTTCAAATGCTGTCATTCTTTTCTTAATAGTTCCCCTTATTTGTTTGGCTTAGTATTTGAGTGTAGTATATATAATACAGTCTATGTATGGAAGTTATGGTCTCTGTTCATGGTTCTGAACAGACTTTTTGTAAGAGACAGGAAGTTGAGGTTTACCAAAGGTATCTTTACTCTTTTTGTTTCTCTCACAAATTATATCAATGCTAAAATGTTTGTGCATGTGGCTGCTCTAAAGCAAACAAGCTGGAGTCATAGCTGCCCACTGGCTTACCAAAAACAAATGAGTTTTGTACCCATTAGCAGCTACATTTAGTGCTGTGGTCATGTTTGTCCGGTTTACTTCTAGGAACACAGCATTCATATCCGCATTTGTTGAGAGATTCACAACAACAGCACATACGTACATACCGTTGTTATTTTCCCTTTGGGAAATCCTGCCCTGGCTGGGCATGAGGTAAACAGACCCGTTCTGGTGCCAAAAGGAACATAGCCAAAAAGTTGACTAGCAGAGGCTGTGGAAAGGACACAGCATGAAACCCACACTTCAGATCTCCGGTGTGCTGGAACACTGGAATGAAAACAAAAGATTATCATAAAGGTGTCATGTCATTATAAATGTATTTCTGAGGGGGTGGTGGGGGAGATAGAGCGATGCACAGACTGAAAGAAGAAGAGAGACGAAAAAAGGCGAATGAGACAGAGTGGCCGCGTAACTCGAGATTCTCCCTCTGTTCCGTGCTGACTCTGTTGTGACATAGAGGTTAGTTTTCGTGTGTGTGTATGTGTGAGTGTCAGCATGCCAAGTCCCCATTATTCACTGTCTATCAGCTGCTGGGAGCCAGACTGAGGTTAACTCCAGCAGTTTCTGTCTGGTGTATTGTAAAGCTCCTGACTTTTCTGCTTCATTAGAGTGAACACAGTGGTGAGTGACAGCAAAGACAACGGGAGAGGCAATGCAACAACTCATGCAGCAAAGGTCATGGAATGAATTTGAACGTTCTATAACAAAGACATCTGGCTAAGAAGACTTAACCAACAAGACATGTTTGTCACCCAAAACAGTTACACTTTAAGCAAGCTCTTTTAAATTGGGATTGACCAGTGTTAGCTTTTTCTTTCAACAACACATCCATGTTCAGGTTGTATATAACCAATTAGCAGGTGTTGTTAACCTCACACTGGAAATGGGACATTCATCAGTGTTCCCTTTCATAAATGGACCTGTGGCCAGTTCAGTTAATGGCTCCCTTGAGAAGGAAGGAGAGAAGAAGTAAAAAGAGAGGCAGCAGGAATGGTAAAAGAGAGAAGAAGAAAATACAGGTTATGGGGCATAGGATGTAAAGAGAATGGAAGATAAAAGAAGGTTAAATAAGAGGGAATAAAAGGTTGAGTTGATGAAGGTAGAAGGGAATTATGACGATGGAGGAAGAGGGAAAAAAGAGCACAGGTGGAATCAAATAGTGACCATGATGAATAGCCTGAAATGGTGGAGCATGAGCATCGAAAGGGGAGAAAAAAAGGCCCAGAGATATTGAAGGGATGGGAGGGGTTTGGATAATTGCCTTTCATTTGGATAATCTCCCCATTTAGAGTCATCAAAGCAGAATTTTACTTGCCTTTGGCCCTTGCTGGGGCCAAATTGCTGCTCTGAAAATCAACAAAAGAGCATTGCACTTTAAGAAAGAAGGGAGAGGGAAAACACAGCAGAACTGGAAGGAGAAGGGCGTCCACTGACGAGGGTGTGTCTACTGATTATCAGGATTCTTGCATGCGTTGTCTGTGTCTCTGCATTAGTGAGAAACCACACAACTATTGTGGGCCTTTTTGATTTTCAAAATGATGTGTGTGTGCGTGTGTCTATGTCAGGTCTATTTTTAACATGTTTAGTATCTTTCAAAATAAGCAAATTGGCCTCCTTTATATAATGGTGAGAATATGACCAAGAATTACAACATTGATGATACACAATTGCTGCTTTTACACGCATATGTGTCCGGATTGGCACAGACAAGAATGAGGTTAGTTGATGCAAAGTATAATCAACACATAACATGATGTAGTACCTCCTATGGATTTCCATGCAGACTCAGCAGCCTGTAACTCAGTAATATGGTAGAAACGACTTCGAAAAGTGTAACAGCAGTTCCAGTTAATAGTACATTTTACAACAGCAGGAAATTAGACACACACACCCAAAGGTCTTCATCCTGTGCTCTTTCACACACGAACACCTACAGAGCAGTTTTGTATCTCAATTGTGCGGTCTCCAGTTTCAAATAACCCATGTAACACTGCCAGCGCTGAAGCCTCAAGGACATACACTTTACACAAAAGCTCATGTTCCAAGTAGCCTGCTGCCTTCTTTTCATGTACTGGGCTCCATCTTTGAATGTAGCAGGAGCCAATTCAATTTATGCTACATAGTGGATCCACATTATTTTCGTTGAAGGGATTTTGATTTGAATTGCGGGAAGTTTTAAGTTGACGTATTTTTTTAGAAAAACTCATTTCAAAAAAATCTAAATGGAAACATTCTTGGTATTATTTGTTAGTTGAATGTGAGAGTGTGAGAGCGTGTGTGTGTGTGTGTGTGTGTGTGTGTGTGTGTGTGTGTGTGTGCACATGCACAAGCCATCCAGACAGATCAACCTTCTGCCTCTGGTGTCATAAAATGTGATGCTGCCTTGGGGAATTAGCCATGTTAGCATATGTATCTGTAATGCCTGTCAGAGTGAAATAGGGTTCAAAACAGCGTTGGGAGGCAGGAGACATGTACACAAAGAGGCAGTGTGTCTTAAATCGTGTGCCTGTGTCAAAAAAAAAGAGGCTCAGCAGCGAAGGATGAGAGATGGCAACATTTAAGAACGTCTTTTTCACCTCTCTTTGCCAAGTTCTTAGAAATTGTGGTTTGTGTTATGTGTGTTATGTGTGTGCCTGCTTTTCTGTGCATTCGTGCAACACACTCATATGTCACATTTCAGACAACACGGCCATCCTTACCAATCCCTCCTTCATTCTTCCTCTCCTTTCATCTCTCCTTTTTAACTACAGCAGAAAAAGGTTCTTCATGACCCTTTGATGCAGGATTACTGGATTAAAGAGCAGGGTAGCTGTGCTAATCTGCTGCATTAATCTGCTAACAAGTGTTTCAGCTGTGACATACAACAGAGCCGGCTGTGACATATGAAGTATAGAGTTAAAACGTGTGACACTTTCAATGACGCATTTCCCCCCATTTCTGTCACTTCTAATCTAGCCTGCTTTGCGTGTTTTTGGTTGTGTTTTTTATTTTTTTTATTTTTTTATTTTTTTTTAGCTTGAGCTAGTAGATGCACATGTGGAGAAGTTGTCATTGGAAAATCTGCAAGATTTGTATCAGACAGAGACACCAGAACAGCGTTGCCATTCAACCAAAATGGTAAGGGTAAATATGTGACATTTTGTGGAGATCTAAAGTTTACATCACTTGTTGGAGCAAGGCTTAGGAGGGCATCTGGAGTTGCTGGGTTGCCATCATTATTATAATGCATTTGGGAAACATTTTCAAATGTTGTGCATTATTGTCATTTACCCGTTTTAGTCCAAATAATGCAGTTTGGGGTGCAAAGACAACATGAAAACATATTGCAAAACTTAAAATAACATCAGCACAGTGCAGATTTTACATGATAAATGAGTAGAGTAATTACTTCCAGTTCAGAGAGGGATCTGCTTGTGTAAACAGAACATCAACATCATGTTAATGAAGTTATTGGTTAGGAAGACTTAAATTGCATTAAAAATAGCTGTATTTTATAGCATGCAATTATGGTTTTTTTTGGTGTGTTAAGAAAGAAAAATCTAAATTTTAAATGTTTGTTGATCTTGCACTAATGACAGAAGCCAGTCAGAATAAAACCTTTGTATAATCAAGAGTCTTGATTGTAAGGTTTCAGGCAACTGTGAGGAAAGAAAGAGAACAAACCATACATTATTAAAATATTAAACTGAAACCATGACCTTTATAAATATTCTCTGCCTGTCTGACTGCAATATTGTTAGAGGCACTTTCCTCTGATTTAATGTCAAAGCTATTTAAGCACATGGCTGCACATACTGCAGATGAGAGGTATTTTCTGCACTAGGCTACTGAAAAAGTTAACTTTAGAGATAATGGATGGTATTTATTTATTCAGATGTGCCTTGGAAACAAATATTAATATAAATGATTTTATACACAAGAAATACTTCATAAAAACAGTGCATTCAACATGTTAAGGAAAAATATACTTATAGTATTTTTTGTTCTAACCACAGTATCCACAAGGCTTTTATTGAAAGCCTTTAAATGGACACTAGCAATTTAGCATTGCCCTTTCATAAATCTAGGTTACAGATTTAAAAAAGAAAGGTCATAATTGTAGCAGCTGAGGCAGCTATATCGTGACTCAGCTCAATAGCATATGTCAGTATACAAGCTTCCTCCAAAGCCAGAAGACATTTTACAACAGTTTTGTTTTTTTACTGCTAGAGCTTGTGATAGGTAAACTGAATCAATGTTGTGCTCCCTTGATATAGTACTTGTGGTGACTTTTGAGTCACTAATTTAGTTTTTACAGAGTAGTAGTATGATATATATGGTACGTTGTGCTTAGCTGTGATATGGCGGATTGTTGACTGCAAAAGTGTTAGCAAATTTGTTTGTGTGACGCTAAACATGAAGGACATGTTTACAGAGAACATTACCCTAAGCCCAAATCTAATGTTTCTCTTGATACTTTCACTGCTATGTTGCCTTATAAACCTATTAATTACATGAAAATGTGTTGTGTGTATGCATGAGAGAGAGAAACAATGTAGCAGTAGCAGCTGGATAGTTTTTCTGTGTCACATCACTATAAACTCAACACCAACAGGGCCTTTCTCATGGTGGCCGGCACACAGCTATTAAATATTTTAACAGGACCCTGGTCAGTGATTGGAGCACACTTGCTGAGTGGCAACATTTCATAATTACCATTCAGAGTTACTACCCATGTTGTTTTACACCCCACTGTAACTCAGCCATGTGCTGAGTGGGTTAAATCCACTGGGTGTATATAAGCAACATGCTGTACTGAATGGTGATATACATTCGGTGTTGTGTCAAGTGATTTAGATACATTAAGTAGTACGTCAAGACTTGAGTGATTATTTAACATGGCAGAGCTAATCCGCCCAAAGCAGAATTGACTTGTCGCTTGTGGAGGCCATGGTAACGACTTTTCCATGCTTTGGTTTACAATCAGAAATACAGTGTGTATTAAAACGGTGATCTTTATTTATTTAGAACTACAACTTGGGGATTGATTTTTCAGAAGTGGCTTTGAAAGAATAAAGATTCTGCACCACTCTAGCCAAAACAAAAAAAAAACACAGTACACAGTAGTACTTTTGACCATGGCATCCAAAGCATGTCCAAGAACCCAAGAACACATTTTCCCAGTGTGCTTGTAACGCAGATGTCAGCCTGTCAGAGCTCACAATGTCTGAGTGTCTCATGATACATCAGCAACAAAAAAGGATCCAATAACAAACGTGTATTCCATTAAGTTGTGATAGAGGCTTGGTTTTGTTCGGCATTCCTTTCCTTACAGGAAAAGCATTGGCAAAACAACCAATTGTTATTAACCTACAGTTAATATAAGGTGGTCAGTGAGTGCACAGTAACTGCTGGATTCAGAAATGTTTTTGATGATGTTATCATGCAATAAGTAGGCTACAATGAGATAAATTCAATTATTTGAGATTTTGGTCTTGAGATTTTCAGTCCTCTTACTGAGTTAAAAACCCTCACTGAATTTTCTAGTACTCAAGACTAGAGAAAGCTTTATTCAGTTCAGTATGTTTTCCCAGAGGTGTCACAGCATGGAAAATGTCTTCTAATCTCAGAAAAATGGCATAACAGCTTCCAGAGAAACTGGAATAAATGATTTGGGCATTGAAAACATTAAAAACAGCAGGTTTCTCCAGCACAGTACCTTCAGAGCTGTTAGAAGCCACATACATCCTCAATAAACCTATTCATGGTTCTATTTGCGATGGGGAAAAAACATATTCATGCACTGGTCTGCTACAGATTTCCTGTGGAGTCAAAAACTTGATTGCACTGCATTGTATGGCTTTTACTCAGAAATGCTTCCTGGAGGAGTGAAAAAGCTTTTCTGTGAAAAGATACGATGATAAAATGTACAATGTGGCTTTTTTATTTTGTCCAACAAATGAAAAGCTGCATTCACATGTTGGCTCACCACCCGACTCCCTGCCGAGTTTAAACTCATTGCTACATTTTATGCAAACAAGAGAAGACTTTTTACACTGTAGTATAGATTCAGGGTCTATCTGAGCAAAGGAACAACAGAGGGATTGTTTCTGCTATCATAAATATTGCTATGTTAATAATTAAGCTTAGTAATATAATCCATTTGTGATGGACTGGCGAACTGTCCAGGGTGTACCCCGCCTTTCGCCCAATGTCAGCTGGAATTGGCTCCAGCCCCCCCGCGACCCTGTACGCAGGATAAGCGGTTGATGATGGATGGATGGATGGATGGATGGAATATAATCCATATATATTGAATGGAATAGTATTTACATCATGTTACCTGGTGTAAACTGCAGATTGGATTGGGGTTACTAGAATTGGATGAGCACATCAAATGTAAACACAGATCAAAGCAGTGCTGCACAGTGTTACTGTATATTGCTGAGGTGTAGACATGGAGACCACCGAAGACCTGTTTTTTGTTTTACAAACCAGTCCCCTAAAACTAAAACCCTGCACCAGTAAGGCCGGATATCTGTGTTTGCGTGTTTGTAAAGAGAGAGGGAGATGGTTTGCTTGTTGCGGTGAGGGAGGTTGTTGTAGTTTACTACCTGCTATCGCTACATCTTCATGTGTGTTTTATTACATTTCTCTGGAAACAACAGTCATTTATAACTTTGCCTTTCATAAGAATGGCAGCAAGAGCCATTTATATGAGTAATTATACCCACTTACAGTTGCATCCTTGTTTTACCTCACACTGATGGATGAGATGTAGCACTATTTCGGAAATATGGGTGTGCTCTATATGCGTTTGTGCACCGGTAGTGTGAAGTGAAGGAAGGAGTAGTATGTGTGGTTTTGTCTGATTATAAAAAAAAAAAGAGGGATAGAATGACACATATCTGCACACTTACACATATACACAAAACTGTGTAGCCATTTGGAATGCCAGGACCCAAATCTACTGGATTTAATGAAGAGGAAGAAGGGGAGATTCTAAATATTGTGTTTAATTTGATTTAGCATTTTCATGAGCCGGTGCCTCATCCTCAAATCATGTTAAGATGTTTAGAGTCATAGCAGCTCATCCACTGCTTACTGCTTACGCTCAATCGTTCGGCCCTCGCTGTTAATGAATGCGGGCGATTTCCATAAAATATTCTTAAAGAGGTCCGTTATTATTACCATAACGTTTCATCTCCCACCATAGCTAAACTTCAATCAGTTTTGCATTTGAAATGCATTAAATGTCTCCATAAACTCTTCTAATCTCTACCCGAGTCATTTTTCTTCTTTAACTGGTATGTGTAGAAAGGGAAACTAATATTAAAGACATTAATTACACTGTTTCTGTTCTCCCCCTCTTCCTGCCTCACTCTTTTGCCGCTTATTTTCTGATTGAAAATTTCAGTCTCATCCAGTGTTTCAAAACAAGTGTGTAATTATGTTGTTTATCAGAGCGTATAGTTGTATTCCTCTTATGATGTTTTGGGTTAATTACTCCAAGGCCTTTGATGCACATGCTCACATGAAAACTAAAAAAAAAAAAAAATAACATATTCATTTTGCACTCCAACAAACCTGCCTTGCTGAGCTGATTGCTTCAATAGAAATGAGTGTGTTGCTGGTATGGAGCTGGGGTCTGATGTCTTCGTTTAAACATCAAGATCCACAGTATCACTACACAGTTGTTTAGACAGTAAAGTATGACATACATTTCCTCTTGGGGACTATGCAAGATATGTTTATTTTGTTTTTTTTCTTTCAACCAGTCTACTAATTTGCTCAGTCTGCATTACACATTGTGTCCTGGGTGGAACAATCTTGACTGCAGCTTGCAACTTTGTTAAAACTTTAGCAGATGAAACCAGTCATTTATCTTATCAAAAAGAAAATGTGGGGCCCATATCTCTCTTCAAGTCAACTTTGACCTGACCTGAGGGAACCTCTTTAATGGGACTGGATTATGTTTCTGTATTTCTGTGTTTGGGGATATGTACAGTATCACCTTAAAGCAATGGAACAACATCTGCCTTTTTATACATGTGATGATTATTAGGATGATTACTGCACTGGGGATAATAATAATAGTGATGAAGGTGGTTGTGATCTAATGTGACATTTGTATTCTGGACCTTCTCACCACCTTGAACTCTCTTTGGCACACTTCCATTGTCTGGGGAAGTTGTTTACTTGCCTGAAATCATCTTGAGTGTTTTTCATCTTCGCCACCAGGTGTCACTCTTGTGCTGTGCCTGTGCAAGCCTGAAAACAGCTGTGGTGTGAAAGATGTATTTTCAACATTTTTTTTTCAACAAGTCACATATTGGAGGATGAATAAAAGTTCCCTTATTTAAAGGAGATGTTTTATGGATTTCTGGAATGATGTAATGGTCTTTAAAATAAGTCAGCACATAAAGGAATATTAAACCTGTACAATTACATAAGTGAAAAACAAAGTGATTGTAAGGATTTTACATCACTAGAGTGGAATTAGATTCATCTAAATTAACACTGTGCTGTAATGTGCAGCGTTTCTTTGTATTCTGTATCATTTAGTCTTTTGGGGCCTTTTCAAAACGGACTGTCACTCTTTAAATTTAAATATTATTCATGTCTTTGATACAATTCATGTCATTTTATTACCTCTCGGTTTTGTTTGATTTGGTGTAGAAAAGTCTGTTTGGATGTTCATGGAAACAAGTTTCTGCCACTATATATCAAAGTTTCCTCCTCACTAGAGGAAGAGCTGTCCAGGCTGGGCCTAGATCCTTCTCACAAGTGGTGTAACAATAACTATCATAATAGAAAGTAAACTCAGTCGCGCATGTCTTTACTCCCCTGCAGCAAAGTCGCAGACATCAGCCCAAGGATCGGTACGTGATGTCACCGTCACACAGAAGCGCTTCTGCCGGCTACACATACAGGTCTGTGTGTGGCGGTGGCGTCACTCACTGACCCTTCAGAAATGCTTGGGGAAATGTAGCGTGTGTGGAAGCTACCGCTACTCGGTCAGTAAAAGAGCTTCATTACTGAAAAGCTATTTGATTCAGAATGTAGTTAAACTAGTAACAGCGCTACTTGTAGCGACGCTCCTGCCCAACACTGTAAATTTTTAAGTATTTACAGCAGGGTGACACCCATCACTCACTTTTCACATTATATTGCCCCTAATAAGCCCATTCAGGGCAAAATATCACACATGCATAAGGATGAAACCCATGCATATGTCATAATAATATTACACTGAAACATGCTTTGACTGAACTCCATTTTCTGTAAAATCAGCCCATGCTAACACTAACTTCCTTTGCTTAGATTCTACTACTTTCACTGTTATCTCTGCATTTCCAGATGATATTGAATCAAAGGCTGACGATGGAAACTCTAAGGACAAGACCCTTCAAGACCAGCCAGCTGAAGAGGTAAACATACAGCATACATACATAATGGATTATTAGGAGCTAACAATGGCATCTTTGTAAAGAGATGTAGTTCTACAGTCTTTCTGACCTAGCCTCTCATTAGGGCACACAGCAGGCACACTGCCTGACATAACTGCAGGTTTCTTTGTTGCATGTCAGTCTTCTCTCATGATACCTGGAAAAACTAGAATAAACCTTCTACAGGGTTTATTCTATTTTGGGATGCATATATTTTTGTATCTATGAGCCAAAATGTCTATTTGAACCACTTTAACTCAATGATTTAAGAAACAGAATTCATATTATCTATAGTCCATTGTTATTTATAGACTTTGATTTGTATTTGTACTAATACTAATTACAATTATATCATTATGTAATACATATCACCCAATGATTACAAAATAATAAATACCTATTGTTTTATATACCATGGTGCATTAGGGAGCCCAAATGCTTGCTGGTTCTCCACTATGTATTGCATTTTGATTTACATGCCATAAAAAGGGTCTTGAAAAAAATACATAATGCTTTGGCTCCACTTGATTTGTAAGTGCTCATGACTCAAAATGCTGCCACTCTCTCAGAGAAATATTGTAAACAATCCAATTACACTCTATGCCTGTTAAAATATTTAGAGCTATAAATTGTTCCTGTGGTATTATTGCATTACAGAAACCTGCAGATGATGAAACTTCTGCAAGCAAAGAAGAAAATGAGGAGAACCAGGAGACAAATGGTCAAAAAGAAGGAGGGGAAGAGGAGAATGAAAATGAAGAGCAAAATGATGAAAATGAGGTAGATGCAACAGCAGGATCTGAGGAGAAGGAGGAGGGTAAGAGTGAGGGGCAGGGGTCCAACAGTAGCAACAGTGATAAGACCTTGGACAGTAAAGAGAAAGAGGATGGAAGCCATACATCTTCTGAGGGTGAAAAGAATGAGCAAGGAAAAAATATAGAAGAAGAGAAGCAAGATAGTGAGAGTGGAAATGGGGAGAATAGCAGTAAGGACCAAGTTAATGATGTAGACACAGGAGAGACAAAAAACAGCGATGACCTGGGGAAAACTCCATCAGATAACGAGACAAAAGAGAACGATGGCAACAGAAGTAGCAACAGTAACCAGGAAGAAGATTTGAGCAAAACAACAGAGGGAGCTACCAAAGAGTCAGGAGAAGAAGAGAGACAGGTGAATGGAGAGGTCAGTGGAGAAGATGATGATGTGGAAAGTGAAGCAGAGCTGGACATGGGCGAGACGCATTCAGCCAGTAGCAAAGATGCCACAGCAAATGGAGAGAATGGGGATGATGATGATGATGGTAATGATAATAATAATGACAATCAAGATTAAAGCAAGAAAAAGGATGATTAGGAAAGAAAAAGAGAAAGTACTTGAAAGAGCAGTGCTGAAAATATTTAGTATCTAAAAATAATTGGCAAAGCGAGGCATGTAAAGAAATATTACTAGATGATAGAATCTGGACTGAAAATAAACAGTGTCTCAGAGTCTGTTGAGCAGATGATTGTGATGATGGAGACAGAGGTGCATATCTATAAGTAAGTGATAAATGCAAATCATTAAAAAACTATCAACATTCCAGGTGTGTATTAAAAGCTATTTATTAAAACATTATTCTTAACCTTCATGGCATAAACATACAAAACAAATAAAAGCTATAGTAATATATTCTTATTTTTCAAGACGTACTGTTTCCTCTTTGGCTGCTTTATTGTTTTGGTACACTGTCTGTGAGCACTGTAGTGAGTACTGTTGGGAAATTAAAATGTAGTTACAGCCTCGCATTCACTGTTTTTAAAATATATATTTAAAGGGGCTATGTGTAGTTTTCAGCCGCCTCTAGCAATGCGGTTTCAGATTCAAGCTCATGAGCAAGCCAAAACAGAGTCCGAAACACAGCAGACAGCATCACACAACATGCTGGAAACTCAGGTGAACTCCCATTTCAACATTATAGTAATATTTTTATCAGTTTGACGTTTAACTAGTCCATGCTCATTGCACGGTAATTTTACAATGACTGCATTTAGACGACATGATACAGTATGTCCGTGTTAGGTTGTCCACCAATAACTAGTTGTGTATCTTGCACTGGAGGCTCAGCAATGTCACAGCTATATTTATTGGATGATAACGAAAACGGTTAGTGAGCTAGACTGATTATTATAAATAAGATTGTTGCCACACTTTACAACAGCTAGATCATAGTAAGTAACATCACTGTGGTAAATGGCTCTTCCACTGTGGTGTCTTGCACCGTCATGTTGTATTATTGTATTATGTGGGTCACGGAAATTGCAGCTACTGAGACTGGCAAAAAGCTGTGTATCTGAGTATCAGTAAAACAACAATAAATCTAAACTGAACATTACGAAGCAAATAATGGTAGATTCATGCTAACAATAGCTGGCTGCTCCTTCCTTGCTATCTAAGTTGAGCCAACTAAAGCACAAAATCACAATATAGCCTATTTCACATGCTTTACAGTAATGTTAGTTTACCAGTCTAATAGGATGAAAGCCAACAGAGGTCTCTCCGTGACTGTGAGGTTACAACACGCTCACAAATATACAGTAAAAAAATGATTTACTGATAAGTGATTTCATTAAAAAAAAACTATATGTAGCCCCTTTAACAGGTATGATTACACTAATTGCTTGTTTTTAAAGATGTTTTTGTATGTATGATATTTTTGTCTATTTCCCAAAGCAAGTGATACAAATTTACTTTTAAAGTAAGTACAATAAGCTATGTGAAATACTGTAACCATACTGCATGTGTCTGAATGTTCATCTAAATCATATAATCATGAATACAGTTTGAAAGTCTTATCTGTAAAGCTGTTGGAAATCACGATGTTTCATCATGTAGCCCCTATGTCTTTAAAATGCTTTAGTAAAACATACTTAGCTCCCTCTCTTTATCACTGTTACCTCACTCTAAAGTGACTCTATTCAAATTTGTCAAAAAATAATGAAAATATACTTAAAGGAACATTATGTAGTAATTTTATCTAAATAAATAACAGCTTCAAAATCATTTTGATGGTACGCTGACTTGTAATAGGGTGATTAGCCTCTCTGTCATTACCACTCCGGGCTCTCTACACCAGCTACTGCTTTATGTAACATTGAAATCACAGGCAGGACATTTATCACAGCAGCGGATTGCTTTACAGCACCAACACAACTTTTCAGCAAGCAAGCTGAAAGAAGAAGCAAAAAGTATATAAAGTTCTTTGGAAGAAGCTAGTAATCTCAAAGCTCAAGAGCGAGAGACCAGACTCTCGCTCAGACAAGAGTAACTGGCTTTTACTTGTTGCCATAAGCTAAAAGAGCTGAAAGGATTTCAGACAAATGTTCAGCTAGCTTTCTTTCTGTAGTAAGTAATAACTTATAATAATAATAATAATAATAATAATAATCTTTATTTGTAGAGCACTTTTCAAAAACAAGTTACAAAGTGCTTTAACAAGTGTAAAGACAATAATATCCAAAAGACAATAATACAAAAACAATACAAGATAAAAGCAAGAAAACATTGAAAAGACTAAAATACTCATTTAAGATAAATATAAAATAAGTAAAATAGAATAAAATAAAAGGGATAAAATGAAGTCAAATAAGATCGGGAAAGGCTCTCCTATAAAAGTATGTTTTAATAAGGGACTTAAAAGAGTTCACTGACTCAGCCGACCTGATTTCCTCGGGCAGGCTGTTCCAGAGCCTCGGGGTCGTGACTGCAAACGCTCTGTCCCTTTTAGTTTTCAGTCGAGACACTGGAACAGATAGCAGACCTCTGCCCGAGGATCTCAAGGTACGTGCTGGTGCGTATGGGACTAAAAGGTCAGAAATATAACAAGGCGAGAGGCCACGAAGAGCTTTAAAAGTAATCAATAGAATTTTAAAGTCAATTCTAAAACACACTGGGAGCCAGTGTAATGAAGCTAAAATAGGAATGATGTGGTCATATTTCTTTGTTCTGGTTAAAAGCCTGGCAGCTGAGTTCTGGACAGTCTGCAGTCGATCAGTAGATTTTTGGGTTAAACAAGTGAAAAGGCTGTTGCAATAATCCAGGCGTGATGAGATGAAAGCGTGTAAAATGGTCACGGTGTCCATTTTTGCTATTTCTAAGTTGATAAAAACATGATTGAACAAGCTTTGTGGTGTGCTGCTCGAAATTTAAATTACTATCAAACCAGACACCAAGGTTCTTTGCAACAGGCTTAATGTGATTTACTAGGGAACCAGCAGATGGCAGTATTTGTTTTGCCATCTGCTGGGACCCGCTGACCAGGATTTCTGTTTTGTCTGAGTTCAGCTGGAGGAAATTATTTGACATCCATTTTTTAACTTCACAAAGGCAGTTGTTAAGTGAACTCAGCATTCCAGGGTCTGTGGATCTGACGGGCAAGTACATTTGTGTGTCATCAGCATAAATATGAAAAGAAATACCATGTTTATGGATAATATGTCCAAGGGGAAGCAGATACAAGGAAAACAAAATGGGTCCAAAGACCGACCCCTGAGGCACACCATATTTAACTGGACAGAACGAAGAGACATAGTTGTTTACAGACACACAAAACATCCAATTTGACAGGTAGGATGAAAACCATTTTAGGGCCATACCAGAGATCCCCACCCAGTGCCTCAGTCTGTCTAACATGATGTTGTGATCAATGGTGTCAAAAGCAGCGCTAAGGTCCAGGAATACCAGGACTGAGCACATGCCTTCATCAGCAGACATTAAAAGGTCATTGGTGACTTTAAGCAGGGCAGTCTCAGTGCTGTGGTACTTCCTGAAACCAGACTGAAACTTTTCAAATAATTTGTTATTTTCCAGTACAGTGAGCAGCTGTTTGGGCACAATTATTTCTACAATCTTTGCAATAAAAGGCAGTTTTGAACTTGGTCTAAAATTTTGTGGGAGGGAGGGATCTAAACCAGGTTTCTTTAAAAGTGGATTCACGCAAGCCGTTTTAAAATAATCAGGGACACAACCAGTAGATAGGGAGCTGTTAAATACAGAGATCAAATGAGGCCCAACAGAATCCATTACTTTCAGTACAAACTTTGTAGGTATTACATCAAGTGGGCTGGAGGACACTCTCATTTGTGATACTGTTTTTAAAAGCTCAGACAAGTCGATGGGATAAAACTGGTTAAAACTCTCTTGTTGCTGGTGAGGGACCTCTGAGTAAGAGGCCGTGGGGGTAATAGAGGCTCTGATTGACACCACCTTATTGGTAAAATAAGATAAAAACAATTCACAGTCATCATTACTTCCAGCTGAGGCACAAGGAGGGGTTGGGTCTACCAGCTGATCCACAGTCTTAAACAGAAACCTGGGATTGTGTTTATGTGTAGTAATGAGTTCAGAAAAATAGTGTGTTCTTGCATCCTTAACCATGTTATTGTAGTTAATTAATAAATCCTTCCGACTGAGGTAATGGACTTGGAGACTGGATTTTTTCCTCTGCTGTCCTGCATTCCCTTTTTAGGCTGTGTTTTCCCTTTGACATGTTGTTTGAAGTTAAAAGAAGTGGCCATATTTAAAAAGTCAGTTGCATTAACATTGGTGGGGTCAATATTAAAATCGCCACAAAGAACAATTCTGTGAGTCTGAGTAGATAAAAATTCAGGAAGTTCTGATAAAAATCCTCCAGGGGGGACGATAAATTATAACAAATATGATAGGTTGCAACCCTCCAACTTTAAGAGTGAGAACTTCAAAGGATTTAAATTCATCACAGCGTACTTGATGACATTTAAAATTTTTCCCAATTTAGCCCACCACCACGACCACTGACCCTTAAATGACCCTTAAAAATCATTTAAGATAAAAGTCTTACTTGACAGAGATCTCACATTGAAGAGAGGCATTTTAAATGAGTTTGTTCTAGGTGCTGGAGTTGGTGCAGTTGTCCTAATCCTTATAAGATTACTATGATTGCTGTGTGGGATGTGCACATTTCGGAAAGGGGATGAGGAGATGCCGGTTGTGGGGTTCCAGAGCAGGACTGAGCAGAATATGCTTCAACACTGCGTGCGGACTGAGGATGGAGTGTGTGAGCTGCCGAGTGTTGTGTTAGAGTAGCAGTAACAGACCTGAGAGAAGGGCTACCCGACGGTGCAGGGTAGAGACGGCCTCCGGGGCGTCTGAGCACAGCCTCCTTCAGGATCCTTCAGGATCCTTCAGACCGGCGGCCCAGCCAATGACCGTTTGCCGCCAGTGCAGGAGATGTAGCCGGTGGAGGAGATGCAACAGTGTCGGCAGGCACTATCCGCCGAAAGGGATCTGTATCAGGGAGACTCGAAGCCACTGGATGGACCGGAGTGTCGTCAGACAGGGCTGCATAGCGGTTGGAGAGGCCGATGGACGGAGGAGAGGCAGCCCCATCCGAGCCTCTCTTGCAGCCACGGACCACCACTTCAGCCCAGGTTGACTGATGCTTCGGAGTCGAGCAGGAGGAAAGCCTTGGAAGGAGGGGTCGCATAGCACGGTGTCCTGGATGTTAGCGGTTGCTCTAAGAGAAACAATCTGTTTGGCTTGTACTGAAGCCACATCCATAAAGCCAGTCAGCAGGGAATCTTTCTCTTTGAGTTCCTCTGAAAGTCGTCGGATGTCTTCCATAAGGTCAGCAATCTTTTTGTTCACTTTCTTAAGGAGTGTGCAGTCCTCATGGGGCAGAGTTATCTCGGCTAGCATAACGTTAGTCGCCGGAGCTTTGTTGTGATCAGTAGTGTTGATAGCGTTTTTACTGTCATCTAGCTTAAAATCCATGTCGGATGACTAAAATCCTTAACCCACGTAAAACCTAAATTAAAAACTTAAATAAAAAGGATATAAAAAAAGTAAAGAAAAAGTGTGGATTAAAATTGGATAAGAGTCAAGTTTAAGACGGAGCTTGACAGGTAGCTACAGACGCTAACGCATGCGCAGAGTACAGATTACGTCGGCGATTACATAATAGTAGCGATTATGTAATAGTAGCGGGCTAACCAACCAAATAATTTCCTCCTTTGCATCTTATTAGCTGGCTTGCTCCTTTGCACCTATTGCACTTTCATGATGTTTAACTGTGTTAGCAAAGTTGTCAACTCAATAAAATCAGACAGAGGTTTAACAGACAGATTTAGCCGCTAGCTATAAATCTTGAGTTGATATCAAACTTAAGCTAAGCAAACTTAATGAAAGAATGAGCAAGGCAAAAATATGTTTTATTTAATAACACACTCAGACATTGGTGTCGTTACTGTAAGTGCTCTTGCGTCGGTTCTAGCTTTGTTGACTAACTTGCCACTCAAGTTTTAAGCAACGGTATGTAACTTTTCTATCGTGAAATAACAGGTGGTAGGGAGGGCAGTGCTGGTGTCAAGCAGGCAACATAACTGGGCTCAGCAGCCTCTATGGACATAACATTAGCTAATGGCAGAGGCGAAGAGACCAAAGAGGACCTTGACTAAGGAAGACAGACTCTGAGCTGGCATTCTTTCTGTTGGACTGGTAAGTAACATTGCTATGTCTTGTGTCAACCCGTTCTCATCTCATATATACACACTATTTTACGCAAAATGTCGATTTGGCATGTGTATTGTAGTGAACAACGGTGTGGATTTGTGCATTTTATATTGAATAAACCTTTTTGATTCCGAAGCTGATAACGCGGGGCCTGACTGTTAAACTGACAAAGAGACACGAACCAGCCATTGGCATTTCCCTGAACAGCCTATCAAAACTGCCCCCCCCCCCCCCCACACAC
This sequence comes from Micropterus salmoides, assembly GCF_014851395.1. Taxonomy (NCBI): domain Eukaryota; kingdom Metazoa; phylum Chordata; class Actinopteri; order Centrarchiformes; family Centrarchidae; genus Micropterus; species Micropterus salmoides. The sequence goes on along the minus strand of NW_024040152.1, from coordinate 23,168,384 downwards.
ACACACACACACATGTTTCCGTGGCAACTGACTTTGCTCTTTGTTTATTATCCCATCAAAGGGATACTCCTTGTCTCACCTAGGTGTGACAGAACCCAGGACAGCCAAACTTTGGATGACAAAGGACTGCAGTCTCCAAAGACTCAAAGCATTTAATTAAGTTTAATTAAATCTTTAGTTACTTGATTACGTTTGCCTCTATTTGAGCAGTTAACATGTTGTTGCTATCTGTTGTTGATATTAGTGCTGAAAAGAAAGTTGCGTTTGCAGTGTTTTCATTTTCAGCAAGACACTCCTTCATCTAATGTAATCAACGCTTGTTCATAATACTTTCCTACAAAATTCCTTTAGAAATGAGGACAAAGGAATGTTTTACTGTACTCATGTAACCTGAGCTCCCCCAAGTGGACGAAATAAGTATTACATGCCCTCGTTGGAAATGCCGTTAAATGTATAAATATCCTGACCAATAATGTGACAATTGTTTCCTGTTACCAAATGCCTAGAACAGTACAACCGTTCAACCATTGAGGTTCGATTGTGGAAAATATTTGATTATAATACGCGCAAATAGATTTCTTTTTAGACATTAAGTTTAGAAAGGCAGTCCCTTGGGAAATCTGAGACACCCCCTGGGGAACCACGCCCCAGGCAACAAAAGAGCGACATGCCACACCAGGCAACGCCCTCAGTCGGCCAGCGAAACAGGCCCTTTTGTTTCGCTTGAAGTTACACACGTGAAGTGTTTTTATTTTCTTTATTTCTTTTGTTTGTTAAAGTTATCAGTCCGTTAAGTTACACTGGACTAATTCAGGAACGACCAAGTTCCATTTTAAGCCTTCTTCGTCGAGCCAACTTCACCGAGGTCAGACCAAGCCACGTGGTCTCGCCAGCTACAACGAAGGAAACCTGAAAACAGCCGAATTGCCAGGCGGAGGAGGCGTTTTCAATCAGACACGGAGAACCCCGGAGAATCCCTAGCAAAAAGCCAGGATCAGCCAGGCAGCTAGCGTGGGACCCGTGCAACAGGCCAAAAGCATGCTGTCGACAAGCAGTAAGACTTAACACACGTTCTGTGATCAGATGTCCATTTTAACTCCTAAAATTATAGCATTAGTTTACTTTCATTAGCTCTTCTATGCCGTATGAGTCAAATGCTTCCCACAATCGGACCTCCAGGCTCATTGTTCAGCAAATGTTTATGTTCCCTGTATCCAACCATCTTTTTATCACCTTAGTTAAAGAATAAATTCACTGTAATATAACCAAGAGCTGTGTGTGTTGCCTATTTCTAGTTCCTGCCAAGAGAATTGACCCTTTAGATATGAGACTGACTGACTGATTTAAGATAATTGAGCGATTATTAACTAACTGATCACTAGTAATAATTGTATAATTATTAAAACTACCTAGAGGTCCTGAGACTCTAGGATTATAACAACTCCGGTGGTGCCCTGAAACGAGGAAAATTTTGATTTTATGAATATTAATTCATAATTGGGTATCAATTCTCATAAATTTATTAAATTGCATGACTAATATTTAGGTCTGCTACAGTATGATACGCTGCAGTTTGCTATTGTGTTGCAATACAAACGCCGCCTGCTATGTGCACAGCTGTAGGGTTAGCCGGTCGACATGCATATATTTACTGACTTAGGTTTAGGCACACACTTCTGTGACGGTTAAGTTGCCTCGGGGGACTGTCAACGCCTTAAACACAAACTTCGCTAGCTAGATAGCTAGTTAGCGACCGGAAGTACTACTAGCATTTCTGGTCACCCCAGGCCGTCACATACAGACGTGCCTGGATGCGTGTCATACACATGCAACTAGGAGCATCTCCTGTACATGCAGAATTGACGTTTTGCTTGAAATATGACGGGTATTTATGACGCCTGAGAATGAGAACAGGCTGCTTGTGTGGTGTGCACACTTGTTATTGACAATATTAGCAAAGTTTCCGACTTGAAGTAATATAATCATAACAAATGCATGTGTTAAGCGATTTTTGACAGGGGTGAACTACACCAAACTCAGAAACAGTAGGGGCGCCAAACTGCACAAAAAAACACATCTTACATCACAACATGTTTTGTTTTATATTCTCATTATAGGTTATTTTCTATCTATCTATCCTTTTTATATCCTTATATCCTTTTAGCTAACATCAACAAGTACAATATAGTTGTTAAAAGGAGTTAGCCTTTAGCAACACATCATTATCATTAAGGAAAGGAAGGATGCAGTCTTCACCCAATGTAATCAAAGGGTCCAGTATGACAACATATTAAGTAACATTATTATTTAAAGCCAGTCTTCATATGCATAGCAGTAATTTGTTGAGTCAGCTTGTGTGCATAAATCTTGAGTGCTTACAGTAAAAAGTCTTTAACCAGTTTTGCAAAACCACACAATTTCAGGCCAGTACACAACATAAAGTAAATGTACTGGGAATATTTTTCATCAGGTATATTCTCAATAAAATTTGGCTCTACATAATGTTCCAATTAAGATAATAATAATGTGTATTAACATAAATTATTTAGACCTATATCTAATTTAAGAAACCAAGATGTAAAGGTTAGCAAGTCTTGAGTCTTGAACAGCTTTAATCAATAGACAGGTGAGACAAATTTGAAATGTGATGATTTGCCTCTCTGTTTTCCAATGAAACAAGGTTGCATAAAGCTGCTATAAACAGCCTCCCACAGGCAGGAACCTGTAGTGTGAACTGTGATCTAATTCAGTGTCTATGATGGCCTCATCGCCCTCTTGTCCCTGCAGCTGTTCAAATTGGGATTCATGTAGTCAATGTGTTTCTGAGTCAACCATCCCACATGGGAGAACATGGGTGAGAGAGCGAGTGAGGTAGAAGGAGAGAGCAAAGAGAGAGAGAGACACACAGAGAAAGGCAGTTTGTGTGTGAGTCATACAGCCTGACTGGTCGAGGTGATGATCTACAAGGTACTATTTCTGGAGTTACCATCCATTCTGTCTTATCTCCTCCTCTGGCCCCTTTTATAGAGTGTGTGTGTGTGTGTCTTTGTGTGACTTTGTGTGTATGTGGGTGTGTTAATAAGGCCCTGAATAGCATCGGCACCCTTCTGCGCTCCCCCTACCTAAATGACTCTCCTGAATTGATTACTGTAAGAGCTTCTACACAATGAAGGCTTTGTATGTTGGAACAACATTAACAGTTTAGAGTCTTTTATTAATAAAAAACAAATCCCATAATTACTTTACTAATACTTTACAAATTTATTACTTATACTTTTTTCTGTTTCTCTCCCTGAAGTGAAGGCATACACAAAGCAAAAGTTGCTTAAGTATGTACACTATATTGAACTAATCCTATATCTCAGGTACTTAAAAATGTTATAGATGATAAAACATGTTGATTATTGCACAATTCAAAACTGCAAGGCAGTGATTTTACAATGGAAACGAGGTTAAAAAAGCATGAAATAATAGATATAACTAAGACATATTAACTGTAAAAACACTAATTTGGGTTTCAGCCCGTGTACGACATATTTTTGTTCTTAGTATTGTCAAGTAAAATATATTATCAATCATGAAGGTAAACTGACAATGAACAGTATGATGTACAGTGTATACAACTGAAGTGGTGATGGGGAGAGTAAAAGGATGAATACAATATAATATGTGGATATTTCAATTTTTATTGTGTTCTTTGAAAAATAGACATAATGTATATTGACATTGATATATATTTGTTCTTTATTCAATCCAACCTCCAATAAGTACAGTGTACTTTTTTTATGTACTAGGAGAATCCATTGTTACATTAGGAGACACATAAACTGGGAGACCATTTTTGTGATGGTCAGATGAAGAGCAGAAAAGTATCCGTTCTGGATTTCGGGATTGAAATGCAGAACTCAAGGGTAAATATATTGATTAAAAATAAACTCACAATTCACGGCATAGAACTACAAGTCAGCACATTTATTGATCATACACTCTGATCATTCTGGAGGGTTTGTTTATAACAGCCTGTTTATAACAGCTTTTAACCGTGTGGTTTTCCTTCTTGTACAGTAGGTTTGCAGCTTAATAGTGTTTGGGTAAGTTCGTTGAAAATGTCTTAATTACTAATATATTGTTCCTCATAGTTACAGCTAGGTGTTTATGTTGTATCTGAGTCCAAATGTGTTAAAAAGACATAAGATTTTTTTCAAAGTAAAAGTAGAAAGACAGAAAAGTGCATGTTTTGGAATAATATTAAAAGGTCAACTTACATGAACATTATGTAGCCAGCATTAGAATTATTTAAATTTATACAGTAAGTATCTGGTATTGTTGCTGCGTGGAATTGAAGAGGAGAAATTGTTTAGAATGACCTGCAGCATTGATGCACAGTAGGAGGCATGTAGCTTGATGGTGCTTGGCCTGCGACTTGTTCCAACATTGTTCCAACCAAGTACAGTAAATAAAAAAAAATAAACTGCATTTTTGCTGTATACAGATCAACAATCAAAATAAAAGCAACAACAAACAAATGTTAATACACTTTTTTTAAAAAGCAGCAAAACATGACCAATATCAGCTTGTTGTGATTGTAAGTTAGTTACAGAGTGTGTGAATGCTAGGTTTATAAGAATAAATAAAATAAAATAAAAACCCTTCATGTAAAGCCTGTTTACACATATTGTATGCATGTGAATATTCAACCAGTCAAAAGAAAAGCTTTGATGATGCAACATTTCACGATTTCTACAGTATTACATGTTGTATACCGTTCAGCTTACTTTAACGTAGCCTATGTAGTTTCAAGTTTTGCTCGTGAGCACAGGAAGGCAGTTATAATATCTAAAGCATCTAAAGGATCCAGACAGGCTGAAAACAATGAGCGCTGTCAAACATGATGTAGCTGAGGTTATCTCATGAGAGAGCTGAATGTGGTCTCTTCACCCCCCTTTATGTAACACATCTCTCACGTTGCGTGTCTCTTTTGAAGCACCCTTACTCTCTCACTCTAAAATTAGCTTTATTGGCATGAATGTATAGCAACAACAACATTATATATAAGCACCCTTATTGCCAAAGCTATATATAAAGCTTTGGTAATAAGGGTGCTTATATATTTACTCCATCTTCATTTTAACACGTAGCAGCTGCACTTTATTTTACCAACTCATGACTACTAGCTGACAACGATTTGATTCAAAAATGTGCATGCTTGAATGGATAGGCAGGTGTGTGTCTACACGCTTGCATTTGTCACAGGGGGAGATAGAGACAAAGAAAGGAAGAGAATGGGCAATTATGTTTTGTAGGAAAAAGATAGAAAGGTGGTGGTGGAATGCTTTATTTGCATTATCTAGAAAGTAACCTGTTTGATTCAAATTTTTTTCTGTCCTGTCTCATCTATCGATCCTGTCTGAAGATTCACTGAAGAAGACAAGGTCAGATGCCTAATAAGGCAGAAGAAAATGTCAGTGTGAAATCTACCCTCGAGGTCTGAGCTATTCAGTGATTATCTCTAATCTTTTCTGATGATGTGTGAACTTCTAACGAAGTGGCTTCTCTTGGCTTGGCGTTACATGTAAACAGTGCCTAAGTATTCATGAACTAAAGCAGATGTATTTATATTGTGCAGTTTTTGATTGACAGCGCTCACTTTGAGGGCTGTAATGAAGTTACGCTACATATACGTACATGTACACACAGTACACACAAAGTATTCTGCACAGAGGAACGCTCATCCTCTGATCTACTTTTAGACACTAGGAAGAGATAAAGGTTGTTGTTATCAGTGCTTTTGATCATTTCAGAGAATGGGGGCCAATCACCAATAACTTCAAACAACATTGCATCTGTTGCTCGACACCATCCTTATTTACAAAATTTGAATCCTCTTGACAGACAAATACTCTTCTAGTTCTATTGATTTGTTTCGGTGGTTTTATTTTCTGGGTAGAGCTCCAGACCTGCGTGTGCTTTTTTCATTACTATGAATTTGATACATCTGACTGATGACATTTGCTCAGCTATAGTAACTCTGCACCTAGATAACCTTAAAAAAAGCTTTATTAGGCAAATATAGATGAGGAACCAATACTATCTGTCATGTAATTTGACCTTTCAAAAGAAAAAAATGCACACACAGATTGAGAGACATACGCATGTCCGCGCTCACACATATTCTGCACACCAATCAACCATCATACACACTTCTTCACTATATGCCTTCATCTGGACTTCTGTCAGGTCTCTGACTTTGTGGTCATTGGCTGGATGTTCTGGACTTTAGAAAGTGTGACTGGCACCTTTCCTTCCCCGGGGGTCGGCGCTCTCATTATGGGGGTACCTATGACAAAAGCAGTTCTGCTAGGTGGGATATTCATACACAACAGTATGGGCATAGTATATCAGTAAGCACTACACAACTTGCACTACTTAATGTTTAATATTTAATGTTAATAATGTGTGCTAATAAGTACAGAGTGAAATCTTACCAACTGTTGCGTGCAGATCTGCCAACCTCTCCTTAAACTTCTGCTGCAGATACAGTTCTTCTTTGGAATAGCTTTTGGCAAAGGCAGACAGCAGGAGACCCACAGCCATGGAAGTGCCTCCCACACAGAACAGCACAGCACCAGTTAGCTTACAGATATCCAGTACACGGTTGAAACTGACGGCGTGGCTGTTGAAGAAAATGACAGTTTGTTTTTAAAAAAATGGTACACTTCATTATAAAGCCCGTGATTTACAGTATAATCCTGCATGATTCATGCACCAATGAGATATTATTGGTTCCTGACTGGTACTTATATGTAGGTTCAGTGAAAGAAAAAACACTATTATGGGGAACAAGGGAGTAAGAAAGAGTATTTTTGGATATAATGGGTACCTATGGCGTACAGTACTGGGATATAAAACTGAAGTTTGGAAACAATGGTGCTATCAAAACTGATACTTTCTGCAGAACCTATAACGTAATGCACTGCAGTCAAACCCAAGAACATAATCTGGTTGTATAATTTGCATATGCAGTGGGCTAGTGGTTATCCTGTTCCCTATAAGTAAGTTGCTGTACTCCATAATTGACTAACAAGTCCCTCCTTATTGTTTAGATTTGAGCTTCCTATCCCAAAACTATTTTGCTGTACCCCATCAATGATGAGTACATCTGTTGTGATTTTGGGAACATAAGCTAAATATTTAAAATCTTTATTAATGTTGTATGTTTTTATATATTAAAGCCCTTTACCTCACTGCACATCTGCAGTTTTGGTGGCATATCCAAACCCTTGCAACCCATGTTCTTATTTGCTTTCAGAGTGCCTACATTTAATTACAAGTGGGAACTAGTAAGTACTTTATTGGTACATGATTCATATAACAACATTTCTCAGCAAATCAGCTCTATTATAAAGTATTTTGTTAAATTATTGCAATTTTGTTGTCGTTAAGACTGAAATACCAGCTGTTCCAATAGAATAGTATGTTTGATCAAAGCTTTTTACACTGGCTACCCCTAATCTAATGCATGTATATTCTACCAAAACAATGTGCTCTCCATTATAATCATGTGTTGGTAGAAAATACAGTACAGATTGCAAGTGTTAATGTTAAATATACAGGATAGCTGTGCAAGTGTATTAAAGATTAAAGTACCTCCTTCCCATTAATATACTCTACTGTACCTGTCAACGAAAAGGAGATCATCCTCGCCAAATGCTTCAATCCTGGTTGGAGTGGCATAACCCACCAAAACAACAATGAGGCCTGCTAACAAGATCAGGGTGCCGAACACGAGACAGACCTGGCGGGAATAATCAAGTTGCAGGATGAAAGAGAGGCTGTTAATGTTCTGTAAAGAAAAAGTCTTGTTGTAATCACCGATCCTTGCTTGCAGTATTTACAACTAAAATATGATGATCCAAAAAACAGCAGGTGAGATTTGGTTGTGTTTGAGCAAAATTGAAGGTGAACCTCACCTTCCAGAGTAAAGAGCTCCACCGGCTAGGCGATCTCTGAATCTGAAAATCTTCATCACGTTCCCAGATAGAAGCTGTGCACTCCTCATAAAACTGGATAAGAGATCATAGAGATTTTTTTTTTTACGTTACAAATATGGAAACTGAAACCCACAAGAGATCAAGATCTAAAAGCCCAAGTTTCAAACAGAAACAGTCATATGATTACGACTTTGAAGATAAAGCTCTTGTGATAAAAGAGAATTGTTGATAATGGTTCTAATACCCCACACTTCTCTCTCTCTCTTTTGTATGGGTATATACTGTATATGTGTGTGTGTGCGTGTGTCTGCATTGTACCTGGTGTAGGTAGGACCGGACGCCATACTGCTGACAGTTCCTGCTGCTGGCATGAGCTTGCTCACCATACTCCGACCCACAGATCTCTGAGCAAGAAGTCATCCTTCACATCTGCCTACCTGCATGAGGACAGACACATACACATGCATGAATGCTTGACTGCACACTTGCTTTAAGAAACCATTCACACGGTTTGTGGACAAACACTCCAGCTTTTACCTATGCATAAACATGTACCCACACACACACACACGGAGTACATTTATACATTCATACATACAAGCATGTACCCTCACACACCGTGCTAGAAAGTTATGTAACATTGTACTGAAGGCATGGGTGCCTCAGTACATTGAGATTAATGATGCATTCTCTTTGTCTGTTGTTATGAAATAAGCCATGAAATATTACATCAGACCTCCTCGTTAAACTGAATATTGTGTCGGCTGAATAGAGAGAGTGCTGACATACACAGACTAAACCTTCTCTTTTTTTTCATACTGTGCTTTATGCAAAAGGTATAACATCAAAGCCCTTATTTGTTGTGTTGTACATTAAAAATAACACACTATATTTAGTAAGTTGCAATTCACAAGATTTCATGAATAAAACCTCAAAAATCCAAATAATTGAATACATCCCATAATGCATGTGATGTTATGAATGCTATCAAATTTTATCAAACTCAAAATATATCTTTTTTAACGAATCAGTAACATTCAGCGGAAACTAATTTAGAGAAACTCATGTGTTTTTGACATAAAGCGCTTGATAGGAATGTGACTAGCTGTTTTGTTACAGCTGTATATACATAAGAGCATGTATTGTACTGTACATGTTACCCTTTTCTTTCTTTTGTTGTAACTCTTGAATCCCAATAAAACAAGACAAAAAAACATCTACTCTAGGAAACATTATTTTACACACACTTGCAAGTCCCTCTGTATCCATTTGAGATCCAGAGGCAATTCACAGCTGAATTCCTCCATACAAACAAACATAACTGTGTTTCAAGTTTTTTTCAGGTAGAACTAAATCTCAAACCCTGTTTCTATTGCGCCACAACAGAAATAGACGGGGCAACTGAAGTGGGACTAAATCATTGATCCCAGTGTTGGCAATGTTTCTTATATATGCCAAAAGAAGTAAAAAGTGAAGACACACATCCCAGTAGCAAATCATTGTACATTATACAATGGTCCGGGTGAATACTTGATTCTGATTGACTGCAGGACGTCCATTAATCCATGATATTGACCTTGAATCTTGCTAGCATAATGTTGGTAATGATTGTTTTCAGTTATTAGTCAATCCCTCAGGTGTTACCAGGGAAGCAAAGTTATGGCTTGTGAAAAACTTTGGATTTTGATTACAAAATGCATGAAAATATACATTTATGGTCTTAATTTTTTTTCTTGGGCAAGTGACCTTGATATAAGCAGGATAATATCCTTTGGGGTGTCCATTATCAGAAATAAATGGATGACAGGCGTGTCGGACGATTGCCTCTGTAGAGTCCATTGTTGGGCATTATCCCTTACATATTTTTGTGTTTCCAAAGCTGCAATCTGTGCTCTTATGACAAGTGTGAAAATGGACGAAGCAACTTTCCTAAACAAAGATGCAATATTTGAAACTGATGTGACTCACCAGATTAAATCCTGAAACAAAACATTAGCTTTGTAGTTCACCAGGCTAGGTATGTAAATCAACAAGATGGTGTAATGTTACATAATGTAGTAGTGGTCACAAACATCTGTAGAAAAAAAAAGGAATGATTGCCCAGAAATCTTGTTGACTTATTAAATACTGTTGGTAATACATGTGGGGTTGTATATGGAAGCACTTTCTGTAAAGTAATCAGGGTACTATTTGCACAACTTTATAAAGGTGAGTAGTTGTTTGAGTAAACAATATTTGTGCAGTTTACTGCTGCAAGATGTGCAGTACTAATCTTACATGAAAGTGTTCAGTGTCATGTCAGAGGGAATTTGAGGGACAAAAGCACAAAAGAGCATCAAAAATCTCAGCCAAGACCCTTGATTTAGGGTTGACCAGTTTCATTGGTGAAAATGTCTATCAACAAGCACCTTTGTCACGAGCTAATGTATGTTGTCATTCTAGTCTACAGTCTACATTTGGAAAGTGTTTCACTTGTATAATTTGCCAAACATGAATTCACACTGTATATGGGAAACATCATGGTTTCAGTCAGATACTGTAATATGTGATATGTGATGAGTGAAAAGCTGCATTAAGATGAGGTAGACTGTTTCCTGGCACCTCATGCTAATCAAATTACTGCTTAATTTGTACCTGCTAAGGACTCTCGTGAACATCTTGCTCTGCCCAGATGCTGCAACCTCTGCACCCATATCTGCATATATTCAAAAAGGCTGAAATATTCATCATCTTGTCTAATAATGAAAAATGCAAAATATGACCAATTGCCAATTATTAGCATATATGTACATAAGGTCAAGGGCACTGATTAAAAAAATGTTATTGTTAATTAGAATAGTTAGCAGTAGTATATATATGTGTGTGTGTGTGTGTGTGTGAATGAATGAACTTTAATCAGTGCCCTTGACCTTCTGTAGTAGGACAATATTCAAGCATACAGTAACAGATGTCCAACAAAAGTCAATGGCCAAAACGTCATGTCATTGTCAGAATAAGATAACTGCAATGTAATGTATCAAATGTTTGTAAATCAAAACAATACTACCAAACCAAACTCGTGAACTGAACTGAAAATGGTCAAATTCTAAATCCAGATGAGCTGCTGTTTGCTCGTATTTTAACATTGTTCCTTATCCACAACACATAAGATAAGCTGTTACTAAAATACAAGTAAACCTCTCAAAGCAAACGAACTAAATAAATCTACCACATACAATTATCAAAATGAAGATGCCAATGGCCACACGGTGTTACAACCATGCCTACAACATGTCCTATCGACCGTTCAACCAGGAGCTGGCCATGGTGCTGAACGCCATTATTACCATCCAGCCCTCAGCCCAGCAGGAAAACACACACCGACGTAATATGTGACGCCAGTATGAACACAGACCTCAGCCATCCGTTCTCCCAACCCCCAAATAGACACACAGCGAGCTTTCCAATTAAAGTTAGTAAGGCACATTTGGACTAAAGCATGCCGTCTGACGTCTGAACCGCCTGAAAAATGTAATATCTAAAAATGGCAGGTACAAGCTTAGGGCTGAACTTTCATTCCATTTCATTGGGATACCAACGCCCGAAACGCTTATAAATGACTATATAACCCAGCGGATTAGTGAAGAGGTGACAACACAAAGTTCAAAAGAGCATAGTTTTCGACAAATGTGTTGCAGGAACGCTACTTCCAGATGTGAGATCAAGAGGACACCGTGTGCAAGGATGACATCGTTGAGCGAGTCTATGCAGGGAATACGATTTACCGATTTGTCATTTACAAAATCAGCAATCCAAATGAGCGTCTATAATCCCAGAAATATATTTGAAATACAGCCAAATTGTCATTTACCTGTCATTACCGGCTCGGAGAGTGATCACTCGCTGCTCTTCCCTCAGCCTGGTCCCATCACTCTACAGTCGCTTCTCTCTCTCTCTCTCTCTCTCTCTCTCTCTCTCTCTCTCTCTCTCTTTATTTTTCCGTCGATGATTCACATTTTCACCTGTCTACTGCGCAGGCGTCACAGGCAAAATATGATTCAATGGCGAATATAAATAACCAGGCAGGAGGATTGGAAGGGCTAGTTGAACCGAAAGCCATTCATTCAAGACTCAACATTCATGCCTAGATCGAATGATGGATGAATGGATAGATAGATAGATAGATAGATAGATAGATAGATAGATAGATAGATTTGCAGATAGATTTGCAGATAGATAGATTTGGAGATAAAACCTGTCTCAATGAGATGTCCTAGTCACAGAAACACAAATGAAGACCAGTGAACAAGGTCATAAGGTGGAGGGAAGGACTCTGAGTCATGAGCCACAGCAGGTACACAATAATGCAAAAATGCATACATACATACTCACACACGAACGCACGCAAAAACACACACACACACACACACACACACACACTTTCTATAGTGACATTCCAGGGCAGTCTATTTTTACCACTGTCAATGACGTACATCATTGAAAGCGGTGTTAGTCACCATCTCAGTGCTCCTTTTAAAGAAGGTATATGACCTAAAGAGAAAAACCACATCACGACTCAAATATGAAATCCCTGTTCAATGAAGACTGAGAAGCAGCCTGCTGTTCAGTCAAACGCATAGTCACGATTTATCCATAAGTCAGCACATCCAAATGAGAGAAACTTTTCAGAGTTTGTAACCGATCAAGATCAAGTCTGGACTGATTTCCAGGCATCACCCATGTGACTTACTGTAAAAAACATAAATGAATAAGCCAGTTTCCTTGGAACCATTAGGTCCATGGAATTGTGTCAGCAGAATGAGCCTGTAAAATGTCTGTGACTTAACACATTGTGTAATTTGGGTAGTTTAAAATCACCAAGTGTGAGCCCCAGTATCAATCCAGAATTACAGAAAAAAGCCCTCTTTACAAAAATACGCTGTGGAAGAAATGCAAGTTGTGCTAACCCTAAAATAAGTTTGGAATTCACTTCTCTACACCACCCAAAAGATGCTACATTGGAAGTCATATAAGCAGTGAATCAGTTTTATAAATTGTTGGATAATATATTTATGGAAATGTGAATAATATTGACTTCTTTTGTTTCCGCCTTTGAAATTTAATTTAAGTTACATAAATAGGGCTGGGATTAATTACCACTCACATTACTATTCCCTTTCTGAGGTTTTGACAAAATGACAATAAAATAACTCCTACTTGTGCCTTGGCAACATCAATCAACATCTATTATTTTCCAATGGCTGTTTAGAGAGTAGACATATATGTAACGCTGGATTGTTACATCCTGGATTGTTATTGGATTGATAGATCCAGTACCCACAACTTAGACTCAGGAGGCCGAACAGCTGTGTTAAAGTCCGTCTTAACATTGCTGGTGCCATGACGATGATCTTGGGGACATTGCTAAGGCGAAGAGAGGCTGTTAAGTATGTCTCAAAGGAGAGGCTGTGTTGCTTTGTGCCTTAAATGAGCATTTCAGTTTGTTTGTACAAGGGCAGATGTTTGTCGTTTAATTCATGAAAATAAGCTGAGGTTTCTTTAGTTGTGTTGCATCATTACATTGTGCTGGTTTGTAAAGATGTGTATCAGACACTTAAAAGATTAAAAATAAAATTATGTATCTATAAATGCCAAATGAATATGTAGTTATGTGTATATTAGAGATGAGTATAAGAATTAGCAGACATGGGTCTTCAATGATAAGACGTGCAAAACATATGCTTTAAGATGTAAGGTTAAAATGGGAAATTGAATTTGCTGTTAGTGTGTATTATTCTGTATAACATAAGGTAGCATTGGCAGTGACAATGCATCACACCTTATTTGCTATTACTGGAGTGGCACACATATTTATTGTACTGCCTGTGAACATACAGATGATGATATGTGAAGGACTAGGGACTCACCCAGGGTGTATCCCCACCTTTTGCCTGATATATGTTGTCATAGGCGTACTTGCCTCCATTTGATGATGATGAATAAATAAATGATACATTCCTTGGCTGATAGCACATACGTGATTGCGTGACATGCATCTTAAAAGCAACTCTGTATCTCTTTGTGTAATTCAATTGAATTCACCTTTATTGGCATGAATATCAAACAACAATATTGCCAGAACTTAAAATATAATACAGTTCATTAAATAAAATAAATGAAACAGTCAAAGGTTTGTGTTTGTGTGCGTTAAAATAAATACAATAAATAAATTAAATAAAATCAGTAAAACAGTAAAAGTGTGTGTGTGTTAAAAATAATAAAAAATAAATAAAATGAAATAAAAATATTAACTATATAAATAAAATAACTAAAGAAAAAGAACAGTATGACTGTTTGACACAAGAGTTACATCTGTCAAAGCTCCTGTGTGTTATTGTTTCTTAAGTGGTTAGTATAGTACTGTATTATTAGACATCCCAAAATACCACTCACAGCAATCACTTTCTGTGACTGACATCCGTTGCAAACACGCATCCCTGTGTTCAATCACACAAAGTAGTGCACACACACACCACATATACACACAGTTGAAAATATGTTTCACCAAGGCCTTTACAAACTTACTTTTTACATGTTTAAGGTGTACCATCCCAGAGTATTTAAAAAGTATATATTTAAATTAGCTCACACAGTACTGACTATTTGTGAGAACTCCCTTCAAGCCAGAGGAATTAATGGACCTTTACAGTGCTGTTTTTTAAAATAAATTAGATCTAATAAAGTATGAGAAATTGAAGCTTTTGAATGCCCTATGTTTAATAATAGTTGAGCTGATTATTGGTTAACAAAATAATCTGCACTGCCACATCGTAAAAAGGCCTGTGTGTGAGCTATCACATTGCAGCATACTAATGCACTTTTGTTTGGAAGAAAATGTTCTGTCATCTCTTTCTCTCTCTCTCTCTCTTTCTCTCTCACTCTGTGTACAAGCTGAGCATCTCAGAGCGAAGAGAGGCAGTTTCTATGGCGACGTGAAAAGGTCACCTTCAGGAAGTTCTCTGTGTGCGTGTGCAGAATGCCAGTTGGATAATCAAGCTTCCTGTAATGACTGATAACAGACCTCAGCTCATTAGAGAGAAAGAGCGGGGAGGTGGTGGGGGGGATTCGGGAGAGATTATTAGTCAAAGAGCAAAGAAACAATAGAACATTTAAACTAATGGCGTGCCACACTTACACAGTTTGTATATCTCTGTTATAGGAATGTGTTAGGCTCCCAGGTTGCTCAGCGAATCCCACATGCAAAACAATTCATGTAAAATGCAGTCCAGTATGCTTACTTTATTCATACATAAAGTGATATTAACCTATATAGCAGGAATACTAAAGCAGCCAAGCAGACATGACTATAACTTTGAACCAAGCAACTAACTGGCACATCAACCATTGAACTTTTCGTGTGTGTGTTGTTGTAATGGTTTATGGTGCCTGTGCTTTTTTTCTGACTTTCTTTTTGCACCGGATCTGGGGGTCATATTATTATTATTATTATTATTATTATTATTATTATTAATTAATTTATTTCATCACATTTATCTACTAAAATCATTTAGAAAGAAACAAGAGGACTTAACTGCTATATAGGGCAATGCTACCTGGCTGCCTGGCAGGACATTGTGACCTACATTAGCAGCAATGCTGCAGCTACACTACGACATGAGACATCTCTTCTGTACAATGGTATGAGAAGAGCTGATTATTGTCAGAATAACCTAAAGATAAATTTTACTACAGCCTGATCAGCGGTGACCTGTTCAGAACTGTAAAATAATAATTATAACAAATCAATATTTCTTCGTCCACAGTTCTTTTACTAGACCAGTTCTTTTTCAGTCCAGTGTACCAAAGTTCAATCTCCCCGTCCTGACTGTATTTTTATAAAAACATCAGCTTTATGTCTATCTAAATCATTACTTACAAAAAGAGTAACCTTGGTTTTCACATGCATCCTAGATTACCTAGGCCAAATAAAAATGTCAAATATTGTGCAAGTTATTATGAAGGCTATAATGTGAGTATGTGCACTTTTCAGATATTTACAGAAAATATATATTAATGAACAATTATTGCCGAGTTGTTTCACATTGGGCCCTTTATTCTCTGTACTGTATGTTGTTATGATTATATGGTCTCTGATGATGGATTCAACTGCCACAATACAGTCATAGTGATGTTGCTACAAATAAGATTAACTCATAAATCATTCAAACTGCTTAACCCAGCACCACATTTGCTATCATTGTGAACACCAGCACAGTCAATAATAGCTTCCGACTAACAAGGCTGACATCTACTGGGCATCATCCGTTCTGCATCAACAGTGAAATGAATGAATTAGTGTACCCACATCAGCATTCCATACTATCTATGTTTTGCCACATATTGGGCTTATTCTGTTGTGTGCAGTTTTTTTATTTGACATTTTATATAAAATAACCTCAAAACTATTTTATAACTCAACTCAACTCAACTCAACTCAAGTATTCTGTGCAAAGAGTGTTTGACATAAAATTTACCCAGATGATAATTTTTGTCCTATAGGTCAAGGCTTGTGCAATAACTCTCTCAAACTGTATATGATTTATTTCACATAATTTCTTTCACAAACAACATGGAGGCAATTTCAGTTGACTCTGTTATAGTTACATCTGTTATGTACATCTAAAACTGACACACACCCCATCCATGCTATTATTTCAGTGTTTTTTCACTTAAACCAGTAATTAATAATGGTTTATTGTGGAAATTCCCAATTCTCAATTTTATCAGATTTTGTATTTCTATTCAAGCACACATGATTGTTGCTGTCTTGCATTAGTATATCCCACCTGTCTTACATTTTATGATAGATGAGAGGGAGAAACACCTGCTCTATCCATCTCGGGAACCTTAGCCTTGGCATTGTTGTCCATTCTTCATCTTATTGATTCCCATGTCCTTCTGCTATACCAGAGCTGGAAGCTCGGACTTTCCTCTTAGGCTATGCTGTATTTCATAAACCATTGACTGTAGGAGGGAAAAAAGTGTGGCACTGATAGAAGAGATCTTTCTCTGTGGGACAAAGCTGTCACAGTTATAGCTGTGCTGCTACTGAACTGTGACAGCATTTTTACAGGCTCAAACAATGGTGGCACATGTGAGGACATATCTGAAGAAAACCTCTATTGTGTAATTTGGAAAGCTGACATAATAGCTTGCCTTTGGTGAAATAATTTGTTTGGTTTAAATTTATCTTTATCTTTGTCATGTGGCCGGCATTAGAATACTAGAGACATCACACCACAGACTACTGACATGGCTCAATTATTCAGCTCTTTCCAGTGATACTGGGACCAGTGCTCTAATTTTCCAATTATTCAGCTTCCTTTAAGCAAATAAGAGAATGCAAATTATTTTGTAATCCCAACACCCCCCATCACTAATAATATCCATATATTAAAACTGTGGCCAAAGGCTATCTGTTTTACTTGGCCTTCAACAAATCTAGTTATGTGAACACATCGCTTATGTTTCCTGTTATCTTTTATTAACAATCTGAGAAGCTTCAGGGGAACACGGAGAATTATGTTAGGAGGGTAAAACCACAGTTCTTTCTAAACAAATCAGCCACAAAAAAAGGTAGGGGAAGAGCTGTATGTAATTTTAAAATATTTTCCTGATAATGAAAGTATAACAGCATTAGACACATGGGCTTCCAATACAAATTAAACTTACCCTACATCTACTACATTTTTTGTTGGAAAGTTGTCTAGGTCATATTGTTTGAAGAGTCAAAATGGAAGGCATGATTAAGTAATTAGGCTAAGAAAATGTATGAAGAAAGAAATAATACATAAATCCTTTTTTATAAATCATTTTAGGGGGCAAACCCAACATGCAAAAGAGTGTGCAGCTGTGACACAAGTGTTTATGTAATTAAAGTTATGTAAGGAATTGTTTTACCTCATTTTTAGTCCCTAATTTCCAATTCTATGAAGCCTGCTAGAAAGAAAATGTGTCTGTTTGAAATATGTGTCAGTGTACAGACATTAATCATCATCATACATCATTCATAAATAATGGCTGCAAGTGATTTGTTAGAGCTTTGTGACAACTTTTTTACCTGCAGCCCTCACCACTCATATACACAGTTTCTAGGGCTATAGCCTGGTGTTCCTACAGTGAACCTCAGCTACCTCCATATTTAATTGTATCATTTCAAACATTTGCACTGAGTGGTCATCAGTCACCGGTCTATGGGGGTTGATGTATGAGTCTGAGCTGTAATCATCTCTGCTTTGCTCTCCAGGCACAACATCACTTATGAGAGACACACTTAACGGCAATTAATAACGCTGGATCACACCCCACAGTCTCTCTCTCTCTCTCTCTCTCTCTCTCTCTCTCTCTCTCACACACACACACACACACACACACACACACACACAGACACACAAGCAAGCAATTTAGGTGAGTGTTGCCAAAAAAGTAAATGTTAGGCAAACTACTATAAAAATATAGGTTAGGGTGTCTTCCTACAGGTGAGGCTGATGTTCAACACTCATGAAGAACAGTTGGCTTTTGGGGGGAAAAAGGTCTGTCCACCTTTGCCTTTGACTACATCAAGATCTATGATCTATGTATCATTTATGAGTTCATGACTTACAGTATGTGTGCCCCGTACTGGAATCCAAGGTTCTTTTGCTTTCATAATGACAACTGAATGCCAGAAAATACCACTGCTTTGGTGGTTTTGTAGGAAAATGGAACCACTTTAGTGCAAGCAGTCCTGGCCTATGAGTGTCACACACACACCTAGTTTCTAAACCTAGAGACTCATTAAAAGTAGTTTTTTTTTAAGAGTGCTGGTTCATTGCATCACTATAAATGTACCCTGAGCCCAAACTGAGCCTGCTACATGCAACCTTGCACCTGCAGCACTGTTAGTAGGGCAAGGTTGGATGCAGCTGGCTTTTATCATGACACGCTGCTGCTAGATAGGAGAAGTACTTCCTATCAACTGCTCTTTTTATATTCTGTTGTTCCATCTGCCGTTCAGTTTACTCTCCTCCTCAACCGCCTCTACTTTCGTTCTGTTCCCCTCTCTTTCTCCTTGTGTTTCTGTAATTGGTCATTTGAATGAAAAAGCCTCAAATTGGAGGATTAGAGGTGCAGGTCTCTCTCTCTCTCTCCCTCTCTCTGTCTTTCTCTACTTGTGAGTAACAGAGAGAGAGAAAGAGAGACAGTCCCATGGTGATATGGCAGACAGTCTCTAAGGGATGTCCTTCAGAACAAAAGCAGCTGGGAGAGGCCTCCTTTGCTCTCTCAGTTACCGTGGTTACAGGCTGGCAGCATGTGTGTGTTTGTATAGTGTGTGAGTCTATAATGTAAGTGTTTACTTTCTCGTGCAGGAAAACAAATTTGACTGGAAAACCCATGTGGTTTTTAAGATTCCAGTGAAAAGTTTTTTTTGTTATATTAGAGATGCGCTCGAGAATCACATTTTAGGTCGTGACGAAGGTAGTATTTGGTGTGGGGAATCTAAAATGTAAACATCTGCCTGAGTGTGTGTGCGTGTGTGCGCGCGCGTGTGTGTGTGTGTGTGTGTGTGTGTGTGTGTGTGTGTGTGTGTGTGCATGTGTACAGACAGGCCGGCTGGCAAGCAACTGTCACCACGTGGCAACGGCCAACCACGCTTCACTTCTGGCCGCGCCAAGCTCTCCAATTACAGAAGCGAGCTCGGCCAAAAGCCCCCTCTTTTCCTCTCAATAGATGGGATGACTGGCCTGCATCCTCTGACACACACACACACACACACACACACCTTGCTCCCCTCCTCTCTTCTCGTGGTGCACCTGCCTCTCTGCTCTCCAGGCCAGCTCAACTCCTATCAAAGGAGCTGAGCTCTTTTCTTCCAGAAAGCTAATCCAACACCTGTCTCTGGGCTTTATACTGGGAATAGAAGCTGTGCGGAGGGGAGAGTGTGTGTTTTTGAGAGAGGGAGACAGTTTGTGTTTCTGCTAGATCAAGAGCAAAAAAAAAGAAGAAATATTGTATGTGGGGGCCTTTTGTGTGGTTGATTTGAGAATAGACATATGGAGACTACAAGGCAGACTGTATTCTTTTCAATGGTAATGGACTATCAAAGGGCATTTTGGGAATAGATGGGGTTTTATTTTGCAGGGGGTCAGATTAGCAGTAAAACGGAGACCAAGAGAACTTTCATTGTATTTTGAATAACACCAATTGTAACTGTTGAATGCCTGTTTTTGGCAGACTGAAGATATACAGTATATGTCACAGACTCATTATGCAACAAATAATATTACACAAAAGACATTTAACAAGCATATAAAGTTGCATAATACAAAGACCAGATTCAAAATCGCAGAGTCTATCCAACATCTCTATATAATGTATTTGCTTGTTACACAAGAGCTGTTCAATTACTATTCAAGTCTGTTGTTTTCATGACTTTTTAGCTCTGGGAGTGGGCCCATTGCGGTCTCAGGTTTAGCCTCTCTGAGTCATGTTACTTCTCATGTCAAATGGGAACTCAACAGTAATGGGCCCTAGAAACCATGATGATAAGTGATACACACTGCTCTGTGTACAAACATGAACATGTTCTGTTTGTGTGGCTCTATAAACATGGGGAGCCACTGAAATATTTTGCCATTTTTTACGGACTTTAATTTTACAGGACGACTCACATCAGGCCCTCTGAAGATTCGCCTCCAGCAGCAGGGGTCTCTCAAATTGGAAATTGGAGGTACAATAAATCTAAGATTGCTTCCCTCCCTGTAGAGTCCCGAAAATGGCTGCAGGGGAGATATTAGAGAAAGGGCTGAGAAGGAGAGTTAGATGGATAGAAGGCAGAGGCAGAGAGAGGAGGAAAGAAAGACTAAAGAAAGGAAATAAAGAGCGATATCATAAAAGATGAAGCGAATTGTAGAAAAAAGGAGAGAGAGATAGAGTTAATGGACCCTTGTTCACTTTAGCCATCAGGGCCTGAAATAGCCATTTTACCAGCAAAGGGTTCTCTGGTGTGTGTGTTAGGTCGGTTCGCATGTTCATGTCAGTGAACGTGTATGGCTCTGGGTGCACATCTGTGCTTGCAGATGTGTCACGGAATTCACAGCATGGCCTTATACTTTGTTACGTATTCCTCCAGTCATTAGGGGAGAGCACTGATTGGCTACACCTAACTGTGAAATGCCAAAATCCCATGAACATGTATTCATTGAAAATGAGAAGAGATGTGCCAATGTGGTAGCAGCTAATCGGTCACCCACATGAACACAGTACTGACAGTGTTTCTCTGTCTGACATCTCCTGACATGAAAAGCAGGAGTTAGATTATAATCTCAGTGTGTAACTAGGTAACCAAATCTCAGAGATGGCAAGATGCATGTCCAATTGACTGGCCACAATAATGGAATATAACAAACTCATATGAAATTACTGTGGGTTGTCACATCTTACAGTTCTGATATGTTTAGAAACCATTTTAGGAAACCAAGGATCATGCTGAACATTTGATCTCTGTAATAGCTTTTAGGCACACTCAAACATACAGTTGACACAGTTGGCTCATTAACATTTGAAACTATTTTGAATGTTTACAATACAGACTCATATAATAATATGGGGTCTATCTGAATGTGTTAGCACATGTCATCCAACCTGGCTAATGACCCCCCTGCCAACCTGGGCATACCAGTATCGGCCTTTAATTTGAGAGCGTGGTCTTTCAATTTGAAAGCATGGCTCATTGATTTGGCAGACAGATGTCGTAATGTTTTCCCTCAAAACCTACACTCACACTCAGGTAGACCCTTCTTGCGCTTCGATTTCCTCTGCTTCTGCTTAAACTGTAGCTCTAGCGCTAAGATATATTGTTGTTTGCACAGATTTCGCACTCAGGTTGCTTCTGTACGCTTGTGAAACATCTGCTCTAAGATTTCTCTCCTGCTTTCTGATTTTTTTTTGCCAATAACCCTGTCAAAATCACCCAACCAATAGAAAATTTTTTCACAGATGAAAATTTGAAAATTAAGGAATTTAGAAATATTATCCTGGCATCCTTTTTTCTCAAACTGTCATAAACACAGGAGAGAAAACAATTCAGATCAAACTAACGGGTCAACAGAATGGATTTCCTAGCGCTCTCATTCTAATAAATGTTTTGTTTTACAAAAAAACACAATCATTTCTGTTTTGCTCTATAAATGTGTCATTTCAATAAATAATGGTGTTGTTTTTTCTGGTACGGACATTGTCTTTAAATATGCCAAAAATAATGATAGCTACACATTAGGGGTGGGATCCCAGGGTACCTCATGTATAATATGATACACGATACATGGCTCATGATACCGATAATATCATGATACAGCAATTCTGCGATAATCAATATATTGCTAGACAATATCTAACTATGAATACAAAATACCTGTTAAAAGGTTATGTTTTCTCTATTTATTTCCTGCAAATCCAAACTGCTGGGAAAGAGCATGATTCTTCATCACACGTTTTTCAGTCTGTAGATTAAAATTACAGAACTATAGAGCAACTATGAAAAAATATTATAAAAAACATTTCTTTATAAAAGTCACATAAAAATGCAAATTAACTGAATTTACTGAATTTTTGCTGAAAATACAAATTGCTGTGTACCACCTATGTCTAATATGTAAATCACTTTATATTGATAATTGTTCAGTGACTCAGTACTGTGCTGCCCTTTCTCCACCAAGTGATATGACCCAGCTGTATTTCTAGGCCACTGGGAGTTTTATGTTTGACCTTTTGGGGTTGCTGTAGCTAGTCAGTGCGGAGTGCTGAAGCAGCAAATTGCAGAGCAAGCCAGTGAAGTTAGCAGCTCTTTTTTATTTCACACAGAACACAGGAAACCTATGTACTTTAAGTTTTGCACAATGTGTAGTTTATGTTAAGATTACATTATCGCGATGCTAACATCTTTTAGCATATTATTAGAGAAACCCGGAGAAACCTTATTTTAATCCATCCAAATACTCAAGCGTAGTGCTGAATTTCAATGTCTACCATTGGGTCAAATAATAATCTCAAGAGTAGCCTACTACCACTGTGGAACAAGCTAATCCAAATGTGTTAGTGTTGTTGTAATAACACATAAATGACCTCTAGCATTAAATATATATATATATATATATATATATATATATATATATATATATATATATATATATATATATAATATATATATATATATGTGTGTGTGTGTGTATATATATATATATATAAACGTATACACAATAACATTTTGCTAAGTGCCTCAGAGCAAATTTATACTCACGTTTCCATTGCAATGAGATTATAACTGTTTCATCCAGTACTGGCTATGCAGAGCTAGTGTAACTGCAAGCATGATGAGAAAGGACAACTGGGTATTTTCTCATTCTCACATGCACGAGCCAGGCTATTAAACTCATATCAGCAGAGGCTCACGGGATTAGCATATCTGGGTGAGATAAAGAAGCAGACGATGGTTACTTAACTTTGACTTACTGTCCCCCATCTGCCTCTTTCTATCTTTTTCTCCTGCTGTCTGACTGTCTTTGTCATTCCTGCTTTCTATATAAGTGGATGGGTTTTTATTTTTACCCATGCTCATTCTTTCTCATTTTATGACTAATTGTCTTAGTATCTGTCTTTCTCTCTGTTTCTCTGTACTGCTCTGTTTCTCTCTTGTTTTTCGTCCCTCACTCTCCCCCCCTTGCGTTTGGCAGATGATGATATCAATGGAAGCACATCCGTGTGACAATAAATTTCTTATCATATTGCATCCACCATGAGGCTGGGGATTATCTATTTGTGCAATAAACTGGCCTGTCTCTCAATGCACACCACTGACACTGCAAATCAAGGACATCTACCAAAAAGTAAATTTACAAAGTCCACCTGCACACAGAGACACACACACACACTCACAAAAACATAGGCACAACAGAGGACACATATACTGTAAATACATAGCATTACTCACACTAATACACATGTCCAACACACACAGACACAGGGATAAACAAAGTTTATACCCAATGCTTAAGAAATGTCACGGGTATGTATATGAGATAGAGAGCCGTGACATTCTATTCCCATTTTTGGAATTTTGGATTATCCAGATAAGGATGAGATGGAAAAACGTTGCATGGTGTCTACACAGCATATCAGCATGGTTTAAATGGGATATTTCTTAGTCTCATAGTTTCCATGCATGTGTAAAATACCAATTGCTTTTCTGAGGTTAAAATACTGCATTTTCAATCCAATGGAGCACTGCAATATGGTTTATTCTGTATACAACTTGTATTTCAGTGAATTACAAATAAAATTATAAATATAAAATATGACAGTTTGCAATGAAATACACACATTAATACACATTTTACACTGGTTATCATCATCCCCATCATGCATTTATTCAGTATCATGTGACACTTTGCTACAACCTATTACTTAAGTTAGACAAAAATCTATGTTGGAAAAACTCTAAACTCTCTTTAGTGAACTTAACAGAATAGTGATCACTGGTGGCTGCAGAACACACTTCTGTAGAACAATGTTGAGCAGTTACTCACGCCTGATTGGGTATAGAAGTATTAGCAACAAAACATACTTTGTGAAGTATCAAAAGGAAAAGTACACATAATGCAGAGTGGCTACTGTGAGCATAATACTATTATATTATTGGATCATTATTATTGATGTGAATATGTAAGCTCTACTTAATGTTAATTTTAACTACTTCATGTACTTTTGGTAGTTTAATCTGTAACAATGGATCATATTTTATAAAGTTAGCGTATGTAAAACCTTAAATTTAAAAATTAACCAGTAACTTAAATATAGTGAAAAGTATAACATTTCTCTCTTAAATGTAGCATGTAGTATAAAATAGCACGACATGGAAATACTTAAAGGCTAAATTCAGCACATTTCATGTGGATGTCCAGTCAGTGTTGATGGTAAATGCAGTCCATTGAGGCAATAAATTCCTTAGTGTATGTTATATTGACAGAGAGAGCGGAGTTCGCCAAGTAGTTCTTCCTGCATCCAGCACCATCATTTTACATGCCAGTGACGTAGTTGGTGGAGCAGAAGAACTACAAACTACTTCAGCTTGGATTTCTAGCTTCTTCCCCTGGGTAGCCAGGGGGTGAGCTCTGTACGCCGCTCTCTTCGCTTGTATTGCAAACTAGCTACATTTCAAACAGCAAAAATGGTATTCCAAAAAGGGTTGAGCGAGTACTCAGTGGAAATGAGTATCCAGTAGAGATAATGTACATTTTAGGAGCACAAGTATCATCAGAGAAAATGTGTCAATATCTGTTTTCTAATAAACTATAGAAAATGTTATCTTACTATTGTAATCAAAAACTCTAAAGCTCAATTCTGAGGCTGTTCTGTAAATAGTTTTCTAATAAATATAGCAACTCCTGATCAACCCATTCCAATTTTAGGCCTAAATAAAAACTTCTGGTTAGCCCCCACCAACGAATACAGATCATTTATTTTGTTGAACAGATACAGATACAGATAGTGGAGTACTTTCTCATCCCATTCTAAAATATGAGTTCAGAATGTATTATGGACATGGATACTTTTTACAATGGTTTGGCTGACTCGGATATTCAGCCATATTTATTCGAGCCAGAGAGGAAATGCAGCGGCGAAAGGCCAAGGCTGACACTGCAGTCGCAGCCATACAATAGGGCATGGCTGGTGGGGGCCCTCCAAAACCTTGGCCACCGAGTGCAAACACCAGAGGCCAGATATCCATTGAGTGAGTATTTTTGTCACCTAATGCTATGTTTTGCCTAATGTTATAGGCTAGTGTGGTACTCCCAAAGGGCTGGATGATGCTGGACTAATGTTGTAATACTGAGGGAGTCAAGAGAAACTGTGAAGCTGTGATGCAACTCAGCTAGCATTAGCTTTGTTGTTATATGGAAGTGTGTGTGTATGTGTTGCTGCTGCATGTAAATATGCTTGATAGTTATGCCCTGACGGTAACAATATAGTTACATGTGAAAAAGAAATCGTCAAATTCAGGAATTAATTTGCTTAGGAATGCTGGGTTACTTTGATTAGCAGCCAGCAGCTAGCTTGCTCAGAGATGCAGGCCTGCTGGGTGGGTGTGGGCAAATATAGTATTGCTTCAATTGACTACATTTACCATCTACACTGACTGGCCATCCACATATCCACAGTACCAGTACCTCAACATTGTACTTAGTTACTTTCCAACACTGCCGCCTTCAAGTGATGGAGTGTGTCCATCTTTATAATGTTTAGCCTGTGTGTCATTTAGTGTTCAATTAGATTACGTCCATCATAGCTTAATAAAATATTAGTATTTGAAAGCCTAAGTCAGTGTAGACCTAACCTTCCCTGATTGCCTGATATGAGCAGACTTTGTTCTGTATTAGAGCTAGACATTACCAATCACCAATGATAATGAAATCCACCCACATCACATTCCACAATTTCACCTCTTGAACAACCAGAATAACTGTGATCCATGGACATGAATGTTCCATTTGAATCAATGACAGTTCAAAATGTCACATCCATACATAATCATAAGATTGACCCAGGACTGATGGTTAAGAAACCAACTGCACTGAAACATATGAATCTCCATTCTGGAGTAAGTTAGTGTTTTCATTTGTCAGAGCCTAATGGTGCTATTAGGCAGCTCATTGGCATTTGCTGCCCCACAGAATGAATTCATGCATATGGCTATTCATTCCCAAAGGGAACACATGTGTACGGGCACCCACACAAACATAGATATAGGCAGTCAGTAATACATTTGGCTGTACTCTGTAGACATAATGATAATTTATTCAGTTTACTGTCACCTGTCAGTGTAATTGAGATTTGCTTGCCACTGACCACCCATACTGTCTGTCTGACTGAGTCCCAAGGGTAAAAACAGTGATTGTGGATGCAGCTAGATACAGTAATTCAAATAGATAGCTACTTATTAAAAATGGTATACATGTTCAATACATGCATACAAGAATAGGTTTCCAGGCATACATTAATGACTGTGGATTGTGGAATGACACTATAATTTCAGTGGATGGCTGCAGAGAAAAATGCATGCATACAAACATGATTACATTAACAAAAAATGTCCATACACACCTATGTACACATGTAGAGAAAGAATAATAGCTAGAATTTTAATAATTCAGCACAGTGACACAAATATACATTGACAGATGTTATGCAAATGAATAAACAACACTTCCCGTCTCTGTCAGATCTAGGCTAGACATGTAAACATGGCAACTTCCATGGCAACAAGGGGAAGTTATTGTTGTGGAATCTGAAATGATCTACAGTAATTTCACCAATGATGTAATTCCCAGTGGAGTGTAGTAAATGGAAAGCATTGCATTAAGGTCACATAGTGGTGGAGCCCATTCTTTAAGTTGATTTGCAAATACCTTTAATAACAGATAAATATGCTTGAAAATATGTGTAGCTCCATTCGTTTCACCACCAGTACTATTACTGTGCAACTGACCTGTAGAGCAAACCTGTCTTGTTTTACTTCCTTTCTTGGCCCCTCTCCTCTTACTTCTGTCCAATTTCAAGAACCCTTTTTTTCTCTCACTTTCTCCTCTATTTCTTATTTTCCCATCACCCCTTCTCTCTCCCTTCTCTAATTTAGCTCAATGACGGATCCCCACCTGCCTCTGATAATAAGATACTCCCACCGGCCTTCGAGACTCATTCCCCCAGCATCCATCACCCCCCGAGTCACATTACTGCCCTTTACAAGCACCAGGATGTTTTTCTCCTTAATTGTAGCCGTATACATACCTCACCCCCCAGTAATAATAAATGGCCTTGTCCTCCATTATGGCCATTAGGGAACTCACACTGAGAGTAGCATGCCGCCCACAGTGAGGAGGGCTTGTTTGGCGTCGGGTGTTGTAGCCAAGGAGTGGAAGAATGTCCCTGCATTCTGGAAACACGTTAGGTCATTCAATACCTTGACTAAGAGGGTGCTGCAAAGATGTGTTCTCTCTCTTTCAGTTCATCTCTTGCTTTGTTTCTTCCTCACTGTTCTAGGCAAATACCAGGTTGGAGAGGAGAAGAGCAAAGGAAAGACTCACCCTCCATGGAGTGAGCAACATTATACTGTATGTCTGCAACCAGATGTCTCAGACGGCGAGCCAGTTTCTATCCAATAATATAATAGTACCAACTCTGGTCAGGAGATGGCAGTATGTTCCCATCATATAGCAAACGCCATGCCTTATACTGTAATAGAAAAGCAGGGATGCTTCACAAAAACATTAGATTAGATGCACAGCAGGGCTTGAATGAAAAGGTAGAGGTTGAATGACTGACTATCTGAAAGCCTATGCGCTTCAATGTTCTGGCATTTAGCCTATACGGTGTTGGGACTCTGATAATACAAACATTTTGAGATGTCAAAAAAATTAAGAAATTACAGAAAACCTGACAGTTTGATTTTATGTGGTGATGTTGCATTTTACATTTTAGACTTTTTTCTCCATAACTCATTGTGCATTAAGCCAACAATTGAAAATGTTTTTGAAGAGCTGAGCACACAGCAGCACCCTGCTATCTCTAATTGTTAGACCTTTAATAAATTAATAGACCTGACATATTTTTTAGTTTTGCTGTTTTCTTCCTTTGCACATGTAGTGGATGGAAATTTATGAATGAGGCCACTGTGAGAAGAGCAGCAACAGTAGATGTCTGTGGTGTCTTCATTCTCCCACTGAAATCAACTCTGTTGTTGTGATGCTGAAAACGAATGATGTCATCCTCTCCTGTGAAGAGCAAACAGGTGCAGGCTTGGATGTAGAGTCGCTGCATATTATGTTGCACTTACTGTTTATTGATAACACTTCTGTCAGATAAAATCCAATTCCAAGGTGTCTTTATGTGGAGGCGGTAATTAACCATAATTTTGTTAATAATCAGTAGCCTGGAGGAATCTCTTATCCAGCATATTTTAGCTTAGATGATCAATCTTTGTTTTTTTTAGTGACCCTAGAAGCACATTGAAATATTGAATTGCACTGGATTCATCACATCAATATTAGTAACTACTTTTCTTCCTGTGGTTCCTGGGTATTGTTTTGCGAATATTCTTTTGCAAGGTTTTTCTTTATCATCTTACAAAATATGGATTCTTTTCAAAAGCTGACTTTTATGCAAAAAGACTCAACTCCAACTCACAGTACTTGATATTGTGTCCTTGTCCCTTTTTCTCTTAAACAACACCCACAATCTCTATATAGATTGATTTCATGTGTTACACTGAGACATTTCATCTCTTTTTCAGCAGTCTGCTGTCATGTCTGCCGCTGCATGTCCCTGATACCAACAGACCCATTTACAGATGGCAACACAAGAAACAGACAAGGAAATCATTACGGACAGATTCATAAATATCGGCTGCTCTGTTTCTTTTAATGGTCAGGAGTCAGAAGTTTAAGATATGGGAGTCCTGGAGCTAAAAGACTCAAGGATAGATCAATGTCAGTCGTCAGGGGGAATGAAAGCCAGTCTGGTGGAAAAAGGGGAAAGAAGGAAGGAGCTTCAGGCACTGAAAAGTCATATCATAGAGTCGTCAGGGTGGGCTGTGGTGGTTTCAAATCATGAATTCTTTAATGTACTAAGTCCAAATGGTCCCCTGTGCCCCTGCAGTGCCTTGCCTGGCAGTCTGAAAATAATTGAGGACTTGAGCTATAGAGCAAAGGGAGGGGTGAGTAAAGAGAGGGAGTTAGGATGCGGGACAGAGAGAAGAAGGAAGAGGGAGAATGAGAGAGTGAATAAATGACAGAAAGAGAGAGATGGAGACTCTGCTTTTTACAAAAATTACCTTACCTTTACACTTACACAGCTCTCTTGTGACTCAGGGGCCGTCATTTGTTCGGTCCTCCTGCCCCTGTATCACTCATACTGATGATGAAGCTTTGGTGGAAGGTGGAAGGTAATCTAGTGGCATTTCAGGGAATGGACCTCAGAGGAATACTTCTTTCATCTGAGGTCATTAATCGTAACGTCCAATCACCTCACTCATAGATCAATAGCACAGTCCTGTGCTAAAAATGAAGGCATGAAAAGTGGTGCTGAAGTATAATACATGTGGTATTTGTTCCCCCTCAGCAAGTTTACAGCTGGTTGAGTCAGTGAGTTGGTGCTGTGTGGCCTTTCAGATCATAATGAATGAGCTGATCTAGAGGTTTGTTTGCTTAGGCTGTGATTAAGGACTCAAAACTGCTTGCATGTCAACTTTTGATAAATCTAAATTGAAAATTGTTTGTGTGTGAAGTAGTTTCCTTTTTACTTTTAGCAAAAGACTGTTTTCAGTGTCCCTGAAAAGCGTGTAATGCCGTTTGTTTAATAATGAAAACTGCTGCAAGGCTGCTGCAGTAAAACTGGGGTTTTAAAACCAAGGTTAAAAACATTGCTCTGGGCAGCAATTCTCGATCAGCGCTGTTTGGGAACCTTCATAATTGCCTTTCCTGGTTTCTCAGTTCAGTGGCCACTAACTCTCTTAGCAGGTTGGGTGTTCATTAGAAGTCCTCATTCAGTAGTTAGAAGGGATATGAGTTTTCAGCCAGCCCATTAAAGGCCAAATGTCACCAATTTAACTGTGTGCAAGGCTCATAAAAGAAGTCATGCATGCTATTGATGTTCAGTACCTTTCCATTCTTCATAACGAGCTGCCTGCACAGAACTGCATTGTGTAGAATGGATATCTCTGACTTTAAATGGAGGAATAATGAGCATGTCTATACCATTACAATTGTGTTTCTGTCTGCTCTAGATAGATAATTATTTTAACTCTTGTTTGTCGGATGAGCTCTGACTTGGTTAGGAAAGATATTGCACCAATTTATATTTTTTTAAGGTATAAATATCCATTATCCGGGGTAGCAGCATAACGCTTTGTGCTGTATAGAACAATTATTGATTTGAGTGTTTATTGTGTATATCTAGAACATTTATTTCTTTATAATAACATTATCAGAAATGTTTTCACTGTTCGCTGTTAACTACTTGATACTGTAATAATGTTTGGGTCCAGGGTTGCAAAGTTCTGCAAAATCATAACGAAATGATTCTACTGCCATGCTAGCGGCTCTGTTAGCTAAATGCTAACATCAGCATGCTAATGCTAAGATGGTATAATGCCCACCACCAATTAGAAATTAAACAGAAAGTACAGCTGGAGCTGATGGGAATATTATTAGTTTTGCAGGTATTTAGTCATAAACCAAAGTATTAGACATTTTAAACTGATGACGGTGCTAGAGGAAAAGTTAGGTATGTATCACAATTCCTGAGGGGAATATGAATGTTTGTGCTAAATTCCAGAGCATTTCATCCTGTAGTTGTTCAGATATTTACTCAAATCCACAAACATTAGCCTCATGATGATACTAGAGGAAAAGTCACATGATCACAAAGTCTTAAGGATACATGTTCAGGGAACTATGAATTCCCTTATTTTTCTCTCTCTTTTTTTTGCCAATCAATTTTGTAGATGTTTAGATATTTCGCTGGATAAATGAAAACTTTTACCTTCTGGTGGCGCTAGAGAAAACATCAGGGTATCCCCAGTGCGAAATGTACAAAATTTCAAATGTACTTTTTAAGATATTTCAGTCTGGACCAAAGCAGTGGGCTGACTGACTGACCGACATGCTAGACGCATGTCAAATGACGTTGATTTTGTCTTTGGTTTTAAGTCTTCCAATCTGCTGCGATAGTGTAGAGCATATTACAACATCAACCCAAATGCACTTGTGTTCAACATGAGGGAACAAATAACCCACATCAGCAGGCGTCTCAACATACCCACGAGGGGAGAAAGAAAGAAAGGGATTGGGTTATTCCAAAGATGAATGTGCCTTGCAGCTTTTGGGCACACAACACAAAACCAGCGAAAGGGAACATCGGCATCATTTGATGAGGCATTCCAAATGTCTCGAGGGGACTGAATTGCCAAGGGCTAAATGACAAATATATGTTGTTGGTGGTAGAGCGTGATTCTGCTGGCTGCCCTGAGGTGCTCTTTGGCTGGCAGCCCTATTTCATTTGTCCTTGAAGATGTTGGCTGAAAATGTTGTCATCTGCTTGGGTTGTCTTTTGTGCCTAGTTTGTGTGTGTACAGTACCTAGCCTAAATCTCTCTTCTCTTGGTCTTGGACTTGTGAGTCTCACTTTCCTGCTATCTTTGGCTCGACTCGCCTTTG
Organism: Micropterus salmoides; assembly: GCF_014851395.1. Classification (NCBI taxonomy): domain Eukaryota; kingdom Metazoa; phylum Chordata; class Actinopteri; order Centrarchiformes; family Centrarchidae; genus Micropterus; species Micropterus salmoides. The sequence continues at coordinate 23,136,110 of NW_024040152.1, read as the reverse complement.
TTTGGGTTTCCATTGTAGAAATGTTGTACCTGTACCTGCTTCCAGGTACTTTTCTTCATATCACCTCACTTTCGTCGAGGTTCCAAGCAAGCTGAGGGATACTAAAATGTAACGTGAAAACACAGCAGAATGCTGGTTGGTCAAAGAGAATATTCACTATTCACTGCATCATCATTGCTGCACCAGACAGAGGCCAGCAACAGAAAGTTTTATATTTTACAGTTTTCGTATGGAATTTCATCACTAAATCCACTTCTGAGAAGTTTTGAGGTGAGAAATCAGCTGTGTAGATTTCAAATATTTACAGTTTCACGAGAAGTGATGGCGGAACAAAACTGTGCTTGAATATTTTCGGAGTTGAGGAGCTCCGCAAGTGGCTGTGGGGGATGCCTGTGTCAACCCGCGGGAGGAGTGTGTGAGGCCGGCCAGCCGCCCGCTTACTATCTCTGGGTACTATCTGCAATGGAAAATGGAGCAGGGCCAAGTAGAGTCGAGTCTATCGATTTGCGCTATGGTGGCAAGGCAGCATAGATCATCAGAACACCGGCAACAGTTCAACATTTAGTCCTAATGGTAAGATGTGGAACAATGATGTTGTGTGGTAGTGGACTTGTACCATCTGCTAGGTTATGGTCGTAGTCTGAAGCGGCTTTGATTTGGATCACACTACCTTGTTTCTTACGACCCGCCCTTCTCTGCTTCTGATTAGCTAGTAGTCCTTACCTGGGAACTATGCAACTCCCTACAAAGATTTTGTACAAGATGCATCACTCTGTAGCTCAAGAGCGGAGCGTATAACACATAGGGTAATAAGAGGAGCTGCAGCAATGTGCAGTATGAGAAAAATATGGTGTTTTTTGAAAATTAAACCATGTAAACCTGTTCTGGTACAACCCCTAATTAAGATTTTGAACCTGAAAATGAGCATAATACCACCTCTTTAAATCTTCTTGTGTATGCTGTAGTTATAGAACAGAATCTGCAAAAATACAATGATATACAGTCAAAGGCCATACTATAAACTTTTTGGGGGGTGGGGGGGTTAACTCTTTTAGTCTTCAAGTTTAAGGGTTCTACAGATATCCAATGAAATTCTTATGAAACAGTTTTAGAATAATGTAATACAGCTGCCTACACACATAAAACCTACCATTTTTATAAACTGCACCTTCTATACTGTGCAAGACATTGTTCCCATTTCAAAGTTTAATAATTCAAAAAGACTCACACTTGGAAAATGCACAGAAATGAATAATTCTACATCAGGAGACTTACGTACGCCTTTCTTTTCTTTATCTATATGCCTGAATTATTGATATAAGTCTCAGAGAATTTCTTCTCTGTGCACAAAGTGGATTATCTATGCATATGCCTAAAGACAAAACAACATTGTAAAAACCTCCATCACAGAGTGAAAGTGAGAGAGATGAAGTTTGAATATTTACAGTCAGTTAATGACGTTTCCATTCTGTGGGGCTGTCAGAAATAACAAAGCCTTGCATTTACCCTCTGCATCTGCTTAAGTCTCTTTTCCTCCTCCCTGTGCCCCAAGTGGCTCAGAAATCCTACTTTATAGCAGAGAGGTGTCAGAATTTTAAACAGGCCCCGTCTTTATCCCCTGCTTCCCTGAGCTCTTTCCCTTTAATTCCTGGAAGACTAGGCCGCGGTCGCCTTTTAACCCTCACCTGCTCCTCTGCTAGAATAATGTTGGCTTCTCTCTTCTCTGTTCTGTGGGGGAGTAGGGGGTGGGGGATGATGGAGAGAGGGGGAAAGGGGAGGTATGAGGGAGAGGAGAGTGTTCCAGACAGAAGAGAGAGATAGGGTTAAGGTGGGCGAGAAAGGGTGGGAGGTGTGTGTATGTGTGTGTGTTTGTGTGAGGTGGGGAGTGTCTGCAAGAGACAGCAAGTAAAAAAAAAAAGGAAAGGAAAAATGGAAAATACTGGCGGAGGTAGAGAAAGGAGGCATGGACAGACAGTAAAGGCTGGAGTTATATTATTCTCTGGTGGGACGCTGACTAGCCATTTATCATGCCTCAGTGTGAAAAAATAAAGAGGGAAGAAGGGACGGTAGAGGTTTTTTTTTTTCATCTCGTCAGACAAACCTGATGACAAAGCACTATCCACAAACAAGGTAACTTCCCCATTGTGAAATTGGAACAACTCTATACAAAGCCAAAATAAGGGGCGATGATTGGCCTACATTTGGGGGGAAATAGATGTTTCCCTTTGTCCTCACAACAGTAGGTGCACTTGGTTGTATGAGGGAGTGATATGAACCTGGATTATTTAGTATTTACCATCTAAATATCCATTCATACAATATCGTGTTTAAATTTAAACACATTTTACATAATCTTCACTCAATCAAACAAAACCTCTTCTGTTCAGCAATCCAATCATGTCAAGATTTATTCTGATCTCGACACGTGTTGAGAAGGAATATTAATATTAATAATAATATGATATAAATATTATTATACCTGATACATTTTCCAAAACACAAGACATTTAAACTTAGCTTTGCCGAGAATGTGCTTGGCACTAAAAGGAATACATTTGCTAGAAGTTTCCAAATGAATTGTCTATAAATGACATTCTGCTGTATGAGTAATTGCCTGCAATTCACTCCCCTTTGAGTAAATCTCATGTGTGAAGTCAACGCTGTTAATTAGACCTGTTTTTATGTTCAGGGAACCAGCTGAGCCTGCCTCCTTCTCTTTCTCTCCCTCTCTCGCTCTCTTTCTCTCTCTAGCATTTGTACTTAATTACTGAGGGACTGCTGTCTGCACCAGCGAGGCATAACAAAGAGATGTAATGCCATTAGCAACTACCAAAAAAAAAAAAAGAAAAGAAAGGAGAGAAATTTAATCATTTCTCTTATTCTCATGTCTTAAGAGAGTAGAGTGGTTAAGATACACTTTGTAACTAGTGATATTTCCCTGTGTCTCGTATTAGGACTGATCATTACATTACCTTAAAATGGTTTAGTCTGATTGATGTACTTTATGTATTAAATGTGTATAGTTTATAGTTTACAGCTATAAATCTTTGGCATACTATTTTTTCAGAGGTTTGAAGATAAAATCAATCAAAGAAACATGTGTCAATGTGTTAATGATATGTTGATGTTGATACAGTGGTCTGTCTACAACAAAGTTCTCTTAGCTGCAAATAATGTGTGGCAATATTTTCATATAAGATTAGATGTTGCTAACTGAGAGGAAGACGTGTACATGTGGACAATGATGTTCACAAAAGGATGTGGTTGGTTTCAGTTATAACATAGATGACAATATCTAGCACTGAGAAAACACCCTTCTTTCTGACATTAAGTATGATTAGTGAAAGTAATGTTTTAATTATAATGATGTAATGTGCAAAGCAGAGAGACTGACGTTATGCGCACAATGACACATACTGGGTGTTGAAAATTGGATTTACACCGCAGCGGTTGGTTCCATTTGTTGTTCAAAAAGCAGTGAGCAATAGTGCGGATATTGAGTGGCAAGATAAAGTGCGCACCCGCACATACACCCTCTATGCACACGCACACTCCCACATACACACAAGCTGAGAGGAAGTTTTACAGGTTTTGACACTTTTGATTGCGTTTGACACAGCAGAAGTCCACAGGACATGTAACGTGGAATTTATCCATTGATTACAGGCCCCTGTCCCAGGTTTTTATATCAAGTGAATTGAATCAGAAATGGCTTTGCTAAGCTCTGCAATACCTGAGGTTATGAGAGAGATTCCATAATTTAATGCAGCCATAACTGCTCGAACAGCAAAAGCAAAGGCAATCATGTAGTTGGAACTGTAGTTGGATATTTGGGTGACTCAGTTCCCAGAGGTCCACTGCAATAGCTTGTAGATTACATTAATTGCATTGATTTCTGAAAGATCATAGTTTTCTTTATTACATCTAGGTAGCTCTAATGTGATTTCCTACATTTAAGAACAAATATCGGATGTCATTATTACTCATTAAACAATCTGATCTCTATCTGATCTGGGATTTACATTGCAACTGACAGCTTATATTCTTTCTTCTATATTCTTATTCTATATTCTTTGTGTTATTTCCCAGTCAAAATGAATGTGACTATATATATTATCTAGTGCATCCTACAAAATACATACCAAATATATACCAGTGTGTTATAAATTGTGACAACCAGTCTTTAGACATAATAAAACATTTGGCTCAAAAAGACCCCACAAAAAAACCCCTAAATGACTGATTACAACATTTTGTGCTGCTAACTGTATGTATTTTAAATATCAACTGACAATATGCTATTTCATTTTTTCTGTTTGGTGCATTTTTATACATCTATAATATTTTTATTTATTATTTATTGCACCTCTTTTCTTTGTTAATAGCAAACCTGAGGTTTAAACTCTTCAAAGGCTTAGTGGCTCATGATCAGATGTTTAAAGGCTTTTGCTAAGTAACATAGCTGGTACCAACTACATCCTGTATGCTGTAGTTCACCTCTGTAGTTCACCTTTGGATAAAGCTAAATTAAATAAGAAATAAATAAACTCACTTTTTTCTGGAGATCTTCAGAGTGAGCTGTAATGAGCAGGTGGTGAGGATACTCACAATGCCCCAGGTGAGCTCCTAGTGTTGGAGTTTGTCCAATGTGAGAAGGTCACCTCAATGCTAATGCATGTTGCGGGTTCCTATTAAACACACCTCTGGACTCCAAACTGTAATTCTACAATTAACATTCACTGTTCACATTGGCAAGGAGAAAACAGTAAATACTAAACCTACCTGTATATGCTTTGATTCCTCTATTTCGGTGTCCCCACCATTAATTTTATTTTTAGCAGGTGTGCTGGATCAGATGGCTGCGGAACAGACATGGTAAAGCTAAACACATAGTGAGGATCATAGTTCTGTCTTCAGTGAGCAAAGGAAGGGACTCTCTCTTGGGTGAGGGTCATCTATTTCAGGTCTGAGGTCATAGTTCTTTGTAGGGAAAAGGTGTATACTCACCCTCTGGGTCGAGGGTGAGTTGCTGCCAAAGACTTTAGCTATCTCTATATAGGCAATAAAGGGGTTTTAATCACCTGGGTCTGGTGAGTCTTGTACACTGCAAAGTCTTCAACAATCCGCTCTAGGTTCAACTTCTTTGCTTGATCATTCTCAGTTAATATTATAACCAGTCCTCTAAGCCTGTCTGTCCCAATTTAACCAGTCCACCTCTCTGTCCAACTGGGCTTCAGAATGTTTTCAAACATACTGTGCTCCACACAGTGACTGAAATAGTCAGAAACAGCCTTACACACCTCATTGAAGGTGAGCAGCAATGTGGCAGATGTAGAAATCATTATGTCAATGTTTAGCATTTAACCAAACCTAGCATGCATGCAACAACTTGAGTGCATTTGATTTTAGTCCCTTGGCATACTTGGCATGGAGTGCAATTCAATATTTAAAATTCCAACATTGCTGCAGAGTGTATACAATAGATGCTATAGCCCCATTAAGCACAGAAGATGCTAACGCCAAGCTCAACAGGCTAACCTGCAAAATAAACAGTAAAGCAACATATAAATGACAAAACTTACAGTTTCCAGGTTTGAAGTTATTATCGATCTATCCTTGAGCTTCAGTTTTGAAGCAAATTCTGCTGTGAACCGGCCCTCGTTGAGAAAGCAGTCTGAAGTGAAATGGTTAACTTAGTGCACACATGTAAGAGTTGTCCAGTTGTTGTTGGGATATTTCTATTAAATGTAAAGTTAATCCACTGGGTCCCCACTTCCTCAGATGGTGTGAGTAGATGACCTTTGTGTTGGTTCTTGTGGCCATAAGCACAGAAATAGCTCTGCTTTGCTCACTTCCACATCTTTGTGTTACCAGTATCAGCGTTTGCAAGGAAATATGATCGTCAGACAGTGGGGTAGATTCACTATGTATTCACTCTTTGATTGGATTCAAATGTAAATGTCCTTCCCGTTTTGTTGTCCTGCTTTATTTTAACTAATGTCCTAGGGTGGACGGGCATGATTGAAATTTCTTTTTACTGTAAGTGCTGCAATACAGGAGCATTTGTGGTGATACAGTGATTAAACTTAAAACTTTAAAAGAATGTGGTACAGGGGTGTAAAATCGGGAGCCAGTTAGCCCCTACTTCTGGCTCCCATGGTTGTAGCTACTGTTCATGAACCGCCAGGCCTGTCCGGGTGATACTGCACGCATCCCCCTCCAAATGAAACTCTGCTCTGCTCTGCTCTGCTCAGCCGCAGACACATCAGCAGCTTCATAGACAGGCAGATAGACCAGCAGCTTCTTCTCTGCTACACCTGCTGATTTATCGCCTTTCTTTAGTTCCATTCTCAGATGGTTTATCACATTCCAGAGCTGACTTTTTTCCCGAATACTAATGAGCAACTTTTCATATTATTATTTGTTTTTTGCCAAATAACGTGTCTGGGCTCACCCTTCAGGATAAGGTGAGGATTTGATAGGCATTTGATCAGTATGCCTCTCTAAAGCACTCAAGGAAACCCCAGGGCAGACCAAGAACACATTGGAGAGATTATACATCCCAGGAAGCCTGGGGACACCTCATGAGCTGAGAGATGTATGGGGCTGTAACACAGATTGTACCATAAAAACCACAATTGTAGACCTATCACATATCACCCTTACTCTCTCTCTCTCTCTCTCTCTCTCTCTCTCAGTATTTGATAATCCTTTATTAACCATCAAATAAGGAATAATTGCCTAAAATTAAAGGCTCAATCGTTAATTTTTTTATCATATTAAATGTCCAGTGTAATATTTCTGAGGATCTATTGAAAGAAATGAAATATGAGATCCATAACTATGTTTTCAGCGGTGTGTAAAGACCTTACACAATAAACCATTATGTTTTTATTTCCTTAGAATGAGCTATTTATATCTACATAACCACAGGCACCCCCTTCCATGGACATCACCAAGTTGCATCATCATTTTTCTGCTGTAGCTGAAAACGGACAAACAGCGCTACAGAGCATGTTTTGTCACTACATTCTACTTGTTCTATTTCTTGTAGAATTCAGGCAGTGCAGACACTGATCACAATGTTGAATATGTAGAAGAAGAATATGTTGTAATAATATACAGCAGGGGTCGGCAAATAAGTTTTGCATCTGAGCAATATTTTCAACCATTAGATGGTGGATGAGAATATAACACATAATATTGACTTACATCAACATGTTGTTTGGTTACCTCTGATGGCAAGGTGTAGGACTAGTGGGAATCAAAGACAAGGGTCTAATCCACTGCCCCATCGCAACCTCTCTATAATAATTATTATTTTGTATTCATTTTTACCAAACTTCAACAGCTAAATGTGCAACATGAAACATGAAATAATTGAGTCTATAACTAAATAATGTAACTACTAACTTTCAAATGAATTCAGTTGAAGTTAATAGATGATTTTTAATGAATAAAAGACAGCAGCAAAGGTTGCTGCCTGTTTAAGACCTGGTGGCCTGACTGTTTAAGAAACAGCTGATCAGTCTCTATCTGTTGGAAACTGTAGGAAAAAGTTTGACATTTCAACTCTGGCAGCAGACAGGCATGTGCATGAGACGCGACCGACCGCGCCAGTTTAATGGAACAGTCACACAGAAGCCGTTGCCATGGTTACCTCGCGGAGCGCTTGTTTGCCTGTCTGTTGATGAGGAGCGCGGAGCGACCTGTGTGAATATAATTTATATAGCCTAAACCTTGTCACAACCATTCACAAGAAATTAATTAATAACGTGCCAAAACCTTTCACATAAGGACGACTTAAAAAGCAACCATTCACACAGCAAAGTGTGTAGGCTACATGAACAACAAGCAATAATCAAAACATTCCCAATTAATCTGATCCTTATTGTCAACTCAGTGTTGGGCAAGTTACTCAGAAATAATATTACCTACTAGTTACTTAGCATAAGCTATAGACCTACTCCTTAAAAAAGTAATATTAGCTACTCTACTTAGGCCCACTACCTATTATAACACCACTCTCTCCCGATGAGTCCAAGCATCACTGGCAGCAGCATATGGAGTTTCTCTCTGAGTTTCACGTTGCTGTGTTGCTTTAGCTGATGCTTCAATTAGCCAAAGTATAAATGTAGAACTGTTTGCAGTACACGTTACGTACCACTGATGCGCGAGAGCGCCTGTGGTACATACTGCGCAGGTGTGGAATTGGCAGCTGAGCGTAAACAAACATCCTTGATACATGATACTTGATACAAAACTTTATACACGTCAACCTAGATCCTTTCCATTTCACTAGGTCAGGTCCTGTACCCCCGCCCCGCTTCTTTTTTTATTTATTACATTGTGTATCCCTTGTCAATGTTTATATAAACTTTAATGCATGGTTTATAATGGACTGTGGTGCAGAAACAGTGACAATGTTACGCACTCTTTGCTTATATTTTCCATGTTATCTGTCAGTGGCCAAGTCACAATAACATGGTTTTACCGAATAATTAAGTAAATATAATTTCTTAATAAATATACCTAAAGAAACCTCATTTCTTGACGGGCTACTCTCTGCAACTGTCCTATACTCTTTGAAAGGTGTCTGTAATCTTACCTGTGCATGTGTCTATCTATTATGCTGAGTTGGCTGTGCTAACCCACGCTGCGGATTGGCTGTGCGAGGAAGGAAGGTCCCGCCTACTTCCTGGGTTCCTGTGACCATGACACTGATTAGTGCGGCACGCTGCCGCTGGCCTATCAAGGAGCGCCAGCGAAGACCACGGCCTGTTTAACTGACCTTTCATGCACCCACAGTAGTGTGTTAGTTTCCACTAGGTTCAAGGTTGCTGTGCGCCTTGTTTTTGTTTTTGCAAACGCACTTTTTTTGGTTTTTGGTTTTTGGTTTACCCTTTTATTTTTATACACCTGTTTATGTTTATGTCCCGACACCCCTAGACACCTCGGGACATAACAAAGGGTAGGGGGCAGTGGTAGACAGGACAGGTTGCAATTCACAAACCTCACCACTAGATGCCACTGAACCTTTAAGTCATATATGACTGAGGTGTTTGACAGAAAGGCTGATGTTGTGTCTTTAATGTGAGGAAAAAACAAATTATATGAGCCCAAAATACTGTAACAATGGAATCTCACACTGCAGATCATAAAAGATAAACCCAGTCAATGTGCATGTTTTAATGCCTGGATTTCTTTATTCACACCTTCATACAAACATACTCACACACATGCACCTAGGTAGTCAATTGCACACACGATTCAGCACGATGTAGTCAGAACATCAGAAATATCTCCTGATTTAATATGTCTGAACCTTTTGATTGATGGCCTTGACTTAAATAAAGCTGTTTCAGTTTAATAGGCGACATGCAAACTATATTGAAAGTAGGGATTCCATTGATTAGGCTCAGAAAGTGTTTGAAGCAAATTCCATTAGTCTCTATGTCCTATATAAAATGAGAGTCCCACCATGCATGACTGCATTTTGTACTTTCAAATGTGTGACAGATTTCCATTCATCAAATACTAAAATAATACAACCTGCCAAATGCAACTAAAGATCTCATGGCTCAAACTGAACACACCTTTTATAAATGGGCTTCAAGTGGTGATTATAAATTGTTTGCATACATGAATGGTTAGGTTGATTCTTGAGGATAATATTATTATCAACATTAAAACGTGGAGGCGAATGTTCATCTGTAAATGCTGATACTGTATATTGCTTAACATACACAAAAATAGCATCAATTATTAAGAATTCAATGCTATTTCTGACTAGCATCTTTTCAATTCAGCTTTAATGGCTTGAATGTAAAACAACAATATTGCCAAAGCTACAAATAAATTAAATGTTTTTTTTTTTTTAATTAAACAGACTTTTCATTGGCACAATTATGACTTGTGACTGTAACATTTCCTTAATTTTGACTGACACAAAGCATCAGATCTTAAAACATTTTACCAAATTACCAAATTACGAAACATCAGATTGTAAGTTGAGACCCCCTCACTTTTCCATGTTAATTGGAACACCTGCTGTTTAATATGTGCAGTGTTATTACAGATATTAAAAGTCTTAAAGGTTCAGTGTGTAATATTTCTGAGGATCTATTGAGAGAAATGCAATATAAGATCCATAACTATGTTTTCAGTGGTGTAAGAAGACCTTACATAATGAACCATTATGTTTTTATTACCTTAGAATGAGACATTTATATCTACATAACCGCCGGCACCCCCTGCTGTGGAGGTCGCTGTATTTTGTCGTCATGTTTTTACCGTAGGCAACAACAAACAAAGAGTGCTAGAGACTGCGTTTCGTCATCACAGCGTTCTTCTTCTGCTTGTGTAAATCCGGTGGTGTAGACGCCCGTCACTACATTGAATACGTACAAAGAAGAAGAAGAGGGAATAATAATAATATTAATAGTAATATACTGTCTCCGAGTAGTCTTCTGGTTTATTATAAGTAAGAAGAGAAGTGACATTTGGACAAATGAAGGAGCACACGTGTTATTTAGCAGGAGAGCCGACAGCCAGACGGCGTCGGGACAGACAGCTGACGGCAGAAATCACGGATTTTGTGGATTTTCCCAGATGGAAGGCTATAACGTTAATGTGGGACAGATGTTTTGAAAGCGGTGCTGGAGTTGTCTGTTTTCTGCTGGACAGGTAATTAACTTTGTTTGTCAGACTTTAGCGATGCAAATGAAAACTGTTGTTTGATAGCTTTAGCTAGAAGCTGGCCATAATCACAAGAGAGCCGTGACATGTTTCCCCTGTCAGCGGTGTGAAAGTTAATTGGCAATAAAACCATAACGTTAGCTTAGAGCATGGAAGAATCAGCCAGCTAAACTTTTACTGACTGGTAGAAAAAAATGTATTGTTAGTTGGATTGCTTTATTCTCCAGCGCTATGCTTTGGCTTGTGGTGTTATGTTAGTTGGATTAATTTCATGTAGTTACTCTCTCTCTCTCTCCAGCGCTCTGTTTTTGGCTTTGTATGTTACTTCATGAGAATCAGCTGATCGCTTATTGGTAATAAAACTGCAGCTTCCAGCATCGAAGCTCAGATCAGCCGGCTAAACTTTTACTGCGCTGGTAGAAAAAATATGTAGTTGGATTGTAACTTCTTGTAGTTTTTGGAAAACATGTATTTCTTTTTACTGCTATTGGTGATGTTTAACAAGACCATGTGCCAATCAAGTGACCAATAACAAATACTTTCCGAATTTGCATTAAAAAAACTTATTGGATATTGCGTCCCTTTTTTATTGCGTTGCCTTTGTAAACTTCATGTATTATGTTGTTTATAATGGACTATGGTGCAGAAACAGTGAGGCTTACATTGTTCTGGTATTTGTCAGTGGTCATACTGGATGCACTAGATGTGATAGTTTAGTTTAGTTTAGTAATTTCTTAATTTTCATTTTCTTCTATGTTAGTCCAGATGAGCCAAACCCCCCAAGATGTGTATTACAAAAATAATGTATTACAGGAGTATGAGACATCATGTAGCACTTCATTTCTTCATGTGGCTGTAGTTTATTAATGAAAAAGTAACAATAATATTAAAAAAAACATACGGTTTTAAATAATTTATATAATTTCTTAATATATCTAAAGAAACCTCATTTCTTGACTGGCAATCTCTTTTATGTCATAGATGACATCTTTGTCCTGTCTCAGGCACCGTAGCTATACCGCTCGCTAGAGTAGGGGAGGGGAGGGGGTGTAATTCGCAACCCTCACCACTAGATGTCGCTAGAACTTACACACTGAACCTTTAAATCAATTTTGCAGCAGAACTCAGCGTCACAGTGAAAAAGAAATATACTTAAGTAGCACTTTTTTTGGATGCACTTATTACATTTTAATTGTACTATTATTAAATATGTTATTTTGGAACAACTTAAAGTATGTTAAGTGTCATTTTAGAAATACTTAAAGTCAACTTTAAGATAATTGCAATATATTTTAATATATTTAGTTGTGTTAAAATGGACCTCTTTTAAGTGTAATTTAAATATACTTCTTTAAATTTAACTTAAAATGCCCTTTTGTGCTATATTTGAAGAACAGTTTAAATATATTTTAAATGTGTTCCCTGAACATTTTTATTAGCATTTCAGCATATTTAATTTATTACTAGTATACTTCAAGAGCCACTATTAATATCTTGGGAAGCTTCTTTATGAAACCATTCAGTATGAGAATAATTCATTATTAATGCATTAAAAATATCTTGCAAAATGCACTTTTAGCATAATAATAAAAATCAGTAACAAGTATATTTACATTATGATTTAAAGTATGCTTATTTCTATATGTTGTTGTTTAAGTTAACAACATGTGCTGCTTCCTTCTTGGCCAGGTTACCCTTATGAAAGAGGTCTCTGATCTCAACTAGCTATTTACCTGATTTAAAAAAATTAAAAGAAAGAAAAGAAATGAAAAAAAAATGCTTTTGAAAAATACATTTTAATGTTAAAAAATATATTTTAAAAATCATACTTCTGGAAATCAGGCTGAAACGTGGCAATTACATAAATAATTACAATATTTTGCAGTAGCCTATACAATGAAGCATATTTGGCCTAAATATATTTTAGCCCACTAAAAGTGTAATTGTTTAACAATGTACACCTAAATAGTATTTACTAAGAGTTAAATAAATGTGTTTTAATAAATAGACTAAAATGTTGTGAAAAATATACTTTTATTTAAGCATATTTTTTAAAAGTTTAATTAAGTATATATTTACTACCAATTTATTCAAAGTATACTTTTGAGAAGTATGTTAAAGCTCAGGAGAATATATCTTTAATATACTTGTAGTAAGCATGTTAGGAGTATGAATGTACAATAAGCATACTATGTGAATTTCTAGTATATTTTCAGTGCCTTTAAGAGCACTTCTTTTTGACCTGGGCAATCACACCCATTCTGTCAAAAAAAAAAAAATTAATATAAGTTTCGGATTTGGTTAGGAAAGACAATTTGTCACTAAGAAAAAGAAGTTTGCAATGTTGCACCAAAATGCTGGTATTAGGAACGAGAAGTAACTGACAAAGTAGTCACTATAGTGTAGTTGAGGCTGGTTGAGGCAGTCCCGTTCCTGTTTTGACTGAGGCCCTCCTTCATGCTTTAAGTCAATTCTCCTTTATGAAACTGAGCCTGGGGACAAACAGAATAAATACATGGAGAAAAACAGAAAAACTAAGCCACTTTCCTCAGTAATGGTCTTGTTCTCCACAGTCATTCTACTATGCTATCAAAATCAAGTGGCAAATGTTACATGTATAAATATGTTTCTTTATTAAGTTACTTTCTCCCTGTCCCTTTAGATTGATTGTAAAGATGTTGGATTACATTCAAACTATAGAGAATAATAGCCTGATGACCTTCATATCCTTTTATCCAGATGTAACACAGCCCGTGAAAACAACATGTTAGTCAGCCTTCACGCTACAGCCTCTTCCTACAGGTAAAATCTGACAGTAAAGATCATATGATGAAGTGGGTCATGGTCAGTGCCTCCCGCTGATGGCTGGCCGCTGCTGTGTATGACATTAGCATGTATTCAAACACCTCATGTTTCATCAAGTAGGCATTAGTAAGGGTGACCTTTCACTCTAAACTAACAGGCATTTTGATTATCTAGATTGCATGATAATTACAGTAAGAATAAATGACTCCGCAAGAGTATTAAATCATACCCACATAATATGTCAATGGTGACCCATGTATTATCCTCATAACGCCATTAGCATTGTTGTAGTTTTAATGTATGGACTGTGATGTTTTTCAAATGTGCCATCAAGCTAGTAACCGAACGACACTAAACATTTACTAGATTTCTACTATTAATACAGAAGAAAGAACGTATTTGTTGGTGTCAGATAACTGGCCACAAATGACCACAATGAGGTAAATAGGATACATAATCAGACAGTGCTGAAGATTTCCCTTGCTATGCGAGTATGAAGCAGAATGTGCCAGTTCCAGTATGTTCAGCAATCAGGTGCATGTACCTCAACCTGTACTAAAGCTACACAGAATTACATTTTTCCCTGCTTACTTTAAGGATGCTCTGTCTGAGTGTTTGAGTGTGTGTGTGTGTGCGTGTGTGTGTGTCCCTGTTTGTGTCTGTCCAGTTTCAAGGCCACATGTCAGATGTATAATTTACTGGATGTTTTCAAGGCACAATGTATTCATTCAAATGCATTTCATTCAACCACACAATAAGTCCTTACAGACCGCAGTAGAGTACAGTCTTTTTTGGAACGGCTTTGAAATGTGTGTTTCCATTGTACATGTCCTTCCAGTTGAGTTAGGAACCTGATGAAACAGCAGTTCTTTGTACAGAGTTGTCACAGAAGGTGAGTGACGGAGTTTAGGGAGAACACACTTCTGCTTTACACACTTTATCTTACACATGACTGTCTGTATGTTGTGTATACACACACTAGGCTCTGTCATTCACTCTATATCCAAACTTCATCTGATCTTATAAGTCATCCTAAAAAGAAAAATGACTTATAACACTGCTTTTATATTGTAGAAGAATGGTGCATACTGCTATGTAGTTTAGTGGTCCAGTCATGAGTGAAAAAACATAAAACAACCACAGCTATGTATAGCCAATTTACTCACAGATTTATTAAAAATTAAACTTCAAAAAGAGCACTATTCTCATTCAGACTGGTAGCCTATGGCCCTGTAAAGACCCAATGTGTGTAGCATTGAGTGACGGTAAAAGGCATCCTTAGGAGGGTATCTTAAGGTCATCACCATCCCTCGCAGCTCACTGGAGCCATAAGTTGATAAATTCAGAGGGGCATTTGCCCTTCAAGCCGCACAATTTGCTAGCGGCCCTGCTTCTGTTAGGCCTGTCCTAATCTAATGCCAACTGTCTGCCTGTGAAGAAAAATGGAAAAATTGTTTGTGAAAAATGAACGTCAAACCCACAGCCCCTAATCAGAAATACGGTCAGCGGCGGCATTTATTGGGCCTGGGAGGATTTCTTATGTTTGGGCCTCTAAGGAGAAGTAAATGCAGGCAATTATAGATGAAGTGATTTAACATGCCAGCATTCCTTTTCTACATAAGTGGCTCATTGTAAAGAGCAGGCTAAGGGGCCGGGGCATGCTAAGCACCCTATAGCACTGCTGCTGTTATGACTCTGGCCACAGCAATAATTTTTGACAATGTCTTTAAATGGAATATGACATGGGATTTTTTTTAATTCTGTACCATATTTCTTGGCTGTAGACTGTGGAAGTAGCTAGGAGAGAAACTGAACATATGAACAGCTCCACTTTCAGCTGAAGAAAACCCTTTGTAACTGCTTACATTTGCCAGCAGACTCCATCTGTCCTCATCTGTGCATGCTTCAGAATGTCTACTGAAAAGAATCTAATTAATACAATATTTAGCCAAAGGAATCTAGACAGCATATTAAAGTTAGTCTCCCTTGCTGTTGCCATAATCATCCTTTAATTTCAAGTAAAAGCAATTTAATTTAGCTTAACATTTGAGTACTTACCCGGTGCATTTATGAGTGATTATTGACTAGTGTGTGCTTGTTGTTTTGTGTTGTTTTTTTTTTCCAAGAGTGAAGTCTCACAGCATGGCAGTACTGTAGCTTTGCCTCATGTCAGCTTTGGACATGCACAAACATACATGCAGACACACAGGGCAGGAAACAACACCAGAATAGCACACAATTGCAGACAGCCAAACACACTCACACAAGCACACACACACACACACACACACCCCTACACTATAACCTAACACCCCCATAAGCGCCTCTTCTGCATGCCTCTGCCATAACTAACTGGATTAGTCAGCCACAATCGATTTGGCACATGCTATCAAAACCAAACAGCCAATCTCCTCTCCCCCGTCCATTTCAGCACCCCACTCTTCCTTCCCCTCTCTCCCCCCTGCCTTTTGCTCCTTGCCTGCTTTCCTATCCCTTCCTTCACTCCATCTGTCCTCCCCTCCTCTCCTGCCGTCCCTCCTTTCTTCTTTCACTAGCGCTAGTGCCCCACTCCCCCTCTTTCCCCAATTCCCCATGCCTCATTTTCCTTTTGCCTTACTCCATCGTTTCCTCTTTTGTCCCAACTCAAACTATCAGTCCATGCAGCCACATTCTTGTTTTTAATCCCCCTTTAGTTTCTTGACTCCTCCTCTCCTTTCCTTTCCTCACTTCTTCCATTACTCCTTCCTCCTTCTTTAACATCCATGGATCCTTAGATCCCTTACTGTTTTTTTTCCTTCCTCCCTTCCACTCATTGTCCTCACAGACCTGTCCTCTCAACAGTCTCCTACCTTTTTAAAAACTTTTGCTCCCTCCCTCTTTTTCCCTTCCTGTCCTTCAACATGACTCTTTTGCTGTTCTCCATCCCTCCATGCCAGTGTGCCACTGCTCCTCTCCTCCTTGCCACACATTCATCCATCCTTTCTTTCACTTCAGCAGCCAAATCACTCTCTAACAGATGCCACACTCATTCAGTCGATATCCCTAGTGTATGGGTGTGTGTCTGCATGAGTGTCTGTTGTGTCTATGTAATTATGTACGTGTGGGCATGTGTGTGTCTCAGTGGAACAGGCCTGGCCAAGGCTAATTGCTGCCTCCTACCTGGTGGTGACAGGCCTAATCAAGGATGATGAGCTCACTGTTGGTCTCTCTCTCTCCCTTTCTCTCTCACTTACTCTGTCTTTCTCTCTCCCCCTCTTTTGGCAGAAAAATAGATAGACAGCCTCCAGTCCCCCATTATGGGTTGTTTTTGGAGAGGAGAAGAGGATGGAAGGATGATGGCGGGGTGGAGTGGGGGTGGAGGAAAGCAGAGGGAGAAAGAAGGACAAGGCTTTTCATTTCAGCTCTTTCCTCTTAAGGGGACAGCATGGGAGCAAAAATTGGCCAGAGTGCTTGAGGGGTGGAGGTACACAGGTTGCAGCACAATGGGCCTATTCACCTCCTCTCAAAAAGTGAAGAGGCCAAAATGATTGGATGAATGAATAAATGAATGAATAAATTTTGTTTCAGGGTGTTTTGGGGGCAAGGTGACGAGATGGGGTGTACATGCATGTGCAAGTGTGTGTTTGTGTGTGTGTCACTGGCTTGAAGGGTATGGCTAGCCAATATTCGTCTTGTGGTCCAAAACGGCTTGAATCTTGAATTAGAATAATGGCAGCAGGATCCTAACAGATATTTGTGTGTGTGTGTGTGTGTGTGTGTGTGTGTGTTTGTACATTGTGTGAGTGTATGTAAGTGTATGTATGAACCTGAGAAGCTAATATGGATGATGATATAACCAAAATAACCCAACAAATAACACAATTTCCAGGTTTGAATGAAGTCACACACAATCTCACCTTTGCTCTCTCTCATACAGATTCACATATTGTACATGCACCCCTATACACATAATTGCAGAAACGATCATGACGTGCATATATCGTATGCTACTTTATTCATGCTTTTGGGACATCTCTGTTCCCACACACTCATCACCTTCTCCATAAGAGTCAGAGTTCAAAGTCAGGTGCAGAACAATTTCTTGCTCAAGGTTCATATGACATGTTGAACCTGATCCTGTTTGAAGAATATTCAAGTGGGGACATAATGAGGGAAAAATGTGAAAATTAAATGATATCATTAAAAAAATAAGTTAACGGGAATGGACCCAAAAAAGTGTTCCCACATTTTCATTCATTAATGTTAAATACCTACTGCCTAATTCTTCAGCTTAACTTTTTACCACTCACAAGTTTATATAAATATATTTCACCAGTGTCTTTTGTAAGCTTCTCTATTAGTTTATTAGCTAATAGCTAAATATTATTAGTTTGTCAATTTATGTCATGTTGCATTTGAAAGACAACTCAGTGTTTTCTGGGTGTTTAAAAATGTTTAAAAAAAACATATATGCTACATATAATGATCAAAATGTGTGTATGTTCACGGGAAATTGTGGATAATGGACTTTCTGGTCTTAAAAATGATGTGGGGCAATAGTGATTTGTATTTTGCAGTGTCATGTGTGTCCCTCCAATTCATTTTCCATTCAGTCCATTTATACAATTATAGAGAATTACATCAGATTTTCTGGAAATCCTGGCCTTCAATTCTCCTAATGTTCAGAATAATAGAACATGATATGCTTATGCATGAGGCGTGATTACAAATCACTGAATGACTAATCAGAGATAATTTTTCTTCGCAGGTGCAGCATATCATGTTATGTTATACTAAATACCTTGTTTTAATCAGTTAGCTCTGTCCCTTTGATCTATCATGATTTTATTTGCACATAGACAAGACAAGAGTCATTGTTGGCCCTACAACACAAACACATGACAAAGACGGTTATGCATTATAAATAGACATAAAGTTGTACTCTGGTGGTGGTGGGTTGGGTGGATGATTGCCAGTTAAGCCCCTTTTCCACTGCATAGTACCAGCTCGACTCTGCTCGACTTTGTTTGGTTTTCTATTGTTGTACCTGTACCTGCTTCCAGGTACTTTTTTTCGCATCACCTCCATCGAGGTTACAAGAGAGCTGAAGCGATACTAAAATGTGACGTGAAAACATGGCAGACTACTGATTGGTCAGAGAGAATCGTCACTATTAACTGTGTCATCATTTAGCGCGCCTGACAGAGGCCAGCAACAGAAAGCCAGCTGCCCGCTCACAGAGCCTTCTGGTCCTACTGTCACAGAGACCGCTGCAGCAACAACAGCAGAGGAAAACAGCTGTAAGGTACATACCGCTTATCTGTCTTTACATTCTGAGGAATGTTGAAACGTTTTAACTTAAATCAAGAGACAGCTGTGTGTGAGTCGCTGGTGTGTGTGTCGCATTGAACATTACGCCGCAGCAGTTTGTGTGTGGTGTCGCTATGGCAAGCAGCTACACTGAAGGGTACTATCTCTGGGTACTATCTGCAATGGAAAACGGAGCACAGCCAACCCAAGTCAAGTACAGTTGAGGCGAGTCGAGGCGAGTCGAGCTGGTACTGGTAATGGAATTTTTTGTATGTGATGAAGCCTGTCAGGCCAAGCGAGAATCAGATCGACATCGAGCGACAATACAGGTTGACATTGGATAGGCATTTGGTTTATGGAGACCTTTGTTTTCAAAACAGAGTTGTTTTTAATCCTATTGGACAGGTAAGCTACAAGAAATGATGGTTTTTAGCTATGCTGAAACAAGTAATGGTAAACCCATTTATTATATTCAGTCTAACACACTAACCGTTTTCGTTTTCATCCAATAAATTCAGCTATGCTAACATTGCTGAGCCTCTGGCTATACACAATAGTTATTGAAAATTGATGTATAATATCGGCTTAATGCCATCTAGGTAGCGTTATCATGTAATGAAAAATATTACTATAAAATTGCAGTGGGAGTTTCAGCTCTCTCATTCAACATGCTTGAAAAATCTGAAACGTCACCACTAGAGCCCACTAAAAAACTACACATGGCCCCTTTAAAGACATGAGGGATTTCTGTGAAAATTTTTAAAAAGCAAGAATGAAAAATAACAAATACATTTAGTGAAAATCTGGAAACTTTAAAATGGAGCATTTACCATAAATGTGATAAATTCTGACACCCATCTCACCCAACAAATTCAGCCAGGTTGTTCATTTTATTAAATTCTCCAATATCTCATCCCCAACATCAAATCCTGGAGAAATCCCATTGCCATTTTTACGCACATTTTGCGAGTAAGATGTTTAGACCTTTAAAATGATAGCCATCAAAGCCTGTAGATCTTAAAGAAGTGGAGGCCTCCTGGTGCAAAGAAGAGTTTCATCATGATAGATTTGGCTGGAAGTTCTTAGTATATCTGTCAGGTGTGGTACTCTCTCTCTCTCTTTCTTTCTCAATTTCCCCCACTTGCTGTTGATCTCTCCTTCTCATATGCTGTTTCCTGTCTTTCTCTTCTATTCCTTCTCTTCCTCTCTCACACACTCTCTTTCTCTCTATCTCCACCCCCCCACCTCTCCCCCCACCACCTTCCATTTTCTTACATATCTCTTGCACGCTGGGCCAAGTACGGGCAGGATTTACATGGATGGCCATCTTTAAGTATAGAACACCCCTGCATATTGAAGTATCATGAATCAAAGGTAATGGGAGATTGAATGGAAGTCTATGGATTGATTTGGTAGAAATCTTTAATTTATATTCTAGACTCTCTATTGTGTGTTTAGGTTTAATATGAAAAAGACTGAATGTGGTATGGGGTGAGAACACATACGGTGGAAGTTATCAGTTGACCTTTTTCTTTTCTTTTCTTTGGCAAGAAAGTGGACATTTCAGATCTTTATCCTAACTGCTAACTCTTAATCATAACTGTGAAATATTTCTATGATGTGTACTCTGACAAATATAATTAGAATTAGATTTAGATTTAGAAAACAATTGAAAAAAATAAGATTCATAACACATTATGTACAGATAATATCTGTAATATTTATTACTGTTTTCAATAGTATGAATAATGTCCCTCCAACAGAAGTTAATCATTTTTAGATCTAGAAGCACAAAGAAGTAATGTTTATGACCTAATCAAATATATGACTGTGGTTGTAATAAAAATTCATAATTTCCCTAGTGTATGATATTAGGAAGACATACACTTGGATCATAATTCCTGGTTTGTGGATGAATTATGTGAATATGGCTTTGAAGCTGGCATGTAGATCATTAGATAATTTAGGAGAGACTGGGCAAGAATAGTGGAAAAAATGGCTTCATCTCTAACATGCAAATATGCTAATATGGTAACACTGTAAAAAAAATCATTTGTTGAAAAACTTTAATCTTTTCATGCTAAATTAATATTCTGCACAATGATAATTTATCCGTACACTTTGGTGACTGGTGTGAAACCACACTCAGTTTTAACTGTGTTCATGTTATGGTTGAGTTTTTCATCAGTTAATGTATGATTCTTAACACAGTATCAGTGTCAAAGCAGAACTGTCTATTTTCTGCTTCACTGTGACATGGATATTTTTTTACTTAATTTTATAATTCCTTAACTTAGAGGGTTTTTTTTATAAAGTTGCTTTTGTACATGTTGTATTTATCCACTTTTTGAAAAGTGGACTAGTTTTAGTTTCATGCAACTAGTAGGGATGAAACGATTAACGATTATTACCGTACACATTGTAATTACCATGATAACTGGGTTCAGTTACCACGCTATTATAAACTCATGGCAAATACTGTCCAGCATCAACCAAAGTTAGCGGCAGTCTCCCAGAAGCAGGTACGCACGCGCAGGATGCAACGTGGGTTTGTTTGGCTGCTGGGCTTATTGCAGTTACTATCACTGTCTGACTTATTTGTTTTCATGTAATTGTGCATGGGGTCATTGCATTACCTATATAATATAAAATATAAAATCTTTATAATGCACACTTAGATGTTTTTCATATGTTTACAAAAGGTATTGGCTGTTATTTTACTGTTTATGCAAACACAATGGCAATTTTATTTGTAGTTTTCAATATAGAACTTGTTGAAATCATTTCAGTGTGTGTATCAGTACATTTGAATGTTTTTCGGCACATTTTTACAATACCGTGATAATACTAATAATGAGATAATTTTGGGCACTATAATCGTGATATGAAATTTCCATACCTTTTCATCCCTAGTGACTAGAATTGTAATTTGAAGGATGGCTCAAACATTTGAAAATGGCTAACACTGCCATTGGCAGAGATGCTAATAGTCAGCTTCTCATATTCTCAAAGTCAGACATGTTTTTGCAGAAAAAAGAGGAATAACCAAAACAGCACAACAATCGTGTTTTTTTTTTTCTGTGATATAGCACGCAAAATATATCTACATATATTTTAATCTTAAATACAGAATTCTGCTTGTAGATTTTCCTTGAAAAAATCACAATGGAACCAGGAATGTCAGTGCATGGGCACAACTTTTAGGCCTTTAGGGATGTTTCTGATTGTCCATGACACTTGATTTACCAGTTTAATCTCTGCAGATTTCAACAAAAATGCAGTGACAATATTAGATGCAGGTATGGTCTTGTATATTTCCATGGTCCATTAGATATTCCCATTACTGTTTATCAACAGGCATAAGGGAAAAGTATACTTTGGCGTTTCAAGGCAACCCTCCCATAGGACACAGATCTACTTCTTTTTGGCTGAAGGTGCTTTTTCCACGCACATAAAAAAAGCATAAGAGTATCAAAGGGAGAGAAAGGGAAAAATGGTAAATCGGTTCAAATAGGAATTTAAAGTGCACTCTATTCTCATGTATTTCACTGAGCTATTTCTGATGTGTGTAGAGTTGGTGGTTGAAGACATTGACTGCAATGAAACAGGCCTTCATAGGAGTACTGGGTCTCCTCAAATATTACATTATGGAACACTCCGGTGATAATAAAACTTTCCTTTTTGCTCTCACAGCAATAACAAAATCTAAACTGCACCGCACATGAAAGACCACAACAGCGTCAAGTCCATCAAACCTAATTGATTCTAGTATGTCTTCATTTCCAAGGAAAAGTGTGTTGGGCCTGTGAGAATGATAGTTGGCCTGATTTATGAAGCGCAGAGATGTGGGTGTTACAGGTTTAAAAAAATTCATCTCGGATCAAGCCCCAGCACTGTGAAGATAAAAGCAAAAAAGGACGGGTTTGTACTTAAATGGATTTTGTTTATGGCTTGTGCCTCACAAGCCACAATGTGCGGGTGTGCAGGTGTATATGTGTGTGAATGTCAGTGTAGCTTTTCATATAGAGAGCTCAAATCAGTTGCTGCGGTAAAATAACCTTGAATTGGCAATCAAAAAGAGATACTATGATGATTTACAGAGCTGTTTAACAAGCGATTGCAAACACACTGACCTCCTCTGTCCATCCCCTGGAGCATGTGATTGTGCTTGCATGTATGTTTGTTGATTTTACTCATGTATGTGCATGCATGCACATGTGTGTAAGAGTCTTATGCATGCTTACAGTCTTGTCTTTTGAGAAACCATTTGCAACATTAACAACAGTAAAAAACAAATGAAATAAAGGTTATTGTTTGGCCTCTGGCTGAAACAGGGAGCCTCAGCTGTGAGACCCAAAAGAGCCACTAATAGAGCAATTAATGGATGGGAAATGGAACTGTCAGCCTCAGTTAATGTTTCATGAAGTTCTATAGCTAAAGTTAATAAACAATAACCCATGCCCACACATTAAAGGTTTAAAATGCTATACAGTGTGCTTAGCTAATAGTCTTGAGTAATGCTATAAGAAAAAAAAAAGTATATTTCTAAAATAGCAGAAAGAACATCAAAGGAGACATTTGTACAGGCATATGGCAAGCTGATGTTTGGAAGAGGCTGATGGAATGGAGGATGTGAAAAGTGCCTGTAGTTTAAACAGGATCATGGATTCCAACTGAGAACCTCCAGACTTTTTTACAGTAAGTACTGCTACCACCCCCTTACCACCTCCCACCTCTGATACACTGCCTCTGGCTGTGCTTTGTATGATGGAGACCAATAAAGCCTAAAGTACAGACAGCTAGTCTTTTTCAACTCAGCATTATGGCATAGGAATCCCGCACCTGCTTTCAAGTCCTCTTCCTCTGTCCTCTCTGCTTGGCTCAGCCTGTGTGTGTAGTGTCCGGCTGGATGATGTGATAACTCAGCCTAAGCCCAGTCAAACCATCTTAATTCTCCCTGTGTCAGAGTAAAGCTTCAAAATTGTCCATTTTATGGTAAAAAAAAAAAGAAAAATCAGAATGTTCATTTGGCTTCCAGCAGCGAGTAGGGGCATCATCTAAGGCAGAAGATTCTCTCTCTATCACTTTCCTATGCTTTCATTATAAATATACTATGCTATTGGTCTTGTTCTTTGGTTTGGCTTATTTTTCTGCAGAAGTTCTTTTTCACTCTCTAGTTTCAAACTTTCTTTTTTCTTTATCTGTCTTTCTTTCTCTCTTTCTGTCTAGTATCGACTCGCAGACATTAAATAAGGGATAAAGCTTTGGCTGGCCTTTGCAAGCAGTCCCCAGCCTTGTGAATCCTGTCTACCCATCAAATAATAGTAAAATGAATTCCTCAGCATTTGATTTAGTCATGTCAAAAGGCCAATAAAATGAACTTCTGTGACACCAAATCCCTCTGTGCCAGGAAATTGGAACTAAATTTATTTAATTTAACAGGAGCTTTAATATCGCATCCCCACATGCCCAATCCGCCTTTTTGTTAGCTTTGCAGCGTTCTTCTTTGTAGAATCAGAGGATGTGTTCCTTTTTTGATAGGGCTTGAATCATTATCCTTATTAAACTCTGGTCTGACCCCTTCCACCTTATTATGGGATGGATGGTTGAGGTTACAGAGTGTAGCTTCTATGAAGATCAAGTTTACAAAATATTTACAGTACATCAGTTACAGTATCTATCAGTACAACTGTAAATAATGAGTATAGGTTTCTTCATTTGCATCTGCCATTTGCTCCACTCCATGCGACCTCCTAAGACATGGTACTACCAGATGAGAAGTGCAAAATAAAAACTTTTATAGTCCGTAGCAATTTTAATCACATCCTGGACATTTGAGTAAAAATGTTTCACTTCCCCACAAGCATCGCAGGTGAGATTGTTCATATGGGAAAAATATCTATGAAATGTAACCCTAAGCAGGCATTCAGACTGAAAACAGCCCTGCATTAAAAAAAATGCAAGGGGCTGTGTTGGTGGGAGCATGTTAGACAATATGATGCAGAAAGTCCAGTTCAAGTAACAGATTGGTGTGCTTAATGGCTAAAAAACAGTTAATATTTTTTAAGAATGTTACATCTTCATAAATTTATCATGATGTTCGTCATGACGAGCACGAGGTAAACTGAAATAGAAATATGACCTTCTTGTTACAAAGCAGACTGTACGCTTGCCTCTATTTGATAGGCCAACTCAGCTCAAATTTTTTGCTGGACCATCCTGTGACCTGTGAATGTGTGAGGACCTGTTTCACACAGAGCTAAAGTCATTCTTAACATCAATTAACTCCATGTTTGTAAACCCTCCAAAGACTAAAGTTTTTTATTGCCTTCTTCCGGTTTCCTCCCATGGTCAGCAACAAAGAAACAAAACAAAGTCTCTGAAACTGTTTTCTGTGGAAGGACTCTATAAACACATTGAACGTGACAAGGGATTTTACTTACTGCCACAAATACCTGCAAGTAAAATAGGTATTTGTGGCAGTATCATTTATCAGGCCATGCCGCCAAGAGTGTGAAGTTTGTATAAACAGAACCTGAGGTCGGTATCTCACTTGGCTCTAATGGCACCAAACAATTGGATATAAGGAAGAACTGTACTAAAGGAAGTGAACCTTTATTATTGAAAATTCTTTATAGTTTCTAATGTTCTGGGTTTCTATCTATCCTGCATTTGATGAACTAATCTGACAGTAATTTGAGACTCTGTGAAGTTAAGTGCATTCCCAAAGTGCTATATCTTCGCTATGCCACCTCTGATGGAAAGACACAAATCTTTTTCATGAGGTCCCACTCACAATTACATGTAATGGGTTCTATTTATTGTGCCATGTCTTTCTAAATCTGTGAGCACTTTGTGAAACCGTGAAATTTAAAGAATTGGCTCACATGTCTTCAAGTCTCTCTCAAAAACATTTGAGACACTTGACACTTGTGAAAGAAAATGTGTTCACTATTATTGTTTCCAATTTCGACTAATTACTCTCTGAAATGGAAATATGGAAAATTTTGAAAAAGTTGAACTGAACCTTAAATGATAAATGAAAGTTCAGTTTGCAACAGGAAAGGGGAGTAAAAAAATTATCAGTCTTGATGCCAGTTGTGCACCCAAAGACACTCTGCTTCATACTGACAATCGATGGGCTTCAAGCTTGTTACCAGAATAGCAAGGAAAAACCAATACATATATGTGGATGTGTACCACAAAGCTGCATCTGTTTCTTTGTGTACCACAAAGCTGCAGTTATTTTTTTCTGAAATTAATGAATGCGTGTGTGACTACAGGGCATGTTTCTCTAACCTCACCATTTGCCATACAATCACATCTACCGCAAACTGAGCATGTGAACACAGACCCTAACTGTCAAGTACAGACACAAGTAGAATTGAAATATCAAGCGCTTGTTATTGGAATTTGTGTTCATTAGTGTCTACAGTAATTGAATTATTTAAGGCTACATCGTTGTTCAATAATTATCTTATTAGCATGGAAAACACATCACTGGAAGGCCAAGCAATCAGACCAACAATTAGCCATCAGCGTAAAGACAGTGAGATTGGGGCCACGCAGCAATAACAGCTTATGACAATACTGGTCACCTCATTTCCATTACAATCAATTAGTGCTTGGCCTAATTTGATCTAAAGGAAAATGAATCATTAAACAGTGAAGCACTGTGAACAACACAAAAGCATCTGTTTGAGTTTGTTCACATGGCGATGATTGTTTTAAATGTTTTTCAGGGGGAAACACAAACTGTAAACAATTATAATATTTATATTAAAACAAAAAAATATCTATATTTTTGTTAAATACATATTCAAGATAACAGCCCAAACGAAAATGTGGAATTTCCATACGCAATGTAATATCCTCATGTTTTGATTTAGTTTTGACTTCATTTTGAATAAACTGTCTGTCTTGTCTGTCTGTGGGAATTGCCCTCGCCAAGCCTTGTTGATGAGCCAGATCAAAGACAGAGACATAGTGTTTTTTCTTCTGTCAATGCACTTTTCTTGAAGTGTAAATCAGACTGGAAGCCATCTCCCCACCGTAAACCCCAGCGTGATCATAACTGAAATACCAATTATTTTCTCATTGCTATCAAGCCTCATCATGAAAATCTCACTCACATCCACACACCTAATGAGGTTGAGTCATTCAGTATTTGTTTAAGGACCAGTGAAGATTGCACAGACATAATCACATCTTTGAGAGGATAATTTTTGTGAACCTGCCAAGTCGACACTTTGTTTATAATGGTTGTTTTTTTTTTATCAGTGAAACTGCAACTAAAGGACTTACAACTTGCATATTATTGAACCTTTGTGGGCACAGAATAGAAGAGTAGAGACATGCAGAACAGTTCCAAAACAAAAACTCCATCTAATAACAAGGTCTAGGTTGCAAAGCTTAGAGCGTCACAGTTTTTACGAAGGCATCCTCCCAAATTGTACAATACACTTTTCCATAGTAGTTCATCTTACAGTTTTCCTTTTGATTAAACTCACATGAGGGTTCATGCAAATGTCTTATGCTCGGAGGTACAGCCAGCACGTATCCCTGTATCCCAATCTCCTGATGATTGTGAGGGATGCGTGACGACGTGCATTACTAATTTCACAGCGAAGGCATTTACTTGGCCCAGGGTGGGAGAAATCAATAGAGAAGCAGATATCTTTGAGAGAGCAAGAAAAGAAAGCCTCTGCATCTTCTCTGGGACTTTTTACATCTGTATGTGACAGTATCACTACTCCAGGAAAATAACAGCTAATGCAGTTCAGAAAGATGCAATAATACTAACACAAAAATGCAGTTTTAAATATATAAACTATCAGGGTCTATCTCAAATTATTATGGAGTTAGCCTATGAATGTACTATTAAGCTAGGAGTTGCTAATGTTATTCTATGGGATGTTTTGCATGACTAAAGAGATGACTAAAGCTACGCTCAAACATGTCCCCGTTCTAAGTTATAGTAGCCACCATTTCATTTGATTTCAGTGTGTCAATAAAACTTTCAATTTCAGTGTATTTTTTATCAGTATATATTTGGGGGAAAAGAAAAAAAAACTTGACCCCCACCAACCAGAAGTGTTGATGTTGAATGTTACATAGCCTACTGTTATATTCTGTATACTGTCAATTAGTGGTAGTGAGTTCTCATCTTCAGGACAGAGTACTGCTGGATTTCTGATGTCACAAGCCAGCTCTTAGCCCGTGACAAAAAGGAGGTGAGACACAACAGGTTTGCATGCCAATGGTATGATTTATTATAAAAGTAAAAGAACGGTCAAATGATCACCAATAATATGTGGTGTGGCAAAGTATGACTATCAGTGGTGTCTGCAGTGAATGGATGAGTGAGATGTGTATGTGTGTGTTGTCAGGATTAACCAAAGAAGAAACACAAGACAAACCTGGTAGGACGCCAGCCTAGGAGGAGAGAGAACAAAAGACTGATCATTCCTGGCTAAATAAGCTCTGAAGGTAGAGCTGCACAGGTGATTGCCCAGCCCAATCATTCTCTCTGCCTGCAGCCTCCTACAGGAGAAGGAAGCAGGAAGGGGGAGGGGTCGTAACAGAAGGCATGAGTAAAAAGTAACAGGGATCCTGAAGACTCAGATGGAAAAACACTGCTATAAATGATGTTTCTTATTCTCCCTTCTTTTGGTAGTTACTTGTTTGAATTATAAGTAATTAGTTCAACTCTATGTTGATTTAGGCTATTGTATGTAACTGAGATTAAAATTCACATTTGGCTCAATGTAATTCACTGCTGCCTTGGTAAGACTTTTACCTGCCCTTCAAACGCTTCTACCCAATGGTATATCTTCCTTCCATACCTTGCTGGGGCTGTGAGTTCTTGCAGAAGAACTATTTTCCCTTTCGGCTTCCTATCAGTTTGTGAACAGGAAAGCCCACCAGATGTTCTTGCCAACAACATCTATCAGAAGCTTGTATGAAGATTTCAAAGAGGGCAGGATTATGAGAATAACAATAGAGAGACTACTTGGGTTGTGTGGACTGGAGATTACCAATACTCCAAACACCTTTACACATTAATATGAACATGCTGCAAAGTCATTAAACAGGTGATTTGTTGGAGATTTGCGTCACGCAAATTATATTGTGTGAACAGAATAGCTCTTAAAGGTACAGTCCGACCAGAAATGGCAGGTTGAAATTTACTTGCAACTCCTTGGTGGAATATCTGACCTTCATTTAATTAGGATGTTCTCCTGAGATCAAAATCCTTTTATGAGAAAGTCCTGTGTTCAGGAGGGACTTGAGTTATTGTGGTCAATGACTTGCCAGCTGCCAATAGCGTTTCACAAACTTGATTTTTGCCAAAATATTTACTAGGACCTAAACGATGTCATGAGTACATTCAGAACAAAGGTCATCCCTAGTCATCTATCGAAAATTTGTTGAATTTTAGTGATTCTTTTTATTTCGCAGATCAAAGTTCAGCCACACTCAAGGCAAAGCAAATTAAGCAGATCTATTTTTAACAATGCTATCTTGTCCCCTTCTTCATTCAGGATTCATACAGAAACAACAACACAAATAGACAGAAAGATGCATGCAATCGACACATTTCTTTAAAAAATATGCATCAGAAATACACAGGAAATTTCATCAAGCCCACTCACACATCTGAAATGTACATAAGCAGCCAACAGCAAAGACAAGAGGTGAGTGGGGGTAGTCTGTGGAGTCATCCAAGGGCCAGTGGAGGAATTGATTGTCTGTTGGGTGGAGGATTACAGATTCAGTGTTCAGCCTCCCACTGTCCAATTGGGTTTGTTCTGCCATGGCTAGATTATAGAGCTAAGTCTGAATGCATCATATTCTTACAGTTTCCATGTGTTAAGAGCACCCAAATGACACCTCGGTAGAAGATGGGAGTGGGTAAGCGGCACACATGCAGTGCTCACACACATGCAATGCTCACACACAATACAAAACCATAAGCAGACTTATTGACACCTTTGGTGGACACATTAATGTGTATGCACACACACACACACACACACACACACATACACACACACACACACACACACACTGCCTGTAAGCAGCTTAGGAAAAGACATATTGACTAAAGATCTGTTTATACACACACATACATCCAAGCACCCAAATACACACACTCATACAGTATATCCCACAGTACACACATACTTTCCAATATAGTTACAGATGTCATTTTACAGGTTGTAAAAAGTTGCATTCACAAGGCTACATCCATATGTAGCAAATGGGATGAATATAATTTTGTCCAATCAATGGGATATCAACAATCAAACTTAGTGTAGCCATAAATTAACAGTTTGTTCCATCCATCCAAATATACCTTCTATAACAATAACAATAATAACAAAATAATGCCATCTCTACCATGTTGGCAGCTGGTATTTAAGATAAGCATATTATGCATTAGTACAGAAGTTAGAAGGTATTCCAAAATATTTCCTTTCAAAATGTCTTTCCATCTAATTATTACCATTGCAATCTCAGATAACAGCATGGACATATATTATTTGTCTAAAAATGTTATTATAGACAGGTTCACTCATGCCAGCCAATTTCAAGTCACAATTTGTGCGTTGACAGCGCAAAGAGAATCAAAGTGAAATTACTCAACAACAAAAAAAAAAAGTGTTCTGCAAGGCAACAGCAGTCAACCATTCTGCTGCAACTGCTTAATCTTTGAATGGGGAAAGACAACAGGAAACATAATTATCAGCCACGAAATTCTTCTCTTGTCATGGTGTGTTAAAAAAATATGTAACATAAAACATAACATAACAAAATGAAGCACCAAAGGAACACTGCCAGCAATTCATGTACGATTCTCAAGAGCCGCACCGACCAAGATGACCCAGGACATTTGCACCCTGCTCCAAATTAGCAAATCTCCACAGCGTAGGCCACACTTCAAGACAGAAAGACACTCATAAAACATCGTCTTAATTGCTCTGTCACATCAGATACCGGGTCCCCAATGTACTTTATTGTCCCCTATTAAATGTTAATATCATTCCAAGAAGTTTACAATAATGTATCTCCCATTAAGCACAAACAGGCCAGAATAACAGGACAGAAAGGAGCAATTAACTGAAACACACCTCTCCTATTGATTTGAGGCCCATGCCAAATGGTGTTAATAAGAGAGAAGAGGAAAAAAAAGATACCCCCCCAATTTATTAAAAAATACTATGTCCATTAATGGCTCAGAGACTGATTTGCATAATTTAGCATTCCCCTCCCATTAGCAAGCGTTACTTTCCAAGTATTTCTTTACACCCCTGGGTTTTAGCCAGGGCACAGACTATAAATCTATTAAACTTTGACATCCATTTGCAGGCACTTTTTAGCAAAAGGACATTTAGCTTGGCAGCAGAAATAGTTGTGTGGCAATTCACTGTCTCATTCAAGTTGTGTATCTGGCCTTATTTGTTTGTTTTGTTATGTTTGTTTGTTTTAGCATAAGAATGTGTTTAAAAGCACCTCATTATATAGAAAATGACTGCAATAGGTACAGATATTTAAAGGCCAAAGGAGAGGGGAGTGAACAGGAGAGGCGTTATAGGGGAGAGGAGCAAGTGGTTGCGAGTTATACGTCATCTATCGTGTTGATAAATTCAGCTCAATCAATTCAATTGTTAAGTTCATTTTACGGAAACAACTAGCACCAAAGTATAATTCATTCAAATTCACTGACATGGAAAAGGAATTAAAGGCCCGTCCCATATAGATGCGTATCCCAAATATAGACAGGGTGAGTTTAGTGATTTAAGCAAATAGAGGGATATTAATTGAAGTTTTACAGTAAAACATGTTGAGGTTATGTACAAAGCCATTGATAGCTCTTGATCCCGCATCTAAAAGCAACTGAATGAGTAACCGATTAACCTTTTGGTAAAATCAAAACAAGTGGCTTTCTCTACAACATTTTTCTCAACATCCTTATCCCCCAAACAACCCAGCCATTATAAGTCACTCCCAGGTTCAGAGAATAGATTAATAGATTAGGATATTTTTGGCTCAGTGAATAAGAAGTTGATAATTTAAAGACTCAGTTTCATTGTAGGACAGCAGTGTTACCTGACAGAAGCTTTAATTAGTTAAAGGATAGTATATGACACAATTATTGGTAGGATCAAAGGAAAGTAGACTTATTTCACAATGTAGAAATATATGTTCTTAACAAAAGATTAAAAGCTATACCAACCAAGACAACAATATTCAAACACACAAAATAATCTGTTATCAACCCTCATCCATCTGTGAAGTTAAACTGCATCATGGTAAATATAACAAACTGCTGTAGTACAAGCTGTAGTGCATGCAGTGCCTCTAGTTCTAGTTAGGTATTGCAAGGCTTTAAAGCAACGCATGCATCTGTTATAATATTAAAGATTACAGATGCATTTAGTTATTTATTTGCTAATTGAAATGAACTGTACTTGAATAAATCACTGCCTTGTAATGCGTTACTGTCTTTGAAGAATCAATTATATAGCAGAAGCTCTCAATTTTATTAAGTCACACACGCGTATATTTTACAGGGATTCACACACTTCACACTTCACATCAGTACCTAGATGATGCAGATAACTGGTTCGATGTACAAAAAAAGGCTTTTCATAGTATTCAGAAACTTAAAACTTAGCTTGCATGTAATGTTTCCGTTATACAGTCAAGTTAACATTAATGCTGCACTTTCTCAGGTAACAAAGATACAAAGATACAACTTGGATGTACAAGGTCTTCAAGAGACTACATCAGTACCACTGACTTGGAAATTCAGTGGGTGAAATCAAATACACAGCTGTTGTGAAGTGGAATTCCAAATTGAGGGCACTGATTTTAATCCAATTGAAAGGTTAATAGCCATGTGACCAAATAGAAATTTGAGCAGACTCTTTACTGCTATTAGTGCCAGCAGCAATCTGTCTTCTTTAATGCAACCCTTTAGCTTTCCTGTAATTCTCAGCATACAATGACTTACCACAATAGCCCCAGGGAGAATGACCACAGCATCTTAATAAGCAAATAATGGATAAATAATCTCCTCTGTCCTACCCATTTGCCATGACATCATGGTGGCACTGAGGCCAGACAATGGACTGACTTCCTAACTTTGCATGAATGTTTGGTTTGCCAGCCTGCGGGGGGCAGACAAGACCTATGGAAGCAGGCATACTTTCAAAGAATCAGCACTTTTATGGTGGATGCAGAAGAAAGGTTTACTTTATCCCACTCCCTTCTCTTCTGATTTAACAAGTAAATACTTCAGTAAAATCATACATATTCACACCCCCTAACAATATGTTTTTAAAATGTTTATTTTTCCCATCATGTCATCATGTCACAATCACAATTACTTTAGTAATTTGTATTGGCCATGCAAATATTAAATGTTTAAATGAATCAACATTATCATTGACACAGCACAGCTACTTATACTCTCTTCACCAATTAATCCCTATCCTTTCTCTTCTTTCATAGTGTCAGTGTTTGAGTGAATATGAATCCATTCATAGTCTTGTTAATTAAAGACCTAATTGTTCCTTCTTTCTCTGTCTATTTCACAAGGAATCACAGAGAATCAGTCATCACACACACCTCATTAAATATCTAATCTTCTGTTCTCTTTTTCTCTATGTCTGTAAATCAACCAACATATACTGCGTGTATACATTATGATTAAATTTATCTCATTAGTCTTTTATGACTCTGTCTCATTTTCTTTCACAGTGTGACTCTATGTGGATTTCCAGCTGGTCGTGTGTCAGTCATCATATACTGTAATGCCCTCACTAACCCCATGTGTTGTGCCTTTTCTTGTATTCTCCTATTCATTGACTTTAAAGCTCTCTCTTCTTCTTCAACCATGATGTTCCTACCACCTCCACCATCGCCAGACAAATACGCACATTTTCTTTTTCCCCACACCGTAATAACTGATCTGTTATCTTTGTGTCACATAATGAACCATATTAACCAATCAAATGTCAAAGACTGTGAGGAGATGTCATGTGATTGCCCTCAGCGGCCAATAGGCACCTGTGGTGGAATAATTATGGTGATTACGCTTCCTGGTGAATCTGTGTAGACCTGTTAACCTTTGTCAATGAATGACTCAGTCACCCTGTGCCGAGTGTGTGTGTGTGTGTGTCTGGTGTGTACATATGCATCCTTCTTTACAAAATTGTGTGTGTGAATTCTGGGCAATGGCATGATTGTGTGTGTCTGTGTATGTCACAGTGGTGTCTACAGAGCACCTACTGAGCTACAGAGCCCCAGTCTTAATTAAAGTTATAGATAGAACAGAATATGGGTCATAATAAGCTGTGCAATCTTTTTTGAAGAAGCACAAAGAAATGGGCAACGTTGAGAATCGTAGACGCAGTGGTCAGCCAAGGAAACTTACTGCAGCAGATGAAAGACATACGTGCTTACTGGCAGAAAACAGAAAACACAGGAACTGGGGTTCAGAGAAATGGCAGCAGGTGCTCTGGACTGATGAGTAAAAAAAGGGCTGTAGAGCAGTATAGGAATGAGTGTCTGCAGGCAACAGTGAAGCATTGTAGGAGGTTCCTTGCAAGTTTGGGGCTACATTTCTGCAAAAAAAGTTGGGGATTTGGTCAGAATTAACGGTCTGCTCAATGCGGATAATGACCCCAAACATACATGAAAGTCACTATCTTCAGCGTAAAGAACAAGGAGTCCTGGAAGTGACGATATGGCCCCCACAGAGCCCTGATCTCAACATTATCAAGTCTGTCTGGGATTATATGAAGACAGAGAAGCAACTGAGGCTATCTAAATCTAATAAGTAGTTCTCCAAGATGGCTGGGTCAACCTATCTATAGTTCCTTGAAAAACGATGTGCAAGTTTACCTAGAAGAACTGATGCAGTACTGAAGGCAAAGGGTGGTCACTCTATTAATTTGATTTAGGCTTTTATATAATTTATATAATCTTTTATATAATCTATCAACATGTCTATTTTTGAAAGTATTCTTTCTCCACACCTGCCTAAAACTCATCCAGTTAGACTTTCAAAAAAAAACCAGTACTGTATATTACTTATTTATGATAGGTTCAATAACGATCATTAAAGCTTATTCTCCATCAGTGATATCGTGGGGCGTTGTGGGTTCTTCAGTCAATCCTCCTTCCTCAATTTTACCTTCTTCATTTCTTAGGCAGCATCAGCTCTTCAACGCTAAAGCAACGGAATTAATCCTACATGAAGCTAAATCTACCCAAGATGCATGTTTTATTGACTATTAACAAGTTAGAATACTTTAAATAGACTTGCCCCTAAAAACAGAAACCTGAAAAATTACTGAAATATGCGGTCTCAACATTGTCTCCCAACATTAACAGTCCTCCTTAGTTTGTGCAACATTTTTGCAAAGTCTGTCTAGGGCGCACACTAAAGTATACTATTTCTGAATCCACTGTCATAGTAAATCAGTATGAACATTTGTGAGTGGTGGAGCTGAAGCTTTGTACAAAGCTCACTAGCTAGCATGTTGTGATGCCAGGGGCGCCATATAAGGGGGAAAAGTTTTTTTTGGGGGGGGGGGGGCAAAAAATAGGTAAAAACTAATATCAAATTATATTTATATAAACCATCATCATTGAGTATAAATATATTTCAAGTGTAATAATAAAATGAATGATCTCTTTGTTTTTACTTGTTTTTGGCATTAAAAGTAAACATAAAAAAAGTAAACATCCATATTGACCGACCACCCCCCTGTATCTGCATGAAATGGTTTGGTCCTGCTTTAGCCACTGTTGCAGTTATGGTGTTTAGTTGCAGTCAGTAGATGCGCCAGAAATACAGTGATCACAGTGTTGCCTAGTAAACCAAAATCTGGTTTTCAAAAAAGGAAAGAGAGACAAGAGAGAGAGGGAAGACAAGAAGGTGGATAGCCTTTAGTTTGTGAGTGGTGTTAATGTCCACAGTGAAATAAGCTCGCTAGCTACAGACTATTTTTAGCCTACATTTCATCAACATTTAATCAGTGCAGGGAAACGTTTAGCAAGATATTCATATTAAATCATTGTCCCTGCCCCTTGTAGCAGACTAACAACAGATGAGTCAGCAGCACCCCAGTCTCCCCATAACTGTAGCCCTCCCTGTCCCAGTGAAGAAGGTGAGCAACATGGTGTTAAATGCCAGTTAACATCATTCTAGGGAGTCTGTGGGGATTTCTCTGTCTCTCTTGCTCTTTTTATCATAACAAAAAATAAAATGAAATATTTATTAATGACAGAAATTCAAACACCAATGATTTTTTCACATAATGATCATTATGAAATAAAATAAAAAACAACCTTCTGTCTGTAATGGATGCTGGACAGTTGGAAACAGTAAGTAGCTTACCTCAGCCTGCATATAAATTACAGACAATATTAAAATAATCTAGTTTGATACGTTCATTCAGATTTCATTATGGCTGTTAAATTACATCTATAGATAGTTAATTTTACTATAAAAATACATTAAGACTGTAAAAGATTGCCTTAAGGACATTTTTATGGTGGCTTTTAATCTAGCATCAAATAGTGAACTGCAGACTGTATGCAGACTTGCATGTACAAATCCCCAGCATTAAATATTGTGCTAGTAATAGTATTGAACTCCAAGAAACAAGACAGTTGCAAGCCTTTAGTTAACGAGTGGTGATGATGGAACAGTGGATAAGCTGTATGCCTTTGGTGTGAAAGACCCAGGTTCAAATCCCCTTCAGCCAGACAATTAAACCCCTAGTTGCTCCAGAGGTGTGTGACCTCTGATATATACAGTATAGCAATTGGAAATCGCTTTGGATAAGCTGTGGTTACAGCAGAGGATCACTGCTGCAACCACAGCTAAGCTTTTTTTTTTTCAACCTGCTGTTGGGCCACTAACATGCCACTAAAACTTAAACAAAACAGGACATGTCTATAGTGAAATGGCAAACACACTTTACTCCCAATGCACAGAACTTGTTTATTTAATTTCGGCCTTTAATTTCTGACACCTGAAGTGTAACATACTCAAGTGTTGCTTGGCAGCATCAGATGCACAACTTAAATTCTTTGAGCACTGGTTTAGGCTCAACACTAACTGTCCAACAAGAACTAGAGAGTTAAGTGTAGCCAAATACACTGAACAAAATTTTAAACGCAACACTTTTGTTTTTCCCCCATTCATCATGAGCTGAACTTAAAGATCTAAGACTCAATGTACACAAAAGGTGTAAATTTTTCCTATTTCTCTCAAATATTGCTCATAAATCTGTCAAAATCTGTGTAAGTGAGCACTTCTTCTTTGCCGAGATAATCCATCCACCTCACAGGTGTGGCATATCAAGATATTGATCAGACAGCATCACATTATGCTAACTGTCAATGATCAGTAATCATCACTAGCTAAAACCCACTAGCTACTTTGAAGTACTTGTAGTAATGAGCGACTGTTTAGTAACTATTCAGTATTATTTATCACTTTACTTGAGGGTGAACAAAAAGGGTAAGTAATAGTCATGTAAGGGAGACTGGGTATGGTTGTAACATGGAGAGAGTTGTAACAACACCAACTCCACCAAATAGAGATAAGATAGGAGTTAGGTGATCATTTCAGTATTTACTTACTTCCTCCCTGATCAGGCATGGTGGTTATCAAGTCTGGAAAGAGGTGCATCTAGAATATATAGAGAAAAAAACTGATTTTGAGGTAAGAAAGTAAAGTTTTTGACGAAGAGTATTTTTTGTTTAGAATCTATACTATTGCAGATAGAATTGTTTAACTTATATTAGATTGAAATATAGTTTCTCAACATGTGATGCATTTTTTCCTGTCTAATTTCAAACCACTATGGTAATAGCTAAACATTGGCTGACAGGGGAGGGGTGGGTTGTAACATCTTTAAAAAGTGTTACAACCATCCACGATACATAAAACTAGGTTCTTGATTTTAATATTTTGTAGATTGCCCTATGCAGTCTGGGCCCACCAAATGCGCATTCCAGGGTTACCAGCATTAATTTGTCAGCACTGTGATCAGTACACACGCAAACATGTGTACAACATGTGAACCCCATTCACATGTTGTACACATGTTTGCGTATGTATCGTCACTTGACCTTCTCGGTCTCCGCCGGTGGAGAGGGTTGAAAAGTGTATGGGCAGCTTGTGAGAAGTGCCTATGCGCAAGAAAAAGTCCCGGTACACCAAAGAGTAAAATATAGAAGCACTGACTGTGACTCTGATTAAGAATATACACACATTGACACACACACACACCTCTTTTTAGTTAAACCTAAGGATGTACAGAGATGTTCTTTAATTATTTAATACATTTTAGTAGTATGTATTTATACTTAAGGGCTGACTTAAGTAAGTTTATTCTATAGATAAATGTACACACATACTGTACATGCGTGTGAGTCATCAGACAAAGTCTGTTGCAGCAAGAGAGAAACCTTGTTCTTTTATATTAACTACCTGTTTTGGAAGCTTATCATATAGTGTGGCGTCTATTTTTGATTCTTTTGTGTGATTATTACAACTTACCCCAGCATGTGTTACAGCCTACCACGCTATTGGGGTAGGTTGTAACACATGCTTTTGACATCAACTCACGAGGTCTATGATATTCTTGTAGAGGATTTAATTGGTGCAATTTGTACTGAACAAATATGGGTACTTTGTATAAAAATATGAGAACTCTAGCTAAAAAATTCAGTGAGTTATAGTTACTGAAGCAAAAAGTGTTACAACCATACACGGTCTGCCCTAATCATAAATTAATGGTGGACTACTTCATAACTACTCAGTATGATGTATCACTTGAGTTGGAGGTGCAAGAAAACAGTTACTAATAATTTGTAAATTTACTTTGTAAATTATGTTATTAATTGACAGTTTTGCTCTGTTGCTTGCAATTTCGTCTCGCTAGCCTCGGGTAGCTATCTTGAATTTTTTGAAAACATAAAGACGTTTGGACGTTGACAAAGTCAGACGCTGCGTCCCTCTGTAGACTTGAAAGTTATCATTTAGAAATCAGTATTCACTTATAAACATTGATCCACATACAATTAAAACATCCTAAAATAACTTTTAACTTGTTTATTGTTGGGTTTACTTATTAGCTGTTTTTGAGTGCTTCGCCCATAATGCTTATGAGTTAGCAGCACTATTTGGGAATACAGTGCACTGTATTGAACTATGACGCTAAGGGGATCCCCAGTGCATTACAAACTGATGCCGTCGGGTCTTGACCATGCGTCCATATGTGATGACTTGAGTGAGAATGGGTTGATTTTGGCCACGGTCTGTAAATCTAAAAGCAAAAATCATCTAAAAGCAAAAATCCTATCAGATGCGCAACCCTGGGACAAAATCTTATAAAATGTGGCTTCGTGTTCTAATTTGTGTAAGTTTAGGTGTCCTTGACATGAAAAGGTTTGAGAACCACTGGGGTACAGGACCTTGAGGGATGTTAGATTGCAGCCTTCTCTGCAGATTTTTGCAGTACAATGAGTAGCCATTTTTTGTCACCTCCCAAACCAAGGCCCTTCTCAGTTTAGCAGGAGCACCAGCTGTAGGAGTCTTGTATGAATGATGGAAATGTACCAGTACCAGTCAAAAGTTTGGACAACACTCTCATTTAAGTGAATAGGTGTCGCAAAGGTGTGCAAGCATCAAGTATGCAGGGACATCCTAACAAAAGGGTCCACCAAACACTGTATTAACAAGACTTAAGTGCGACATGATATGAAGACATTTCTAAAAGGCAATTAACATGTTCTTAAAGTAAATGCTTTTCAAACCCACTGCTGATGTAACGACCCAGTTTCAGTATCACAAAATATCTTACAGTACATTCTAATGAAACACTATCATCATAAAGTAATTCAAATTCAGCCTAGTGGCTGCAAAATAGTAACAGTGAATAGCTTTCATCATCAAAGTTAAAGCTTTAGGCAATCCACTTTGTAAAATATTATGTAAGAATCAATGAGCACTGTCACATTGCTTGGGGTACATTATCTTTCTTACTGCACTTAAGCTACATATACTGTACTGTGCCAGGGTTAGCTGTGCTACATCCTGGGGTTGAGAAGTAGGGAGAAGATGAGAAGAGAAGAAGCCAGGAAAAGACGAGAGAGCTCCCACAAGGCTAGGCAGGTTGGGAGCTCCCAGGGAGTGAGCAGCTGGGCTGAAAAGAATGTGAAGGAATGGATCAGCTGTATGTGTGTGTGTGCGTATGTGAAGATCAGAACATGCATCAAAAGCAGAGTGCATGCATAAGTGTGCATGCATTAATATGTTTACGTGTAAATGTGTGTAAGTGTTTTTTATGAGATTTTTCTGAGCTTTGTGTGTATGTGCGCGTGTATGCGCGTGCAAGCAACCGAAGCATTTTGATATTCCTATGTCTGTGTCTTCCGGCACTGAATCGGTTGGGGGTGCGGACCAGACTCATGCTGGGTCCCTCCAAGCGCTCACACCGCTGCATTCATTTGCCTCCTCTCCTCTCCTCTCCTCTCTTCTCCTTTCCCCTCCTCTACTACTGCCTGTCCAGTTACTCTTCTACTCTCTCTACCTTCTTTTACCACTTGTCTGTTCTGTATTTACCTCCCTTGCTTTTCCTCTTTATTTCTTCTGGTCTCTCGCTCTCACTCCCCTTGCTCTCTAGCATACTCTGTTTTTGCCACATCCTTTCTTTTCATGTGGATGGTGGATCCTCATGAATTTATGGATTTCTGCGTGGGGGGCTGCCTTCCGAGGGAGACCAAAAATGATTTCACAGCCCGCTGTGTGGAATATGTGCTCGTGGAGGAACAGGGTGGGAGCTCAAAGGACCAGACAACTGTTTTGTTCTGGTCCATTCTCTGCCACAGAGGGAGTGGTCCACCTGAAATAAAGCATAAAGTGGCCTTTCTTTTGGCAAACCTGTGTGCAAAATACCAACAGCCTTGTTTTCTATTGTGGTTTTTCTGTTGTGTGCAGTAGTATTTGTGTTATTGGGTTGTCTGGTTGGACTTCATTTTGACTACTATCACTTTGAATTGTGGTTCTTGTGAAATGTATTCTTTATTCAGTCAACTCAGACCGATTTATCAGAACAGCTGCCTGCTATGAGCAAGGTGAGAGTGAACCAAAACGAAATGAATTTTTGGGCCGTAAAACCTAACCAATAAGTTAAAAGACACTAAAAGGCTCTGTAGAACTGTGTGTTGGATGATAATTCTCTAAGATGAAAGAAAATAGATTTGATGCACAAAAAGAAGCTTCAGGTCACAGTTATGCATGTAAGACTAGCAAGCTGTTGTTGCTGCATTGATTAAAATGGAAGCATATCTGATCCTTGAGACATATGATGTGGAAACGTGGCTAAAGCGCACTGTGTTAGGGTTGACTGGTGACAACCATTTGACATCACTCTGCTAGGCCCTCCAGCAACACACCCACAAATTGCAACACCGTCTATATATACACATCCTAGGAGGTGTTTTTGGAGATGACCAAAGATTATTACACGGATATTTTCACAGCAGGTAAAAAATAATTGAAACAAATTGACTCCATGTTTTCATCTAACAATTTAATGAATAGAGAAACAGGATGGAAAAAGCCTGCAGCAAAGTTCCTTGTTTTTTTATTCATGTAGTCATATAAAGATGGAGCTACCAATGTAGCTACAAACCTGCAATATAGAAACAATTACAGCAATGCCTATTATTTTTACGGGACGTACAGCTATAACTGTGATGTACTATGTGATTGTCCTTCAAAATCTAATGACATTAACAGCATGGAAGAACAAGTAATTTGATTTGTTCAATTCTCCGAGCAACAGGGAGTGAGATCTAAAGGGATGGAGAGAAGAAAAGGGAGGAGTGGAGGCCAGCATACACAAAACAGGTAGAAAAATGAGTCTCAGTTACACATCACTTATTTCAAACAAATCATTCAGTATGGACTTGAAGAATGCATGGTCTCATCACTAACTAAACTGAAAGAAGTACAAGTGGAAAAAGGTGAGCAAGTAATTTCAGTGTGGTACTGGGTCACCTGCTCCCTTCTGTTTGGCAGAATAGATAAATCACTGCTGGCTGACCTGTTCCATAAGAGGATTATCTCTGTGTCACAACAGGACTGTAGACCAGGCTTCCCCCTGAATCCTTTACAAAGCCTATACACTTCAATAAGAATAAGAACATCAACAAGTAAAGTAAAAATAAAATAGTTACATAAAATAGTTACATTTTGCATATTGTTACTCTAGTTCAGTGATCACATGCATGTAAAGACTTATATAAGAATTAAGAATAATAAGAATTATATATTTATGGATTGGGGGTGCGCATGGTGGGTATATAACAAAATCAGGAGGTGCAGATACAACTGTTCAACAATTTACTTGATATACATCAGAATCAGAATCAGAATCTGCTTTATTGCCAGGTATGTGTACACATACGAGGAATTCGACTCAGGATTGTACATTGCTCAAGATGTGCTTACTCGTACAAAATATAATACAATAATAAAATAATAATAAAATAAAATCAGACACAAACTACAGTATAGACAACACTAACATACACACTATGAACAAAACAATATAGACATGTTGACAAATAGTGCAGTGATCAGAGTGCAAAGGATGTAAGAGTAAACTATTATTCTCATTATGTACATGTTGAAGGTGGATATGATATACAGGTACACATACACATACATGCATACATGTGCACAGTGTGATGGAGCATAGTGCAAAGGATGCTGGAAAAAATAAATAAGACCTATGACCTTATGACCTGAGGTAGGTGTATTGGTATACAGTATATACAATATGACATACTATAGTATGAACAGCACTGAAATAGAGAATGGTGAATAAATAAATAATAAGTGGAAACCAGTAAACA
This sequence comes from Micropterus salmoides, assembly GCF_014851395.1. Lineage (NCBI taxonomy): Eukaryota > Metazoa > Chordata > Actinopteri > Centrarchiformes > Centrarchidae > Micropterus > Micropterus salmoides. The sequence goes on along the minus strand of NW_024040152.1, from coordinate 23,093,360 downwards.
GGTGGCTGATTAGAGACAGAGTTACTGGGTTATTGCACAGGAATTGTTCCTGACACCATGAGTCAGAAATCAGCTGTTCATCAGAGTGATGGCTTGTGGGAAAAAACTGCTTCTGTGTCTGTTGGTTTTGGCATACAGTGCTCTGTAGCGCCTACCAGAGGGGAGGAGCTGGAACAGGTTGTGTCCGGGTTGAGATGGATCTGCAGTGATGTTTCCTGCCCGTTTCCTGACTCTGGAAATGTATAAGTCCTGAATGGAGGGCACCTTTTTGGTGGCAGATCCAAACCAGACAGTGATGGTTGCATCACTGTCTGTCCATGGTGCAGAGGACAGACTGGATGATGGCTGTGTAGAACTGGATCAACCGCTCCTTAGTCATGTTGAGCTTCCTGAGCTGAGGCAGGAAGTACATCCTCTGCTGGGCCTTCTTGAAACCTGAAGGATTCCACAGCAGACACAGGGCTGTTGAGTATGGTGATGGGAGCAGAGTGGGGGGGCTCCTCCTGAAGTCCACGGTCATCTCCAAAGTTTTGAGCGTGTTAAGCTCCAGGTTGTTCTGGCCGCACCACAGAGCCAGCTGATCAACCTCCCGTCTGTAGGCTGACTCATCACCGTCCCGGATGAGGCTGATGACCGTTGTGTCGTCAGCGAACTTAAGGAGTTTGACAGATGGGTCTCCTGAGGTGCAGTCGTTGGTGTAGAGGGAGAAGAGCAGTGGGGAGAGCACTCACCCCTGGGGGGCGCCAGTGCTGACAGTCCGGGTGCTGGATGTGATGTTCCCCAGCCTCACCTGCTGACTCCTGTCAGTCAGGAAGTCTGTGATCCACTGACAGGTGGAGGCTGGCACAGTGAGCTGAGTCAGTTTGGTGCTGAGGATGTCCGATGTCCTGTCTGATGGTGTTGAACGCTGAGCTGAAGTCCATGAACAGGATCCTAGCATATGTCCCTGGAGAGTCGAGGTGTTGCAGGATGGGATGCAGACCCAAGTTGACAGCATCATCCACTGACCTGTTAGCCCTGTAGGCAAACTGCAGGGGGTCCAGCAAGGGGCCTGTAATGTCCTTCAGGTGGGCCAAAACCAGTCTTTCAAACAACTTCATGACTACAGAAGTCAGGGCGACGGGCCTGTAGTCATTTAGTCCAGAGATGGAGGGGTTTTTTGGGACCGGGATGATTGTGGAGCGTTTGAAGCAGGAGGGAGAAGATGGGAGCCAGCTGGTCTGCACAGTTTTTCAGGCACAATGGTGAGACACCGTCAGGGCCAGGAGCCTTCCTGATCTTCTGTCTTTGGAAGAGGTGGCTCACATCCTCTTCAGAGATCTTGAGTGCAGGTGAGAGGTAAGAGGGGGAAGGTGACTGTTTGAAGAGTGTTGGAGTGGGGGAGAGGACTCTGGGCTTTTTAAACCTACAGTAGAAACCATTCAGCTCGTCTGCCAGTCGCTGAGTACCAGCAGTGTTGAGGGATGGTCTCTTGTAGTTTGAGTGTCCGTAGGCTTCTCCAAACTGATGCAGGGTCGTCGGCTGCAAAGCTGTTATTTAGCTTTTCAGCATAGCACCTCTTTGCAGCTTTCACCTCTTTAGTCAGCGTGTTCCTGGCCTGGTTGTACAAGACTCTGTCCCCACTTCTGAAGGCCTCCTCCTTGGTCTGACGAAGCTGCCTGAGTTTTGCTGTGAACCAGGGTTTTTGGTAGTTGTATGTGCGGAAGGTTTTAGTTGGCACACACATGTCCTCACAAAAACTGATGTAAGATGTCACAGTGTCAGTTAGTTCGTCCAGGTCAGCAGCTGCAGCCTCAAAAACACTCCAGTCAGTGCAGTCAAAGCAGGCCTGTAACTCCAGCTTTGACTCGTTGGTCCATCTATTCACAGACTTTACAACAGGTTTAGCAGATTTCAGTTTTTGCCTGTGTGTCGGTATAAGATAAACCAGACAGCGATCAGAGAATCCCAAGGCTGCACGGGGAACATAGCGATAGGCGTCCTTTAATGTTGTGTAGCAGTGGTCCAGTGTGTTAGTGTCCCTGGTGGGACACTTAATATGCTGTCTGTACTTTGGAAGTTCATGGCTGAGGTTTGCTTTGTTAAAGTCCCCAAGAACAATGAGCAGGGAGTCTGGATGTTTTTTCTCCACGTTAGTTATCTGGTCGGCCAGGTGTAGTAACGCCTCACTAACAGGCCTGAGGTAGAATGTAAACGGCAACCAGAACAAACGAGGAAAACTCCCGCGGTGAATAAAACAAAATTTCCTGTATGTGTGAATGTGAGCATGAATGGGTTTTCTGTCTCTATGTGCGAGGACTGATGAACTGGTAACCTGTCCAAGGTGTATCCTTGCTTGCTCTATAAAATAGTTGAACATATTGGATATCCTTAGACCCACATACACATACAGAATTTGCTTTTCTTTGTTGGTTATTGTCTGTATTTTTGTATTTTTCCCACTTGCCTTAGATATTCCAGTGTCTTCATATGTATAGAATGTATACTGTATATGCGTGCAATAGGGTTGCATAAGAGGGACACAGTGAAAAAGAAAACATGTCAACAAAAGAAAATCACAAAATACATCATGGAGGCAGGACTCCTATCTCCCCTACTCTTGTGGTATATATTCATTGTCTTGTTGTTGTTTTGACATATAGCCATGCACTGCTTCCATGAATCCTGTGTCAGCAGAACTATGGATGTCAATTTGTCAGATAAGGACACATTTTGGACAACCCTCACCATTAATGATAGAAAACTGGAGATGGGTTAAGGTTAAGTGTGTGTGGGGAAGAAGCAAAATCTGTGGCACATACCGATAAACATACCAATACACCTTCACACACACAAAGGCTAGGTGATATCTGAGTGTCCATTTTCCCAGCTCTGACTCAGACTTACAGCTCAAACTGACCATAAGCTTGATGCAGTCCAGGCCCTGTGCATATCATAGAGTGACCATAACAGTGATTCCAGTAACACCCTCCAGGCCAGCTGTCTGAGAGCAACACACTTAAAACAGTCTATAAGATGTTGATTGTATTTGGAAGGTAAGGTTACTTAGAGAAAGCTTTGTAATTTGATACTCAATTACACTGAGAAGACAAATACAGTCTCTCTGTCTGTTACAATCAGGATATTTATTTTAAAAGATCACTTTCATGTAAATATTAAAAAATCATAGGTTTGAAACCTGAAATATCTGTCATATGTACAGTCTAATCCCTGAGTAAAGAGCATTAGATGTTCCTACAAAAAGCCTTTGTAATGTCTTTACGAGTGTACAGTCCTCTCAGAAAACCTGGAACATTGTTTTTTTTTTTACAACCAGCTTTTCATTTTCAAATTGTCCATCATGTCTCTAGTCCATGAATATTGAACCAAATCTACTATCTTTATACTGACTATTGCATTCAAACATTCAAAAGCTGTCCACGCCAGTCAATTCCTCAGCTCTTCTATTATATCAAAGAACGTCAAAAAGTGACTGAGAAAGGGAACGGATCAGTTACAGCTGAATAAATTCCTTCCAGACACACTTTTCTTATATAACATTTCACTCTTGTTTGATAGACACAAATCCCCGTAAAAGGATAAATTAGCCGTATATACCCTAAGGAGTCAAGAAAAGTTTCCTCTCTTTAACATAATCTCACATTTCTATCTGTCAGACAGACAGGAAAGTTTTCCTTAAATATTCTTTGTGGAAAATGAAAGAGCAGAAAGGCCAGACTTCTTTAAGCGCAGCTATTCAGAAGAAGACATTTTATAAGCTCATTCTCTTTGTCTTTGAAATACTGTTCTAAACAAATTTGTAAGAAATCAAAATCAGTTCTTCTTGTTTGCTTGCTTTTATAGTCCTTATTAGTAGAGTACATTTTAAAACAAGGCATTGTAAGAGAGATTTTCACTATTTCTGAGAGCAGTATAATCAGTAAAATGAAGCTTGCATAATAGAAGTGGGCTTCTGTAAGTTTAAGGTCTTTATAAGCCCAGGCTAAGCATCTTGTGTTCACTTACTGTATCTGTGTATTTTTCTTTACTTGTACTTACTAAACCTTATGCGGCAATTACTCCATCCAAAAGATAGCTCTGCAGATGATGTCTCACTAAAAGTGTTATTTTGTATACATTTTTGCTGAAAGAATTTAGACATGAACAGACAATGTGACTGACTGTGAAGTACCTGCTCAACAACTATGTCAGAGTGCAGTGCTAGTGACATCACATGCAAACAACTATTGGCAACTACAGTGGTGATATGGCATACAGGTGATACAGGACCGTGACTCCGGGGATGAGGTTGGATTCATGGGGGGACAGGATGCAGGAAGCAGATCAGCGGGAGAGGAGAGAGTTTGTAGGTTAAAGTTAACGTTATACATCATTAATTGTGTTGATAAATTGTGAAGTTGGAAGTAATTTATTCCTGTGTTTTGTACATTGAGGCTTGTGTGATGTTATCCTGTGTTGAAATAAGTTAACAAAATTTTCTCCTTGCTGGTTGTTCTGACACATTCAGAATCATTAGTGCATGTTGTTGCCAGTAAACGGGCGGCTTGTGTGTTAGGTGTGGAAAAATATGCTACAAAATAAGAATGCTTTCAAAAATAAACATGTTAATAGGTTATATTTATTAATTAAAAAAACGTCAGAGAACAGAAGAAAAATCTAAATCGAATCAATATTTGGTGTTCTATCTCACACATGCTCCGCCGTCTACTGGACTCTATGGATACTACCTCCTTCAAACACATGCACACACTTGCCCACTGAAATTTTTATCGTGCACGTAGCCGACCAATAGGACGACCCTTTTTCAGCAGGGTGGGTGTCGAAGAGATCTGCACAATGGAATCTTGGCCCTTACCATGCCCATTTGTGTGTTTCCATCTCTTGGATATGTCGGGCTCCTTCTCGGGATCCTGCTCGCAATGTGCAACCTAGGATCTTGGCTTGTCGCCGCTAGGGCGGACTGTCATCGGGCTCCACCCACTGTACCCATAGAGTCCAGCAAAGGGCGGAGCCTATGTGAGATAGAACAAAGGTTACGATATGCACATTAGAATAGTTTAAATTTCAGTGTTTTCCCATAGGTTTTTGTGAGCTTCAGAGGAATGATAAGGTGGTGGTCGTGTTAGTCATGGTCGGGGGGTTTGGGGGTCCTCCCCAAACATCCCATTGAAAAATATGTAATTCACATCATATTGGGCCATTATTTTCACCATATCTCTGAACAAATAGATGGAAAAGCCAGAGCAGATAATAAATAAACAACACCCAAAGGTCAGTCTATTAGGGAGGAACTACAACCTTTAGATTCGGGTAAAGTTATTTGGTTGGTTGTGATGCTCTCCACAGTCATTTTACATTTATGGCACACATGTTAATATGACCTCAGAATCATTATAGGTAGGATTGTTCATGTTTGCCTTTTGTGTCTTCATTTCAAAGCTTTTGACATTTATAGACATTAATATAAAAAATAAGCAACATGAGAAACCACCTACCTTCTGAGGTGCATTTTATTTGCATATTAAAATCCAAAAAGAAACGTCTCCTCAGAAGCTTAAAAGGACTAGTTTGCATCACTAATTAGCTTTGCTAACATCAGCTCCTCCAGTCACCACCGTCCTTTCTTTTCCTAACAACCACTTTTTCAGACTCATCTGAAACCTCAAAAATAATTTTGAATGAACCAGTCTGTACAGGACAGAGCTGCAGGCTACACCAGTTTAGTCTAAGCTTGTACCTGATGTTCTCAATATTGGACAAGTATGTGGTAATAAAATACAGCGACCAGTTACTTTCTATAAATTGAGCTAATGTTAAGTTACATAGCAGCCAAAAGATGCAGCCTACTGTAGAAGCTTTTCTGGTCAGCTGCGCAGTCTGAAGGGGTGGGGAGATGTTAGCTAACGTAGCGCAAGTGGCTTCACTTTTCCAGCAGGTGGGGAAACAACAGACTTTTCTTGGTCTTGAGAAGCTGACACACCATAACCGACACCGTACATTTACTGCCAGAATATTTTCCTCCACTCACGTTCACCATCACTTTCTGCCGCTCGGACAGTCAAACACTCGCTATGCATGCGCACCTCCCGATTCGGAGTTTAGTTGCTTGTATAGGCTAAGCACCTGTCTCGTAGATGTCCTTTGAAGAATGAGGAGAGGAAGCGAGCCAAGTGAGCCAAGCTTTTAGGTACAGTTGCACATAGGTTTTGAAGGAAGTCAGCAGGTAGGTTGGCCCAAACATCTTGGTGTCAAGGTGTTGGTTGTGTGATTGTGAGGACCCAAACGCAGGACACGGATACAGGCAGGTTTAGTTCAGTGACTTAACTAAACAATGGTGAGCACACTTACTAAGAGTGTCATGAGTCCAAATCGATCCAAAGAAAACAAGGTGAAATAAAGAACCAACAAGACTGATAGAAACAGAGAGCAATATATACACCGGGTTAACAAGCTGGAAGGGAATATACAGATGAGGCAGATGAGGAGTAATCAAGACAGAATTTACACACAGACAGGCAGGGTGATGAACAGACAGAACACAGAAAGGTTACAAAAGGCCAAGACTGAAACAACCAAATACACAGAGGCCAACTTAAACAGAGCATAAAGGCAGACTGAGTGATAAAAAGAATGGCAAGACAAACCATGAAACTAAAACGGAACATATCAGAATAATGAATACCAAAACAACGCTAAACACAAGCAGACACAGACCATGAACGTACAATAAAACAGGCAGAGATACCCAACTAAACTAGACAGAACAGTGAAAAGGAAACAAGCAGACTGAACATCAGAAACAGAAACAAAGAAAGTAACTTGATAAATAAAAAAAATGAATTAAGATTTGGCAGACAAATCAAATTAGGATATAATTCTGGGATGTTGCATAATTTATTCCCTTTTAAATACAGGTGTGTTCACTTCTTAACTTTTACCTGAGGAAGATCATCTGTGGTTGAAACATTACATCAGTCACATCCACATGAAGTAAGAGTAGTTTGTCTTTTTTGTGTGTGCATAATTGGGTCTGTCTTCATCAGGCTACACCAATGAGCACGACTAGTTAAATGCACACTGCTTCTAAACTGTTGGCTTGAATATTTACATTAAGGCAGAAAGCAGGAGGAGTTTTTAGGCACGATATACTGTGTGTAGCTATTTATGGCTGCATGGTGTACTAAATTTTAATCGGTAGCCTAAATATTAACTGGTAGCGCTATTTGAATTGCATAATACCATGCTGTAGCTTCAGCCATTATTCTGCTCTAAAAGAGTCATATATATAAATAAAGTAAATAAATAAAATAACTAAATAAATAAGTAGCAAAGTAGTGCGATGAATGTATACAAATGTAGTGGAGTAACAGTAGTGATTTTTCTCTTAAAAACTACTCAAATAACAGTAAAAGTATGATGCATTAAAACTACTCTCACAAGTACAATTTACTCAAAAAAGTTACTTGAGTACATTTAACAGAGCAAATTTAACTTGTTACTACCCACCTCTGCTGAGGAGACTAATTAATTCTGGCCAAATCCCCAACTCTATTTGCAGAAATGCAGCCCCAAACTTGCAAGGAACCTACACCATGCTCACTCATTCTTGTACGGCTCTCCAGCCCTTCGTTAAACAAACTGCCTTCTGCTACAGCCATATATTTCAAATTCTGACCAGAGCACCCTGCCATTTTCTGCACCCCAGTTCATGTGTTTCTGGGCATAACTGAGTCACTCGGCCTTGTTTCCATGTCGGAGGTATGGCTTTTTGGCCACAAGTCTTCAATGAATGCCACTTCTGATCAGACTTCTCCAGACAGTAGATGGATATACGATGGTCCCACCGTTTTCTGCCAGATCTGAGCTGATGCTGAATGATGAAGGGAAGTAAGCACAATGTGTGTTTCAACTGCAGCAGTAAGTTTATTTGGTAGACCACTGCATATACAGTCCTCAACGTTGTTTCTTTCGTTGTGTTTCTTGAAAAGGGCTTGGACAGCACATCTGCAAACCCTGATCTGCCTTAGAATTTCTGCCTGGGAGAGACCTTGCAGATGCAGTATAACTAACTTGTGTCTTGTTTCTGTGCTCAGTCTTGCCATGGTGGATAACTTTTGATGGTAAACTGTCTTCAGCAACCTTACCTTGTTAGTTGAGTTTGGCTGTTCCTCACCCAGGTGCATTGTGTTTCTGACGTTAATGATTGTGTTTCAACCTTCATATTGAATTGGTGATCATTAGCACCTTTTGAGCTGTTAAGATTGGTGTCCACCAAAATATGTGTAATAGAGAGCTTTGTAAAGGCTTCACCATAAAAAAAGCTAGGCTACATGGTGAAGAATTTATGCAAAGGGTTGAAATACAGTACCGTGAATGCAAAGCCAGATATGTTTAACAAGGTTATTCACAGTTCTGTCAATACTCTGCTTACTCCTCAATATGCAAGATAAGTCCTCTTCTATGAAGGATCTAGAAATCTAATACGCTGTACTGGCAAAATGTGAGAACATGCAAGAAATAAACACACACATAAACACACACACATGCCAATTTGAGAGGGATTTGAGGATTTGCTCATAGACTCGATGCACCTCATCATGACCTTATTGGTAAATAGGCCTTTCCAGGACCCTGAGCAAACTCAATAAAACTAGCCTCCAACTCCAAACCCACTGCACTCTGTGAGGTCCCCCGAGGAGTGTCGAGTAAGAACGAAGGGAAAGAGGCTGAGAGAGAAGAAAGAGAGAGCAAGAAACAAAGATCAAGAAATAAACGGAGAAGCAGATGGGGGGAGAACAAGATATTGAGATTGAGAGAGACTGGGAGTGAGAGAATAAGACAGGAAAGAGAGAGATCAAAGACAAACAGTGAAGCAGCTGAGACAAGGAGAGGAACATTGAACGAGGGAGAGGGGAACCCGGTGGTGGAAAAGTAATTCAGCGCTGCAGGGAGAAGTTGTGTTCCGTTTCTGCTCTTGGCCTCACCAGCTGTAATGAGCCTCAGATTACAACTAGGCCCCGACCCTGACATGTGCAAAAAGCATTACTGCTCAGGCTGGCAAAGCTGGAGACTGCACTCAGAGAATCAGCTCATCATTAAAACATATTGCCCTCAGCCAGAATAATTGAAAACTGGAATATGTACTGCAGTTCCTGACGAGTGTTATTCAGAAAGAAAGACAGAAAAAGAAAGAGAGGCAGAAAAAGAGATGGGGATTTTGTGAAGATTGTACATTTGGTTATTGACATTTACTTTGGAATGTTGTTTGCAATTTACAGTACATCCGTAAACTTAGTGAAAAACTAAGTGTTGGTGCAGCATAGTCAGTGAGGGTGAATGAATTACAGTACAAAGAAACAAATTATTGATTTGAGTATCTTACACAGATTCAATGTAAATGATCAACAAATGATGATATCAAATCAACAACAGGGAGCCAATCCCAGCTGACATCGGGCGAAAGGCGGGGTACACCCTGGACAGGTCGCCAATCCATCGCACTCACACCTAAGGACAATTTAGGGTCACCAATCAACCTAGGCTGCATGTATTTGGACGGTGGGAGGAAGCCAGAGCACCCGGAGAGAACCCACAAAGACACGGGGGAAAACGTGCAAATTCTACACAGAAAGGCTGGGGAATCCGCAACCTTCTTGCTGTGAGGCCACAGCGCTATCCACCAGACCACCGTGCCGCCCAATTTATCAAATGTACTGCAGAGAAATCAAATATCTGTTGTAAAGATTGTACAGCTTCTACTTCATTACCACACTTTTCCAACAGTATACTCCAATACTTTATAGGGATGTACCCAAATCTGAATACTTTTTTTTTAGGAAAGCACAAAAAACGTGATGGAAACTTTTTTCCATCACGTTTTTTCTACCCAAAATTAAGTGTTACTTTGGGGAAGAAAAGTCAGCTCAGGAATATGATAAACTGTGTGAAAATGGAACTAAATTTGTTTAATCAGCAGCTGCAGCAGAGAAGAAGAAGCTGGTCTGTCTGTCTGTTCACCTGTCTGTCTGAAGCTGCTGGTTTGTCTGGCTGCATGAGTGACAGACAGTCTCACTGGCCAAGTGTCAGAGGGATGTGTGCAGTCTCACCTTGTGTTTAATTGTCTAAGTTTTGTCTCTTAATGGTTAAATGTAGTGAGGCTTTACAGAGGAAGACTGTTGTATATTTTTAAATGATGATCATCCGTGGTTTACACAGAATGCCAAATCTGTCTACAAATGGAATTTATTGCTGGTTTTGGACAACCGGGCTCGATGGTGTGCTGTTGTTCCACTAGTGTTTTAATGCACTTGTAGCCCATTCGAAATTAAGATGAGGATGTAAGTATATTATCCTGTATGTCTTTACTGTAAATAGTTTGTATTTCCAATGTCTTTCAGCACCTTTAAAGCACTATACAGATACAATATTTTGTTGTTATTATTATTAAAACAGTGTTTAGATTTATAAAACATTAATTTAAATTTCTTATTGTTTATTGTCCCCAAATTAAAGGCTGGGTCAGTAATTCAATCAAATACACATCATTTTGTCAAATTTATTGAATATCTTCTCACAGTTTACTAGCTAATCTGGTGTATCTCAACAGCCCTGGCTCTGTAAATGGGAAATAAACAAATTGGCCTGGACAGAGCCACACAACACTATTCCAGCCTTCCAACCATTATTTGTGCCTCAGGTAACGTTAAATGACTTTCCTACAGACATTCATCTTACCTTCTAGTTCACCAATGCTGTTGTTGTGATGCCAGCTATATAGTAGCAGGAGAGTTGTAAGTATTGCTGTTTGGAGCTGCTGGCTCTGGGTCTCATTCCCTCTCATCTTAACTGTAGGGACAGTTTGCTAACCCATAACTTAGCTAACAATATTACATTAGTTGCTGTGTTGTTGTTCACTCTATAGCATAGCAAACTGCCCATTTCCATAACGTTGACATTAATTATGTTATGTTAACTGTTGTAAGGTCTTTTATACTATGGTAACTGAAGTTTCATTGTGGATTGTTAAAATATAGATAAAGCTAAGCTAACCTTAGCTAGTAACTAACTGAAACATAGTAATCCTAACAAAATACAAGGCACATCTATAGACATTACAAATACATTAGTAAGGGTACAATACTAATAAAATGTAAACTGATTTCTGACTATTACCCAACCAAAAAAATAAATGAAAAGTATAAAGAATGAGTAGGCTGAACCTGAGAGGCTAGACTGCAAATGAAAAAGCGGGTCGTGTAATCATGCGGCTCTTTCAGACATCTGGAAGTTGCCCACGAGCATACTTATGCCTTTCATTCTTAAATACAAATGTAAATGAAAGTGTCTGCTTGGTAACATACATAGAACAAATAAACACACACTAATTCTCTCTTTTTAAGACAGACGGACTTCACCCAACCAAACAGAAACTCAGAAATGTTAGCTGCTTACATACAGCATGTGGTGCGGTCCTCCACACATGACTTATGTGACACACCTAAGGTAGTGTGATCACATTTAGGTGAAAACAAATTAACGATTATCAGGTTAATCATGGGTTATTGTATATATTTGTGTTTTAATTTAAGCAGGAAAATAATTGGTGTTGCACTAATAGAGTGAGGTATGCAGTGTTCTGTAGAGCAGTGAGGTGGAACGTTTGTGGTCATGCTAGTTACTACAGGGTAAGCAAGCGGCGCCTCCGCTGTTTCCTCAGAAGCAATCTGGAACGAAACGCAGACGCACCGTATCTTCATTGCTCCTGTTTCACCTGCTTTAATACAGGTTACATATCTGCTACTGATACACCTATCCCTGGGGCCCGTAACAGATCTTGGGGGCTTGTCCGGGATCAGCGCCACTTCCTGGCCTGGAGCTGATCCATTGATGACATCTAGGACCACCACTACAGAGGCTGATGCGAGCAGAGACGTCGTGAGCGACAGCTGGGACAGAGACTGAGCCGTTGTTGAACTGAGTGACCCATCGTGAGGGACTGTAAGGAGCCACTGTCATGTCAGAGAGTGAGAGGAAGAGTGTAGTGTGGGACATTAGGAGGAGCCTACTCACCTTGTCAGCAGGATAGCTCTTCCAGATCGCCAAGAACGTGGGTCCAGTGTCAGACCTCGACCCGTCTGAGCTCACGGAGAGAGACCACGAGGGCATCTTCGACTACATCATGCATTCATGTACAGTAAGCACTTGCTTTAGTCAGAGGACACTGGGATGGTCGAATTGTTGATTTTAAAGGATAATATTGATGCTGCTGTTAAGAATCGAGATGTATTGGTTTTGCCAGCCTTAGAACCACTCCCTATGCAGACAACCACACAAACAGTAAATACTACTCACACTACAGATGACAACCTCACTAGGTCACAACAGGCTGATCAAATGTCCCAAGCTGTAGACGCTACTGTTGCATCTGGCACTACAAACACTGAGTTACTGGCAATGCTCACTAGCTATGAAGAGCTTGGTAGAAAGCTTAGACATAGTATTATGGTACCTGCAAAACAGTCACCACAGTACTCCCCACGGTTACCAACACAGACTAGTAGGTCTCATAGTGACTCGTCATACAACAGTCCATCAGATCCGTCTGGGGCCCAGTCCGTGCGTGAGGGGATGATCTCCCTAAGAGACCTCACATACCTACAGAGAAGGGAGTTTAAAGTGCAAGAGGGTCAGGTTGGTGACCATTCATCCGACATCAGCAACAATAATGTCTGTAAGCAAATAGAGGAAGCAATCAAAGAAGGTTTCCAAGACACAGAGATAGTTTGTGGCGTGCTTCGAATAATAAAACCTGGAACTTTCAAAGATATGCTAATAAACAAGGACGACCTGACTGTGATGGAACTCAAAGGGTTTCTCCAGGCCCACTTAAGAGAGAAAAACAGCACAGAGTTATCCCAAGAGTTGATGTGCACCAGAAAGGATGAGAACGAGACACCACAACAGTTCCTCTACCGGGTGATAGGTGTGATAGATGTGTCCTATTCACATCCAAATTGTCAGACGCAGGCATAAAATACAGCGCAGCTACTGTTCAAGACGTCTTCCTACACACAGAAAAGAATGGGCTCTTCTCGTCGGCAGACCACAACAAGTGCACATAGCGCACAGCTTGAGCTGAATGTAGTCCAAGACAACAGCAACAAGGAAGAGAGCTCAGCCTTCAAAACAAAGACAGACCCAGTCAAAGAGCTTGCAGCCAAAGTAGATGAGCTCACAAGGATGGTTGAGGCAATGAGACAGCAGAGTCAGCTACAACCACCAGACCCAATGAACCCAGTATTTGCAAGATAAGGGAAGGATCAAGAAAGAGAAAACTTACGGTTGTCCAAAATGTGTTGAGCAAAACCGTAAAGACTGTAGCCATTGTTTCTCTTGTGGGGAGGAAGGCCACAGAGCGGTGGGCTGCCTAAAGAGACAAAGGGGGCAGGGAAACTGGAGCCGGTCGCTGCAGCGGGGCACCCAGTGATCGGATCTGAAAGAGAGCCCCAAACTGAGCATCCTGGTAAGGTAAGGACTCAAACCGGTTGTGATGGCAGAACAACAGACCTCCCCTCTTCCATTACACCAGAAGTAGCTAGTACCCAGAATAGTTACCAACATAGCGAACTCTGCCCAGTTTTCTTGCGAGCCACTGGGTGCTAAACGTGGAGCTGTTGCCAAGTTAATAGGAAAGAAGGCATTAATACAGTGTAATCTAAGTGGCTTGGCTGTGACCGCATTGCTGGACTCAGGCGCACAGGTCAGTATAATAAGCCGAGCCTGGAAGGATCTGCACCTGCCTGACCTCGATATCCGACCAATGTCTGAACTCATTGAGGAAATGGATGAGTTAGAAGTGTACGCAGTTAATGGTGAACTTATTCCCTTTGATGGCTGGGTAGCCATAATGACCAACTTACCAGGAAACGAGGATCCTAGTCTTGCCATCAGTGTCCCATTCCTAGTCAGCAGTTTGACCATGGAAAGACCATTAATTGGCTTTAATGTTTTGGAACAGATTGTGGAGGGACAACCAGAACAGTTAATACCCACCCTGACTAAATTGCTTTGCAACGCCATCCGTGTTCCAAGTGAGAAAGCGGAAGCAATTGTAAGCTTTATCCAGACAGCAGAACCAAGCATGCCGCAAGGACGCTTAAGAACAGGCGCAAGGGGTGAGGTGTCGGGTTCCCCCAAACATGAACCCTTCTGACCGCCTGGTGTTGTTCGAAGCAGATGAGGGCAGCCAGCCAATTGAGCAGCTGGACTTAGGGGCAGGTTTGTTGGAGATACAGAACCCTGCGAAGCCTTATGTTACCATTGCAGTTGGCAACAACACTGGACACGATGTCACCTTACCACGGAAGATGGCCTTGGGCACCTTACAACATTTTGAGAGAATCGTGGAGGCTGATCCTTCCAACGAACCGGCATTAACTGCAACAGTCAATCAGGTCAATTCTCACTGTGCTGATCCAACTCCGTTGCTGTGGCACCCGCCAGTGAACCTCGGTCATTTGGATGCGGACCAACAAGAGGATGCAAGGAGAATGCTGTGTAGTAGAGGTCGACCAATATGGTTTTTTTCACGCAGATGCCGATACCGATCTTTTGAAATCCGGGTCGGCCGATGGCTGATTAATGCTGCCGATTTATTTTGGCTGATATTTGCTTGGTTTTTAATCTCTATTTGCACCGAACTGAAGCACAGAAATCCGCGTTGATATTCGGTGCGGTAGATAACGGTCGTTAAGGTTCCAGTGCCGTATTAGCACCGGGTCTGTCTGTAGCTACCCGTTAGCAAAGCAAAGCCAGTCTGTCACTAGCCTATAGTGCGTTGGTCTCTTTTTTATTACTTATTTCTCTGCATTGAGTGACAACCCTCTCAAATATAAGACACACAAACAGAACAAATAAAAGTCTCAGATTCACTCTGTAATTGCAAAATTATTGCTTACTTATTGTGACATGATAGCAACTCTTCTGTGATAATGCAACTTCAACTACGATCCAAATTAGCCGAATGTCATGTGTCTTATTCAGGTTTTTTCTCGAAGTTGGCAGTAACATATCAAAAGTTTTTAATTAAATATAAAGGAGTAATAAGAATTGAATCCTTACCGTTAGCTCCTTAGGCACTGGATGAGGTCTGCTGCTCACTCGGCTGGAAAAAGACTCTAGCAGCAGCGAGCGTCAAACACGTGTTCCACGACAACACTAGGCTGCCCACAGATGCGCCTGCCTAATAATCCGCTTGATATACCTGGATATTGGCCGATGCCGATTATGTTAAAAAATGCCAAAAATCGGCCGATTTATCGTCCGACCGATTAATCGGTCGACCTCTACTGTGTAGCACCCCACCACCCTGTATAAGTGCCTGAGCGACTATGATTAGGCTTTAGACTTGATTGATGGGGTGTTATGGGTTCGGTGTTTGTTTCAAAAAGGTAGCTACCCCGAAGGTTTACCTGTTATGGGTGACTCCTGAAATACCCTCTTAATATATACAGAAATGGTCAAACTAAGCATTTAAATCTCTCCCCATAATATATTTGAAATAACTGACCCAACAATTCTCTTATGTTAACAGGAATGATATTTTACTGACTGCTTTCCTTGTTAAATGTAGTACAAAAAGTATCACCAGTTTCTTCAAATAAACACAAACCAATACAAAACACAAAATATACCTCTTTAAAATAAATTTTGTTTTAGAAAGAATATTACACTCAGGTAACTTCACCAAAAGTTGGAAAATAATTACTTTAAAATTAGAGAAAACCTGTCTTTGATACCAAAATACTATATCACACACTATTGGTTCTTCTTTCTTCAGCAAACGTCTTCTTCTGGCTTTTTTTTCTCAAAACATGAATAGGCTAACTCCAAATAACGTTACTTTCATATACTTAATCAGTTACCACTCAAACACAAATCGCACAAACCTGCACTCTAACACACTGCGGTTAAGCGAGTACTGTGCTTTACTGTCCTCAGCTATAACGTCTTTTGCTCAAACGTTACGTAAACATTCGACAAACTGCATCTCTGTAAGTTTCTCCACTTTTCTCCAGCTCCGTGGTCACCTCTCCTACTTCATGTCTCTCCCCCCGTCTCTCTCTCGCGGCTTTTTTTTTTCTTTCCCACCCAGTCCATTTTCTTAGTTACAGCCAATCACCACAAGTGACCTTGACTGACACCCACAGCAACCAATCAAACGTCAACATCAACAATCACAGCTAAAATTAAAGGAACAATCAGTATTTTTTTTTTCAGTTTACCTTACTGTTTTACCTCAAACACAGAACAGTTTATTTTGCAAATATTTACATTTTCATCTCATTTAGGACTAAATTATCTTAATATCTGAGCTAAGCATTACTCTTTCCTTATTAAACTAAATTTCTTTTTAGGTTAATTTCCCTACTGACTTATTTTATTCTGCTTTTGATAGGAACTAACTTATTTTAATCCCTATATTTTACACCAGGGCTACAGCTGTATGATGAGGCCAACGTTGTCATCTAGGGCAACCATAGAGTGGACTAAGGATCATCAAAGCGTACTTGAGAGGCTGATTGACTTGTTGACTCATCCTCCGGTTCTGGCATACCCTAATTTTGACCAGCCATTCGTCCTGCATACTGATACGTCAGAGCAAGGCTTGGGAGCTGTCCTCTACCAGCTGAAGGATGGGAAGCTGCAGGTCATTGGATATGGGTCACGAACCCTGACATAGGCAGAACGGAATTATCACTGTCATAGCAGAGTTTCTTGCTCTAAAGTGGGCAGTGTGTGAGAAATGTAGGGATTACCTCTTCTATGCTCCACACTTTACCATCTACACAGAAAACAACCCACTCACGTACGTAATGAGCACAGCCAAACTCAATGCGGTGGGTAACCGTTGGGTGGGGGAGCTGTCAGATTTCCGCTTTGACATCAAGTATAGGCCAGGGAGAGTAAATACTGATGCGGATACACTGTCCCGTGTCCCTCTTGATATTGACCAATACATGCCAACATGCACAGAGGAGTTGTTGCAGGATGTGGTGAATGCAGCTTGGGAAGGAAGTCAAGCAGCCCAGAGAAATGATGTGGCCTGGGTGGCTGCTCTCTCTGCCTCCTCCCTTGATGTTGTCCTACCACGCCGCACCCCCCAACATGAAATAAGCCATGACGAGTTGGTTCAAGCCCAAAAGGAGGACCCTGTGATCGGAGAAATTATGAAACTGAAAGGAGGTGAAGTATAAGCTTATGGAGGATACCCGGAAGTCAGTGAAGGGAATTGCTTGCAAGCTTCTCCATGAGTGGAACCGGCTACACCTTGAGGGTGGAATCTTGTATCGACGGACACCAGAGAGAAAACAGCTAGTCCTACCTGTAAAATACCGTTATATTGTCTTGAAGAACCTTCATGATAATAAGGGGCATGTGGGCACAGAGAGAGTCCTTCATCTCGCTCGGGACAAATTTTACTGGCCTTATATGAAAAGAGATATAGAGGATTATGTGACTAAGAAATGCTGGTGCATAAAACAGAAAAAACCCACAGTTCATGTGCGCACACCCATGAGCAGCCTGAAGTCTAACTCACCCCTGGAACTTGTTTGTATAGATTACTTGTGAGGGGATGATCTCCCTAAGAGGTGGTAATCGACCATTTCACAAGGTTTGCTCAAGCCTATGCGACCAAAAATAAATCCGGATGGACAGCAGCAGAGTGGATTTACAATGACTTTGTTCCTCGCTTTGGATTCCCAAACAAACTTCATCATGATCAGGGACGCGAGTTCGAGAATGAGCTTTTTCGAACACTTGGGCAACTTAGGTTATTCCCGAACATCTCCATACCACCCCCAAAGTAATCCCACTGAGCGCTTCAATCGTACATTGTTACAGATGTTACGTGCACTGATGGACAAAGAGAAGGAGGCCTGGAGAGAACATCTCCCTAAGGTTATACAGTACATTCATATAACTGTACCCGGCACGAATCTACTGGTTATTCGCCTCACTTTCTACTCTATGGTCGACACCCTCGCCTTCCGGTGGATCTCCTGTTTGGTCTGTTGGAGGATACAGACCCTATGACACATAAAGGATATGCTGAGAAGTGGCGTAAAAGGATGACAGAAGCGTATCGCATTGCCAACAATAACAGCCTGTCATCAAGTGCAAAGGGCAAGTCCTATTATGATCAGAAGGCGAGAGGAGTGATCCTAAAACCAGGAGATAGGGTGCTGGTGAGGAATGTTGGAGAGCGGGGTGGGCCTGGTAAACTGCATTCGTATTGGGAGGAGAGAATATATGTGGTAAAGGAACAAGTTTCAGATAATCCAGTCTATGTCATCCATCCCGAAAGTGGTAACAAAGGGAAACCCAGTGGAATTCCCACTCCAGCCTACCAGACCAACCTCAAGGACAACACAGAGGCAAGGAAACCCTCCAGAAAAAAAGAGGGATGTGAGAGACAAAACTTTTAGTGCTGAGACAGCTGACTCGGATGATGAGTCAGCAGGTTACTGGCTGAGGATACCGGCAGGCTGGGCTGAGTCGAGGACAACAGCTGTCTTCGAGAGGAGGTCTACTCAGACTCCCAAAAGATCAGTCAGAATCCATTGTGAACCGGCACAAAGAACATTGGCAGAAGGGACCCAGCACAGGGGGGGATGTTCGCCTGAGCTGGTTGTAGAACATGGAGAAAGGCAGAAGAGGACAGAGACACAAACATCACGGGACACTGAATCTGTGCAGCAGGCAGCTAGAACACAGACAATGGGGCAAGGGGACGAAGGACTTTCACCAGGCGAGGGTGAAATGCAACTTGAGGATGAACAGGACATCCCTCATCAAACTGAACCGGATGATAACGGATAAAATTGCCACCCCGTGAGGAGCGGGTGCAGGATTCTCAATCTAGCTCCCCAGTTCCCCTGAGGCGGTCTACTAGGGAGAGACACCCAGGTCAAATGCTAACTTACTCATCCCTTGGCCACCCAGTATATCAGTCACGCCCCTCTGTAAATTCTGTTGGTACTGACTTCAGGCCCTACACTCACCTGCTGTACCAGCCATACTCACAATCATTCCAATACCCGACCATTGTTCACTGTCCTCATTTGCCACTTGCTTATCCTAACCATGGGTACTGATAAGTCACAGCACACACAGTCGATCCACAGGGACAGACATTCTTAATGAGTGAAGGTTTTGTACATTGTAAAGATTGTTATGTTGATAAGATTTTGACTTGAAACTGGTGATTTAAAGTAAGTGTCAGGAGCCACTTTTGTTGTTGGGGAGCGTGTGACACACCTAAGGTAGTGTGATCACATTTAGGTGAAAACAAATTAACGATTATCAGGTTAATCATTATGGGTTATTGTATATATTTGTGTTTTAATTTAAGGAGGAAAATAATTGGTGTTGCACTAATATAGTGAGGTATGCAGTTTTCTGTAGAGCAGTGAGGCGGAACATTTGTGGTCATGCTAGTTGCTACAGGTATTGGTAAGCAAGCGGCGCCTCCGCTGTTTCCTCAGAAGCAATCTGGAACGAAACGCAGACGCACCGTATCTTCATTGTTTTGTCATTTGTTTTAATACAGGTCAGTAAGGTATAAATAACCCATAACTACTGAGTACGTCACCTAACATTATTGTTTGTTTTATGTTTTGAATGTGTACAGTAGTTTTGACATGTGTAAAGACAGGAAGTAAGTTTGCCCTGTCGAAGTTTTACCACGATGACGCCATGTTGGCGCTACGGATACTAGACGTTCAAAGTTTACGTAGGGAAAGTGTTGCGGCGGCTCCTGTACACTGAAGATATTTTAGGTGTTTGTTTGATAAGAGGTTAATAAGCAATATGCACTATGGGAAAACGCAACTTGCTAACTTGAATACTGCCGTCTGTTTCTGTTAAATATATCGTTAAAATATGTATTATCCCTTTTATTTTATTCTATTGCACCTCCAATAAGGTGGTCAGGGCCTCTATTACCTCCATGGCCTCTTACTCAGAGGTCCCTCACCAGCAACAAGAGAGTTTTAACTAGTTTTATCCCATCGACTTGTGTGAGCTTTTAAAAACAGTATCCTCCAGCCCACTTGATGTAATACCTACAAAGTTTTTACTGAAAGTAATGGATTCTGTTGGGCCCCTTTTGATCTGTTTTTAACAGCTCCCTATCTACTGGTTGTGTCCCTGATTATATTAACCTGGTTTAGATCCCTCCCTCCCACAAAATTTTAGACCAATTTCAAAACTGCCTTTTATTGCAAAGCTTTTAGAAAGAATTGTGTCCAAACAACTGCTCACTGTACTGGAAAATAAAAAATTATTTGAAGTTTCAGTCTGGTTTCAGGAAGTACCACGGCACTGAGACTGCCCTGCTTAAAGTCACCAATGACCTTTTAATATCTGCTGATGAAGGCATGTGCTCAGTCCTGGTACTCCTGGACCTTAGCGCTGCTTTTGACACCACTGATCACAACATCATGTTAGACAGACTGAGGCACTGGGTGGGGATCTCTGGTACTGCCCGAGAATGGTTTTCATCCTACCTGTCAAATAGAAAGTTTTGCGTGTCTGTAAACAACTATGTCTCTTCGTTCTGTCCAGTTAAATATGGTGTGCCTCAGGGGTCGGTCTTTGGACCCATTTTGTTTTCCTTGTATCTGCTTCCCCTTGGATATATTATCCATAAACATGGTATTTCTTTTCATATTTATGCTGATGACACACAAATGTACTTGCATGTGGCAGATGGCAAAACAAATACTGCCATCTGCTGGTTCCCTAGTAAATCACATTAAGCCTGTTGCAAAGAACCTTTGATAGTAATTTAAATTTCGAGCAGCACACCACAAAGCTTGTTCAATCATGTTTTTATCAATTTAGAAATGTAGCAAAAATTTCATCTATGTTAACTTTTAAGGACATCGAGACCATTTAACATGCCTTCATCTCATCACGCCTGGATTATTGCAACAGCCTTTTCACTTGTTTAACCCAAAAATCTACTGATCGACTCCAGACTGTCCAGATCTCAGCTGCCAGGCTTTTAACCAGAACAAAGAAATATGACCACATTACTCCTATTTTAGCTTCATTACACTGGCTCCCAGTGTGTTTTAGAATTGACTTTAAAATTTTATTGATCACTTTTAAAGCTCTTCATGGCCTCTCGCCTTGTTATTTTTCTGACCTTTTAGTCCCATACGCACCAGCACGTACCTTGAGATCCTTGGGCAGAGGTCTGTTGTCTGTTCCAGAGTCTCGACTGAAAACTAAAGGGGACAGAGTGTTTGCTGTCAGGGCCCCGAGGCTCTGGAACAGCCTGCCCGAGAAAATCAGGTCGGCTGGGTCCGTGAACTCTTAAGTCCCTTCTTAAAACATACTTTTATAGGAGAGCCTTTCCCGATCTTATTTGACTTTATTTTATCCCTTTTATTTTATTCTATTTTACTTATTTTATATTTGTCTTAAACATGTATTTTGGTCTTTTCAATGTTGTACAAATGTACAAATAAAGATTATTATTATTATTATTATTATAATACTCATTAGTGTCCCATTAAAATAACAAAATAATCAATTATTGTTATTTATCTCTTATTATTCAAAAAATAAAACAGCTCATAAGACTGAATGCTCTTACTTTGATGAACAATGTCATCACATGCTCTCTGAGAAGAATTTGCAAATCCTACAATGACGACAGCATGACCCGCCCTGTTTTGCTTCTGATTGGCTTAAGCCTGATTTATACTTCTGCGTCGAGTCTACACCGTAGCCTCCAGCGTGCGTTACGCATGTAGCCATGCATTTAAATTTATTGTACATTGGTGTCTGCGTCAATCTGCAAATACACAGCCAAAACACTAGTTGGCGATAGCGTTAAAGCGTCCACTGTGTAGACATTTGCTGGCCTAGCAGACTAACTTCCAGTTTAGCCCTCCGCTCACTTGAATGGGGGTAAATGAGATGAAATGAGTAATTTCATGTGGGCTGTGACACAGTCAAAAAATTTTTTCATGAGGTAAAAAAAACCCATCCCCCCTCTGTTTTTGACACAAATCGCACCCTGCCTATACTGCATTTATAACGGCTTATCAATTTTGAGCGAATTTGCCGAAGACAGCAGAACAATAAAAACTTGGCCTACATGAGAAATGTCGTCATCAGGCTCAGCCAATCAGATGGAGAGTAGGGAAGGTCATGTCTTCGCTATAGGATTTGCAAGTTTGCAAACGAAAAGGGGCGAGTGATACAATTGTATTTTAAGATCCATTTTAAATTTGCAGAATAATTTTGGGAGTATACAATTCTTTTTTTGTATTTGTGGAAGGTGTTTTATATTTACAGATTAACACATACTTTGTTGATCTGTTCACACTAATAATGAGTTAAATAATAAATATCGTTCTCTGGTGGAAAATTACTCTTCTGTTAACCCAGTGGAAAAGAATTGTGCCCCGAAATACACCCCTGAATTGACATCCACCTGCACAGGCATATACACTTAAAATCAGCTCCACACAAATACTGAGATACACATAAACACACACTATGCACACATAATTCCATACACATAGATATGTGTGAGTGCATGAGAGTTTGTGTTTTCTTTACTGTCTGAAAGAAATATAAACAGAGGTAAATCTGTATAAACTGCAGAGTAAGCATAACAACTCTGTATCATGTGAAATGCTTTAAGCCATGTAAAATATCAGTTTGCAAACTTGTATTTCAAACATATGCATCACATGTGAAAGAGCAAAAAAAAAATCTCAGATCCAAGGAGTCAATAAAATTTGAGGGCCATACATCTGCAATACATAGTGATAATGTGTCAACAGCTGCACTGGATCCAGGCTGTCATTTGGGCCTGCTATTTCACTGTGCAATGAACCACCAATGCTATGCCATTATACTACACTTCACTACCAGCGAGGATTTTCTCTCACATACACAGCGAGTGAAATTCTGAAAAATGTGAAATGGAGCTAATGCACAAGGGAAATATAACACAATTTCAACAAGCACTGTAGCAAGACATTTGTGGAGCAGACAGAATACCAAAAATACAGTCCTCGTATTCTGTGCATGTAGAAATCACTTCATGCAAGTCAAATTATATAGTATGTTCATACTTTCTTGTAAGGTGGTGAGAGTTTGCCTGTTAAATGAAGGGTGAATACATCCTGGATATCAACTCTCCTCTCCTTTCCCTGCCCCATCAATTCATCCATCCACATTGTGTTGTGCCACTTCAGTGAACACCACAGTGCACAGTGTTGTTTGGGCTATATCCTTCTTGCAAATTCACTTTAGTAGACTAAATTGAATGTGGATTACTATCATGTTGTGCAGTTCCATTTCAAAACCAAAGATGTGCTGGTATAGTTTTTTTTCTGTAAATGTGTAACACTGGAATCTTGGAGGGTGGTTGCCTATCAAAAATGTAATCCATGGCATGTTTCCAAATGCTGTCTGAATCTACTGTTATCCCACTTAATGCTTTTATCAAACACTGATTGATACAATGATACAATATTGCATGGCATACAGGTACTACATTATTTTATTTACACTATTTTATTAATGTTATAAAGCAAACCAACCCAAAGCCCAGCATATTAAAGAATGCATTCATAATCACATAACCATGACCAAAATAAATCAATAGATATGCAAATGGACAAACTACTTGAGCTTTATGGTTTATGTTTTAAGAACATGGCTGCATGGTGGTTCTGATTCCATACAATTTCTTGTTCAACTCTTGGACAATAGTGATTCATATATAATGTACATGTTGTATTTCCTGTGCTTGTGAGTCAGTGACTACATTTGCATAAAGTCAAACATCAACTGGACTATAACAAACATATTCCTAGTTGCTGAACCTGAAGTTAGAACCTTGTGGACATGACTAGCTTTTTGTGTTCAATTTCTATTTTTTGTAGCAATATTAGAAATCAGGTGGAGAATATGAGAGAAAACCCTACACTTCAGTTTTAACAACACAAAGCCATATAACATGTTAGGTAGTCCCCTCTTCTATGACATGTAAATCTGCAAGCGCAACCACCAGAGCCCTTCAAAGAGAGAGTCGCGTCATGGAGACCGCAGATAGTTCCCGAAGTCCAAGGCAGGTATTTGAAAATGAGTGAGAGAAACGACAAAACGGCGATTTTAAGCCATTTTTGGTAATTTATACAATAAATGTGTTGATTTACAATAGTTGTACAGCACACTGACACGTGTATGTACACAAACATTTTATTGGAAAAATCAATTTTTATTAGGATCCCTATCAGCAGCAGTATGAATGTTAGCTATTCTGGGGTCCATTCAATTGTATGGTCATAATGAAACATTGATTATAAAATAACATTACCATTTCCTCTTTCAAGGAGCTGAAAATAAATTGCACACCATTTTAATTCTACTTAATTCACCAATTTATTTTTGTGTTTAATCACAAACCACAGTAGGCTAATCTGCTCACCTTGCTTTTCTCCTCAGACACAGAAGCACACCCAACACCTGTCTGTTTCTCTCTCTTTCTGCTCTGACTTTAGTTATCAGCAGCAGTTTTATTTACAAGAACTCGGGTTTGGTTTTTCACAGCAGCAGATGAGCCGCGTGTGGAGGAGGCTTGTTGTTAATTACCGATAGAGACCACCGTGGCATGAATGACATCGTCACCAACAGCTGAGCTTCACTGTTGCTTTACTTGCTCCCTACTTTACAATATCCACAGCGTCTCTTTCTCTGTGTTTCTCTGCAGATGTAGTGAGCGTTGTGTCTTCTTCACTTTCGTGAATACTTTCCACACACCTAAGACATGTTTTAGCCTGTGTGTGTGTGTGACTGTGACATGAGGTTACTGTCTGTGCACACATGTGAAACACGGCGCAGTGCAGCGTGTATGTAACGTTCAATGTCACCGGCAGAAAATAGGATATTTGACACTTACAGGCCCCAGTCACTGGTCGGAGCCTAGTAGACAAAACAAAACGGCCTCCTTCAGTCCCCAGCTGATCAATCTGCACATCTCTAGCTGTAGAAGATGAGTTCCAGTCCAATAAGCTGTTAAACAAGCTAACAAATAAGCTAGGTAATGTTATAATAACAGAGTGGGCTCATGGAAAAATAATAGGTTATTATAACTTTTTGTCAAGTTTAATTAATTAATGACTCAGCATCATCTGTATTAAAGACAAAAGAATCAGTTCATCCAATGTTAAAGTGCGTAAAACAGCCCTGCCAGCCTGCTTAACATCACTGGAGCTCCACAATGACAGATTTGAGCTTGTTTTCTGCCACCGGACTCTCTGTGAGAGGGAAAGCAGGCAGTGGACCAAACCACTGTGAAGCAAGAGAAGGGGGACTCAAAATGTTTCTAAACTTACAACGCACTTTAATTGCCCTGTTTGCGTTTGTATTGTTTTACTATTTACACAATTATTTTAAGTATATATCATTATATTATTTGATGGTTTTTAAGGGGGGGGACACCCCTCAGATATTTCCATGATTTCCATACAGGTCCGTGTGTGGTGGGGGCATCACTTACTGATCCTTCAGAAATGCTTGGGGAAATGTAGTGTGTGTGGACGCTACCGCACTACTCGGTCAATAAAAGAGCTTCGTTACTGAAAAGCTATTTGATTCAGAAAACTTCAACGCTACCACCAAGCTACTGAGAAATGTAGTTAAACTAGTAACGGCGCTACTTGTAGCGATGCTACTGCCCAACACTGATGTTAACTGGAAAATAACAAAATATTTGAAAAGTTTCAGTCTGGTTTTAGGAAGTACCACAGCACTGAGACTGCCCTGCTTAAAGTCACCAATGACCTTTTAATGTCTGCTGATGAAGGCATGTGCTCAGTCCTGGTACTCCTGGACCTTAGCGCTGCTTTTGACACCATTGATCACAACATCATGTTAGACAGACTGAGGCACTGGGTGGGGATCTCTGGTACTGCCCTAGAATGGTTTTCATCCTACCTGTCAAATAGAAAGTTTTGCGTGTCTGTAAACAACTGTCTCTTCGTTCTGTCCAGTTAAATATGGTGTGCCTCAGGGGTCGGTCTTTGGACCCATTTTGTTTTCCTTGTATCTGCTTCCCCTTGGACATATTATCCATAAACATGGCATTTCTTTTCATATTTATGCTGATGACACACAAATATACTTGCCCGTCAGATCCACAGACCCTGGAATGCTGAGTTTACTTAACAACTGCCTTTGTGAAGTTAAAAAATGGATGTCAAATAATTTCCTCTAGCTGAACTCAGACAAAACAGAAATCCTGGTCATCGGGTCTCAGCAGATGGCAAATCAAATAATGCCATCTGCTGGTTCCCTAGTAAATCACATTAAGCCTGTGGCAAAGAACCTTGGTGTTTGGTTTGATAGTAATTTAAATTTCGAGCAGCACACCACAAAGCTTGTTCAATCATGTTTTTATCTTAGAAATATAGCAAAAATTCGATCTATGTTAACTTTTAAGGACACCGAGACCATTTTACACGCCTTCGTCTCATTACGCCTGGATTATTGCAACAGCCTTTTCACCTGTTTAACCCAAAAATCTATTGATCGACTCCAGACTGTCCAGAACTCAGCTGCCAGGCTTTTAACCAGAACAAAGAAATATGACCACATTACTCCTATTTTAGCTTCATTACACTGGCTCCCAGTATGTTTTAGAATTGACTTTAAAATTCTATTGATCACTTTTAAAGCTCTTCATGGCCTCTCGCCTTGTTATATTTCTGACCTTTTAGTCCCATACGCACCAGCACGTACCTTGAGATCCTCGGGCAGAGGTCTGTTGTCTGTTCCAGAGTCTCGACTGAAAACTAAAGGGGACAGAGCATTTGCTGTCAGGGCCCCGAGGCTCTGGAACAGCCTGCCCGAGGAAATCAGGTCGGCTGAGTCAGTGAACTCTTTTAAGTCCCTTCTTAAAACATACTTTTATAGGAGAGCTTTTCCCGATCTTATTTGATCACCCAAACACCCAATAAAAGTCTGCCGTTCCCAACCACCAGAAAAGCGCCAGCCAACATCCCCCATACACAGAACGCCCTCCAGCTATCATGCAACTCCAGCAAAACTAGCAACGAAGCAAAATCAACTAGCTCAGCCACATGTCACCACAACCCACCCACCCGTCAAGGGCCGAGAACACCAGACACAAGCCCATAACAAACCGGAGCACAGCTCCGCCCCACACACACACTGCACATCCCGCCAGCTAACTTTATACCTCTGAGCGCAACTAAGCAAACCAGGAAATACCTACCCTGGACTCCAATGCACAAACTAAACGCCCAGCAGCCATCCAGAGACTACATATCCTTGGGACAGCCACTCCCTGCCCCAAGGGAGAACAGCAGAGAGCCATGTCGTCCTGGGACTAGAACATTAATGCGGGACTAGACAGTCCCCTAGCCCAGCCTGAGGCCATCCCCCTGGCAGAGCCAGCGGCCCCCGAGCCCCGTGAACCAGAGGCCGGTCCTGTCCCTGGATGGGGCTCCCCCCAGGCAGTCACCCCCAAGGACACATAACATTCTGCGATGTTAACATGCCAGGATATATACTGGTATATACCCCAGCTCACCACCAGCCATGCCACAATTCAGAAAATCAAGGGAATTGTCTCTGTGATTTGATGCATTAGAAATCTGGAAAATGTTGTAGCCAGATGACAAACACACACACACACAGATACTCACACACTTCCCTTCTGCTCTCATGCTTGTTAAGATCCTATCTATCTTGTGAGAGAGGGTGAGAGCCCTTTAGCCATCCTCAGAGTGTGCATTACTTTTCCAACACACACACAGACACACAACATACTCACATTTTACGCATAACAACAAACATAACATACACACACACACACACACAGGCATTGGGATTCTACAGGCACCTGTAGATTGTAATGAGCCATAGCCATAAAGTTCTTTTTGACCTTGGAAGCACCAAAACTGAAGCTCGTCAACCTCCAGGAAATGCTTTCTTGAGAAACAAGTGTAAATATGTGTGTGTGTGTGTGTGTGTGTTTGTGTGTGGCCTGAAGTAATATGCTAGGCTTCATCCCCAATGTTCCATTGTGTGTGTTTGTCTGAGACTGAGGCTGTATACTACATCGACCGAACACCTGCTGCTGCGGTAACTAGGATGTCAGTGTGCAGGGGAGAGCTTCATAAATATATATTAGAATCAGAGCTGATATTAAACTAGGGGATAACCCAGGGAATGATCTCTAGGTCAGTTTTCTATCTGTCTATCTATCTATCCATCCATCTATCAACCCTCTGGCTGGCTCTTTACCTTTACCCTTTCTAACCCCTTGGAGTGATGTCTGTTTCCAAAAGGTTTGCTGGACAGAAAATTAACATATGCAAAGGTTCCAACCTTGTTCATAGAGGAATTCCACATATTACCAATGGGTACAATAATAAGACTGAGATGAGCACAAAAAAAGTGCCAAAATGGATGACAGAGGCAGGGTGAAGGAACAGATTTATGTGTTTGCAGATGTAAAGCGGGACGCAGTCAATTTTTTTTTGTGAAATTAAGATCGAGGGACAAACGGATTTTATGGAGGCAACCTACCAAACTATGGCTAGAATCTATAACTTTTTATATTTCCATGACTGTAAGATAAACAGGGAAACACAGGCAAACACAAACACATGCAAATTAAAAAGGGTGGGGGGAGCTTTGATTGGCATAGTTTGATACAACATGCTGGAACTAAAGCAGCTTGTGGGTCTTTTTGATGACACTGACTCATTAATTCAGTTTATGCTTTGGCCTATGAGTAAAGCCTCTTCTAAACAAGCACACAATGAAGGTTATTACTTCATCAACTATACTATTGTAAAATACTTTATAAAGGGATGCTGTGTGAATGTACCATGCAAAGCTAGACTTGTTTCACATATTTATTCATTTGCATACATGTAATTTAGTAGGGTTGAGCGAGTACTCAGTTGAAACAAGTATCCAGTACAGATAATGCACTTTTTATGAGTATAATCAGAGTAAAATGTGGTACTTACTCATCACTATAATTTACATTTGAATTTTACTTGTTCCAAAGATACTGTATAAAAGAAGTTATAACAGGTTATGAGTGAAGCACAGGTGGTAGGAATAGTGAGAGAGAGGAGTGACCTTGTTCCTTAACCTTGGTTAAAATGACTTAATTTGTCAAAATGGCAGTGACACTGCAGTGATGTGACATTATTAAGTGCCCTGTAAGGTTTATAAAAAAATCGTTAGTTTGTATTTAGAATGTTTTAGGAAAGAATCGAAGATTTTACTGTTTTGAAATTTAGCAGTTAAACTCCAGGCAATGAACCTTTGCTTTGTGAATTTTAATAGCCCCCTTTATATGTGCTAACTTACAGTACCGTGAGATTACAGTATCTCCCTACAAAATCCAGAAACGACGTATTCCAGTGAAAGACATCCCACTTTAAATGTAGGTCTTTCACGCTGACATTTTACGGTGCGCTTCATACCTCTCAGCATTAATCTTTCTAATTTGATTTGTGACAGATTTTAATTGAGAGCACATTCCCCTCCTTAACTTGTTCATTCAAGTCTTTAAATCTATCTGTGCTGAGCAGTGGCAAGATATTGTCAAATCAAGGTGCAGCAAAAAGAAGTCTATAAGCGTGAAGTATAAAAAATATATAAAAAGGCCCTTCCACATGGTGGTCTCTAAAACATGAATTAGATTTCTTTTTTTTAAATAAATGCCACTACTTATAATGGGGTTTATGTTGGCCAATCGGATCCTTTTAAGAGTTATTTACATGTTTAATCATGTATGTAAAAAAATAAATCCCCTTGTCTCTGCATAAAAAAATGCAGCTGATCAGATCAACAACATAAAAAGTTTACAGTGTAGTGTTTTTCTTATTTTGCATGCAGTAATACTCAGGGAATAACTTTACATCTTCAGTAGAGGCACACATGACCACAAAGCTAGGAATTATATCTCTACAATGAGGTGAAGCCTTCTGAATTGTGTAAACCCTGAACCTCAACTACTTAAAAAGGAAACATAAAATATTGAGCGGACAGGAGGCCTATTAACAGGAAATACGTTGCTGCAATGCATGAATGCCCCATAAATTTCCTTGCTGATATTAGAGAGTACCTGGAAGGATCAGCGCTACATTACCTCATGCTTAAGACAATATATGGATTTACAAAGCTGATATATTGCTCACCCCAAGGTGGAATCCATCTTTCCTGACAGACAGTGGAGCTAGTGAAAGACATAAAATCCTATCTGACTCAACCATTTGCCTGTTATTAGAAAAAAATAATTGAACAGGCAGTATTGAGGGCAGAAAATGTAGATAGGATTCTAATTTATGCTAAAAAGTTTGGTATCAGCACTACATTATGCTTCTGAAGGTGTCTAATTTGTTTTTAAATAAAGTCATGGCATGTATTTTAGTGGCGCGTGTGCATGGATATGTGTATGTATGAATACAAAATGAAGGACCCTATAGTCTCTCAATCTTTGTTTGATTTAAAGTTGCAAACTAAAGTAAATGTCACGATCGTGGTGTGGAGGCAGGTTGGAGGACCCAAACGCAGGACACAGAGTGGAGCAGGTATAGTTCAATAAGGGGTTTTAATAAACAAACAAAAGCGAGCACACTTACAGGTGAGTGGCTGAATAACAGAAATCCAAAATCCAAAAGTACAGGGAGACGAGACGAGACGAGACAAGCAAGGCTGGTTACAGGCAGAGAGTACACACACGACAGACTGGGGGGTAACATGAACAATGACCGGGCAAGGACAAGACAGAAACACCAGGTATATATACACAGGGACTAACGAGCAGGGCGGGAGCAACACAGGTGACAGACATGAGACTAACGAGGCAGAGAGAGAGAGAGCAGAGGAAAACAGAGAGACTAGACATGACAAGCAGACTATATAACAGATACTGGACACTAGACAGGACAGAACCCAAAACTCAACATACCAAGGCAGATACCAAACTCAAAAGTAAACACAAAGGATGGCCAACCGGCAGAGCGTGACAGTAAATATGGTATTAGTAATGAACAATCCTGTAAGAAATAATTGTAGAAGCTGCTGAGATTTTGTTCAAATCGTATTTGTTCAGGCGTTTGACTAAAATATGCCCCATGTCATAAACATAGAAATCATAAAACAGAATTTTAACTGCACTTGTTCATGAAAACACCGAATGTCCTTCTCTGTAATAGCATAATATTCCTGCCTTGAAGATGAAAAGATCAAGCTCAACAAAGTGAACAACAGCTAAAGAGGATTTTTCAATCTTATGGCAAAATGTCTCAATTTTCAAAAGCCAGACCTTGAACTTGAAAGGTGACAAACAGTTCCAGGCTTCAACCCATCATCTTAATTCAACCTCTGGTTGTTAAAATCACCAATTTATCAGATGTCTGTGTTATCAGAAATAACTTGCTTTCGGCAGTTGTGGCAAATTGAAGACTCACTCTGGAATGTGTGGTCACTATATTGCTTGAAGTGAATAATTTCTTCATAAAGCTTTTTCCAGGGGACCTCAGAAATATCAGATTGTAAGACTAAAGCCTGAAAGCTGGGGCAAATATACTTCTTATCTGCTAATCAGCTATATAGTTTGGTAGAATTTGATTTTCACCCTAACAATCTCATACAACCCTTACTTGGATTTAATCTGTATTTCCAGGAAGAGTTTGTGTGTTCAATGTTCAAATTCTGTTTCCAATTCTTTATGTTTAAATTGCTAACCCATTAATTTGGGTTTTGTGATTGTTCCTGCCCATAACTTAAGTGACATTACAGTCAGAACTAAAAATTCCATAATGTAGACATTTTGAATTAAAAATATCATCTTTCATTGTATGGTAGCCAAAGAACATCTATGCAAATATGGATTAGCTTAATGTTTTAAACGTATCAAACCTGATCAAAAAACCAGGGGCCACAGCAGTATATAGTGTTGAACATTTTTATTCAGATTTACAGTATTACAAAAAAAACTGCACCTATCAATTAATGTTTGGCATAGGAAAACAACCTGAGTGAAATATAAAAAGAAAAATAATTAAGGATAAAAAAAAACAATCCTAATATTTCACCCACAATTCCTTGTGACATCAACACCCATCCTGACCTCCAGCACAATCTCGAACAGTCCACATGACATATATGAAACTATGTTTTCACTTTACAGTTTGAGGACAAGTCAAAGTCAAACCTATAGCTCATTCCGTGTGTGGGTGTCTCGATTCATTTTCTCTTGACTTCCAATTTAGTGAGGTAAAAAAAAAAAGTGAACCCCATGGCAGTGACCTCTGCTGTAGGGCCATGAATAATGGGGACTATTAGGTGCAAGGTAGTGCACTCTGAGTAAAGTAGTCATTTCAGCCGCAGGGCTGTTTAATTTAGACATGGCATAGAATGAGACATTTTGCAAAATGTTTTGCATATGTAAAAACATATATCTACTTGTATATAGAACATGCTGCAGGTCACACACATATTTCACATTTTCTTTTTCTCTGTTCCACTACTGGAATATCATCCAGTTTTTCTCTTTAGCTGTACATGTACACCCATACACAAAATAAAGATTTTTTCAATAGTGATGGCACATTTTCTTATAAGACCCACAGAAATCCTATTTGAACGCTCATGTTTGCTTTATCAACCTATAATGTCTAAGCACCCCTCTGTAAACAACTAGCTTTTTTATGAATGAATCACATAGTTGCAAACCAAACAAACCTTTGTTAGAGCACCGTAACTGTGGTGTAGATCTTAATTTAAGGTCACAAGTTAACAAGTGTTAAGATTGGGGCTTAATGTTTGGAGAAAAAGGACTAGCAACGCACACGGATAAAAATGAAGAAAACAAAGGGTGGGAAAAGAGTCAGTCGAGCTTCAAAGACTAAATTCTTTCGGTTGAATTGGTCCTGGGATAATGATCCATTTAGCCAGTCTGGGAGATTGGCTGCCAAAGGCATGAGGTGGAAATTACTCACCCGTCTCCAGCAGAGAAATGTTTGTTTCCCAGCTCTGCCCTCAAATTATTTCAATCAAAACAAAAATTAAGTGCAATTAACAGAGTGCTAAAACGCTCCAAACCAACTGATATGGAATCATTAGGACTCACCTCCACCACATCTCTCTCTTTCCATCTTTCTCTCTTCTTTTCCTTCTCTGTGTCTGTTCCTTTCTTCATCAATGCGCCCTCACTCAGGGTAAACTTCACACTTCATTAATTAATTCATCACCTAAAAGCTGAGTATTGATTTTCAGTAATGGCTTTACAAATCTGTTGGACACCTAGCTGCAGGGCTAATTAAAAAGAATGCGTACTTGCTATAAATCATCTTTAAAAGGGTTAAAAGTCTCACAGGTCATGAGGGAGGTAGGTTACAATATCAACAAACAGGCCGTAATATCCCCTATAATAATAATAATTAAGGACACCAAAGGACAGCTTTTACGATTGTTATTTTTTACCATAGAAACATCAACCAGAGTGAGCTTAATGGATGTCATGAAATACTGTGAAGGAAACTGAACCATCGCAGAACAGAAATACAAAAGTGATGTATTGTTGAACAGTTATTGATTAAGTCAGTGCAAAATACAAGGGGCATAGAGAATATACATTTTAAGTGAATGAACATGGCAATTTTGCCAACATTTACAGAAAACATTTCTTTAGTGTAATTTATTCTACATTTGTTCTATGGGTATTTTTTGTGGTAAACATCAGTTATTCTCTTATAAACTATGCCAAATAACAGAACTGTTACTAAATAAAATCTGATGTTCAGAAAAGCTTGAGGCTGTGAGGCCACACACCTGGAGCTTGTTCCTGTAGTTGTAGCTCATTAGGAACAAACACAGCTGCTGCCCCCAGTGTGTGGAAATCTGTGTGTGATGAGACAACTTCACAGATGACTGAGTTAGACTGACCCTGACAATCAAGTCAACTAGATCACCCAAACAATATTTGGGATAAGCTTCAACTCACGGTAAACCCTAAAAACAGATGCAGTGTCTTTTAATTTTTATTTATCATTTTTCATGATTGCATTTCTTATCTTTGCATATCTGTTTATGGCACACGCACAAGGTTCCAGGAACTTTTTTTTCCTAAAGTTGATATAAGCTATGCGTACGGTCCACATGTAGAAACCTGTTCATTTTGTCAATACAGAAAAGTTGGTCAGTACCATTGTCGATCTGATATATCATGTAAATGCCATTAGCAAAGTGACATTACTGATTCAAGATCCCATGTGGTTTCTGAATGATTTGCTGATGGCCTTCAAAGTTGGAGGAAAAAAATGGAGATACCATGAAAACAGATGTAATGTAGGTACAATACTTCTCACACTAAAATCTCAATGGTTCCAACAAGGTGAATTTGTCTTTGAGAACATGTAAATGTATTCAGCCAACACCTTATATCATTGTAATCACAGCCTACCTCCATTGGGACAAGGCCCATGATTTATAACACTCTTTAAATTTCTTGTTCTTGCTCACTCTACCTCCCACCCCTTCCTCCCCTTGCCTGTTAGCTATCCGTTCTCTGCTCTCTATCTTGCTTTATCTCTTCTTTTGTTCTCTCTCACACATATGCACACATTCTCAAAAAGGGAAAACATAAATCTAGGCTAGTGCGCAAGACTGGGCTGTGGACACCATAATTACAGAACATCAAATGAAAGAATTAGTGTCCCTTTTTCTTATTGCCATGCAATTTCTCTGTGGCTTACCTCTGCATTACACCTACACATACAACACATACCCTCTCTCTCTATCTCACCTGCATGTGCAGTAATCTATTCTGTTCTCACTACAGAAATGTTTTGAACATATTAAAAAATACTGACTTGTGTGCAGACTTTATAGTGTAACGTCTATGAGGCTTGGCTACCACTACTGCTAGCTGTGGTCTTAATAGTAGAACGTTAGGCGGTAGTCTACTTGACTTTAAGGTTAAGTGTGTAAGATTTAGTGGCATCTAACCAACTGTCTAGTCTACTGCTTCACCACCCACCCCCCTTCAAAGAGCGTAGGAAAGCTACAGTGGCTGACACAGGACAAAAGATGTTGTTGATATGAGTGAGTAGCCACTCAAGAAATGAGGTTTCTTTAGATAGATATATTAAGAAATTACATTTATTTAATTAAATAATTAAATTTAAATTTACTTTAATTAAACTTAATAATTATTAAGTAAAACCATATGGTATTGCAACTTGGCTATTGACAGATAATATGGAAAATGTAAGCCAAGAGTGTGGAACATTGGCCCTGTTTCTGCACCACGGTCTATTATAAACCACATAATAGATGAAGTTTATACAAACATTTGCAAGTGAAACAAGTTACTTCTCTTGTCTCTCTCCTCGCCAGAACTGCCCATCAGCAATAATATCTGGCCCGTGGACAGATTATGATGCTTTGATAGTGTGGAAAAATAAGAAATACATAAATACTTTGATAGTGGTGCTGAAATAGATCTCAGTCATGGCAGCAACAGTTACTCACACAATGACTTCCTCTTTAGTGGTTTTGCCTACAAAATAAATAAAAAGAAATGCTTTATTTCAAGTCGAATTGAGAGCTTTTACTTTGAAAAAATTCTGAACGATATTAAAAAGAGTCTGTAATCTGCTTGACACACCTCTGAAATAGCTGTCAGTAAAACAAGCACAGGAACTTCCTCTGCCTGGAGATACTCTGTAAATAAAAAAGCATCTGTAAGCCCTGTGGATCAAATACCGGGACACACACGCTGCAGCACATGCTTTATTGTGAGCATGTGAAACAGTCACTTCATAATCAATTTGTTGAAGAGGGCAAAAAAAAAATTCTCCAGACATGGGATCAAATACGCAACCTTCTAGGTGAGAATCTTGCACTATACTAACTGAGCTAACCAAACACCACAACATTCTGTTTAAATATTACAGTATGTCTTTTGTTCTCAACCCCATCTAATGGATTAAAAAAACTGTTCCGATGTAAAACTTATTTGCCGACCCCTGCTGTGTATTTTTACTTCTTGTTCTACACTGCCAGAATTCTACAAAAAGAAGAAGAAAAACAGTGATGAAACGCACTCTGTAGAGCAATTTGTTTGTTTTTGGCTACTGGACAAACATGGCTACATCCATGTAAGGGGTTACTGCGGTTATGTACAAAAAAAAGGCTCATTATAAGGTAATAAAAACATAACTGTTCAGTATTTAAGGTCTTAATACACCACTGAAAACATAGTAATGGATCTTATATTGCAGTTCTGTCAATACATCCTCAGAAATATTTAAACAAAATTTTGGTAGTTAGACCCTTCAGATTAATTTGGATGTTTTCAAGAATTTATGACATTTGTTGAACTGCCAGGTGTAAGTAGTTTACATAAAGTATACATTATACCTGTACACATAGATTTACCTGGTACAGGGGAGTCTGATCAATTTTCGCTCAAAATGCAAATGAGAAATCTATGTCTGATCCTAGTATTTTGTCACCCTGTGCATGCCATACACCTCCGTGAAGCTAGGAGGCTCAGCTAAAATCTCAAATCAACCATTTTAATCTGCACCAAACACATCAAACACTGAGAATCTAAATGAGCTTATATCACAACATAAATCACGCTGTGAACACTGTACATGGCATCTGATCCTACACCACCGTCCTACCACATTAAAGAAAGCTCAGCTCCAGCTCTGATCAGCTGTGTAACTCACATCACCCAAATCACCAAACTCAAAGCCGGATAACAATAACAACAAATGCCCCAATATACATATGCAGTTAGAACCGCTGACTTACTTTTGCCATTTTCGCTGTTTGCAGTCCAAAAACAGCTGTTGTTTGTGTGTGAAAATAGCTGCGGGCATGACTGTAGCAGAGGAAAAGTGTTGCTTTGGAACAGACGGTCTTATCGTCTTCTAACGAGATAGAGATAGAGACCACTTACAGCCCTGTAGGATTCTGTTCTCATGTTATGGGCCTGTAAAGCATGGGAGTGCTTTTGGTCACAGGAATATTGATCAATATTTCAATGTTTTCGGAAGCTTTATGTTATTTGGTACATAGTGGTATGTACAGAAATAGTGCTTTGTAGAAAACTCCCACCTGGTATATCTTTCGAAAAATTGTGTAATAACTGTTATATATTAGCCTCTTTTCATCAAATTTAGTTGTATTCCAGGTGTATTATAAGATATTCAGTTGCATTATAATCTACAAGATGATGGTCTTCATGGTGATATTGCTATTAAAATATAGATTTTATACCAGTCAAGGATGAAAATATCATATTTTCCTTTATTGAATCTCCATTTACTCTTTAATAGCAAAATAAATAGGTTAATTTAGCTTCTTCATTTAGGTAGCCACGCTTTAATCTTGAGAAGCTGCACTGTAACTTACACTTTACATAAACGGAGGGTTATTGTTGATTAATTTGTCTCTGCTCTGCTCGTCTGCCATTCACCGGTCTTGTGCAGAGTTTTGCGTGCATGCCGTGCAGCGGACAACTGCGTGCACGTCGTGGTTCCTCACGGGTGTATTTCAAGTACTATTTAAAAATGATATAATATTCTTTGTGTGGTTCAACAAGGGTGATAAATGATCCGAATGTCCCGCAAGGTGTGGATAACTCGGCACAACACTGGTGAGGCTAGGGTTCCATCTCTATGTCATTAGGCTACACCATAGATTGCAGGGCTACACACACACATACACGCTACACCTACACATGTGCACTGACTCCCCTTCTTTAAGGGTAATTTTGGATTTATTCACACACTTTAAAAACATTTATTAAAAGCTTTTCTCTTTTTACATGTTTATTTACAGCATTGTATGTTGACATTTATATTGTAATAGGCTGTTTATTAACTTATTTGGAGAAAACTGGTAGTTAAATGTAAAATCAGACGTTGAGCACCCCCATATCGCCAAGATGGCATGATCCTCACTTTGCTGCTAAGCTTTGACTGTTAGATTGACTGTCGAATCAGGCTCCATCTATCGAAGCATCTATTATTTTTACAGCACATTTCAACAACAATGCAATTCAAAGTGCTTTACGCAAAATTTAAAAGCAACAGGGAAATATAAAAAAAGACACTGAAATACAATTTTTGAAGAAGCTATAAAACTATTTTTAAAAGAGTTAAATAGAAAATAAAAACAGGATAAAACAGGACAGTAACAGTTACAGTGCAGTGTAAGTTATCAATCTACAGCCTTGAATTTTATTGAAGTAAAGGTAGTGGTAAAATGAAAAGTCTTCAGTCTTGATTTAAAAGAACTCAGTTTCAGCAGACCTTTAGTTTTCTGGGAGTTTGTTCCATATATATATGGCGCATTATTAACACAATTATAGAAAAAACTGTTTACGTTTAACCATCTTCTGTTCCAGAAGACCATCAAACATTTTCACCTCAATAACATAGTGACAGTGGTGGACAGTAATTAAGTACATTTACTCAAGTAGTAAAAATGTAAATTTGAGTTAGCTGTACTTCAATTGAGTATTTTCTTTTCATGTGACTTTCTACTTCTCCACTACATCTCAGAGAGAAATATTGTACTTCACTACATTTTTCTGGCAGCTTTAGTAACTAAAGCTGCTAAAGCTTAAGTACAGACACGATTATTAGATTGACACTAAAATTACCTGGCAGCAACTTTGATCGTTTAAGTTCATTTCATGGTTCCACTTTCACAATTGTGAAGATTTGCTGCTTTTCCTTTTAATTATTTAATTTATTTGTAATTTTGTACTGTTGGTTAGACACAGCAAGCATTGTGAAGGTGTCACTTTGGGCTCTGGGTAATTGTGACAGCATTTCTCACTATTTTCAGAATTTCAAAATCAAAATCGATTAATGGGGAAATGAATCAGCTGATTAATCCATAATGGAAATAATCATTAGTTGCACTTTGATACAAAATAGTTAAAAATGAGCCCTTCAACAGTCACAACAGTAAAATCCTGCTTTTACATTAATGTAAAATAAAAACAATAATAATAATCTGATAGTATAACATTCACAGGAAAGTTTTCTTTCTGCAATGAGTACTTTTACTTTTAATACTTTAGGTATACTTTCCTGATGATTCTTACATACTTTTACTTTAGTATTATTTTCAATGCTGGACTTACTTGCAACAGGGTATTTTACCCCAAGATAGACTGGCATTGCCATCACAGTTTATCAAGAAAGTAATTGTTGGATGTATTTATCATTAACTAAATTATTCGTGGGTGGCATGGAGGAGTGTCATGAAAAAAAATTACTCTGAAGTGGTGCAAAAGTGATTTTAGATTTAAGATGGAAAAAAACCCAGTAATGAATGATTGCCCAATGACACTGTGTTTACTCAGTTTTTTATGTGCTGCTGAAGTTAGTTTTTTCTGCCTGTTTTTCAGTTTTTCCAAAGAGAAGAGTAGAAACAGTATAATGTGTAAAACCACTTAAAGGTAAATATTTGTTTTTATTGAGCCTCGTATTTATAAGGTATAACTTTTTTATGTTATTGTTCTTATAAATGCAAAACAAATACTTAATATGGTAACTTTAATGTTTTTATTACAGTGATTTTCCCTTGTCTGATATTTCACAGACAGGAGGATAATGTTTTAGAGGAGGAGGAAGAGAAGAGTGTTTTTGGAAGATAAATATGCAGTGTCAACAAGTATGTTTTTAATATTGCACAGTACAGACGCTATGACACATGGGCAATCCATCCACAAGCCCTTGAATCTCATATTCCCTGCTCGGAACTGCCACAATCACAGACCCACTACGCAGACTCAGCGACAGGCATGCAATCCTACACCTGTGTCAGTAATAAAAGGCTCCTTTGCTTCTGCGTTCTTCTCGCCTACCTTTCCTGTCAATTATCCCTCCACACATACTGTAGATGGAAAACTGCACATCATAGCCACCTCTACTTGAGCATTTCCCGCGGTTTTGATTGCAAAATCATGTGAAAGCTTGGGGTAGTGAATATTGCGGAGGGTTCCCTGTGATATGTAAGGGCATCCAAATGGTTGCTTTTAAGTCCTAACTGAACCTAACAAGGCCCTGGCCTATTGTAAAAAAAAAAATAAGACTAAAAATGGAATTTCATCAACACAATTTAAGGGGACCATTTAAACTGACAACAGTGTGTGTGTCCCACTACAAAAGAACTGATGACACTATTTCATTCAAATCAGAAAGTGTTTTCCTTAGTGAAGAAGCTTTAAAGAGGAGCGAAAATACAGGATGTGAGAAACTGTGGATGTGTAGAATAGCATAAACACTGTTTTTTTGTTCATTAAAAGTTGTATTTCTGTATAATCCAGATATACTGTATGCTTTCAGCCAGAAGTTTTCAAAGTGGGAGGCTGGCTTTCCCAGGGGGGCTCCTAACTGTTTCAGGGGAATAAATAGTTTAATAGTAGTAGTAAATAGTTTTCAGAGGGAGATCACAGAAATGTCATTTAGTTAGAGATAGTTTAGACAGTAGTTATGGGTAAGTTTACTGTCTGTCCCAGAGAAACTAATAAATGCCTGACGTTTTAGCACATGACTCTGTTGCAAACCCACAGGATGAATCAACTGCTCTTAAGTTAAAAAACACAATAATTAAATAAAACACAA
This sequence comes from Micropterus salmoides, assembly GCF_014851395.1. NCBI lineage: Eukaryota > Metazoa > Chordata > Actinopteri > Centrarchiformes > Centrarchidae > Micropterus > Micropterus salmoides. The sequence continues at coordinate 23,052,612 of NW_024040152.1, read as the reverse complement.
ACTGTTATGCCCCTAGAAAATATGTTTGTCACTTTGTTTGGGCAGTTCAGTGCAGTTTGTTTATGTTTGTAGCTGTGGCAAGCTAGGACCAGTGTATGCTGGAAAACAAAGAAAAAAAAAAGAAAAAAGAAAAACTGCCATGTGGCGATCAGCTACGGTCATGTGTGATCTCTCCCACCCGTCAGCTTCTGAGTTGATTGCTTTTCAGTCTCCCTCTTTGCTAAGGCAACGTCTGTAAGTATTTTTTCATCATGTAACGTTATCACTTATTTTGACTTTCTAAGAATATTGTGATGGCTAAGACGCTAATTAGTTTTATGCTAGGTTAAGTTAGCTTTAAGTTTTATTGCTACTTGTTTTTACTAGTTTGATTGTGTTTCTTATTATAAGCTACACGGCTACGTTAGCTAAGCGGTGCAGTTTACCTTGATACTGTGTGTTTAGCTTCTTTAATGATATAAATATCTCATTGTACTGTGTTACAGTTTCACAAGATTCCCAGTAAACTTAGTGAATCACCTGTGTCCTGGGGTTTTTGGGAGTGTTTAAACTGAATGGAAACGTAGCCCATGACATAAATGTTGTTGTAAAAATGATTACTTCATTTTGAAATTATTTTGACTATATTATCTGCAAAGATTGATTCACTATTGTAATAAATTAGTACATTAAAAATAGTGCTTCCATGGTAAATACATCAACGTGAATATTGTGCAACACTACTGTGTACATGAACATATCCCAATCAATGAAATAAAAACATTCACAGTATATTTCTGTATGGCTGAGGATTCATTACCATGTCTATCACTTTGCTATTGTTTTGTCTGAACGTATTTACATTTTAGTGGCGGTTCAAACCTAATTGAAATTGATTTGACCCGATGAGTTTGGAGCCCTGCCCGTAATAGTTTCCTCACTACTTGACAGTCAATTACAGCTTCATAAATAGACCTGTGTGGTTAGCATCTATTGACATAGCCCTCCATAACCACCATCGCCACCGATTAAGTTCACTAATGATTTAAGTGAAATCTCCCCTTTTGTTATAATTACATTTTCAGGCTAGAAGCTTATTTACACATCATGACAAACACAAATAACAAGAAATGATTGTGATGTAACTCTCTGACATGTTGGGGTTAGAAATATTTAAAGAACCATACCTGATTTCCACTACATCACTAGCACTAATAAAGCAATCAGAGCTTACATTGGTATGCTGCTGCCGGTAATGTGTCCATAGGCTATACCCAGTTTGAGTGTGTGTGCATAGAACTCAAAAAAAGCAATAGGCCAATTATCAGTGGTGGAAAAGTACTAAATTTCCCTACTTAAAAGTATAGACAGATACAGATACTATACTAAAATGATACTCAAGTAAAAGTAAAAATCATCCTGTAAAATACTACTCAAGTAAAAATAAAAATGTACCCGGTTTTAAAAGTATCAAGAAGTACTACATATTGAAATCTATTGATCTTACAAAAAGCAGACTTTTTAAAGTCACTCAAAACAGGTTTGAATACAGCATTGTAAGTTACAGTGAATCACTATAAGGAAAACTGAGACACAAGAGGACAAGTGGATATTTCCTAACCTGTGCAGGGATTAGCCTGCATTATTGCTATGCTGTTGTGGTAGTATTCCCTTCAGACCATCTGACAGACACAGAACCCCGTTTTAACTGTATGTTAGGATGAGACAAGGAGGTGGAAACCAAAACTAACTAAAAACACGTGAGATTAGCCAGCAATCTCACCACATATCCACTTATCACATCCAATAAAGTGGAGCCCACGGTCCCAAACAGAGCAGAGGTTGCACCTCAGTATTTAGATATTTACATTGCAAAAAAACCTGTTACCACTTTACTCTGTCACAAAGTGGCTGTGACTCATATCACGAGAATGACTTGATAACTACCATGCCGTATGCCGGTGTTGTATCAGCTGGGTGAAATTGATTTGTGGCTTAAATGTGTAGAATGTATCAGAGTCAAAAGTTGTTACTTGGCTTAGAACTATAGCAAAGTTAAAGTAAAAGTTTCCCTGAAATACTCAAGTACAGGACAAATACACAAAAAACCTACTTACGTACAGTAATAAAGTATTTGTACTTTAGACATACACCTCTGCCAATTACTACATACTTGTTCTGAGGAATAATACTTCTTAGCTAAACAAGCTTGTTTGCTTTCCAGAATGGAGATACACAATAAGACTGGTAGCCTAAAACTCTCATGTTCGTATGGTAAATACAGAGCTGGAACCAGCTGCCAGTTAGCTTAGCTTAGCACAAAGATTGGAAACAAGGGCAAGTAGGTAGGCTGGAACTGTCCAAATATAACACAATCTTCCTACCATCTGCTCGAAAGCTCACTAATTAACACAGTACATCTGAAGTTTAAAAACAACAGCTAGGAGGGAGATTGTATTGTGTTAGGACAGACCTGCTGCCCCCCCCCCCCTTTTCAGTTATTATGCTAAGCTAAGCGAAGTGGGTCCTCATGACATTGTAGAATTCCCTTTCTCTTACATTGTTTTTTTCATTTTTTCACACTGATGGCTCCAGCTTCATATATGCCTTCAAAAGCATTGCCTTGGATCAGGCAAGATGCAAAAATGAATCAGTGTTTAGTGTCTTACTGGGACTATTATGGAGCAGAAATGCTACATTGTACATTCTATATGTTGCTTTACGCAGTGAAGATGGCTGCCTTTCCTGGCATGAGGGGTCAGTGAACAAAACTGGACAGAAATGAACTCTCATGTTAATGTGTGACTTCAGATTTTTCTCACCAAGGGGATGACTGATGACTGTTTTTCTGCTTGACTGCCACAGTGGGTTAAGACAAGGGGCTTTATGATGCATGGACATCCTTTGTTACTAATTAACCTTCATACCACACTAATTAATTCGATTCTAGCAAGGTCAAGGTTTCTAAACGGGACAATTAAGCACCTTCCTCATACAGTATTGCAAGATAAAAAGCAACAAAGAGCCTGGATAGATGTCTAAATATAGTAAAATGCTATGAACATTTCACTTACTAAGTAAAACATAATTTTTTCTATCTTTGTAGAGAAGCACTGGTGTCAGCCATCAGGTTACTTACTGTGGATAAAGCGTCCAATTTACAAACTACAAAGTCTATAATGAAGCCACAGTGAGACCTCATTGTGCTTTTACGGTAATTTATAATTAGAAAAACACAGTTTTCCAAGTACTAACATGTGATCATACTAAAACAAGACATATGAACTTGTGCGGTTTATTCATTTTGCAACAGCAGAAATTATTTGTGTTGTGTTTTGAATGAGCAGACAGTGTGACAGTGCAAGGATGGATAGGGGTGAGAAGTTCAAAGAACAGATAATAAAAACACCAACACAAAAGAAGGATGTGAAGCAATGTAATAACGTGGCGATGTGAGCGTGCTGTGGGCATAAGAATGTTTTAACAACACATTAGAGATTTCACTAATGTTAGTGGTAGTTGCAAAGCGGTTTCCATTAACACACATTTTCATTTTCTTTGAAATGCCTAACAGATCTATTACCAAAAAAAAGTCATTGTGAAAGAGAGGATGTGAGAATCAAGAAATTAAGACTGCACACACGCATTTTCACGAGCAGGCATAATAGACCAGTTTGGCAGGACAGCTTGCTTATGTTAAGGAAAAACCCGTCAACTAATGGCAGAAGCACACACACACACACGCCTTTATATACACATATGTAAATGTATGAATGTATGCATGTACAGTATGTGTGAGTGTCTTTCACATTTGCATACAGTGCACAAAATGCAACACACAGACGAGCGGTAGGTATCATTTAAAAGACTATTCCCCTGTACACTTGAGCCGATATCTGACTAACAGTGTGGAACCAGCCAAATGTGGCAGCCAACTGTTCCCCATCCTCAGGCTATCCCTGGACTTGGCCCGAGTACAACAAATTGTATCGTTGTGGTGTGCATGTATGTGTTTCTCTGTGTGTACACTTTAGAGGGACCACATAGACAGGCAGAGATCAGTTGACTTGTGAGGTAAAATAGCTGGATAGAATATTATAGAGCAGGGGTTTTCAAAGTCTGAGACTGCGGGCCTCCCTTCAGACAAAGCTTGGGAAACAACGCCCCCCCACCACATTTTTTGTTTACTTAGTAAGTTTTGCTCAATTCCTGGATGCCTATGGGATCATGATTACATTACTCAATCCCATAGACACTCAACATTTGAGTCAAAATAGACTAATATTGCTGTCTGACAAAACTTCTGACTAAACCAAATAGTTTTAAAAAAGGTCTGTCCTAAGGCATTTTTAATTTTGACTGATGGGGGAAAACAGTTCCCAAAAACTACTGTATATCTGAACTCTCACACATGTAAGCTATTCTATGTGATCTGCTTTTGATAACTAATGCAATAATTAATGTAATATTGTTTCACTTCCATTCACTAAGCCTACCCTTTGAAAACCCCTGGTATAGAGCCGACCAATAGGACATTGCTACCGCTACGTGCGTGAAGCATAAATAGCAGTGTCCCTACTTCCTCAGCATCCTTTTTTCTTCAGGAAACGGCGAACTGCTCTCTGAATTCACCACCTCCACGGATGGAGTTGCCACTTCTAGAAATTCATCTTTGCACCCAGGCGAAATGACCCACGCCCCCCCCGCTCGGTCTGCACGGCCATAATGGTCCGCTTCCATGATGTGACAGCCGAGAAATGAGCTGCTCTTACGGTGGAAACTGGACAATGCAGCAGTCTACTGTAACTCTGCATTCCCAGTGCGCCCACGAGGACTCGCACGGGCGCGTTGTTAGCTCACCGGCAGTAAAAGCGTGTTACGTAAACAGACGCGCTGCCCTGCAGACATCTCTTTTGCCGAGCAGTCCCAGCGCAGCTAGGCTAGTCCACTACAGCTGGAGACAGCCAAGGCCAAGTCTCTTCCGGGATAGCGGGATGAAAGAGATCGCTCGCTGCTTCGGTTGGTTTTGTTTCCTCCACGAGCGGCTCTTAGCGCCTTGTTGCAGCAGGCGAGGCTGTCTACCCTGCCGCTGCTTCATGGAAGCTGCGAGTTTGAGACTCACCGGGGACGCGCCTACCACAGTTACAGCTGCTGTGCGTTCAAGTGGCAAGGTAGTTATCCCCGACAGAAAGTGTTTCCCCTGCCGCGGGAGCGCGTGTGCATTCAGAAAAATATACCATGTGGATTGTTTAATCTATCGTTTTAGTATTGTTTTATTAACGAGGTTTGTGTAGAGCAAGCTAGCACGTTTTTATAGGCTTATGTTATGTGTTACCGAACTTCGTATTATTCATTGCACTCAATTGAGAATGTCTACACAAGACGAGCATTTAGTTTCAATCCTAAAGCAAACATTTATTTCGCGATAGTCTGGTGATGTTATAACAGACCACGTAGTCGATCACTTTGTCATCCATGTTACTGTTTGGAAGCTAGATTCAGACAGACTGTCACCTTTTTCAAGTAAGCTGCTCCTACATACGCCATCGATACTGTATCAACATCACTGTAATCAGTTTAACACTTTGCTCGCCTCAACGTTACATCTCCTTGACTCGAAATGTACATTAAACCGAATGCAGCATTGTAGACAATATTTTGTCCTTGTAATCCATGTTTCATTGTATGGCCTTTGGAAATTGCTGGAAATTGTCCCCCTCCTTAAAGGGTAAATTATTAACAATTTAATAATGCATTGCATTTAAACAGAACTTTTCAGTTCAACAGTAGCCTACTGGTCCTACCAGGCTGGACATGCAGTCTGCCAAAATATGTTTCCCCCTCCATAATGCACAGATGATGACCTACCATCAAGTATTTAATTTTGTGTATACTTCACATCAGGACTAATAACAGGGGTGAATATGGAGATGTTTCTATTTTCCTAGCAAAAGTGATAGTGGGATACAAATAATTTAGACACCACGGCCTGCTCAACCTCGAAAACGACCCATGCTGCATTCAAGGACACCACAGCCTTTTCGATTGCAGCCCCTTGGAAAAAGAGTTTCAACCTTATTTAACATAAAAAATAATTAATAAATAAATAAATAATTATATAATAAAAATAAATAAAGGGGTGGCAGAGGGAGAGAGGCTTATGCACACCACCACACCTCCTCCCTCTGTTATGTGTCCAGCATGCAATTATTTTTGTTTCATGTGCTGCTTGTGTACACACTGAAAATGCTGTGAATGTTCAACTGATTAAATACAGTACATTCCTAAAGAGCATTCTCCTCCCCACCGAACCCCCTCCATCTTTGGCTCGGTTTGTAACGCGCTTCAGTCTCCATAAAACTGCATGTTCACTGATGCTAAGCTAATGCTCTCCTTACTTCCTGCTTTCTTACAGTGCAGACACTTTGCTGCTTGCTCTTGCCTCTGCTTGCATTCTTTTGCTTAAACTCTCTTTTTTTCTGCTAGAAATCACCGGCTCTTGGATACTTTTAAATCACTGGAACTGCCAGATAAAGTTGGCTCTTGCCATACTTTAAAAACTTTTATGATCTTAGTGCTACACGAGTGTGGCCTATCAATAGCACTACTACTGTACTGCAGTGACTCGAGTTATAGCTAATGCTAATGCTAATGAAAATTGCAGTGCTGGAAAACCAAGATCCATAGGTTAGAAGTGAATGTGGAAGTGAATGGACTGTGTGTGAATGACACCACCGTGGACCCAAAACAGTGGACAAGAGCATGCTAACATACGGCTAATTTGCACCAATAAGACTACCAAGAAGCAGGTGGCCTGTGTACTGGGTAATAAATCTGAAAGTGGGAGTCCTCCCTAGAACGCTCTTGGTGCAAAGCCTAAGAGTAAATCATTTCCTGGGGAAACTGGAGGCCGAATAACAGGCAGAACCCAGCGCCCTGAGATTTGTAATGCGACTGGCTGGCCTGCATTATCATCCAGGCAGAGCGCCTCTTCAACCCCTGTTCTTGGTAGGACACAGCTGTGGACAGCTGCGAAAGGGAGAGTTAGCAACAAACCTCCCCAACAAACGAGTGTGCAAAAGCAGAACAGATTTTCACCACTATTGCACTATTGTGGGTGACTCTGCTGTTAACGATGTAAGAAGCATGTGCAGTAAGAACACCAAAATACTCCGCTTTCCGAAGGATACGGTGTCTGACTTGGCAGAAAGAATCCTGCATATTGTGGCTGAACATCCTACTTTGAAAAACATCATACTGCACATCGGGACCAATGATGTTGTGAAGCAACAGTCTGAAGTGTTGAAAGAGGATTTTAATAATCTGTTGAACACAGTCAGCTCTTTGAATGCTGAGGTGTTTATTGCCAATCCAAAGAGGAGCTGAGAGATTCAGCAGATTGATGGCATTGAACACGTGGCTCTCAACGGCATGTACTGTCCATTCAGTGCATTTCATCGAAAACTTTTACTTTCTGTGGGACTGCAGTTACTGTGGGACTGTGGTTATTGTTAGTGATTTTAACATCCATGTTGACAACCCCCAGGACAGAGGTACTAAAGAACTGTGTTGTGTTCTTGATAATTATGGACTGACCCAACATGTAACGGAGGCCACACACAATAAGGGTCTCCGTTATTTGGACTTAGTCATCTCCAAGGGTCTGGACATTTCCAAGGTTGTGGTGACTGATGTTGCTCTCTCTGATCATTCCTGTGTTTTCTTTGAGATTGCTATCTGCGTGCACACAGATGTACAGAGGTAATCACAAAACGGCATATCACTGAAAACACTAGTGAAAAATTTATTGAGGCTTTCTCCTCGACACCCGCCCTCTCATGGGTCTCAGTCAATGAGCTTGTAGATAATTTCAGTTCTAAAATTACAAATGTTATTGATGCCATTGCACCAGCCAAGGTGAAGGTGGTCTCTGGTTAGAGAAGATCTTCATGGAGAAATGCCACGCTGGTTAGAACTCAAAAAAGAGTGTCGAAAAGAACACAGGTGGCGGAAAACAAATCTCCAGGTTTATTATGACATCTATAAAGAGAGACTTCGCATTTATAATTTAGAACTGAGAAATGCAAGGCGGTCCTTCTTCTCTCACATCATCACCAAAAACACTAATAATGCACGTGCCCTGTTTGCTACTGTCGACAGGCTAACCAACCCTGACTTTGTGGCACAGTACTAAAATGGTTTGAATCCTACTTAAAGGACAGGAACTACTTTGAGTCTATAGGTAATCACACATCTGAGCTTACAAAAATGACATGTGGAGTTCCCCAAGGATCCATTCTGGGGCCTGTTTTGTTTAACATTTACATGCTTCCAGTGGCTCAGATTATGAAAAACAACAAAATATGTTACCATAATTATGCAGATGACACACAGATTTACATAACCATTTCACCAGGGGACTATGATCCCATACGGGTGATGAGTATCTGTATTGAACAGGTCAACGGCTGGATGTGCCAGAATTGTCTTCAGTTGAACAAATATAAAACTGAAGTTATTTTATTTGGAGCCAGGGAGGAACGATTGAAATGACGATTGAAAGACTTCAAACTGTAATGTTAAGAACCACAAATCAAGCCAGAAATCTTGGAGTAGTCATGGACTCAGACCTGAATTTGAGGAGCCACATTAAGACAATTACAAAGACATTACAAAGTCAGCCTACTATCACCTGAAGAATATATCAAGAATTAAAGGACATGTGTCTCAGCAAGACCTGGAAAAACTTATCCATGCATTTATCTTCAGTTGACTCAACTGCTGTAGTGTCCTTACAGGGCTCCCTAAGTAATCCATCAGACAGCTGATTCAGGACGCTGCTGCTCGAGTCCTCACACACATTTCTGATCTTCTACTTCGTTATGAACCATCCAGACCTCTCAGGTCATCAGGGGCAGGTCTGCTTTCTGTCCCCAGAGTCAAATCTAAGGAGAAGCAGCGTTCAGTTATTATGCTCTGTATATCTGGAACAAACTCCCAGATAACTGCAGGTCTACTGAAACTGTCAGTTCTTTTAAATTAAGACTGAAGACTTTTCTTTTTACCATTGCTTTTAATTAAATATTTAAGTTTTTTTTTTTTACCACTGCCTTTAACTAGTAGATTGATAACTTGCACTGCACCTTACTGTCCTGTTTTCTTTTTCTTTGTTTTTAGCTTTTTACCATTGCTTTTAATTAAATATTTACACGGTGAGAAATGAGTAGGTAATTGAGTGAAAAGATAATGAGAGTGAGATTCAACAGAGTGAAGGAAGTGGTCTTAAATCTCATGCCTGAGTGATTTGCAGGAACCTCTGTCCACCTGTAAACGCACAGGTGGTTCCAGAGTATAACTGGATCAAAGTGGCCTGCGGACAGACATGTCCTGGTTTCTCTGTAGTGTCCGAGGGTTTTTGGAGTTTCAGTGGACCCAAAGATTTCTATGGACCCGGGTACAGACTAGCTAGAGAGAGTAGATTAAATGTACTTCTGTTTATTCTCTTTTCAAAATAATTGTAACTCAAGTATTTGCTCAACCCCTCAGCCTGTTTTTATTTTCCATTTAACTCTTTTAACCCTGATTGTACACTGCATTGTAATTTGTATTATTTTTTAATGTGTATTTTTTTATTTCCCTGTGTTGCTTTTAAACTTTTTTATATTTCCCTGTTGCTTTTATGTTTTATGTAAAGCACTTTGAATTACCTTGTTGTTGAAATATGCTATACAAATAAACTTGCCTTGCCTTGCCTTACTAAGCTCTAGCGAGACAGTGGGAGGGCTCGGGTCTTTGCTGGGCTAGTCAAACCACTGAGACAGAAGCCTATGGCCCACGTCACTCTCCTGGTGGTATCTGAGCAAAACGGTAGTTGGACCTGGGCTTCCTCTTCGCTAGCCAGGCTGCCCGGCCCCTGCAACGGATTGCCTACATCGCCTGGCTGCCAAATGAAGGGCTGCTGCCATGACGGTGACACAATGCAGCAATGCAAGCTAAGTCTGCATTCCCAGTGCGCTCACGACAGTGTCCACGGGAACACTGCTATCTCACTGACTGTGTGTTCCTAAAACAGCGGCATTGTTAAGATATGCTCAACCAAACCAGCGCAGCGCTCAGCTGACTAGCTGTGACAGCACGAACTGAGCTAACCCCAATCTAGGTCAGCTATAGCCGGAGAGACGCAACCTTCCGGAGAGACACTTCTCTTCCAGCGGTGCGGCCTGCGGCACTTTATCACGGTGAACAGCGGCTCATCCTCGCAGCAGCAGCTCGCTGCAGAGGAGAGAAGGATACCCTGTCCTGACTCGGCTTCACTCGGCAGCTGTGTTGATATTGACTGCTCCACTGATAATGCGCTCACGGTGACACTGTTGCACGTTGGGCCATCCTCGGAGCAGCGAGCTGTGGTGTGTTCAAGGGTGAGGCTTCATATGCACTATGCTGGTGTTGGACCAGCTTCTCCAAGTTTTGCTCCTAAAAGGGGGTGGGGGCAGACTCAAGCTGGTCTGTCCCCTGAGGTCATACAGACCATCCAAGCGGCAGGCAGTCTCCACCACGTATTGCTATAAAGCTAAGTAATTGGTCTTTCAGCACTGATGCATTGAGAGGGAGACGGATCTGCCTACCTGTTCGGTGGTCTAATGGAGAAGTGGCTGTCGCACTGCAGCTCCTCCTGTCACGGGGGGTTTGGTGACAGAACAGTCTTCACCCACCCCCTCGCTTTCTGCAGGGTGTGAGAAGACAGCGACCAGTGTTGTGTCTCTTGGCACCTCAGTACGACTTGCTGCTTGTGCTGGTGGCTCTAATATCCGCACTTTATGAGCCCTCTGAGCAGTCCTCATTGAAAATGCTTGTTTCAAACAGCTATGCGGCTAGTTCTCGCCTCTGCAAGGTGAGTGAGCTGTGTGTCTGTTGGTTCACCCCAGCTGCATGCTGCTTCGTGGTGACCACAGTGCAGCCGGATTGAGACAAAACACCTCCTTTGTTCTTAAGAACATAAGGAGCATGTTCAGGTCCAGGAAAATAAATCTGGATGCCTTCCACCCCCCTACCCCACTTAAGGTACAGGGAGGTGAGAGTGCATCTGTTGTGTCCATGTGTGCTATGCTAATGTTCCAAGTAGAGCACACAGTCCCCGTTTGTGAGATTCTATCTCTTGGATATGTCGGGGTCCTTCTCGGGATCCTGCTTGCAAACTGGCTTTGCCTGACGTTCCAGTGAGAAGTCAGGGCAGTCCAGGTGGGGCTCCGCCTGTGCTTATAGAACTAGGGTTACCATATCGTAACCTTCATTCAATACCTTCGTAAATTTGGGGTTTACACTGTTGGCTGGACAAAACCTGCAATTTAAAAGCGTCATCTAGGGCTCAGAGTGAACGAGAAAGGCCATTTTCATAAGTTATCCTAAAATGGCAGTTCTAATGGCTTATCAGGTTTTTCTGTGGCCAGGTATGTGTACATCAATGAATATGTGTGTGTGTGTGTGTGTGTGTATTTGTACTCCAGACGTCTAACTGTGCATTTGACAGAGATTAATAAGCAGTAACCCATATCGGGACAACCCTGGGGTTTTAGACCCTATATTTTACTAAATCCCTCATAAATAAAGCCACAGGGTGCCATTTGTACAAGACAAAAGGTTCTTTACACACTACTGACATACTGGAAATTACGCACTGGTAGAGAGGTGACAGGAAAAGAGAAAAAAAAAACATTTTTGTCAAAGAAAGAAAGAAAGAAGAAATAGACAGGCAGATGGAAGTAAAAATTTTGTTTTTCCCATTTCACTGGGGTCACTTTGAGAACTAAATTCTTCCAGATGGTGTTTTATACATTTTTTATTTTTATTTCTGGGGAGTGATGTAGTTAGATAACATGGCTGATGAGAATATTTCTGTGATGCACCCTGGGACAAATGAAATGCTGTAGACAGTAAGGTTAAAGAGCGTATTATACAACCTGCTTAGATCACCGTTAGCACTCAAGTTTGAACATGATGCCTTTCTCACTGTCTTTTAAAGGAATTCTCATTTTGAGAAATAGACTTGCTGTCTTACTGAGAGTTAGATTAGATCAATATTAATTTCATATCTGTGTGTTCAGTTGAGGGACTGGTCAAAGACATGTTTAGCCCAGCTTAGTGCAATGAAGGGTTAAACAGCTAGCCTACATCTCAGTTTCTAAAAATCAGACAATATAGTTTTTGATTTACTTATGCATCAGGGTTCGGTATTCACTGACCAACAACGGCTGGAGCCGTTATCAGAATTATTACCATCCCAAGACCCAATATAAGTCATGAAAGATGTATTTTTGAAAGAAACCAGCTGTTTCACTATGATTCCAGTTTCTGTGCTTTAAACACATTCTTGAATAAACTCTAGGGTTACAGTTTGATAGTATTTTATTCACCAACATCCACCAATCAGATCTGAATCCTTTCTTATCCCCAATTTAATCTTTCAGCATTTGCAAGTAACTTAACTTATAAGTAAAACTCAAAGATCTGCAAGCACCTTATGTTGGCTGAGAAGGCGCAAACTTCAGTTGCTACAACCTGAAAATGAGACAAAATAAATTATTTTATAAGTTACTTGCCCCAGTACTGGAACTTGGTGCATTTATCAACTATTAAACTGAACATGAATCTTAAATTATTGGCATGATGTTCATGCTATGGCAGCCGGCAGCGCTTGTAGAAGCAGCAGCCGGTAGCTCCTTCAAACTTCGCTACACTTTTGTTTTTTATCTGTTTTTTTCTGGCTTCATTGCCAAATGCGTTACCTCTGACACAAATACAGTCATTGGAAGATGAAGACAGGGTTTTTGGATTAAAGAGCAGCAGGCCACGATCCACCTGGCCCAAACTAGCAGACCAGGTGCCATGGCGGGTGCGGTGATCCCTCAGAGGAGAGGAAATTAGCCAGGAGAGGAGCCATACTTACAGACTTAATTCTGTTCCTAAAGAGCCGGTCTGGACAAAATAGGACTCATATTCACCAGACAACAGAATTCAGAGACTGTTATGCCCACATCGTTACAGAGACCTGCCCCATCAACATCCTGGATCAAGCACTCGGACAGTGGTCCATGTTCCGAGCTGTCAGTGCAAGATTCCGACAAGATGAGAGGAGGTAGACTCTGTGTTTTACATTGATGATGCTTGGTGCACAAACACAGACAAGATGGACTTTCATTCCCAAATGTCAGACTGTTTATTGTGAAGATGAAACTTTCATATTATCATCTGGTTGCTGCTGTTTACATTCACCCCAGATGCAAATTCAAAAAATGCACTGTGGAATGTTTGGGGTATATATGTGCATGTACAATATGTATATAAATAACTTTTTTTATATGTTACCATAATTTAATAGGCCTAGGCAACACTTAATTATATGTTGTGTGTGTAGCATGAAAGAATTACAAATTTTGTTTGGTTATGCAACTGTATAATGACTAATAAACAACCTTGTACCTCGTAGAAAGGTTTAACTTGCTCCTGAAATCGATGTGAAGTAAACTGTTGCAGAAGAGTCACCACTCTTGGATGCACCCAACAGCCAATGTTCAATTTGAGCCGTTACAGAATTAAAATTAATACGCAAGTCACGTGACATAATCACACGTTTAACATGTTATAAATGTTGTAGAATGGTCATAGTTTGGTTAGGTTTAGACAAAGAAAGTGGTCTGGATTAAAGTACATTACGTAAGTCACATGATCTAAGTAACGTAACGTTATTAATATTAAAACTAGGCAACTTTGACTTTCTTTCACATGGGACTTGACCCTCATTCTCCTTAGTTCACTTAACAGATCAATCCAGCCCACCACACTCCTTACAAGGACTTTGTCACTCTTAGACTATGTCACCTGCCTTACAAAAAAACAGCCGTTTCTCTGGTGAGGAAGGGTTTGTAATTTTTTATAATATTTTGATCATCTTATCAAGTCTGTTATGCATATATCCTTTTGGGCCAGGACTCCATCCATCCATCGTCAACCACTTATCCTGTGTACAGGGTCACGGGGGACTGGAGCCAATCCCAGCTGACATCGGGCGCAAGGCGGGGTACACCCTGGACAGGTCGCCAGTCCATCACAGGGCCACACATAGGCAGACAACCACTCACGCTCTCACCTAAGGACTATTTAGGGTCACCACTCAACCTAGTCCGCATGTCTTTGGATGGTGGGAGGAAGCCGGAGCACCCAGAGAGAACCCACACAGACATGGGGAAAACATGCAAACTCCACACAGAAAGGCTGGGGTTTGAACCCACGACTTTCTTGCTGTGAGGTGACAGTGCTAACCACTGGACTACCGTGCCACCCTGGGCCAGGCCTACTGCTGCAAAATCTCAAGTTTGAGCCTATTTTTAGACTAAAATAAAAATACTTACATAAAATACTTAGTAGTATCACATATATCCCACTGCCCTCCTTACATGGACTTTGTCGCTCTTTAGACTATGTCACTTGCAAACGGGACGGGTTTACAATTGTTTTATAATATTTGGATTATTTTATCAAGTCTACATTTGTAACCAGATGAGACGCTGGGGTAATTAGATAACACGCTTGTTATAGATTCATTCATCGACCAGCTAAGTCCAGCAACACAATGCTTAGGCACACAGAGACAAAAATGTAATTTATTTAGGAGTGATGGTAGATAATATGGATCATGTGGCTCACACAGGAAACAATGTGTTATCCAGTTACCACTACACGCAGCTAGCACTGCAAAGGGCTTAGATTAATGATGCACCTATTTGGTCTATATGGGGTACACATTAAAAGCCAATGTCTTGTATGTATTAAAGCTTATTAAGAGGCCAGAGATACCGAGGATGAGAGGTGGTTAGTGGAAGATGGAAATTAAAAGAGAGAATGAGATGAGAGAAAAGGAGAACAAGTGTGAAAGGAAAAAAAAAGCAGGGGAAGTAGGCAGCAGGAGGAAAAGGTAGATCAAATACATAAAATGGGAAAGAAGAGAGAAGGAAGAGGTGAAAGTGAATAGTTCATTGGACACTGGAAAAAAACCAAGTGCTCCCAGAAAGCACACTAAATGTATCAGATACATATTTACATATATTATTATCACAGAGGCCTCTCCGTTGGAGACAATAAAGAGGTATAATCAGGGGATCTCCCATGATAAGAATGTCAGGAATAGAGAAATAGCTTCGGCAATATTGTTGCTGTACATTCATGCCAATAAAGATAATTTGAATTTGAAATAAAGTTTTCCTTGTTAACTTGTGGTTGTATTTATATAAATGTAAGAGGATACAAAGTGAGTGAATGTCCTAATCACTGCTCCTTTTGCAATAAACAGCCGTTTATCATAGTGATATGTACCACACCTCTATTACTGTATTTTATAAAATACAACTGCAAAATGCAATAGTTAAAAATGTATCCAAAGTATACTGGAAGCAGGTTTAGATCATAAATAACAAAATAATTCCTTTCATAACACTAGCTTTCTTTTCCCACTTTTAGCCACAATTCATTATTAACCGACTTATAAGTCATTATAATATGAAAAACATATATTCAATATCTAATCTACCAAGTACAGGCAGACTGAAGTTCCATTTACCATGCCATGAAATAAGGGAGTGTTTTTCCAGACTATTAAGACATGACTGATAGGGAAGAGTGTCAACGATCTAGCCACTATGACAACCTGCTATCATTACAGTATCAAATGACCCTTTGGGCTATATTACAACCACCCAGTGTCACCAATT
The DNA here is from genome assembly GCF_014851395.1 of Micropterus salmoides. Classification (NCBI taxonomy): domain Eukaryota; kingdom Metazoa; phylum Chordata; class Actinopteri; order Centrarchiformes; family Centrarchidae; genus Micropterus; species Micropterus salmoides. The sequence continues at coordinate 23,036,872 of NW_024040152.1, read as the reverse complement.
ACTAAACAAAGATATGTTGTAATATCGCAACTGTGCATTTATACTGTCTGTTGTCAAATGTTAATGTTGCATAGAGGTCATTTGGGCACACTTTGAGTCTGTATTGAGGCATTTGATGGACAGAAATACAGCAAATTGCACACGGAATGAATGGTGGAGAGGTGCTGAAGCAAGACAAGTAGGACCATTATTATTAGTCATAAAACAGGAATAAGAAGCTACGATGAATCCTTTTGGGCCAGGACTACTGCTGCAATATCTCAAGTTGGAGCCTACTTTTAGACTGCTCAGTGCCTGTCTATACTCTGCAGACTTACAGTAATGTTCACAGTTGTGTACTTGTAATGACACACACACACACACACAATCTCAAGTTGTGCTCTTAGCTTATGAATGAAAATAAAAATACATACATAAAATACTTAGTAGTATCACATATCACATACAGTATCACATGTTCAAAATAGACTTAGTACGCATTCTCCTTTCTTTATTTCTCAATCACAGCCCTAAAATTGCAATTCTCTGTTCTTTTGAGCATTGACAACATCATTGATTAGTTTTGATAGCTATAATATTAAGTAAAGTCAAACATTCCTTTTCAAGATTATTTATTAACTTTGTAATCACAGTATCTACAGTTTTTCTATATTGTCTCTAACTTAATAAATAATCTGAATAGTGTTGAATTGTGTATTTTGCATATAACATCGAGGATGAATGTCAATGGATGAATGAACCTGCGTCTCAGACTGCTCCCTTGCCTCCCTTATGGACCAGAAATTACAAATATACAGTCTGGCTAATCGTCAAAGGAATGCACTTGCTATTACACACTGCACAGGCCCAAAGGGACGGTCGGAGAGTGAAGAATGGATAATTTGCTGATCTGGACATATTCTTTCTCTTGCTGTGCATACGTGTGTAGGTGCCTGTGTGTGTGCACAGATAGGTATGTGCAGCAGAGGGAAGAGAGAGAAAGAATAAATGACTGTAATAAATGAAGATGAACATTCCAGGGCCTCTGCTCTCTTCCTGTGTTTTTCTCAATTTTTCTCTCCCCCACTGCCAAACATGTATTGATTTCCATGCATATTTATAATCTGCACTGAGCCAGTGGGTCTCCAGTGTTTTCAGAGGTGATGGGCCTGTTCCATGGAGCAGAAACAACAATATCGAACACACAGACGCTCCAATCCCTCCTTTAAGCTCTGATGATATAAAGCATTCATTTCCATCTCTAGTTTGTACTGGAATTGTGTACCTTGGGTGTGGTGAAAGGTTGGTTAAGGGTTTTACGTTGCAGTCAAACATTTGTTATTCCCTTTTCCTTTTTATTCTCTAAATTACACTTAATATGGATTTCTGTACTCCATTGTGCTGTATTTTGTGCATTGTATGCATTGGCATACAATTTATTGGGTTATCCTTTGTTATTGCCTCTTTCACTCTCGACTTTCTGCATGACATTGGATGGGATTATATTTCTTCATAGTGGCGTTACCTAAGTCTTCAAGCTGGTTTATGGCACTTTGATGAGACAGCATCCCCTAAAGACACCCAGCGTGATTAATTATCCACTAATTCTTTGATTAATTATACTTTTACTAGTGCTGGGTAACGATTAGAATTTTCAATTGCAATTAATCGCATGATTTTCTGCGAGTTATGTGCAAAATTTAATAATGAATTCTAAAGTACTGTATTGCACACTTTAACAATTTAAATGTACTGCTACATACACAAAAGTGCAATAACGTGGTTTGCAAACACTTTAAACAAATAAGGTGCTTTGTACCAGCAGTATTCCCTTTACAAAGTAGCAATAAAATATTTCTTGCAAATCATAAACATTAATATAATCAAATAAAATATAAAACCAAAGTTATTTACCACTGCCAGGGTATTACCTTTTATCTAGCTTGTTAAAACAAGTTAAGAGTCCAGAGCTACGATCATAACATCATAACAGGCACCTTCTGAGCAACAGGTTAACATGTATAAATCTGTTTTATTGTTTGATTTTTTCTGAACAGAAAAACTTTTATTTTATTGGCATAAACAGTCTATGTTAAGTAGCAAGTGTCCCTGTTTGATGAATGAATTACAAGGTGCGTATATTGTTTCCCGTGTGAAAAGGCCTTTATAGGTATCAGCTGAAAAAATAATTTTTATCAGGGAGAAGCATAACAGTCTATGTTCAGTGGCAGGTGTCCCTGTTAGAGTGAGTGAATCATTGGAAGAGAGACTGATCCTCTCTGTTTGAGAGTTTCCAGAATCTATTACTGTTTACTAAATAGGACAACAGTAGGGCAGTGTTGCCTCTATATGCATTCAGCAAATATTCTGGCAGTAAATGTACGGTGTCTGTTACAGTGTGTTAGCTTCTCAAGACCAAGAAAAGTCTGTTGTTTCCCACATGCTGGAAAGCTACCGGTTAGCACTAAGTTAGCTAACATCTCCCCTCCCTTTCCGACTGCGCAGCTGAGCAGCTTCTACAGCAGCTACATAGCTGCTATGTAACTTAACATTAGCTTGATTTATAGAAAGTAACTGGAAGCTGTATTTTATTACTGCCTATTTGTCCAATGTTCAGAACATCAGGTACAAAATAAACCCTCTAAGGCTATCGCTATTGGGTTTACCCCTTCCGTGCGCCTGAGAATTGAGAATGATTATTGTGCCTGAGAATTCAGAATGAGACTGAGAATTTTAGTCTACGTCCACCCACAGCGTGGGCCTCTCCTACATCTGCACCTTGTATATATACACAACGATGAGACCCAGCCTTCGGCTCCCAAATGCCTTTTCTTCAGCACTGAGAACCAAGGTCGAGTGAGGCCTTCAACTTAGAGGGCTGCGCCTATACTCATAGAATCCGGGTTACAGTACGTAACCCCTGTTCTATTTCGTATAGGCTTCGCCCTCTAAGGCTATTGCTATTGGGTTTACCCCTTCCGCTCGCCTGCGCAGCACTGAGAATTTTAGTCTACGCCCACCCACGGCGAGACCCAGCCTTCGGCTCCCATTTTTCTTCAGCACTGAGCTGTCTAAAGAGCAGAAGATTTGTCTAAAGAGCAAAGACTTTCCAGCCGGAAAACAAGAACAACGATGTCTTCCAGCAAGCCCGCCAGAACAGGGTGAGACGGGTGTGCGGCGTCTGCTACACGGGCTACATCGTGCTGGGCGATCTCCATCCCTGCTGCGAGGCGTGCGGGGGATTAATTATCGTGGTTAACGCGATATTAATGTGCCCAGCCCTAATTTTTACAAAATTATGTTCTACTTTTGTATTTTACCTTAACACTTATTCCATTAATTTCTTTTCCACCTGACATTGCGAGCAACAATGACTTCATCTTTTATTCACTATCAATAGGCTCTTTGAGCATAGAGCTCTAAAATGGGAGACATGGGATAAAGACAAAAGACAGGTCTCCTAAGTGGTTCTTCATCAGCCTGCTGTCAGATTTGACCTTGCTCTGATGGCTTTGTGGAGGTGTTTGTGTGAGTGTATGTTTTCTCTATGTATTTTGTGCCTAGGAAAAATGTGTTTGGGTGCTTCTGTGTATGTCAACTTCAACGTAAGTCTTTTTGAACATTCACAAATGTATGTGAGCATAGATAGCATAAGAGCTTACAAGAATGTGTTCCTTTTTCAGATATTGTGAGGTATAGTTGCCTTAAGTGATGAGTGATCACCACACACAATTAGACTATGCAGACATTGTACAGACAAGCACAAATCAATGGACAACCACTATGACAACTATGAACAGGGAAACACATACACACGCAAGCACACTTATAGCTTCTATATGAATGTACAACACTACACACAACACAAGTGAACATGCATGTCATCCACATTGAAAAAAATAATAGTGTATACATTCAAACATCCAAGAACCATGCACAGCCGCAGACACACGTAGGAAGATATATTTTGCTGATGTTCAGTCTTCCGCAGGGTGATTAAATGCTAGGTGGAGCACTAAAGTGGAGATTTCCCCTGATGCCTTATCTCCTCACTCAGTGGATCAAAAGAGATGTGATGGAAGGTTACATCAACCAAATGCTATGTATCATGTACTGAATACAAGACAGCCCACCACATACCACCTTTTACATAGGAGCACTGTGAGGAGCCATGCTAGTAACCACTGTACTTGTTCTATTAGAAGGCACATGCAACATAACTCAGTCAATAATGGGGATGGACTTTGAAAGACATTTTTACCATCAAATTAATGATTTTTTTCAAAGTGCTCTTGAAGTGAACTTACACTTTATTAAAGAGGTGGTATTATGCTTTTTGGCTTTTCCCCTCTCATTTATTGAGTTATATCTTTTTTGTGCATGTAACAGGTTTGCAAAGTGAAAAAGCCCAAAGACCACCCCAAAGGGAGTTCCCATCTCCCACAGAAAACTCTGCCCTGAACCGCTTGAACACAGCTCGTTTGTAGTGCAGCCCTTCACTGCCTTTACTTGTGACATCACAATGAAAACGCGTCATGAAGCTTGCCAAGCGGCTAGCGGGGTCAGGCACGCCCTCAAACCAATCTAGTCTGAGCAGAGGCCCTTTTAGCCTTTGGTTTGGTTTTCCATTGTAGAAATGTTGTACCTGTACCTGCTTCCAGGTACTTTGTATCACCTCACCTCCATCGAGGTTCCAAGCGAGCTGAGGGATACTAAAATGTAACCATGACAGACTACTGATTGGGTTTGATCAGCGACGGTGGATGCATAATTCAGCAGAACAGCTGTTGTAGGCTACCTGCAGAGATTTTCATCCACCTTTTTTGTCAGCATATAATGCGCGTTATGCCTGCAGACAGGTAGCTGGGCTGTAAGTAGGGCAATGGTTTAGTTAAGGCAAGAAATTAGGTGTGTGAGAGCCGCCTCTGAGTTTGTTTGGTGGATTAGGAAAAAAAAGGTAGTACAGTTCAATAACAAATATAAAAGAAGATCCTTATAATAAACGTTCAATAAGATCTGACTTGAGTAGTTATTATTGCACAGTGTCCAGCAGAAAACTGTATATTGCACATATTAGTAAACAGTGTATTTCACATTGCCACCCCTAATTACTGTTACATGCCAGAGAGGTTATCATGCTGAGGCGATCTCAGAGTTCATTAGCTTCCAAAGTAGCTCTTAGGAAGAAGCTGCTTATCTGTCTACCCATTGTTGTCTTTACAGGTGCCAGAGGAGCTGATTGCATTGTCCAGCTCTTCAGGAGATAACAGCTCCAGCTTCTAGCTTTTCTGCTCCTGCTTTTCTTTTTACTCACAACACCTGAACACTACTCTGCGCATGCGTTGGCGTCTGTAGCTACCTGTCGGAAGCTCCGTCTTAAACCGGACTCTTATCCAGTTTTAATCCACTCTTTTTCGTTACATTTTTTATATCCTTTTTATTTAACTTAAGTTTTTAACTTAAGTTTTACTTGGGTTAAGGATTTTAGTCATCCGACATGGATTTTAAGCTAGATGACCGTAAAAACGCGATCAACGCTACTGACCACAACAAAGCTCCGGTGACTATGCTAGCCGGGATATCTCTGTCCCTTGAGGACTGCACACTCCTTAAGAAAGCAAACAAGAAGATTGCTGACCTTATGAAAGACATCCGACGACTTTCAGAGGAACTCAAAGAGAAAGATTCCCTGCTGACTGGCTTTATGGATGTGGCTTCAGTACAAGCCAAACAGATTGTTTCTCTTAGCGCAACCGCTAACATCCAGGACACCGTGCTATGGGACCCTCTAGCCTTCCCAGGCGTTCCACCTGCTCGACTCCAAAGCATCAGTCAACCTGGGCTGAAGTGGTGGTCCGTGGCTGCAAGAGAGGCTCGGATGGGGCTGCCTCTCCTCCGCACATCGGCCTCTCCAACTGCTATGCAGCCCTGTCTGACAACACTACGGTCCAACCAGCGGATGCACCTGCAGCTTCGAGTCTCCCTGATACGGATCTCTTTCGGCTGACAGTGCCTGCCGACACTGTTGCATCTCCTCCACCGGCTACATCTCCTTCACCGGCTACATCTCCCGCGCTGGGCCGCCGGTCTGCCACTGGGCCTGATTGGCGGCCGTCATCCCAGTCAAAAACCTCGACGTAGGATCCTGAAGGAGGCTGTGCTCAGACGCTCCGGAGGCTGTCTCTACCCTGCACCGTCGGGTAGCCCTTCTCTCAGGTCTGTTACTGCTACTCCAACACAACACTCGGCAGCTCACACACTCCATCCTCAGTCCACACGCAGTGTTGAAGCAGATTCTGCTCAGTCCTGCTCTGGAACCCCACAACCGGCATCTCCTCGTCCCCTTTTCTCCCCAACCACACTAATAATTGGTGACTCCATAACCAGAAACATCCGTTTCTTTAACGCTACCACTCACTGCTTCCCCGGTGCTACCACGGCTGACATTTTAAAAAAACTCCAGGACCTAATGCCGTCGCTCCCGTCATCCATCACAAGAGTGATAGTCCATGTCGGAACAAATGACACAGCTCTTCAGCAGTCTGAGCTGACAAAATCAGATTTTAACCGTCTTTTTAACTTTTTAAAGCAGTGTGGAAAGTCCTTTTTTATCTCTGGTCCCATTCCCACAGGTGGTCGCGGTGCTGGCCGCTTCAGTAGACTCCTTGGCCTCCTTGACTGGCTCCAGTCCGCCTGCAGGGCTCACCGTGTGTGTTATGTGGATAATTTTAATATTTTCTGGCAAAGAATGTCTCTTTTTAGGGCTCAGAAATGTTAGCTGCTCACATACAGCATGTGGTGTGGTCCACACATGACTTACGTGAATGACTAATCATTCATGCAGCACACCTGGACACGCCACCGCTCACTGAACAGATCTCTGCCTCACTGCCACAAACAACTGTCTCCACCTGCTGGCATGTAAAACTGTCTGCTCCCAGCGTTGTTCCAAAGACTTCTATTCCTGTCATCATCACGCATAGACCAGTAAACCGAAATGTGCACATCCCACACAGAAATATTAGTAATCTCTTAAGGATTAGGACAACTGCACCAACTCCAGCACCTCGAACAAACACATTTAAAATGGCTCTCTTCAATGTGAGATCTCTGTCAAGTTAGACTTTTATCTTAAATGATTTTATCTTGTCTGCAAATCTAGATTTTATGTTTTTAACTGAATCCTGGTTGCAAATGAATGACTATAGCCAGCTAGCTGAACTGTGTCCGCCTCAATATGATTTTTTTAGTCAACCGAGGGTCAGTGGTCGTGGTGGTGGGAAAGTGAGCGTGTATAGGAAATATTTAAAATGTCATCAAGTACGCTGTGATGAATTTAACTCCTTTGAAGTTCTCACTCTTAAACTTGGGGGCCTGCAACCTATCATATTTGTTATAATTTATCGCCCCCCAAAACCTGGAGGATTTTTATCAGAACTTCCTGAATTTTTATCTACTCTGGTTTTAAATTATGACAGAATTGTTCTTTGTTGCAATTTTAATATTCATGTTGATGACCCCACCAATGTTAATGCAACTGACTTTTTAAATATGGCCACTTCTTTTAACTTCAAACAACATGTCAAAGGGCAAACCCATAACCGTGGTCATACACTGGACTTGGTTTTTACCCTGGGTGTCAGCATTTCCTCTGTGGAATTAGTGGACATGACCATATCTGACCACAGATGTATTGTTTTTAGCTGCGATTCGCCTGTTACTCATGCCGCCTCACCAAGCTCTGTGTGTTTCAAAGTTTTGCGCATTCTTTCAGAGCCAAAGCCAACACCTGTCTGATTCCAACACCAACAATCTGGTCGATCACCTCAATCATATCTGCTTGTCGTCACTAAATATTACTGCTCCTCTAAAGGTTAGGCCTACGTCTAAAGCTAGTAAGCAACCCTGGATAAATGACAGCATTCGCAGCCTAAAAAGAGAATGCAGGAAAGCAGAGCGCAGCTGGAAAAAATCCAGTCTCCAAGTCCATTAACTCAGTCTGAAGGATTTATTAATTAACTACAATAACATGGTTAAGGATGCAAGAACACACTATTTTTCTGAACTCATTACTACACAAACACAATCCCAGGTTTCTGTTTAAGACTGTGGATCAGCTGGTAAACCCAACCCCTCCTTGTGCCTCAGCTGGAAGTAATGATGACTGTGAATAGTTTTTATCTTATTTTACCAATTAGGTGGTGTCAATCAGAGCCTCTATTACCCGGCCTCTTACTCAGAGGTTCCTCACCAGCAACAAGAGAGTTTTAACCAGTTTTATCCCGTCGACTTGTCTGGGCTTTTAAAAACAGTATCACAAATGAGAGTGTCCTCCAGCCCACTTGATGTAATACCTACAAAGTTTTTACTGAAAGTAATGGATTCTGTTGGGCCCTGTTTGATCTCTGTTTTCAACAGCTCCCTATCTACTGGTTGTGTCCCTGATTATTTTAAAACGGCTTGCGTGAACCCACTTTTAAAGAAACCTGGTTTAGATCCCTCCCTCCCACAAAATTTTAGACCAATTTCAAAACTGCCTTTTATTGCAAAGATTCTAGAAAGAATTTTGTCCAAACAGCTGCTCAATGTACTGGAAAATAACAAATTATTTGAAAAGTTTCAGTCTGGTTTCAGGAAGTACCACAGCACTGAGACTGCCCTGCTTAAAGTCACCAATGACCTTTTAATGTCTGCTGATGAAGGCATGTGCTCAGTCCTGGTACTCCTGGAACTTAGCGCTGCTTTTGACACCATTGATCACAACATCATGTTAGACAGACTGAGGCACTGGGTGGGGATCTCTGGTACTGCCCTAGAATGGTTTTCATCCTACCTGTCAAATAGAAAGTTTTGCGTGTCTGTAAACAACTGTCTCTTCGTTCTGTCCAGTTAAATATGGTGTGCCTCAGGGGTCGGTCTTAGGACCCATTTTGTTTTCCTTGTATCTGCTTCCCCTTGGACATATTATCCATAAACATGGCATTTCTTTTCATATTTATGCTGATGACACACAAATATACTTGCCCGTCAGATCCACAGACCCTGGAATGCTGAGTTCACTTAACAAATGCCTTTGTGAAGTTAAAAAAATGGATGTCAAATAATTTCCTCCAGCTGAACTCAGACAAAACAGAAATCCTGGTCATCGGGTCTCAGCAGATGGCAAATACTGCCATCTGCTGGTTCCCTAGTAAATCACATTAAGCCTGTGGCAAAGAACCTTGGTGTTTGGTTTGATAGTAATTTAAATTTCGAGCAGCACACCACAAAGCTTGTTCAATCATATTTTTATCAACTTAGAAATATAGCAAAAATTTGATCTATGTTAACTTTTAAGGACACCGAGACCATTTTACACGCCTTCTTCTCATTACGCCTGGATTATTGCAACAGCCTTTTCACCTGTTTAACCCAAAAATCTATTGATCGACTCCAGAACTCAGCTGCCAGGCTTTTAACCAGAACAAAGAAATATGACGACATTACTCCTATTTTAGCTTCATTACACTGGCTCCCAGTATGTTTTAGAATTGACTTTAAAATTCTATTGATTACTTTTAAAGCTCTTCATGGCCTCTCGCCTTCTTATATTTCTGAACCTTTAGTCCCATACACACCAGCAGGTACCTTGAGATCCTCGGGCAGAGGTCTGCTATCTGTTCCAGAGTCTCGACTGAAAACTAAAGGGGACAGAGCGAGGAAATCAGGTCAGCTGAGTCAGTGAACTCTTTTAAGTCCCTTCTTAAAACATACTTTTATAGGAGAGTCTTTCCCGATCTTATTTGACTTTATTTTATGCCTTTTATTTTATTGTATTTTACTAATTTTATATTTATCTTAAACGTGTATTTTAGTCTTTTCAATGTTTTCATGCTTTTATCTTGTATTGTTTTTGTATTATTGTCTCTTGGGTATTATTGTCTTTACACTTGTTAAAGCACTTTGTAACTTGTTTTTGAAAAGTGCTCTACAAATAAAGATTATTATTATTATATATTATTACTACTGACGTGAAATTATGACACTGGGTTCTTATCAACAGATTCTATCATAATAACTCTTACAACACATTTCAAGTCATACAAAACTACTTTAACATTTGTAACATGTTAATATTGATGTTTTCATGAATGCAAGACAAGAGTTTAATTTATTAAACTATTGCTTTTGTATTAGGAATACTTTGTTATCAAGTGTATAGAACTAATTATATATAATAAAATCATTCTTCATTCATCATCAGTTTCATATTTTAATTTTAAATAGTGTGATCTTAATATATTATAGTTAACAGCTGTAAATGAAAATATTAAGATGTTATTTATAGGCTAACATTTTACATATGTTAGTAGACAGTAAAAAAAATGAAAGGTTGATGTTATATACTGTTTTATTTTGATATTTCTTTGAGACAAATGTGACAATGAGAAGTTATTCCGTAGTGAAAAAAGAATTATCTGCACACTGAATAGTTTTGAAGCCCTGTAGGAGGTGTCATTTATTGCGACCTCTTAGAAGGTCTTGTGTGGTTTACATTCTATAGACTCATCTATTTACTACATATGCATTCGGTCAGCTCTGAGATCTCAGTTTGCAAGGTCACAATAAAAAACACCTACTGGGATTCCTAATTACTCTGTGCAGATCATTCTTTGTTTCTGTGTTTAAACTAGACTATCAGAGCAGCAAACAAGGCACTCTTCAGAAACTTCAGGCTCTGTTATACAGTATATGGGTACTGGGTGTATGACTCTTTATTTATCTTAAAGTATAAGGTAGAAAGTTGTAGACACCACAACAAAATGGCAGTTTGAATGAGGTAAACACACAGGGTTGAGTTGACGTTTATTTGGCTGAAGTAAAAAAAAGTGTCTTTCAACGATAACGGGAAATGGATCGAAGCAAGTTAACTTGGTCTAATATATAAAGATTTCAATTTAACGTTTATGATTTAAAAACTCATTTTGATATGAACTTATCTGACCACAGATGAGTGCTTTGCCTTGCTTTTTTCCTCAGAAACACAATTCAGGTACCTCGACTGTCTTTTGGTCACATGTTGCCTGAATTTATTTACAATAAAAATTAAAAAAATAATAATCATTTCTGTTTTCATTGATTCATGATTTTAAATTAAGTGTAAATTGTTAATTTGTCTATAGAACACAGAAAAGATATAAATTCAGGTATGATATATGTATGATGCAAATTAGCGACAACAGGCATCAATGAGAAACCAGTGCTTGCAAAAGGTTCCCCGGTACGTATCACATCTGCACAACAGGCTTTGTGGGAATACACACTATCTCAGCTGCAATCTGAAAAGAGGTGTGATACGAATTTGCGACAATCGGCGTTAACGGGTTAACATGGTCCTACTGGTAGAGGAACAACCATAAGGTAGCGTTGCAGGGATGCGGTTGTTACAACGGATTGGCTCCAGGGCACACCAGTTCACTGACCAGCGACAGTCTTTTGTTTTTTGATAACTGTCAGAGTGAAGTGTCTTTTTTTTTACTGGATCAGTTTGATAAATTTGGAAAGTAACTCACTGGTCCCAAAGGGTTAACAGACGAGACAGCAGGGACACAAAAAGGATTTCAAAATCAGATACTCAAAATCTAAGCAATTAAGGTGCGGAAAACTTTAAGTGAAAAATAAAGGGATCTCGAGGACAGTGCATCTTGGGCACAAGTTTAGCTCAAGAGAATGAACAACTGACCAACTCCTAGTTTTAAGGAGATCTGTCCCTGTGGCGTGACAGGAGAATTAAGGTCAAAGGTACTTCATTGTCACATACATATAGCGAAATTCATTCTCTGTCTTTAACCCATCCATCAGGACCAACTCCAGATCAAAGGCAATGTCTGGTCACTGACTAGAGAACCAACATAACTTGTTTTTGATGGTTGGGGAATTGGATTAAATTCATTTGGGTTTGGTTCAGTCAGTTTTCATCCTCTAAATTTAAGAAACAGGCTGTCTGTCCCATGGTTACATTTCTGGGCATTCAGTTGTAGTTCAGTTTACATTTTGATTATAGTGAATTTAAAACAGTATAGAGAGAAAGCCTTTGCTCAGTGTTCAGTCAGGACAACTTCATCAAAGACTGATATTGCAAAGTTATATTTGGCAGTATGACTCTGTTCTGTGATCTCCCTGCCCATCCATGCGCTTACGTGGAAAGCCATGAGGCGGGAAGAGCAGCTCCCCAACCCTTTCACATGCCTATGTGGAAAGCACGAGGCAGGGAAAGCACACCTCTCTGCCCTTCCATGTGCCTACGTGGAAAAGCCATAAGGTAGGGAGAGCACCTCCCTGCCCATCCATGTGCATACATGGAAAGCCCGAGGCAGAGAGCCGCAGTAAAGAACCCCCGTACAGAACAGAGCAGGCATGCAATTTATATGTTTAATCAGATACTAGATGGGCACTGAGCCTGGTGTTAAATGGGCCTGGGGCTGAATACCGTACTATTTATTATCAGGATGCAGCCTCTGATGCTCTGTGTCACCTCCTGCACACCAACACACACGTGGGCTCACACGCATGAACAGTGGTAAGCACGAAGATAGGTCGTGGACAGGTTTAAGTGAAGGTAACTCCAAGCCACTGCAGTATGTGCAACAAAACCTCAAGAATGAAAGACAACTTTGTCGATACAGCCATTGAACTAACATGTAGGAGGTTAATTGATCCGCTCTGTCCACGTCTCTCATCCTCTATGTTATTAAAAGCACACCGCGCCAACGCTAGCTTGGCAAAGCTAGATGTAAAACAAGCTAAATGAAAGCTGTCAGAAGTCTAACTTAAGCTTAGATTGCCATGCATCTTCAATCTGCACATTGTTACCTGCATTGAATCACGCAGAGGGAAGGAGGACAAGAGCAAGCTGCCTGAACTGTCTGAGTGGCTCTATCTGCGCACGCGACATGACGCCCAGAGCACGACAGTGGCCAAAATCAATTCAAAATCAAAATGAGATATGCCCGTTCAGCCAATACTTGTCGGATCGATAATTACTGTGCATCCCTATAAGATACAGCCTAAAAGGTGGAGCTGAGGTGGTGGTGGCTTATGAGCTTTGCATAGGAAGCGGTGAGGACAGGCGGGTAGGCCAAGGCAGCTTAAATAGGCGCCTTGTCTGGAATTTGCCAATGAATGCTAAGAGAGGAATCAGCTGAGCTGATGTGCTACTTAAGTGTATGCTGGAATTTGCAGAGCTTGACTTCATTGCCTGCCTGAACTAATGCTATGCTCAATAGTGATGTGCGATACCACTTAATTCCTATCCGATACCCAGGCTGGTATTGCCTTTTTACATATTTTATTTCTAGTTTAATGTGACCTCCCCTCTCCCGTTTCTGTATTTATGAGAGAAATGAGTAGGCTGTAGCCTTACCAATTCAGAATAGCTGCATAATGACAAGACATCAAACTACTGTCATATTCTTTAATTATAATGAAAATAGCCTGAACTGCCGCTTCATAACATCATATTTTTTTGACTTAATCTCAGATGTTTAGCAAAGTTTGCAGTGTTGCAAAAGTATTTCACTGTCTTTGCACACACATCAACAGTACCTTCACAGCTAAAATACAGCCAGATGTGACTGCTTTTACAGTCGGCCATAGTCAGTATTCAATCGTGGGAAATGTAAAGGGCTGCAGCGGCTCACTTCAAAGAAGCTCCTGTTAAGTTTTCTTAAGACTGAGGACCGGGATGCGGGATACAGAACACTCAAGGCCAGTTAAAGTAAAGAGTTTTCTTACAAAGAACTGAGGAACTAGTAGTACAGAGTGGTAGTAGGTGAGATGTGAGCAGGGGCAGGCCGTCCTGGGCAGTGGCAATCAGCTCTCCTAAAGATCTTCGAAGCAGGACCAAAACACACCGGATTCGGTAACTTGAAAAAGGAGAAAGATAAAAGAACGTTAGTCCTGGTTCAGGCAGAGAACACACTAGAAACAAACTAAATGCTCAAGTAACAAAGCTGGCCTGAAGTACTCAACCATGCAATAGCTAGGAATAATCGGGCGATGAGTCTCAGGGAGCCCCACATTTTAAGGCCAGGTGTAGATGAGGATTGGCAAGAGGTGTATAGCCTCGCCGGGTGATCAGCTCCCTGCCAAGTGAAAGACACACCCACACACGCCCACAGAACACCACAGGAAAAAAAAGGAAGAAACCCCCAAGTGTCACAGGACCAACTGTGACAGCTCCGTCACAGAGCCTTAGCGCAAGCATGACTTTGACAGGAGGAAGGAAAAGTAGTTACTATCAACCAAGTATAATTAGACCATCCTGGTGACAGTTAGATACTTATGATAAAACACACACTCACTCCAAATTACTGAGTTTAGATATCAGTCCTTTTATATGAGTATCGATCCTAGAGCAGGAAACGTTGGTATCAGAAATATCGATACTTTAGGATCGATCCGAACATCTCTAATGCTCAATTTCTTTCTCATCAATGCAGACCAGAGGTGTATGGCGATTGCTATCTGTTTTCACACAAGGATGAGGAAAGAGGAGGGGGAGAAGAGGGGTCCAGACGTCTATTTGTTTGTGAACTCACAGTAGGAGAAGTTTCAGCTGAGACCTGGGGCGAGTTCAGCGCAGACAAAACGTAGCAAAACGTTTCTTTCAACGGAAACGGTGGTCCCCTGAACACCCTGTTGTGTACGCAAGTGCACTGCATTTTCCTGGCTTTTTAACGCCGTTGTGTTTACAAACTTGTTGCAGTTGATTGGGTAACACATGAGACACGCCCACCAAATGGGAGAAAACATACCCCGAAGCCCGTTACAGAACGTTGTGCAACATTTTCAAGGAAACGTTCAATCTGAAAACGTTGCAAACCGGTGCAAAACGTTTTGAGATTGAACTCGCCCCTGGGTTTTGGTGCCAAGGCAACGTCATAATTTATCAGGGACTTTGAAGACAGTTGTCCCTCTCGAGAGTGTCACGGTTGGCACTTAAATGGTCCCGGGTCTTAAAAGCAATGTCTTATCCAATTTTATTCCTCACTCTTCAAAAAGGCACTCTGCGAAACACTTTTAAAATAATTGCAAACAGCAGAGGTCACTAATAACAATAGCCGATTTATTATTGAGAAATACTACCTTGTGACAGAGCGTTTCTATTTTAACCCGCACAGCTTTTCTAGCATTTACTGTACTGGTTTAGCGGCCCAGGAAACTCACAGACCAATTGCATGTGTTTCAATCATCTCATGTGATGCTGCTCAGCCAATCAAATCTGAGCATTCCGATAAACATTGCGAGTTGAGTCCACGGGTGAGTCTGCCTGCCTCCTGCCTTGATCAGCCCTGCCACCCCACGCCTGCTGTGTTCCGCTTCTGAGTTTGCCACAACAAAATATAACATTTCTGGTATAAAGCAAAAAAATCTCTTGCTGGCCTGACAGCATGTCTGTAAGCATGAACATAGACACACTGTTCATTGACAAGTAGAGATGTTTTATTTAAGGCACAGAAGCATAAACATTGAATTAATTGGCCTTAATCTGATCTGGACACGAAGGCTGACCAGTGACTTCCACCTCACACAGTGTCAGGTATTCTTGTCTTCCAGGAATCACAATGTTTACATAACGGCCTTCCATTCCTTTACACACAAAGGTTTGTGTGGCTCCAGCAGCGATAGATGAGATCACAGCACATCTGATCAGTGAGAAACAGACTTAATAGTACAACAATTTTACAAGATGAACATTATGCATAGATCTCACCAGTAGTTGTATTTAGATACTGATGATGATGCTGCAGTGAAAAATATTGATTTCGGTTTGGAAATTAAGTAGTACACTAAGGTCCTGTAACTACACACAAAGTGTTAAATATTTAATCAAAGACAGAAAGTGCTGTTACCTGGGATTAGCGTTGCTGTTGTCAATGAGGCAATTTCCAATGCGGATCTCAGCACCATTGAGCCTTTCGGGGCAACAATCTCGTCTGTTTGTGACGGTGACAGTGCTGATCGCATACGTCTTTAGGAGGTCCAGACTCCACCATGGATTTTGATCCCTCCGTGTGTGTGCACAGGATCCCTCTGGCCAGCTGCTAGCATGATTTCCATCAATGGCCCTTTCAGGGACAGCATTCTCATAGAGGGAGGACTGAGTCACTTTCCCACCTTTAGCAATGTTTGTACCTAGACAGAGTTGGTAAATGTGTTATTAAAGATAGATTGAGAAACTCAGAAATATTACATGTGTTGATCTGACCAAGGCTACTAAAGAACAGGCAGTCAGCATATTTATTTTAACTTTTAGTGTCACTATTAGGGCTGCTCAATATATAGTTTCAGCTTCATCATCGCAATGTGCCCATGTGCAACAATCACATCCCATTATGTGCAATGTCAAGCAAGTCAAATTAACTCAAGCACCTGAACTTTTTTGCTGCTTCATACAAAAGGAAAACTCACACCGTTCTCATTTTCCATGACTAATCTACAAGAGATTTGTCTCATGTAACATAATTTTCTCCGATTGAGGGGTTCTTGGATAAATGAAATTTGTTGCTAGTGAGTGACATGCAGGCTCTGCATGCACAGCAAGCCATCAACCAAAATACTGTTCTTGATCAGTTTATCAAACAACCAAAGCAGGCCCGCCCCCGTTAGTTGTCAACAACATCTTGAAAATAAATGAGGAACAGCAGAAAACCACAGGAACAGTGGATTTGGTTGCAAAAATAAAAAGCTAATTTGGTAAACCACTCAGGGGGCTGGTGTATAGCTGTTCTGTTATTTTTTGTCATTTTGTTTAAAATATGTTTACTGAATTATAGCTCAAAAAAGGATAGTTTGCACTCAAAAAAAAAAAATTTAATTTTCAGCTTATTTATTTTCTATGCATTTCCCACCTACAAAATCACCCCAATAACTCTAGGATGATAAATTATTATCAAATAGAACAATTGAAGTCATCTGGTGAATTTTTCTATTTTTTTTCATATCGCAATATATATTGCACAAAAGAAAAGTATTGCAATGTCCGTTTATTACAATATCGTGCAGCCCTAGTCACTATCTTCTCAAAGGCATCTATTGAACACTTTAAATGGTACAAATCACCAGTTGGGTCAGTGTTTCCTGAAGGCTGACCAATGACCTCCACCTCACACAGTGTCAGGTATTCTTGTCTTCTGGGAATCACAATGTTTACATAACGGCCTTCCATTCCTTTACACACAAAGGTTTGTGAGGTCCCAGCTGCGATAGATGAGATCACAGCACATCTGATCAATAAGAAAACAATATTATGAGTAAAACTATGTTACGAGACATTCACTATGCAGAAATCTCACCAGTTGTTGTGCTGAGACACTGGTGATGCTGCAGCATTTTTAATTCCATCATTTGACTGATATCCACCTATACATACTATTTTCATTTATATATATATATATATATATATATATATATATATATATATATATATATACACACACACACACACATGCCCAAGTAACTGTTTCTGTGTACTTTTCTTGCACCGTGCATATTCCCCCTCCATTTTGTGCATTAAATAGTTTTCTTCTGCTATAAACATGCGAATGTTTAGCTGCCAACTAAATACATTACATTTACATTGAACAAAATTATAAATGCAACACTTTTAGCCCCCATTCATCATGAGCTGAACTCATGATCTAAGACTTTCTCTATGTACACAAAAGGCCTATTTCTCTCAAATATTTTCCACAAATCTGTCAAAATCTGTGTTAATGAGCACTTCTCCTTTGCTGAGATAATCCATCCACCTCACAGGTGTGGCATATCAAGATGCTGATCAGACAGCATGGGTATTGCACAGGTGTGCCACTCGAAAATGAGCAGTTTCACTGTACTGGGGGGGTCCGGAAACCAGTCAGTATCTGGTGTACCCACCATTTGCCTCACACAGTGCAACGCATCTCCACCAAAGGCATGTCTTATCCATTGCGCCATCGCCACCCATAAATAATGTAAGTCTGAACTGAGTCTAAATTAAAGCTGTCAAAGTAGAACACAATAGTTAAAAGACGGTGTGAGGTTAGTGAAAAAATACACATCAGAAGTGTATTTGTATGGAAGCCTTGAGAGGCAAGTCCACTTGTTTTCTAGTGATCAATATTCTAACCCTGATCTTAATTTGTTTTCTCTTCTCTGTTTATGCCTTAAGAGCGGGTGAAAAAAGGCTTTGCCAGGATTATCTTCCTAAATTACTTTTTTTTTTCCATCTGTGAAGTTTTGCCAGGTGAACAAAACAGGGTTTTGCTAGGATGGTGTTTCTAAAAATAGGTGAATAACAAAATCTTCTAAATATAACTAAACACATTCATTTCTTTTTCCAGGTAACTTTTAATTTCTCTATTTACTCTTAACACAAAGTGCATAACCTGACAAAAACATTTACAAGAAAGCCCAAATGAATGTAAAGTTGGTCTGAGTTTATAACTAAAAAATTACAAGAATGTTTGAAAAAATAAAACAAAAAAACCCCCCAGACCAAAATAGCTCATGGGCCCCTGTTGCAAAAAACATGTTTGCTCTGTGCAGGCTCGACCAGCTGGATTACTTTGGCACAAAAGAAAATGTCTAAGCAATTGGATAACTGTTTGACCCACTATCATACATTCAATAGATTTATGGACTTCTAGCAAAGTGTGTATTATGTGTTTTCCCCTCAAAGTTCATGTTGCTCTCCTTTTATTTGTTTGTTTTTTGAATGAATTGTATTAAAAGACAGTTAAAAACATACATAGCAATCACCATCCATCAAATCTTAGGTAATCTCCCACGAGCCTATAAAGTTTCAGACAAAACATTTAACTGACACATATTTAGATCTAATTTACCCTTACAGGATTCCTTACCTGACCAAGACATCAAGATCACAAATGTGAAAAAACAAAGGTGAAAAAGAAAAAAAGTGATATGACTGGAAGAACAAAAAAGTGATAACATAAATATTTCTGTTAACTATGATCGCAATCTTTTCCTAACTAAACATAAAAATATTGATTAACAAATTATATATCAGTATATATTTGTCACATGGTTTTTGTATATTGTTATTTTAACAAAACAAAATATTTTCTTTTTTTCTTCCTTTGTGCTGGAATGGGCCAAGTATAATATTTGGAAGCTTGTCTTTATCAGTATCAGGAATGTTAAGGACCATCTCACAAACATTTCACCCTAAATCTGAGGCCCATTTAGACCTGTCTTAAAAAATGATTATTGGTGCATATTTATGGTTTTAGCATTGATCTGTAACAGTAACTAGCTATAACCCAAATACATCAATGATTAGTAAACTATGCATCAAATGTACATAATCAAATCAATGTTTTAGCACCATTGCTGGGAATAGGTATTTTATCAGCCTCCAAAGCTGTCACTCACCCTCATTTTCAGTCTGAATTATTTTGTTAATCTTTGATGAATGAGTTGCATAAATATTCTGTCCTTTTCAAATTGCATCATAAACCTCACATCTGAAAGCATATACTAAAAAATTACAACTATTTCACTTAAGGCATTCTCATTTATGACGTGATTACTAGCTTGTCATTCAAGTCAAGAGGTTATTTAATGGCAAAAAAAGACATATGGTAGTAAGGAAAAACAAAGTCACTAATCCTACAAAAGACGTACCTGGTAGCTCTCAAACACCATGGAAGCATCTATGGTCTGTATGTGTGCATAGAGAGCAATTCTTTTATACTTTTGTGCAGAGCAATATTGACAACTGCTTAATAATTAACATCCCAGTGCTATATGTGTTGTTTGCATACCAAATGCCTGATCACATGTGAAGTTGGTGGTGGTTAAGTCCTCTTTGCTGCATCACCGGAGCCAAAGTCAATAGTTGTTCAATAGAAAAACACAGAGAGAGTTGTTATCTATTATGTTACAAGATGCAGACACAGTGGATAGACAGCCCTTGGCTGTCTGTCTCATAAACATAACCAACCGAAGCAGGAAATAAAAGAGTGACTGATGGCAGAGGGAGAAAGGTTGAAGCAAACCACCAGACCTCCTCCCTCCATTATGTGCCCAGCATGCCATTGTTCTGTTCATGTTTCATGTGCTGTTTGTGTACAAAATGAAAATGCTGTGAATGTTTAACTGACTAAAACACAATCCTAAAGAGCATTCTCCTCCCCACCGAACGTCGTCCATCTTTGGCTCGGTGTGTAACGCGCTCCACTCTCCACAAAATGGCATGTTCACCGAAGCTAAGCTTATGGCCCTACAGCAACCTAAGCTTGAGCGATATGGTAGGAGGGCCTGGGTTTTCGCTTTGCTAGCCAAACCACTGAGACAGAAGCCTATAGTCCACATCTTTCCCGGTGGCAACCGAGTGAGACAGTAGTAGGGCTTGGACTTCCTCCTTGCTAGCCAGGCTGCCCGGCCCGCGGGTGACAGCCGTTTGAAGGGCTCATGCCATGACAGCGACACAATCCCAGATAGCAAAAATCATGCGGCCCAGATCTGGCCCAGATCCTTCATAAGTTCTGGGCCAGATCTGTAAAACGGACCCGGGCCGGTGTCCTTTAGCACAACGGGCCAATGCCGGCGCGGATCCGGTTTTCACATCTGGGCCGGCACTGTTCCAGCTCCAGAACGGATGACAATTATTATGTAGTCATTTGGCCCAAATGTGGGCCAGATCTGGACCAGTTCCATACTGGATCTGGCCCAGAGTCTCTAAGATACTGTTGAGGATCCGGTTTTCACATCTGGACTGGCACTGGGCCGGCACTGGGCCAGCTCCATTTATTAGTTCTGACCTCTTTCATAACCTTGATCTATACCCACAAAACATATACAAAAATGTGGATTTTTTTGTTATGGCAGGAGCTGGTCTATATAATGTATAACAAATAGTGACTTGTATGTCACTAAGGTACACTAAGATTTCTTGTTTTACTTTCGTTTTCTTTTTCCTTGCATTTTAAACTCGATTACTTTTTTCTTTTGAATTTAAAAAGCATGGACAGTCAAAACTACTGTTACACTCTGTTACAAAGACTGTTTCTATTTGTCCTACACAGAATTTCAACAAAGAAAGTGATAGAACGGATGAGTGACACATTTTAAATTTTATTTGAAATGTTTGAGATAAAAAGATAGGACAGAAACTTAAAACAAAGTAGATAATTGCCAAACTAACAATCAATCTAATAAACACATTTTACAGCTCATTTCTGTCTTTAACAACTGTAGGAACAAGAAACTTCACTCCAGTTGACTTGCAGGTGACAATTAGTTTCTAGTAACTGTACAGTAACCACACACCTATGACACAGGTGTTATTTTTAAATGAATGCAGAAGTATTAAACTCTAATAATAGCAACAGTGTGGCTTAGTTAAAAAGCTCAATACATTGACATTGCTATCAGTCTTGCATAGTGTATTGTACCATTAATAATGATGGTAAGAAAGTAAGATTTCTTTCTCCCTGAGAAACATATAAAGCTAAAGCCAGGAGACACACGAGATTCTACGGCCTAAACACACAAGATAACGTTTTAATTAGTGACAAGCAATAAGTTTGTCTTGATAGATGATTACTGCCAGCCATTTATATTTTAACCATTTTCCATGACCCTGGTATAAATAACAAAGATTTTATAGCCAAAATACAATATCCAACTCCAACTAGTTGTTACGGGGTGTGGTGTGTGGACAGAGAGGACCCAAACGCAGCACTCTGAGGGAAGGAGGTTTATTTAGGGAAAAAGGGTGAGAGGGACTGGAGTGGAGGGAGAGGAGGACGTCAGGGAAGTACAGGCACGGGGAACCAAGGGGTCAGGGGACCAGGGAGCCGGGGAACACAGGGGCAGAGGAAGCGAGGAGAGGCGGGGAAACAGGGAGGACGCCGTGAGGGAAGTCCGAAGAGGAGTGGGCCAGTGGATGAGCCCAGCCGAACGGAGGACGAGGGTGAGTGTACCTGGGAGGGAGACAGACAGAGAGACAAGGTTAGGGAAGACAACGACAAGGCACAGGGTAAGTGTGAAAAAACAAGAAACATGGACGCTTGAACACAGAAGTGGCACCAGGTATGGAGCAACGACGATCAAGCGAGGATGGTGTGGAAAACCGGGGTTGAAATACAGGCAGTCATGAGGTGATTACTGGCAGGTGTGGCAGGCTGACGAGGTGGCTGATGAGTTGCAGGTGCAGGTAGTTGGCTGGGCTCAGGAGCAGAGGGAGAGAGAGAGCACACAGGGGAGAAAACACAGGGAGGCGGGCAGAGAACAGGAAACCAAGGGGAAAAAACAGAAAAACTGATAAAAAGGAGAAAAAACCAGGACACTCACCGTCAGCCGGGCTGCCACCACAACACTAGTCGTGTGAAACCCTGAAAGAAATGTTCATACACATTGTTTGGTGGCTTTACGGGAAACATTGATGAGGCAAGTGGAGAAGTGGGAATGCCATAACCCTCACAGGACACCCAACAAATCATCAGTAGTGGAAGAGTGGGGGATGGCCTATGTGTTCATTTCTGCAAAGGATAAAAGAATGGGTGATTACTCAACTGATAATGGCAATCACAAATTACATAAAATCCACAAAGATTAGTTATTTTAAAGGGGGCTGGACTAGACTAGGGCTGGAAGATTGGACCTAAAATCAAAATCCCGATTAAGTGAACATTTTACCGCGATTACAACTAATGAATGATTGTTTCGTTTTTTTTGCCCTCCTAGTTCACTGACCAGGCTTGTACCGCAAACATGCTCAACTATTGTAGGTGGGGTGGTTTTTTAGACTCACAAATGTCAAAAAACGATTAAGTAAATGTTAACTGATAAGATAATGTTGAAGTGCACACAACAGACGTACTCTCCCTAAATTTGGCATATCGCCACTGCTCACTGAATGAGTGCCGCTACTAATATTTCACATGATCAATTAATATCAATGTGCATTAATCTCGTAACAGTGTTGTGTGCATGTGACCAAATGTGAGAGAGTGAGCAGCTGAAAGTGAGCGAGGTTGTTGTAAGTGTGGCAGTAAATGATCAGTGTGGGTCAAAGTGTGTTCATAAATAAATGCTGCTGGAAAATTAAGGCAGTTAGCACTAGCTAACATCTCCCTGTGCTCCACACTCTGGGAGCTGAGCAGGACAGGGCGGAGTCACTGACTACACACACACAGTTTTTTAAGGGGAAAGTACATAAACACACACACTGGCGGACATTTTAACAGGAAATAAAACAACTAAATAACTGAAATGGTAAAATTACAGCCGTTAGAGCTCGGAATTTGGGTTTCCATTACTTCAATTAGACGACCAGCCCTAGAGGGGACACATCATGAAAAACTCCCCTTTTCTCTCCCCATTTGGGTATCAAACTATGAAATAAGACAACCCAGACAGATTTTTGTGGGTTGCCTAGATCACAAAACATGTGCTTCAACAAGCCATTCAGATTTGGTTCTCCTTCCTATGTCACATGCTGGCTTATTAGAATATAAGATAAAATAAGATACAACTTTATTAAACCACCGCCTTCCCCATCTGAGTATCCCCACTCAAGGTTAAGTACCATCTTTGCAAAGCGGTGGCATATTTTTCTCGCAAGCCAATCAGAGCAGACTGGGCTTTTTCAGGATGGGGGCTTTAACGAGACAGGTGCTAAAATGGAGCGTTTCAAAAAGAGGGTAAATACAGATTTACCACGGTTAATGCCTCTCTGGCCATGGCACGTTCTTTGCGGCCACCTCCACGGTCAGAGGCCAGGTTGAACCAGCGGATGGCGTGCTGGTTAATTTCGTTGTCCGATGCGCTGCTAGCAGCTTGGTTCTTCTGTACAGCCTCTGTTAAGAGAGAAAGTCAATTGGTTGATGAGCTGTCATTAACAGAAATTTTGAAAATTACCTGTAAGCCAAGCTAATAACCAACTTTTTTGAGAAATGCTTTAGAGGGTTGAAAAAAGTACTCAATGCCCATGTTTACTATTGTTGGTGTGACAGTAGACCTAATTTTCTATAGCATTTAATTTAGTAACTCAAAACAAATAGAATTTCACTCATGAATAACTAATTATTAAAAAATCATACCTTTTTGGCTTTAAAGTTACATCCCTGATATATTAAAATATACTATTTAAATATTTTATTTTACATAAAAATTCGTTCTCATCTACTAGTCACCTCCACATATAATACGTATACTAAAATACTTACTGATCAACAGAGTTCTTGTTAGCATTTCTTTAAAATATTTCTTTTCCCTTTACTCCTTTCCAATTAATCTGTTTGGCCACTGTGTTTGAGAAAACCATTGAAAGTATATTCCAAGATTGAACAGTAAATACTATTAAACAGAATGTTATCTGTGAAAGTTGCTAAAATAAGGATGAAAGAGCACTGTATGCAGATCGGTGGTGAAGTTACTAGTACAGCAGAGCTGACCGGAAGTCAGACAAAATGTAAAAAGTAGTCAAAACACACAAAACATTTTTTACATTTGACAGTTATGTGTAACGTTACCTGTATCTATATAATCATATGAAAAGGACAATAAAAAAATTAAGACCTTTGTAAATAAATGTAAGAGCCTTATTTTGAGAATATTAAATTCAATGAGGTTTTTTAATTATTTTAAGACCCAGTTGGTAACATTACCCTGCATGACAAATGACCCCAGGAGCTCAGCTCTGCTAATGTTACAGGTTTGCACTGCATTGTGATTTTGGAACAAACCCCAGTGGTAGTAATGTTATGTACAAAGCCTGCAACAAACAAATGTGAGGCAAATTAAAAAGAATGAGTAATGCTGATTGTACCACTGCCAGCCATCTCAGTGTACTGATATCATAAACCTCATTGTAATTTTTAACTGTACAATTTGATTAATTACTGAGAACCATCAGCCTCTAGACAAAATAACAATTCTTACAGCTCCTGACAGAAATCTGAGGGTAAACACTTGGTAAGCTTAACATAGCAACACACTATATCCCTCAGAAAACGCCCCAAATAAATATCCAGAATGAATCAGGAACTGCTCCTCAACCATATTACCGCGGTGTGATTTCATACAAAGTCAATGAAAAGACACGGAGAGATGCGATTTCCCGCCCATAGACCTTATTTGTCATAATGAATTTATGTTTTGATTAATGTCAGATGAAAATTCCAACTTCTTTAGATGGCTCTGATTTTTTAAACACTTAACTTACCTATCATAACTTTATAACGTTATGCTTAAATATAGCCAAGATTTGAAAATCAAATCAAAGCCAAAAATACTTAAATTAACTTAACTTACCCTATAATCCCGGGCTCTCAGCCAGGGGCGAAGAAAAGATTGAACCTAAAAAGGAGACCGGTGCTGTCAATTGGTGCTGTTGGAAACTAACGTTACAACATCGTTGTAAGTTAACTAACGTTAAACAGCATTAATGTTTTGTGCTAGCTGCACACAAAGTTGTTTATTAATGCTAGCTAGCTTAGCTATCCGTTCATTCAGTTAATTTAGCTAACCCAGCTAAAAAGCTAACGTTAGCCAATGCCTCTTCAACAGTTTTGGCTATTTTAAGAAGTTAAAACCCGGTCAAAACATTCCGATGTGATGATATTAATGATGTTAACAAGCATTACACCGCTATTAAAAACAATCTCACTAAACTGTTTGACTGTAACATCGTTCAACTTACCGTTATAAACTCATTCACCAAAGCTTCCAGTCCGAAGTGATCCAAAGAAAGAAACAGTTCGTGCGCTCGTTCCGACGGCCCCGGGCCAGAACAAGTACGATTCCGCTGACTGACTTCTGGTCCGGTATGAACCGGTTCGAAAGAAAAAAAAAAACCAATTTGCGCGCTCGTTCCGACGAGTCCGGGCCAGAATTATTATGATTCTGCCGACTGATGGATGCTCACGCCCACTCCTGAGTGTACACAGACTACATGCGAGCCGTATCTGGAACGGGGCAGTAAAACGGGCGTGACTGTTACACGGATCTGCCGGTTTGGAGGCGTATCCGGCCCAGAGTCAGCTGCTATCTGGGATGCTAGCTCACCGAGTGGGTGTGGGATCCTAAAACACACAAACCGCGTTGTCAACATCTGCTTAACCAAACCAGTGCAGCACTCAGCTGACTAGCTGTGACGGCACAAGCCAAGCTAATGCCAAGGTAACGCTGTTGGGATTTTTGTTGTGGTCATGTTCTTCCTGTTTATGTCTGTTTTCATGGGTTTGGTTTTAGGTTCTGTGTTTCTGTAAGTTTATTTGATCTTGTCATGGTTTGGGGTTTTGTGTTTCTTGTTTGTTTATTCTTATGTTAATTTACATGTTTAGTTCACTTACTGTCTTGTCTCGTATCTTAGTTTTAGTCCTGCATCTTAGTTATGTGTCTTAGTTCATGTCTTTATATTTATTCCTGGTTCTGTGTTTGTATTATTTTGGTCTTGTCTGCTTTGTGTTCTCTTCTCAGTCAGTTTCCCTGTTAGATTGTAGTTTATTTATATTATTAGTTTCCTGTCTGTTTGCCTTGCTGTTTCACCTGTGCACTCTCTCCCTGCTCTTTTGCCTGTGTATTTAAACCTTCAGTTCTGTTCAGTCTTTGTTGCGTCCTTGTCTATGTTGAGTGCTCCTGCCTGTTCTTTGTTGTATGGATTATTCCCCGTCTTCTGAACTATTCAGTATTTTGGATTTGTTCCCTGTTGGATTACCTTGCCTTTTGTTTTGGGCATCCCTGTGAGTGACTACCTTGTTAAATAAACCAGCAAACTGGTGCGTTCAAGGACACCACATCCCGCTCTGTCCTTTCGATGTCGGCCCCCCTTGCGCATATGCCAAAGATGTGTTCCCGTGTTTTGTTCACCCTTACACATTTCCTGAAGGGCAACACCGCTGCACACTGACAAGCTGGGTGGACGGCAGTCTGAGATGAGGCTACTTGCTTCATACCACCAGTTTTCCTGGCCATCATGGAAGCCAGTCTATCCTCTCGGGAGGAAGTGGATTTCCTGGCCACCGATATCCAGGAACTTCTGCTGAAGCAGGCTGTCTCATCCCTGCCCATACTCCACATACTTTTTAGTCCCCAAAAGGATGAGAGGCATCTGACCAATCCTGGATCTTAACCCAGCATATTTGACAAAAAGTGTGTCCACATGCTGATGAGCAAGAAACTGTTTAAGCTGGTGCAGCTTGGCAACTGGTTCCCCACCACTGACCTGAAAGATGCATATATTGGGATGGCAGTGGCGCAATGGATAAGACTATGCCTTTGGTGTGAGAAACCCGGGTTCAATCCCCCTACTGTGACCCATCCACCATTGTGTCCCTGAGCAAGACACTTAACCCCTAGTTGCTCCAGAGGCGTGCAACCTCTGACATATATAGCAATTGTAAGTTGCTTTGGATAAAAGCGTCAGTTAAATGTAATTTTCATGTTCAGGTGACACACTTCTACAGGTGGTCCACAGGCTAAAGCAGGCTACAGCGCTGTCAGTGATGCAGCTATAGGGCAGCGGTCCCTCTGGGTTTGCTGCACATTTGACAGCCACAATGTTGGTTCGCCAGCCTGCATCTGAACCTTTAGAGGCCCCCCCACCACCACCACCACCACCATTGGTGCAGGAGGACCTGGTGTTCTGGGGGTCTCCTCACCATCTGGCAGCAGGGGTGCTGCTCAGCAGGGTGTACTCATTCACGTGTATCAGTATTCATAGATGTGTCTCTGACCAGATGGGGAGGGACCAGCCAGGGGAGAGCAGTGTGTGATGTGTGGCCCACCAAGGAGAGCCGATGGGTCCACACACCACCCATCCACAATCCACTCCAGTTTGTGTTTCCAGCGCAGTACACCTGCTGTCTCTGAAAGCCCTACACGTCCCAGGCTTGGAGAACAGGGGGTGCTGACCTCACGTCGAGGGCTGGCTCCAAACGAGCGAGTGTTGGTCCCAGGACCACAGAGATTTATGACTCCACTAGGGGGCTGTGGAGACTTGATAGTGAATCCAGACCTGGGGCAGAGCTCTATACTATGGTGAGACTTCAAACAGGGCTTTTTGAAATAATGAACCTGAAAAATATTGTTCCACCCAGAGCTATAGAAGACTGTGACTTTTTGAAGAAATGTATGAGACTTAAAATCCCTGAGGAAGTGATGCGGAGATTATTCTGTTCCTATGGGCTCAATGTGGATGCGTCATACATGATGGGCCGACCCCCATACTTTTACTAAGTTGCCACTGGATTACCCCGGGAGTGTTACCAGCAGACAGAAAGGTTAAATTATTAGCAAAGGACTTAAATGAGGAGAGCATTACTCTCATGTTAACAATAATGGAGCTACAAGACATTTCTCATGATGACACTTGTTAAAGGGGATCCCTGGAGGACAGAGGCTAGCGCCCAGATGGAGAGTGTTTAACACTAGGACCACCAACATTCTAGCACCCCCTACAGGTGCCGCAACGGCCTGCCAAACCGTCATATGCAGGAAGCAGTTTGTTGGGAGGGATGATGGAGATTTGCCCCATTGTGGTCTATATACAGTATCCCTGACTCTGCTGAAGTATTTTAATTCCTGGTACCATAGGGATTTATAATGCTTCACCCATACCATATAAAATATCCAAATAAAAACATTTTTTTTTAAAAGAGGGGCAACACACTGAATGATCAATCCTCAGGAAAGCAGACAGAAATCTGTCATCAAAGCAGACTTGTTTTCTTAGTCTGACAGCTAGGCATATACTGTATTATACCTATTTATGTTTATGATGACAGCACATTGCGCTATTTCATGTCGTAATTATTTTCTGTTCTATTTTTTTATAATGTGGAGGCTATTCATTTACTGCTGCTGCATATCTCCCATCCAAATGGACCACTCTGCTTTACAAAGCCAAACTAAAACTACACTCATATAACTCGCCTATACAAGTTAAATGTTAATAAATGTTTTAAACCACTTAGTAAACACCAAAATAATTGAGGAAACTGCTTTTATTGACGCTGCTGCAGTCCACCTATTTTACAACGGTGTTATTTTTATGAACAAAATAGCTATTGTTTCTTGGTGTTTGCATTTGACATACAAGAAATATAGCCATAAGTGCTTTACAATAATTGTTCCACCTGGAGATGACATGCAAGCTCGCAGAGACCAGTGTGGTTTGTGCACTGGATCAGACAGCAGCCAACAGCAGTTGGGCATCACTGTTGAGATTTATTAGGCTACATTACAATTCCTTATTTGTGAAGATGATTTTAGACATTACTTACTGTTTACATCCAGTAACTAGCCTATTATTTACAACATCAAGATCTAGTTGTGTAGTTGTATAGTGGCTGTTTGTGAAGTGTGCTTTCCAAGTTGCAGGCAGATAGGTCCCGCGAATAAAATAATGGAATACATACACACCCACACGCAAAGTAGAGCAGAGAGGCCACTGGTCACATTGAGAAATTATAGACCGGGGAAACAAACCCCGCAAAATGTAAAAACTTACCGTATATGGTAATAATGTATAATACGGCAAATACAGTCTAAGTGACCGTGGTGGCGGTCAGAGGTATAAATCTCGTGTGTTATATTTTAGTACCTTCTAAGCTTCAGAAAACACCAAATACACATATTAAGGAAAAGTCATGGGCTGACAGGCTTGTAATTTTTATTTACTTCCCGGCAATTGGTCCACATCAACCTATGGAAGCTTCATGTCACCAGTACCACCAGGCAGAGGAGATTCCTGCTTTTCTCATTCAGGGGAATCCGCAATCTCACATTTTCTGAGGGCTTTTTCAGAGGTGTGTCAAGCAAGCTAGAGACTGTTTTGAATTTCCTTCAGACTACGTAAAGTACTGCTGCAAAAATGTTATTGTGCTTTTATTTTGTAGGTACAATCACTTAAGAGGAAATGATTATGTGAGTAACCTTTGCAGTCATAACTTAGATCTGTTTCAGCACCAGCCACTATAATTATTATTTTTTTGCAGCTATCAAAGTAATCTGACCACGAACCAGATATTACTGCTGGCGGGCCAGCTTTGGGCCGCCCCCATTGCCGACCACTGGTCTAGGCAGTTCTAGTGTTAATGTGGAAGAGACTGAAGTTTAAGTACATGATGCAGAAATGGCAAAAGCCAGGAAAGGGAGAGAAAAAGAGAAAACCAAAAGCTAGATTAAAAAAACAAACAAAGACAAAGCTCTCTGGGGCCAAGGAGAATCCAAGAACTAAGACCCGTGGACTGACGCCCAATCTGTCGTCAAACTGCAAACCTCCTTATCAGCCTAGAGAATCAAGGCCGAGTCAAGCCCATGTCCCTCTGTTACAGGCTCCTTAGACCTCCTTTCCAGAAACAACCCCGAACCTAAATCACAGGGACCACCTCAAAGGCAAGGATGAAAACAAAAACATGAACTCCACAAGGGGAGAATATAGGGAGGAATATCAGGCAATGAGTCAGAAACAGCTCCGGTGATGCAAAGCCTATGGGTCAGAGGCTTGACCCAACAGACTGGGTCAAGAGCTGCTTAGAAAAAACATCTGGGTAGATAAACTTACAAATTTTGCTGTTTCGCAGTTGGGAAAGGATCTCTATCGAATGGACTTCACAATAGACATCACTGTCCAAGAGACCGGGGAAGAGGAATTTGAAACCCTAGCAAATAGGGACACTACAGATCTAAAAGAAGAAGAAAGAAAGGGAGTAGTGGGCCTTAAAGGACCTCAGAACTTAGCTAAAGTAGAAGATTTGGCCTGCCAAAAAAACAGTACCCTTAAAGTGATACTAATAACAATAGAGTACTTCTTGCGATACTTTGCGTAAAATGCCCCCTGTTGAAGTCAAGTAGTTGGTTGGTATTATTAGTTTTATTGTGTTACATGGACAAGCATGGTGATCTATTTTCTTTTCTTTTATATTGTTTGGAATGACTGTTAATATTATAAAAAATATTAGGAAATTGTATCAGATCGCTCCTTATCCTACTTACGCTATCCTCACGGGTAGTATCAAGAGAAGCAAGCATCACAAGCAGCTCCTTTTTGGTTAGTTTGGCAAGTTAAAAGGTAACATACATTGAGATGGGGCCCAAAAGAGGGTACCTATTACACTGAAACAACAAGAAACATTTCAGAAACTAAAAAAACACATCTTGGACAATGCCTCTGAGCTGGAGATGCAGAGAATGGACGTTCCATTAGATGTTTTCTTAACCCTGACTGAAAAGGTGGTGGATTAGAAGCTCGCAACCGCAGGGAAAAGAAACCACAGTTTGGGACTTTGTTAGGATGAGACACGGAGGTGGAAACAGAAACTAACTGAAAACACTTCTGGCAGAAAGTGATCAGGCAGGTTAACTTCAGCACCACTGATAAAGTGCAGCTCACAGTCCCAAACAGATCAAGGTTGGCTTCAGTTTTTAGATGTTTATATTGCAAAACTCTTACCAGCTATGTTACCACTCAGTCACAAACTGGCTATAACTCACAGTGCAAAAATAGAGTCGGTCTGCTGCACAGTCACACCTGACACCGCAATGTGTACTATGATGCAGAAATATTTCACTATCCACAAATGTGTATTTTTACATTTGTGTTGTGTAAAATCATATCCACAAAAACACAAGGTGATTTGTACATGTGAAATGGGTTTCGCACATTTGTGGATCACTTCCTATGAATTTGTAGGTCACGTTACATTTATAACTTACTTTTTACATATTTGTGGAATTATGTCCAATGTGTACTGCGGAAATCTGTAAAAAATATATACACAAATATCTCACTACCCAAAACATGTATATTTACATGTTTGTTCTGTAAAATCATATCCACAAAAATACAGTGTGATTTGCAAATATACACAATTGAGTCTGTACACACATATTTTAATTTCATATACAAAGAGTTATTTATACATTTGTGGATCCATTTCCACACACACAAAACAGTTTTTGCACATTTGCCGATCACTTCTTTGAGTGTAAATGCTTTGATGAAAATTAATAAAATATTATAGAAAGGACTTTTACATGATGATTGCAGATCTTTAAATGCATTGGATATAAAATCAGAAAATAAATAGTTTTTTATGAAATATTAAATGTGTTTCTATGAAGTTGCTGAGTCTGCTAAAAGAGAAAACCACAATTGTTAGGGTAATAAGATGCAAAGGAAGAACTGGAATCAGTTGTAAAGGTCAATGGCTGTGTCAGTCAGAGAACAGGATACCAGAGTGCACACAAAAACAGTTTGTTCACCTAACACCTGTGAGGCAGTTGACTACATGTGTGTGGGTGGATCGTTGTATGTGCATGGAAAACACCATGGACAGCTGTCAACCGATATCACAATAGAAGTCTGTTTGCTCATGATCTGTTCTATTATGCCTATAAAGCCTGAATGTATTACCTTAGGCTAGAATGCCTGAATATATTACCTGAATGTACTGTCTTAAAAAGATTTTTTAAGAATACATAGGAACCATTAATGAACAAGTAATGATCACTTTGACAAGTGTATTGCTTATGACTAGGGCTGTCCCTGACTAAGGATTTACATAGTCGAATCAGAATCGTCAAGTCCTGTCTATAGTCGACTGTCGAATCATGTGTGTTTTTGATGATTGCAAGCGGGGGGGGGGGGGGGGGGGACATTGTGGCTCCGCTTTAATCTTGAGAAGCTGCAGAGCTGCAGTCTCTATTCATTCAACTTACACTGTAAATTTCCATCTAAACTGACGCTTCTGAAGACCCCTTTCTCTCATCGCTTCGCTTAAACGGGTAGTTAGAGCGGAGGACAGTGTGAGCACAGTAGTTAAAGAATCTCTGGACATTTGGAAGGGGGAAAACCACTAAAAAAACAATGGGGAATGTGTCTAGTCTACTAAAGTATTTCAAAAAGAGATACATCATGTATAGGATGAGAGCACTGTTGTGTGAAACTGTCAACAATGCAATATATGACACAGATGGGATGCTATGTAGTTCTAGATTTGAAAAACTGACAGAATGTGTTAGATGAATGACATCGGGTTGGCATACCATGGTGCAAATAACAGCAGATAAATATGCAGATGTGAAATCGTCTCGGGTTACGTATGTAACCCTGGTTCCCCGAGAAGGGGAACGAGAGACTGCGTCGGTTACGACACTATGGGAACGCCCCTAGGCGAAGCAGGTCTGAATGTGAATGAAATCACTCCAATCCTATTGGCTTGTTGCTAGAACGGTAAGGTGTGACGGAATAACCGGAGGAGTATAAAGCACACCTGTACACACTCATCATTAGCTTAAACTATGAAGCAGGCGCTTCAGGCGGGGAGAGAGGTGCGGCGGGCCGACGCAGTCTCTCGTTCCCCTTCTCGGGGAACCAGGGTTACACACGTAACCCGAGACGTTCCCCTTCGAGGGAACTCGAACTGCGTCGGTTACGACACTATGGGAACGAGATACCCACTAAACCGTGCCGAAAACCCCGCCTGCCCCTGTGTGCAATAAAGTGGCACGACTAAGAGGAGAGCGCACGAGTGCCAGGTGCCGAAGGAAGGTCAAGACTGTAAAACCGAATGAATGTGTGCGGAGTGGCCCAGCCAGCCGCTAAACAAACATCCTGCAAAGAGGCCCCGGAAAGGAGGGCTCGAGAGGCCGCCATGCCTCTGGTAGAATGAGCCCTCACAGCCACAGGTGAAGGCAAACCGCGCACCTGATAGGTCAGGGAAATAGTCTGAACAATCCAGTTGCTAATCGTATGTTTGGATGCAGGGAGCCCAGCCCTGGGGGACCCAAAACACACTAGCAGCTGGTCAGCCTTCCTCCAACGGGAGGACCTCAGAGTGTAAATACTCAGTGCTCTGACCGGGCAGAGCAGATGAAGCCTCCCGTCCTCCGCCGTCACATGAGGTGGAGGACGGGAGGATGAAATGCCTGCAGCACCGTGGACCCTGCCGCACAAGAAGGCACTTTAGGGATGTATCCTGGACGAGGGTGCAGGATAGCCCTAATATTCCCCGGGGCAAACTCCAGGCTTTGCGGGGAAACCGAAAGCGCTTGGAGATCCCCCACCCTCCTCAGAGAGGTGATAGCAAGGAGAAAGGCCATCTTGAGGGTCAAGTGCTTAGCCTCAGCTGACTCTAGGGGTTCGAAGGGGGCCTCAGCCAACGCCCCAAGAACCACCGCCAGATCCCAAGGGGGAACCTTGGACCGAGTC
Organism: Micropterus salmoides; assembly: GCF_014851395.1. Taxonomy (NCBI): domain Eukaryota; kingdom Metazoa; phylum Chordata; class Actinopteri; order Centrarchiformes; family Centrarchidae; genus Micropterus; species Micropterus salmoides. The sequence goes on along the minus strand of NW_024040152.1, from coordinate 23,002,683 downwards.
GCAGGTCTCATCCTCCGGGCACCACGGAGGAAACGTACAACCAAGGGAAGTTTCCCCAAGGACCCCTCCCTCAGAGGGGTGTGGAAAGACGAAATAGCTGCCACGTACACCTTGAGGGTGGAAGGGGAAAGACCAGCAGAGAACCGGTCCTGGAGGAACTCAAGTACCTGAACCACCGGGCAGGTAACAGGGTCCACCGACCGCTCCCTACACCAAGTGGAGAAAACACTCCACTTCAGGCCGTACATCCTCCGTGTGGACGGGGCCCTGGAGCTCAGGAGGGTCTCGACCGCTCCGGCTGTCAGACCCGCCTCTAGGTACTGTGCCCCCTCAGGGGCCAGACCCACAGTCGCCATATGGCGGGGCAAGGGTGAAGAACCCGGCCCTGCGCCTGGGACAGCAGGTCTCTCCTCAGAGGGACCCGCCACGGCGGGCCGTCCAGGAGCGACATGATGTCCGAGAACCACACCCGGGTTGGCCAGAACGGGGCTACGAGCAGTAGGCCGACATTGTCCTGACGGACCCGCTCCAGAACCCCCGGGAGCAGAGCAACTGGGGGAAAAGCGTACCTCGGCCACGAATGTACCATGGCGTCCAGACCCAACGGGGCTGGAGGAACGAGAGAAAACCATAGCGGGCAGTGCGTAGTCTCTTGAGACGCAAACAGATCCACGTCTATGGGGCCGAACTCTTCGCACAAGAGCTCCACCACTTCGGGGTGAAGTCTCCATTCCCCGGGCCTCAGCCCCTGCCTCGACAGCAGGTCTGCTCCCTGATTCTGCGTCCCCGGGAGATACATCGCCCTGAGCGACAGTAACCTCTGCTGGGACCACAGGAGGATCTGACGCGCCAGTCTGTCCAGAGGGCGCGAGCGCAGACCGCCCTGGTGATTCAGATAGGCCACCACCGCTGTGTTGTCGGAACGAACCAGGACGTGGTGGCCTTGGAGATCGGGCAGGAAACTCCTTAGAGCCTGGAACACTGCCAACATCTCGAGACAGTTGATATGCCACTCGGATAGATGCAACTGCCAGGATCCCCTTGCAAAGCGGCCGTCCATGACCGCGCCCCAGCCCGTGAGGGAGGCGTCTGTCGAAATAACCAGCCGGCGACAAGACCCTCCCAGCACGGGCCCCTGGGACAGGAACCAAGTTTCCTTCCAAACTGATAGGGAACGAAGACACTTGCGCGTAACCCAAATCAGAAAGGCTATATTTCACAGTACTGGAGTTCGGTGTGCTGATTCAGATATAGAAAACTGGCTCATGAAAGTGAATATTTAGTGAATACAATAGATTGGCAGTTCCAGCTAGATCTAGTTGACATGTCCGCTTATTCTGCAGAAAATGATGGGGTACTCTATTTATTAACTTGTATAGACTTGTTTTCAAAATATGCAATAAAAAACAGGAACGGTAAATGCGTCGCAACATCCTTTAAAGATATTTTAGCTGAAGGTAGAATACCGCATAAAATACAAACAGACAAGGGAAAAGAGTTCTTAAACAAAGATTTTCACAGATCATTCACTTTACCACATTAAATGAGACTAAGGCATCTGTATTAGAGCGTTTTAACAGGACTCTGAAATCTAAAATGTGGTGTTATTTAACAGCCAATAATTCTAAACGATACGTAGACGTACTGCAGGACCTGGTCAGCTCCTACGATCAGTTATCATTGCAGTATAAAAATGAAACCGATTGAGGTAACAAAAGACAATGAATTATATCGTATTTAACAACTTGTATAAAAAAAGTGTAATCTGTTTTAAATATAAAATTGGCAATACTGTAAGAATTTCAAAACTACGTGGACTCTTTCAAAAAGGTTATGAGCACAATTATACTGATGAATATTTTACTATAAAGGAATGTGTGTCAAGGGATCCTCCTGTTTACAGGTTAAAAGGTTATGACGGGGAAATCTATGGCGCTTATTTTTAGTCATAAGTTGTGAGTGTGTAAAACATGCTCACGAGCAAATTATGTTATTCCACATGCGCAAAAATTAACCTTCCCGCGCGCACGATACAGTACTCGCGCACAAATTCAACAACCGAGAGTTGTACATGTCTATGAAGATTCTCAGTCATCCAGGTCATAGTTATCCAACGAATGTTAAAATCAAGGGCAACTGGACTTGGTTGAAGATACTGGTCGTTGGCCCGGGTCAACGACCCCACTGAGGTTAAATAGCTGAGTTTCCCTGCCAGTCAGTCAGAACTGAAGAAGTCCTTTGGATGAGGGACGAAACGTCTTCCAGTATCTTCAACCAAGTCCAGTTGCCCTTGATTTTAACCTTCGTTGGAGAGTTGTACAGGTTTCTGCGAGTGAGCGCCTGGTTTGCTCTCAAAGGATAACTCTGCTTGCACAGCTCGAGCCTACATGACTTTTGACAATTTGGGGTCGGAAACCAAGGAGGGCACTGACCTTATGATTGGTCACTTTCAACGTGATCACAACCAGAGCCCTTAAATTAGAGAGTTACGACACTCCCGTTGACTTCTGTCCATAGACTGTCGGAACCGTGGAATGCGGAACTGACGCGTGTCACGGGGCAGCCGTCAGTTCCAAACACTGAATAGTATAGAAGACATCGTTGTCAGGTCTCTTGGGGAAAACCACAAGCAAGATATATTGTTATATAATTAAGTTTCTTAAAGAAACTGATTTAGATCAAATATTTTTCTGTTGTTTATTTCACTGCTTAATCTCTCGTTCAACACTCCAGTCCAGTTGGTGGCAGTAATGCACCATTCAACTGGTTTGCCCACCACCAATAAACACAAAAGAAGAAGTTTCAGCGCTGAATCCCATTCATTTTTGTTGTGTCCGATGAAACTACGCTCGCTGGTAAGTTGATGAAATGACATTTTAACCCATCAACTGACCTCTTAGTGGTATTTTATGTAGCCAGCTTTAGTTCAACTTTAGTTTAGTTCGGAAGATATTAACTAATTTCATCAGATTCTAAGTGCAGCTAGCTAACCTGAGCAACACTTCACTGGCTAAGTTACCATAAAGTTAACGTTACTCCCCGTCACTTTGCCGACATTTACTTTAAATGTCAAGTTATAATTGTACGTTGATTCGTTGGCATTCATCGTGGCATCATTATCTTTGGTTAGTAGAATTATAGTAGAAGTTAGCAGCACTTAGTGGCTGCCGTAGTAGTAACGTAATGTTACTATGAACGGTAACGTTAGCTAAGTTATGTGCAATATAGATAACATGGCAAGCTTGTATCTAGCAAGGTTGTTCCTTGGTTAACGTTAATTCAGTCATTAACGTTACACACATTGTTTGTTGGACAGTGCATCGGCTGATAAGATCAGTAGCACAAAAAGCAAGTAACTTTGAAGTAACGACTTCATGTTTTTCTGCTGAAGAGGCTGACATATGAAACCATCGGAGACTGACTTTAATGAGCGAGCAAGCCAGTTATCCACAAAGGATCCAAATATCAACAAGGTATGTCCCTGTCAGAAACAGCTCTCTGTGTTGAATCAGTGCCTCTGAACAGCTAAAACTGAATATTTTAACCTTCATGAAGGTAGGATTATTGCAGGACTGCATTAGTTTTAGCTCGGTGTACCTAATAAACTGGCAGCTGTATCTGCTTAAGGCCTCATAGAAACGTGCCAAACTTGTATATTTAAGAGTAAGTTAGTGGAGTGCAAATACCATGTCCAGCAAACAATAACCAGGACAAACTTTCTTCCACATTGATGCAAATATGAATATTGTGACATGAAACATACAAATAATTTGAGCTACGGAGGCATTTACACATCCTTTCAGCTGCTGGTCTTACTGTGTTGAATACTCTTAGTGGCCTTAATAGGTGCACCTTTACAATGTAATGCAGTTTAATACAACAGCTGTGCCATTATTTAATTAAATTTATTAAATGTACACATATATAATATACATAAATGTGTACATTTAATTGAATGTTTAATACTGAGGTTAAAATTAAAGGGCGTTTTACTGAACTACATTGTGTTGGATATAAGGATTTTTTTGTCCTCCCTATTTACATAATGTATGTTACAGGGCCAGAATATCAGAAACTCCTAAATGTAGTTTGTGTCTGATTTTATTTTATTATTGTTATGGTAGTTGAGCAATGTACAATCCTGAGTCAAATTCCTCGTATGTGTACACATACCTAGCAATAAAGCTGATTCTGATATAATGCAGCTCAGTACAACACCAACATCACCAAGTATGACCGCAGTGATAAAACATTTAAGTGAATTAACACTTCTATGTATGTCTGTGTAAATAAATCCTGAACACTGCAGGTGTGGCACTGGGTGTTTGACAAGACAGATAAAGTGACCCCCCCTAATTTTTTAATTCAGTGAAAGCTTAGGTTCTCAGAACATAATGTGACTACTTTGTCACTTACATGAGTTATGCTGTTCTGTTGCTGAGATGTGATGATTCCATGCCTGCTAAGCGCAGTATGGTCAGCAGAGGGCGCCCTATGCATTATACTAAGGCATCAGTAGCTAACGCCAGTAAAGTAGAATGAGACATCAGTACGTGATGAGTAAGTCCAAGAACGCACGTTACAGAGAGCGCTCCTGATTAAAACTGTATTTTCATATTTCCAACAGGTAAGCAAACTGTAAACAGAATTCTGGTAAAAGACATTAGTAGTACATGTGAGTAAAGCCTTAGCTAGAAACTTTAACACGCAGAGACATTGAATTTGACTGCTGTTCAGAGTGAATGCTGCCGGACTCCGGTGATTAAAATGGCGGCTGCTGCTCAAAACAATGGCTGGTTAAGCTAACGATTATCCGGTACTCTGTATGTGAACTAAGTTATGTTGAATCAATATTCATTTTAGAGACTTAGGTTTGTAAAACATTTTGAGAAGTAACTAGAGTTGTGTTGAGAGAATGCTTACCGCAGTGTAGGTTAGTTAAGTGCCTAGAGCTAATATGTGTTGGTAAGCTAATGCTAGTCGTGGCTAGCATGCTGATGTTACAGCCTAGAGCCCATGTTATTTTGGCGCTGTCTTACACGCTGGTACTGAGGTAAAAATATGTTTATGGTGATGGTTGCAAGAGTTAACAAAATATTTACTGTTATCACTGTTTTTTTTATTTATTTCTTTGAGTACATTGAAGAGATGAGTTGCAGTGACTGAAGCTTGTGATATTCAGTGCTGTCACATAAGGTAATGTTAGTTGATGTATTTGTTATTCATTGGGGTGTAAAAGACGTAGTCAAAAGGATGAAAGAAGTCCATGCTTGGCTCCATGCTGGGACAATGTTACTGACATAAATGTTCATGTGTTGAATGTGTATATTGAGGTTGCCCATTGTTTGTCTAAAATCTGAGCGTCATGCTGCAGCTTAAATTACGTGTAGTTTTAACTAAGTACTTAACTGTGATATTCAGGAGAAGACACGTGAAAGGGACAGCCATATGATACAGGAATTTATGTGCAGGGCATTTTCTGTGTTATCTATGTCATTTAAATGTTTATTAGGGCCCGAGCACGAACCGTGTGAGGTCCCTATTGAAACTGTAAAGATTATTAGGGCCCAAGCACGAACCGTGCAAGGTCCCTATTGAAACTGTAAAGATTATTGTTTTTAGGGCCACCTAGAAAATTGGAAAAACGGGACACAGGGGACTTAGAGAGGGGGCAGGACTGGGGAAAAAAAATAAAAATAAAAAATAACAATCAGGCAAGTGTGCAGGTCAGATCAGAATCGACATATCCCTTTTATGTACGGCAAAGTGATAATAAAGTTACACTTCCGACCAGTAAAATACCAGTATTAGACAAGGAGCAAACATGCATCAGCCATATGTTCACAGTGCGGACAAATACGTTGCATACTATACTGCCCAAGAGGGTGGAGATTTACCAGGATACAGCGGACTCGGTTCTCAGTACAGAACAGGGTTAGGGGGTATTTTTAGGGGACTGTTTAGACTTGCATTCCCCTTACACAAGAAAGGATTTACATTTGTTGCCCCTCAAGACAACGGCTAAAAACATAGCAACGTTATTACTAACATCATGAATTGTGACAAGAGGCAGCAAGAGATGTCGGGAATAGCAGCCATGGCCCCCCGACCACTAAAACGCCCTCCTGGGAAAAGAGGGAGTTCCCAACCAAAGAGGCATCGAATTCCCACCTCTAGCAGTGATATCTGACTGCTCCCCTTGAATTTTTCATACCAGCATGCACAGAGGACTATCTGAATCTAAACAATACATTTCTGCACACACGTGTGAAAATCACCAAAGCTAACGGGGGAAACCTGGATCAAGCAGACGAAGTAGGCTTTATCAACTATCCTGGATGTACAATATTTTCACAGGTTATCACTGGGGGACCGACTCATAACAGTCATCAAACATATATCCTTACAGGGGTATAATAGAAATACCTTTTGAACTATGGAAAGGACGCTCTGCAGACACAGTTTGGATCCGGACTATTTCATACGGATACCACAGGCCATATGGAAGATGCAACGGCTGAAGATTGTAATGCGGGTCTAATTAAAAGAATGTCAATCCATTCACATTTAACCATTATGATATAGAGTTTTTATGTTAATACGTTGACGGCCAACAATATCCTTCAAAACCTTTTCAACCCAACTTTGCAAAGGGTAATGCCATTAGGGCATATCATCAATTTTACTCGGCAACTGGAAAGTATCTTAAAAACAATGCTATGGCCATAACCCGTGATGAATATTGTAATGGATATAGTCTGTTTTGTTTTAACCTGAGCCCTGATGAAGGATGCGGTGATCACATGTTCCTCATTAAAAATGGTGACATTAGATTAGAGGCTCGTTTTAGAAACCTGCTTCAACGTACCACAAATGCGGTTATTTACGCCACATATGATTCTATAATTGAGATAACATCAAGAAGACAGGTTCTCATAGATTTTAACAACGGTAGTATGAATACGACAGAACTGTCAAAAGTTCTTGATAAGCTGGTAATGCAAAGTATCTTTCTAGGAGTATTTGCTAGTGATCAGCTTCCTAAAACAGTTATTAAAAAGAGACCCGTCATGCTGGTGGTAAACACAGACCCCTCTTATCTGGGAGGACAACACTGGGTTGCTATCTATATTAACAAGCAGGGTGTGGGGTCATTCTTTGACAGTTCTCAACTGTAATTGTAAGCCCACACAGCATTCTGCTAGACAAGTGCAAGACATGGGTTCTGTAGTATGCGGACAGCAATGTGTGTTTTTTCATCATCATATGAATAGAGGGTTATCTTATAACAATGTCATGTCTAAATATAGTAATAAACTGTCATGCAGTGATTTTATGGTGTGCAAATTTGGGGGAAAAAAAAAATACACCTCAGTTGCATGCGGACAAAATAATTATGCAGGATGTAAACAATGTGCCCGAGTATCAGATTCTTTTAAATGGGTACAACAATATTAGATGCTGTGTGTGAACCATTTTCAAAATGATTAATAACATGAATTGTGTACAACAAACTTTTGTTATTATCCTGGTGATATAAAGAAAAAGACTCAAATGATGAAGTCATATTTCTATGTATTTACTTAAAATCCAATACCGATATACAATTAAAAAAAAGTTATCCACTCACTCAAACACATTTTAGGTGATAAACTCAAATGTTGATTTGGCACAACTGATAAAGGTGTATTCAATATAGCCAACAATTGCAGATATTCATTCAACCTGTAGGTCTCTGGCTGTCAGACACGTTGTGAGAGGCAGTCACACCTCTTATTAAATCATACATGAGACCCTTTAATAACATTACCATTAAACACAAACTCCCCACGCTCAGTCCATGAAGATATGTTCTTCTTCCTTCTTCACTCTTCTGATTTGAAGAGCGAAAATCCTCAGCGACCGGCACTGGCAAAGTTAGTGTTGTGGTGTGGGGACAGAGTGGACCCAAACGCAACACTCGAGATGAACAGGTTTTATTGAAGGGAAAAAAGGGGTTGAGGGAGTGGAGGTGAGGTAGAGGCGGATGTCGGGGAAACGCGGGCACGGGGAACCGAGAAGACTGAGACAAGGGAGCCGGGGGCACTGGGGACCAAAGGAACTAAGGAGGCACGGGGAGGAGAAAGGGCAGGGTGGCGAGCCCAACTGACGGAACGGAGGTCAGGGTTAGACATAGGGAAAACAAAGTACAAGAAAACAGTGATGACACAGATTACTCAGGCTAGAGCGATGAGGTGGCACCAGGTTAGGAGCAACGACGATTAAGCAGGGGTTCACTGGAGAACCGGGGTAGAAGTACTGTCAGAGATGAGGCTGATTGCTGGCAGGTGTGGCAGGCAGAGGAGGAGGAGGCTTACGAGGTGCAGGTGCGGGTCGTTGGCTGGGCTCAGGAGCCGAGGGAGAGCACACACAGGGGGAGAGGAGGAGACACAGGCAGGCAGGTCAAAACACAAGGGAAAAACAGAATCACAAGAAAGAAAGGAGAAATAGACAGGACACTCACCGTCAGCCGGGCTGCCACCACAACAGGGCCCCCTCCTCAACGGCCGCCTCCAGGCGGGCCTTCCAGTTGGACGGGAAGGGCTCAGCAGACGTCCGTCAGTGGGGAGTCGCACTAGGATCCGGCTGGCGGGGGTCTAGGGTCCAAAACGGGACACAGGGGACTTAGAGAGGGGGCAGGACTGGGGAAAAAAAATAATTTAAAAAAGTGTGAAAAGTGCGAGTGTGCAGGGCAGAACTGAGGGAACAGGGCCAGACAGGGTGCTTGAGGGCAGAGCAGCGGGAACAGGGAGTTCAGGCGGGCGTCCCGAGGGCAGGACAGAGAGGGAGCAGGAGAGTTCAGGCGGGCGGCTCGAGGGCGGAGTAGGGGAACCAGGGAATTCAGGTGGGTGGCCCGAAGGCGGGACCGAGGAGCCTCGGACGGACGTCCCAGGGGCAGGACAGAGAGGGAGCATGGAACCTGAGGAGGGCGGCCCAAAAGCAAGGCAGAGAGGGAATGTGGGACCTCAGGTGGACGGCCCGGAGGCTACGCAGAAAGGGAACCAGGGAGGTCAGGAGGTCGAGAGCCTGAGCTAAGTGTCCACAGAGGGCCGAGCAGAGGGTCAACGGCGAGGACCGGAGGCCCCAGGAGGCCGTCCACGAGGCCTGTGGAGAAGAAGTAACTTCTCCAGAGGTCAGGCTAAGGGGCAACTGGGATGAGGGCGAGACCTCTCCAGAGGCTGGGGGTGAGGGCGAGACCTCTCCAGAAGCCGGGGAGTAGGGCTGAAGGCCGGCAGCGAGACAGCAGTAGGGGGAATCAGGGAAGGGGCTGCTGGGCTGAGGGCCAGCGCCAAAGCAGGAGCAGGGGGAACCAGAGACGGGGTTGGAGGGTTGGGGACCATGGACAGGGAACAAGGAGGTGGCGAGGTCTGGACGACGTCCTTGGTGCGACAGGCTGGGGGCTGGTGGCGCTAGTGGGCTGGGGATCAGGACCAGACTGGGGACTAGCCGGCCGGGGATCAGGAGGGACAGTCAGGAGGCTAGCGGCGCTAGCAGGCAGAGGACCAGGCCGGGGGCTCAGCCGGGGGCTAGCGGCACTAGCAGAATAGGGTGTGGAACATGGCGTGGACACGGGGTGGAGATCAAGCAAAAGACCAGCAGGCCTCATGTAGAGCCCAGCCCAAGGAGCACAGGAGGAATTAAGGGCTTTAGACAGGGCTCTTTTGAGGAGTTCCAGCTTCTGAATCAACCCCGCCGCACCTGGCACCTCCCAAAACCAGGGCTCCTGGTGTAGGGTCCGTTCAATTGAAAGCACTAACAGCAGCCTCTTGCGACAGTCCTCAGTCAGGTCAAGCTCCAGAAACAATCTGTCCATGGCCGCTATCACCCTTTTCATCTCAAAACAATGATCACACAGATTACTCAGGCTAGAGCGATGAGGTTGCACCAGGTTAGGAGCAACGATGATCAAGCAGGGGTTCACTGGAGAACCGGGGTAGAAGTACTGTCAGAGATAAGGCTGATTGCTGGCAGGTGTGGCAGGCAGAGGAGGAGGCTTACGAGGTGCAGGTGCGGGTCGTTGGCTGGGCTCAGGAGCGGAGCGAGAGAGGGAGAGCACACACAGAAGGAGAGGAGGAGACACAGGCAGGCAGGCCAAAACACAAGGGAAAAACAGAATCACAAGAAAGAAAAGGAGAAACAGACAGGACACTCACCATTAGCCGGGCTGCCACCACAACAGTAGTGTGTTCTGATCTCTTTCTCCTTGTTTTACCATGGTGAGCAATCTCTGCAAAGCGATGAAATATTTTTTTGGAGTCTCTCGAATAGACTCGTGTGCCAGAGGTCTTCTTAAAAGTTGTTGTTTAGGTACCAGAAACATTTTTTGTGTATACTCCATAGTCATCTAAATTTGTCTTGAAGCAATAAGACTCGATATAAAAGGCACAGCGACAGGAGGGGGAGAAGAAAACCGGCAGACTGTTTAAGCATCATCTTCTCTTTCTTTGAAACGCAAACCTTTTTATTGGCAATTAGATTAATCTCCGCCTTCTTCTTTTAAAATTTTTGATACTGTGTTTTATTTCAAAGGATTTTACCTTTTAAAACATTGTAAGCTATTTCGCATAATGATACCAAAAAGTCTGGTGATGCAAATTTAATAATAATCTTTCTCTGAGATGGAGATGCAGCATGCAGAGCTTGCAGGTTTCATTTAACGCGCTCAGACATGTTTATTTACTTTCTCTTATGCACATACTCAACAGGCAGGTCTGAAAGCAGTTAGGTTCTGAGTCTGAAATCATCAGGTGTCTTAGCTTTATAATCAATCATTAAATAACCATAAGGAACAGTTGTGGCATCATCAAAACAATCCATAAAAAAAAAATACTGGTAGGGGAGAGTGGGGTACGGTGAGACATCGGGTAATGTGAGACACCCCCTGTATCTAGGCAACGAAACACATTTTTGGTCACCATTATGTTTTCAAGCCCCTTGCATTTCCCCTTGGCCATGAAGGAGAGGACCTCATGGTGCTGTGGTAAGCATATTTTTATAGCATGTAAAAGTAAATTTTCTTGCTGTCAACTTAATCAACTGTTGTGCCAAAGCAAATTTATTCAGGTAGAAAAACTTATATCAAACATGTTGATGAACTTCCACCATATAAAACCATGTGATGATGCTAGCTGAAGATTAGCCTGAATTGCTAAGAGAGATCGTTTATTCTAAAATGTGGTGGTGGGGTAAAGTGAGACATGAGGCACAAGTTAAGTTTAGCCTTAAACACATTTTAATGTAATATTACATTACATGTGTTTTATTTCTAATGTCATAAACATTGTAGAAAAGCCATCATGCCAAGGCAATACACCAGGAAGACAAACTGGGGCAAAACACCCATCAAGGAGATGGAGAGTGCAGCCGCTGAGGTCAAGGAAGGAAAGAAGTCTATAAGAGCAGCTGCAAGGGATAGAAATATTGACAAGTCAAGCCTCCTAAGATTCATAAATAAAAAAGAGAAAGGGGAAGTAAAATCAGTTACCTGATTACCTGGCCAAACCCTGAGCTGCAACCTGTCATTGCAGATGATCCAGATAGTCCACCCCCTGCAGATGATCTACCTGCAGATGAACCACCCCCTGCAGATAATTCAGTCGCTGATGCTAATCCATCCACTGTGCATGGTCCACATGGATGTGCCTCGCCTGCTGACTGAGATATGCCACGTGTTACCAGCCGACCTGGATATGTGTCTCCTTGTGAAATCCTACCACTTCCCAAATGTCCCCCCAGAACACAAACCAAACGAAAGCGTATGAAGACAGTCGTCCTAACTGATACTCCTGAGAAGCAGACAATTGAAAAGGCTTATAAAGAAAGACAAAAAAATTGGCAGGGAAGAAGCTAAATAGCAAAGAAAAGGGAAAACCGAAAAAGAAAGCAACCAAAAAGAAAATCATAGCTAGCAGCTCTGAGGAGAGTGATGTCCCTGTCCCAATTGATAATGTGTGTGATGAAGAGAGCTCTGAGGATGAGAGAAGAAGTGATCCAGGAAACACAGATCTGTCCTTGGGTGACTTTGTCATAGTTAACTTTGCAACCAAACACAGAAGCAGCCGCTACTTTGGCATGGTTGAGAAAGTTGAGGATAATGAAATACTTGCACATTTTCTCAGAAGAATCCAGGGAAACACAAAAGAGTGGGAGAGACCCACGTTTGCTATAAAGGTAAATGATGTGGCATATGTTCCTAAAAGTGATGTGGTGAAAAAGCTGCCTCAACCTAAAAGGCCTGGAGGAACCACACGGAGAGAGCAACTCTTCATCTTTCCCTGTAACCGTCAGGGCTGGAATGGAGAGTAGGCCTAGTTGTAGAGTATGACAGTAGGCTGATGATCTAATCCAGGTTGGTCTAGTCCTGTGTCCCAAGCTGTTCTAGCTGGTTCTGATTGTCCTTAGTTCTGACCCCTAGACACTAGCTGGCTCTAAGGGTCCTGTGTTCTGACCCCCAGACCCCCTGTTTTCTTGTACTTTGTTTTCCCTATGTCTAATCTAACTGGTTCTGTCATTTGAATGTTAATTAAAACATTTTGAATTATATTATGTTGCATTTGATTTTGTTCAGTATAGAAAAAAAAAATTGCTTAATTGACCAATCCTCATTCTGTTAACAGTCTGACATTAATTCTGGAATGTGTGGTTGTCAAGCTAGCTGTCAGGCTTCTAAATGTTACAGTATGTGTTGTTATGGTAGTTTTAGAGTGGAAAAAGTAAGTGGATCAGTTTACCCTCAGCAGGTTCACTTTATCCCCTTGATTTCTCTGGTCTGTCTCAGTTTTCCCCTAAGCTGATTCAAAGTTTGTCAATCAATCAGTTTTTTTGTAAACTTTATTGTTCTCCACACTGTTGGAATAGACTATGGATCGGTCTCAATATGTTTTGTATTTTACTTCATCAAAATGTAATTAGTCTGTATACAGCCTCTATTGATTCAATGATGACTTTTTACTGTATGTTGTATGAGAGCACCCTGGATAACCCTTGAATAATTTGACAAATAAATCTTTGCTTTAAACTCTGTTGTATTGAACTTTTTTAGGTGAAATAAAATCTTGCAGATAATGACAAAGTATTGCACCAGTATTGCCAGAAGGGCAGACTTTTTATGCTTAATTTAAACTTTAAAATACGAAAAAAATATACACAACATAAAATAGTGCAAATTTGAGATTGTAACTTAGCTTTCAAATCATTGAAATATGGGTATGAAAACTAAAATGACCTAATAAAACTACATGCATGAAAGAGTGCTTTAACTGTACTTGACCCGTTGTTCAAGAAGAAATAGAACACAAAGCAGCAAAACTACACTATTGTGAATAGCCTACTTAGTGTACAATATAGAGTATGTTTCCATATGCAAACAATTTAAGAAAAAAAAACAAAGTAGTGCAAATCTGTGATTGTAACTTTCTTTCACAGCATTGAAACATGAGCAAAAAAAAGTTTGCTTAAACTGTAGACTTGATATGTTATTCAATAACAACACAAATTGAACAGTAAAACTATGCAATTACACATGATTGCATTCTGTACACATTGTTACTCCCAGAGTATGCTTCCCAATGCAGCTAATACATCAGAGAGTCCAGTTAGTCTTTGAATGTTGTCACCAAAATCATCAGCTCGACATTTTGGGCAAAAGGCAGAATTTCTCTGCCACTCTTCAATGCAGCTCCTACAGCCAACAAGGCTTTGGCAGCACGATGAAACCATGGGGTCAACCATTGGACCTGACAATTTAAATCAGAAAACAGTTTTAAAAACTACAGTATTTGATTGAATTGAAATGCTATATTTGGTCCATGTTCTTCATGGAAAGAGTTAATTAGTTGCACTTATATTTGTGTTAAGTGGACTAAACTTTGGTACTGTGGTATGGTACCATCTATTTATTTACGGTATCCACATTTGTGGTTGTTAGAACACCTGACCTGGGATTTTTCATACTTGTCTAATTATCAGCAATTGTCATTCGTTGCTAAATAAGACATTGAAAAGTGTATGTTTTTTAACAACTTCTGAATTATGGGTAATACAGGTTTTTAAAGAATTTTTTTTTTTTTAAATTACTTTTGCAGACAATACAGGCAAAGGCATCTCTAACAGCAGCTGCTTGGGCCTCAGTGAGGGACAGTGTTTTTCTGCGGTTGGAATTTGCAAACTCCATCAGCTCCTTCATTGTTGTGGACACTTCTTGCAGTCCCTGGGATACCAGGACCACCTCTTCAATTCTATCAAAAACGCCATTAAGGCCTGTATCTTCTTGTGGACTGAAAAACAAGCACAATATACAACAAGCAAATTATAAATGCAACAATTTCAACCCTGTCAATAGCTACTATGATCACTGTAGACCTAGTATTGAATAGCCAGATGGTTTTATGCACAATGTTACCAGCTGTTACTTCCATTAATCTGGGATTCAAATTTGTTATTCAGAATTATTTTTGGTTAACACTTTAATCAAAATCACAGTCCATAAATAATATTGACCCTAAATCTCATGCAATCCTAGAAACTGGACAGAAAATGAATTGCAACACCTACACCAAAATCAGTCAAGTAAATGTTGTGTATCTCTCTCCCTGGAACAATTTGTGGCTTTTTGTAATGGAGCCTATATTGGCAAAACATCTCCTCACCTATGAATTTATGAAAACATACAAATATGCGACCATAATAATGTGCATTTTCCAAATTAAGTACCTCAGTCTCCTCTATTTACTAGCTTGTAACTGCAAGAAGTGTTCTTCCTGCACAGCAAATACTTTCCTTGCATTTTGCTTCCAAAATGCTGATCCTGTATAGAAAATAGTCCATTAATCGTGCAAATGGCACGACATGTCTCAGGAGATGGGCAATAACTCCTAACACAAATAAGTTAATTTCAAGCATTTATTAAAAGTATCCTGGATTTATATGTACTATTTCACATTTATTTCATAAACAATACAGTGTTCAGATATACCTCTGGTTCCTTCTGAGTCCAAGATTTTGTTCCCCTGGCCGTCACTGAGGATGCGCGAGTCCTCTTGTTCAAGAGCATCACTGACTTTGTTGAGGATCCCCATAACAGAAGCCTCAAATTCTAAGAAACGCACAGTCAGCGTTGTGCTAGTCTCCAACTTGCCATCCACAAGTTCAGCAATGAAGATGTTCCTGAATATTATAATATAATCAAAAACATTTATTTTACTCAATTTATATTGTTTAGGCCTTATTCATATAATACAGCCATAATCATAATACAGACTATCAAATGCATCCAGGTGAATTATGCAGATATATATACACACTTGTGAATAAATATTAAGTCTTATGTAAGTCTGTATGTAGTTATGGCTAGCATAACAAGCATATCATTGCCTTGAACACAGCATTGGTGTGATGGTGAAAGTTTTATTTAGTCATCTTTGGAATGTTTTTGTCAGGTTAGCTCTTGGATTTGCTGTAGCCCTTGCAGCAGAACCTGCAGCAGCACTGGGTGGGCGGTGGAAAGAAAACCGGGTAGGTTTGTGCGTTGCTGGCACACTGCCAGTAGATGAGTCCTCCACGCTGCTCTTGCCGTGCATGTCCCTTTATAATGAGGTCTAATGTGCTAAAATGCCCATCAGGCCCAGGAAATAGGGCTACATTGCTGTCATCAGTGATGTACAGACTGGGGACATGTACCTTTGCAAATGTAAACACTGAAGGAAGGGGTTCAGTACAACGTTAGTAACAGTTACGTCAGTGCAATTTTGCAGAATAAACAAGACTTATTTTTAGTTGAAACTACAATAAGTTACCTGGAAGATCCTGCAGATTTTTTCGGTCGTCATGTCATCTTCTTTGACAGTCACGCGTTTAGTTCCTCTGAACAAGATGAAACTCTCCATGATTGATCTCACATTTGAAGGCTAACGTGGCTAAACTGAAGAATTGAATCAAGCTAACAAGACAATAACTTCCGGTTCATACAAAGCGAAAAAAAATTAAATATCAAAATCTGTCGGCCCTTTATTTTCTTTCCTATTTTTGTTTATTTTTGGTATCAGATTTATAATCGAATAACTAAATAATGAACCATTTTTTCATTTTCCGATTTTGGAATCTCAATTGAATATAAAAAGAACGAATGATACAGATTAGTTTGGTGTACACCACTTGGAATCTTTCGGAAATTGTATTGTTTTCTAGCTCGAAAGCCCTTTTGCCTTATATGAGAGAGAGGATGCAGGGGGGTGGACGACGCAGGAAATGGCTGTGAAAGGGCCTAAACTGCTGGGAAAAGGGCCCCGTCATGTGGGCTGTGAATGTTATGACAAACTTGTTAACATGACCGACCGTATGAATTGCACGCAGTTGGCATGCAGCTTCTTTAGTACGCAATGCAGCCGTTCTTATAAAATTAAACAGTCCCTTCACTCCTGGTTTCAATAGTAAACTATCACAAGAATGACAGTTACCACCAAAAAACATTATATTCTAAGCAGACATGTTTAAAACAGCATAAGTCACAAAGTAACTTTTCTAGTTCAAACAAAAAGGAGTCTTATTAGCAAATTTTAACAAACCTCCGTCATGACCGATTTTTTGGAGTTATTTTAATATGTATTAGTATTTTTGTTGTACACAGTGAATCAGATTATGATGAAGACCTTCAAGAAACTTCAGAATGACACCCACCGTTTGATGTCCACCACTTGGAATCTTTCGACAATTGTTTGTTTTTTAGTCCGAAAGCAGTTTTGTCTTAGATGAGATTGCTAGGATGCATGGGAGCGGGCAACTCAGGAAATAGCTGGGAAAGGAACCCTGTCATGTGGGCTGTGGCGGTTGTGATGATAACTTGTTAACATAACTGACTGGATGAATTACATGCAATTGGCACACAGCTTCTCCTCTGTGCAGTGCAGCTGTATTTACAAAATGAAACATTCCCTTCGCTTATGGTTTCAACTGTAAACTATCACAAGAATGACAATTACCATAAAAAAAATATATTATAAGCAGACACGTTTAAAATAGCATAAATCACAAAGTAACTTTCATATTTCAAACAAATAGGAGACTTATTAGCAAATTTTAACAAAACTTCCTTCATCGCAGTGCATCCTGGGAATGCTGAGGGACAGCCCTTAAGCTCAACTTCCACTGGAAGCCGAAGTGTTTTAGCAGCGAAACATCAGCATGCTTTTACACCTGTATGGCAGTAGGGAGTGGTAAAGACCTCTCTGTAACTTTTATCCATTTAGTCAGGGTCTGTGTCAGCCCCCATGTTCTCCACCTCCTCCTCTCCCCACCCACTATCATAGCCTGCAGGTCTCACATACCCTCTCCTCGCATTTAAGGGGAGACACTCAAAACTTCCTATAGATAATAGTAGCCCACCGATAAAACGGGTTTGTATCTTAATACTACTATATGTGCAATGTTTATAGACATTGTTTGCGCTATGAGGGTGGCTCAGGGGTTTTAACATACACTCATGCACACTGTTTTAATGCATGCTATCCCATTTAGTTTAGATTTTAAATGAAGAGAAAATAAAAACAACCACAATGTAGGCTAGTTATAAATAAATAGCTAGACTTTGTGAAGCTACTGTTAAATGTTAAGAGGATATTATATGCAGATGCAGTATTGCTATCTAATAAATATTTTAAATACATAAGATGTTATTTTACTAATGACATCTATCTTAAAATATAGGAGGCAGGCTATAACTTAACTAAATAAAGCTCTTTTTTTGTCTGACAATCAGTCCGCCGACCCTGTATTATGGGGGGGGTGGAGCGACTTTAGGAATACTTACACCTCTGTGTGAACGCCATCTGTTTTTTTTCACACATTAACCCATCCCAATTCACTAACTCTGGCATTTGCTCTTTGAAACATTTAGTTCATCTCTACCTGATAACAGTTTTCCACTGTAGTCCATACGTCACTTGCAGGAAATTGAGAAGACGGTTAGAGAAACAAAAAAATCGCCGACTTACTTGATGATAGAATTTCTGTGGGTACACCCTTTTTTATGTGGGCCTAGACGTTGGGCCATCGTGTGTTAGATCCCGCCACACTAGAAGTAACAGTGCTGAATGCAAAAGATGGGTTGTGATGTTTACTTGTCTGCGCACCCGAGCAGTTAATCTGCAGGTTAGAGTCAGACCGAGCCACAAACTTTATTAGGGCCTGCAAAGAACTGAAAATCAATGTCCATGATCCAGAGGTCAAAGGTTATGTGGTGAGCCAAGGATGCACTTAGATATTTACGTTTTACAAGCTGCAACAACGTTACTGATCACTAAAACTACAACAATGTGGCGGCTAAGCTAGCCAAAACAGCTATGCCTCATGAAGGCTGTATAGTACTTCAGAAAGTGAAAAAAAAAAGATAGCTGACCTTAAGGAAGACATCCAATGGCATTCCATGGAATTTAAAGAGAAAAAGGGCTGGGGCGACTTTAGATGCCATCACTGCCAGGGGACTTGTTGGGAGTTCTTCTTGAGGGAGTTGATGGCTGCAAGCACTTCTTGAAATGTTGCCGAGTGGTCAAGGTCTTGGATGGACAGACGTGTTGGTAACTCTTCCTTCCAATGCGACAAATTGCCAACATATGCTGCTTAGCACTCCAAATCCTTCAACCCACTAATTTTGTGAATTGTGATGTGAGTGCGTGGGAGAGCAGGTAGGTGAACCCAAATGCAGGACACGGAAGCAGGAAGATACAGTTTGATGATTTATTAAGGCAAACTAAAAGCGAGCACACTTACAACTTAATGGCTGAGTCCAAAGAAACCAAAGTGAATAATCCAAAAACAAACAAAATCCTGAACGGGTGTAATCCAAAATCCACAGAACAAAATGAGGTGCAGGCAGGCAGGCAACGAGCAGGGCGGGAGCAACACAGGTGACAGGGATCAGGACTAACGAGACAGGCAGGCAGAAAGACAGCAGGAGGGAACAGAGAGAAACACAGACAGATACCAAACTGGCCCAAACTAACAGAATGACTAACAAACCCACAGACAAATCCCAACAGAAACATGAAAACAAGCAGACAGATCAAAACCAGATAAAACATGGAAACAGACAAAAACCAGAATCACAGAACAAACTGACATAAAACAACCAAACAAGGAGAGGTAAATAACTAACACCAGGTGGACAGGTTACAAAACACAAGACAAGAATCAAACTGCAGTGGATCCCAAAACACACAGAACAGAACAGACAGAGAATTAATATAAACATAACAGAGAGGCAGAATGTGACAACTAAAAATGTATTTTGTTATAGTTATTAATTTAATTAATAACCAAACCTCCAAACTAATAGTTTAGTATATTTAATGAGACTGAATTAGGTCACTGGCTGTTTATCTTGTTTCAAGAGTGGTGCCATACAGATAATATAACTTTAAATTATATTATTTTATTAATTATTAAATTATAGTAATAATCAATATAAATCTTTATGCCATCTAAACCCTAATCCCCAACATAATGTTGCTGCCATGTAAGGCATAATAATGCCAACAGAGTGCTTAGGAAAGCGCCCTGAAACTTCAAAAATCTGATTCTGACAAGGAGGAGTGACATTGAACTGGGACTGGGCATGAGAATAGGTGAAGAAATGTTTTATGGTTAGTGTGTCGAGGTGTGAGTGTGTGTGCATGAGAGTGAAAGAGAGAATTTCAGTATTTTCCTTAAGACCTCAACTTATGAAATAAAAGTGTTTGAATATTGTACATCTTGTATTATTATTCATATGCACATACAATGCCAGTTAAATACAAGAAGTTGGCGAGTAAAATAGCTGAGTCGCTGGTAGATTTTGCAGTCCACATGCCACAGTGTCAGGTGGACCAAAATGTTAATTTCCATCCCTCCGTCCACCCTCTCTTTCTCTCACCTTCTCTCTTTGTGTTAACACACATCTACCTTGACATACACACACAACGAACACATTCTCTCTGCGTTTGTTGTTTGACTTAGATTAGATAGTAGTGGTTTACCTACTGAAGTTGTGATTGTTAATCCGTGCTAAGTGAATAAATTCTGTTGTACTTTCAAGAAGTTGCTGTTTGTAGTTGTGTTCGGTATTGTGATATAAGTTGGTTGAGACAATCAGTGTACTGATTCCCTCCTTCACTGTTGGCTTATTATTAATTTATGTTGTTTCATTTTTGTTGCTGTGGCTCAGCAGCAGTAGCAGGGACAGGAATTAGCATGCAGCTGAGCAGGGTTAGGAGTCGGACGAACAGCCAACAGGACACCAGGTACAGGAGTCAGCTGGGTCGCTGACTGGACCCTCTAAGCAGAAGTTTGGCCACCGGCTGGACTCGAGGTGCAGGAGTTGGCCGAGCCGCAGACTGGACTCGAGGAGCTGGAGTTGGCCATGTAGCTAATGGAACACAGGAAACAGGAGTTGCTGTGTTTGTCTGATCACATGTGAAGTTGATGTTTGGTCTTTGCTGCAACACTGGAGACAAAGTCAATGGTCGTTCAACATAGACAAAGCTTTACTGGAACTCTAAAATAAACAATGATCCAAAACAAACTGGGTGCAGTGAAACGTAAAACCACAGGGAACAAACAAACTAGCAGGGTTACAGGGAGGCATATGGTGGAACCAGGACAGGATGAGAACAAAGGTAATGTGGCCTGCATGGAATTTCAGAAGCACAACTGAGGCCTTCTACACAAAGGCTAAAGACGACGAAATAGGTTTCGAAAACCTGAGCGTTAATTTACACTTGAATGATTGAAAGATGGGTATTGAATGCTGACACTAAACTGTATAACTTTATTATATTTGATGCATTAAAACCTAAAAGTGCACGGGATATTTTTCCGTCATTATGCTAACGTTACATTGTGAACAAAAAATCTATGTTGAAATCACAGAAATCCTGCTCTCTCTGAGCTCCTACACAAACACATACACCAAGCAAAGTCAGCGAACAGCAGAGTTGAGAGGCCACGCTGCAGAAGTGAACTAGATGAAGTGAAGATAACCTAACATAAGTAATTTAAGTTTATATGTAGCTCTCATGATAATGAATAAAATCAATAAGAATGTTTTTATAAAAACAATCTGAATGTCATTTTCCGGTGGACCACAGAAATATTAAATCAAATATGTTCAATTTTATAATGCAGCAGCACATGATTTCATAGAAAGGTGGTGGGCTTTTTTCTTTTCTTTTACAATCAGGACCCAAAATCTACACTACTGTGCATAAAGGAATTTTAGGGGTACTAGGACACAGGTTTCCCCGAGTCATGATAGGTTCAATTGCTGAACTTGACTAAGCCCTGTGTAACAGCCTGTGTCTCTCCAAAACAGTAGACTGTAGACTATTTCTCCCCTCTCTGCCTGCTTGGTTGATTGACTGACACAGCTGTCTTGATAAGGATGCACTGCTCTCCACTTGCTAGGTAATCTAAGGTTGAGATTATCTTTTTTTGTTTCACGACAGACTGACTGACTGACTGTATGTAGTAAGTGTTGCATGTGGCATGAATGACACAACAAAGCCATGTTAACAGATGTAGACAAAAAAGGGAGTTGAATGATAAACAGATGCTGTAAGTTACGGTTTTGCAGCAGTGGAAGAAATAATTGTTTTGAAATATTATGAAGAGTGGATGAGAGGGAATCTATACTTTTAAGGTCTGAAACTGAATTTCAGAGATTTAAGGATTACTTCGACATCAACACTGTAACCACATATAGCTAGTTTTGTCTTACTGGTTAGTCCTTTAAGGGTCACGCTGTCATCGATTTGTTGTCTTTTTGTAGAGACGAGGCACATGGTAAGACAGCAAGACAGGCATCGATGTTTAGGACAGTTGATTTACTCCATTGACCACATAGATTTGCCTAAAGGAGGCAAAACTATGCAGTTGTCAGTTTTTAGTAGACGTGAGCTAGTTTCTGGTTCGTTGGTACAGCGTTGAATATCTGATGTCAGCTCTGCTTTGGATAAACTTTACCTCTGGTTACGTTTCTTTCTGTTTTAAGACACTTTTTTTTAAGTAATGAATATCTATTTTATGCGCATTTAACCATATCTCCTCTAGTCATGATGGTATTGATGGCTGAGAATTTATATAAATTATTTATATATTTATATAAATTCTAATTTTAATAAGAAAAGGAAAAGAGATTAACTAATTAATAACTATACGAGAAGGCCTAATGAATCAAATTCAGGCAAACAGATTAAACCTTTAACTTCAGAATATTAACAGAGTAAAGTAGAGAGGAAATATATTTTACTATTACATATACAGTAACATTTGCTAACTATAACTAAAAGAAAGATTAGTTACAAGAAAAAGATTAACTACAAGTTAATGAAACACAAAGATTGTATAATAGGTTAAGTTCATGACCTCCAGGCCTAGGCCTGGGCAATTAAGCTCTATTGTAGAATTGAGGTTGTTTAAAGGTTCAGTGTGTAAGTTTTGGTGGCATCTAGTGGTGAGTGTTGCAAACTGCAACCAATGGCTTACTATGCCCTGTTCATACAACCACAGTCTGCAACACTATATCAAAGATCTGATTACCAAAAGCTGATTCAGTAGACAGAACAGGTGTAGTAAATAAATTTAAAAGTCTTTACTCAGTCAAAAGGCAGGCATATACTTTTGAGAACTGGTACAGGCAGCTGCTCAGATAACATGACCATCTAAGATAATAGTTGCATCTCGGTTCTGTTATTTGATATTTCCTTGCACCTCAAACCTTGCTTGAACCGGAAGTTGTTCAAGTCTGCCATCTTGCAGGCCATGCCAAAGTTCTTATTTGTGCTTCGAAGAGTGAGGATGGAGGATCCAGGGGGGATCTCTGAGGAGCCATGAGCAAAGATACACGAGAGCAGCCTTCACGGAAGACTTTTACTGGCCGACACGCCCCCTTATTGGATATGAGTTACTGATTGGACACTGCAGCAGATTGAACTGATCTGATAGATACATCACAACATCACTGGAGTTTCATCACAGAGTGAAGACAAATAACAGATTAAACTAAAAGTGTATCATTCCCAAGTTTATATTTGTTTTGCATTCTGATTCAACTTCTAGTTAAAGTCTGTGTTCATTGTTGGTATGAACAAAAAAGGACCACAAACTTTCTTCATTTATTTATTCATTTATTTTTTAATTTGTATTACTATTAATTAATAATTTGTATTACTTAAACAAACCTAACTAGAGATCAGAGCTTTAAAAAACGCAGTTTTGTTGCAAGATTTACATACACGCTATGACTGAATATGTATAGACATGTACGTTCATACATTAGATTTAAGATATACTGTATGTGCAAATGTATCAAGACTTGTGTCAAGTCAAGTCAGCTTTATTTATATAGCACATTTAAAAACAACAGGAGTTGACCCAAAGTGATTTCCAAGAACACAATACACCCAAATACAAGTATAAATGAACAAAAGAACAAAAAGTATATATCACTGTGTATCCAACTACACAATGAAACACTAGTGCACCAATACACATTAATAAAAGGAATATGGAGAACTTGGTAGAGATAAAATTCAAAGACGCTAAAAGGAATTAAGTAAGAATGTCAGATTAAAATGGATTAAAATAAATAAATAACATAAAGGGACAGGATCAGGTAAAAGCCAGAGAAAAAAGGTAGGTCTTTAAATTAGATTTGAAGTTCTCAATGTTGGGGCTGGACTTGATGTTAGATGGCAGACTATTCCAAAGCCTGGGGGCAGCAACAGAAAAGGCCCGGTCACCTTTAGTTGTAAGGCGTGACAAGGGGACTAAGAGGAATTGTTGTGAAGACCTAGGTGGAATTAGCATATCAGTTATGTATTGTGCGGCTAAGCCATTGAGGGCTTTAAAAACAAATAATAACATTTTAAAATCTATTCCGTATTTTACCAGTAACCAGTGCAAGTGAGACAAGACCAAAGTTATGTGTTGTCTTTTCTTTGTTCCAGTAAAAAATCCGGCAGCTGCATTTTGAATCATTTGTAGTCGGGAAAGTGTTGAATGGGTCAGCCCCATATACAGGGAATTACAGTAGTCCAGCCGTGAGGTGATAAGCGCATGTGTAACTGTTTCCAGGTCTCTATATAAGGAATCAAGATGGCGTCGCAGACGGCCGCCTCTGGATTACACTCCTAGTGATTTTGTGTTTTTGTTAATTAACGCTGTTTTCTGCCGTCCCTCTCTGGTAACTTTTACCAGAGAAGAGCTCTTAAACATTGGACTTTCAACTGCACATACTATTCCACCGCTCTTTATTGACTCTAGAACTTTCCCAGAGTTATTAGTTGGAGGAGCGGCAGCTCTGTTTGGGATCATCCAGAACCATCGCAGGGGAAAACGTGCAGGCGCGCTGGTTAAGATGAGACAGCGGGGATTTCGCACTGCACTCCCTTCAATTCACCTGGCGAATGTCCGCTCTCTGGCCAACAAAATGGACGAACTGCTGCTCCTCAACAGAACTAACTCGGACTTCTGCAGATCTGCTGCCCTCTGTTTCACCGAACCCTGGTCACTGAGCGCATCCCGGACAGCGCACCTCACCTACTGGGATTTAATCTCATCCACATGGATCGCGAAAGGGAGCTCACGGGAAAAACACGGGGAGGCGGACTCTGTTTTCTATATAAACGAAGGTTGGTGCACAGATGTCACAGTGTTGAAATGATCATGCAGGCCTCACTTAGCGACCAGAACAAACGAGGAAAACTCCCGCGGAGAATAAAAAGGATTGTAGTTTATAAATAATGTCTCTGTTTACATTCCACCTCAGGCCTGTGTTAGTGAGACGTTACTACACCTAGCCAACCCGATAACTAACGTGGAGAAAAAACTAAAACCTTCCGCACATACAACAACTACAAACCCTGGTTCACAGCGAAACTCAGGCAGCTTCGTCAGACCAAGGAAGAGGCCTTCAGAAATGGGGACAGAGTCTTGTACATGACTAAAGAGGTCAAAGCTGCAAAGAGGTGCTATGCTGAAAAGCTAAATAACAGCTTTGCAGCCAACGACCCTACGTCGTTGTGGAGAAGCCTACGGACACTCACAAACTACAAGAGGCCATCCCCCAACACTGCTGGTACTCAACGACTGGCAGACGAGCTGAATGGTTTCTACTGTAGGTTTGAAAAGCCCAGAGTCACACCTCTCCCCCACTCCCCCTCTGACCTCTCACCTGCACTCAAAATCTGTGAAGAGGACGTGAGCTACCTCTTCCAAAGGCAGAAGATCAGGAAGGCTCCTGGACCTGACTGTGTCCCACCATCGTGCCTGAAAATCTGTGCGGACCAGCTGGCCCCCATCTTCACTCAGATCTTCAACAAATCACTGGAGCTGTGTGAAGTTCCCTCCTGCTTCAAACGCTCCACAGTCATCCCGGTCCCAAAAAAAACGTCCATCTCTATACTAAATAACTACAGGCCCGTTGCCCTGACATCTGTAGTCATGAAGTCCTTTGAAAGACTGGTGTTGGCCCACCTGAAGGACATTACAGGCCTCCTGCTAGACCCCCTGCAGTTTGCCTACAGGGCTAACAGGTCAGTGGATGATGCTGTTAACTTGGGTCTGCATCACATCCTGCAACACCTCGACTCTCCAGGGACATATGCTAGGATCCTGTTTGTGGACTTCAGCTCGGCGTTCAACACCATCATCCCGGACATCCTCAGCACCAAACTGACCCAGCACACTGTGCCAGCCTCCACCTGTCAATGGATCACAGACTTCCTGACTGACAGGAGTCAGCAGGTGAGGCTGGGGAACATCACATCCAGCACCCAGACTATCAGCACTGGCGCCCCCCAGGGGTGTGTGCTCTCCCCACTGCTCTTCTCCCTCTACACCAATGACTGCACCTCAGGGGACCCATCTGTCAAACTCCTGAAGTTCATCGGCCTCATCCGGGACGGTGATGAGTCGGCCTACAGATGGGAGGTTGATCAGCTGGCTCTCTGGTGCGGACAGAACAACCTGGAGCTTAACACGCTCAAAACTGTGGAGATGACCGTGGACTTCAGGAGGAGCCCCCCCACTCTGCCCCCCATCACCATACTCAACAGCCCTGTATCTGCTGTGGAATCCTTCAGGTCTCTGGGATCCACTATATCCCAGGGATCCACTATATCCCAGGACCTGAAGTGGGAGCCCAACACTGACACGATCATCAAGAAGGCCCAGCAGAGGATGTACTTCCTGCATCAGCTCAGGAAGCTCAACATGCCTAAGGAGCTGCTGATCCAGTTCTACACAGCCATCATACAGTCTGTCCTCTGCACGTCCATCACTGTCTGGTTTGGATCTGCCACCAAAAAGGACAAGGACAGACTACAATGAACAGTCAGGACTGCAGAAAAAATCATTGGTGCTAACCTGCCATTCAGGAATTATACATTTCCAGAATCAGGAAACGGGCAGGAAACATCACTGCAGATCCATCTCAACCCGGACACAACCTGTTCCAGCTCCTCCCCTCTGGTAGGCGCTACAGAGCACTGTACACCAAAACCAACAGACACAGAAGCAGTTTCTTCCCACAAGCCATCACTCTGATGAACAGCTGATTTCTGACTCACAGTGTCAGGAACAATTCCTGTGCAATAACCCAGTAACTGTCTCTAATCAGCACCTGTTTACTGGTTTCCACTTATTTATTTATTCACCATTCTCTATTTCAGTGCTGTTCATACTGTGTTCATACTGTCATATTGTATATAATGTATACCAATACACCAACCTCAGGTCATAAGGTCATAGGTCTTATTTATTTTTTCCAGCATCCTTTGCACTATGCTCCATCACACTATGTACATGTGTACATGTATGCATGTATGTGTACCTGTATATCATATCCACCTTCAACATATACATAATGAGAATAGTTTACTCTTGCATCCTTTGCACTCTGATCACTGCACTATTTGTCAATATGTCTATATTGTTTTGTTCATAGTGTGTATATTAGTGTTGTTTATTCTGTAGTTTGATTTTATTTTATTATTATTTTGTTATTGTGTTATGGTATTATTGTATAAGTAAGCAGATCGTGAGCAATGTACAATCGTGAGTCAAATTCCTCCTATGTGTACACATACCTGGCAATAAAACTGATTCTGATTCTATGGGATAAAAATGGCTTCAATTTGGCTATGGTTCTAAGCTGATAAAAACTGCCCTTCACGACACTACTGATTTGCTTGTTAAAATTCAAAGAAGTATCCATAAAAACACCTAAATTCTTAATTACATTGTGCAAGTTTTTCTGTCAGGGGACCAAGTGAGTTACTTAAGCTAGTGACAGAACTTTCAGTGCCAAATAGAATTACCTCAGTTCTATTTTCATTTAGTTGAAGGAAGTTCCTCTCCATCCAGTCTTTGATATCAGTCAGACAGTTTAAGAGGTTTTTCAGGGAGTGAGTACTGCCAGGTGTAACTGGTATGTAGAACTGTGTATCATTTGCGTAACAGTGATACAAAATATTGTACTTCTCAAAAATAGTACCAAAAGGAAGCATGTATAGTGAAAATAGGAGAGGGCCTAAAATCGAGCCTTGAGGGATGCCACATTTAAAGGTAGTAGGAGATGATGAACAATTTCCTATTCTAACAGTAAACATTCTTTCTTTCAGGTAGGATGTAAGGGGCGTTTTAATGGAATCGCATGGTCAGTTGTGTCGAAGGCTGCACTAAGATCAAGCAGGACTGAAATAGCACTAGAGCCAGAGTCGACAGAGGGAAGGATGTCATTTTGTACCTTTAGCAGAGTGGATTCAGTACTATGAAGTGCTCTAAAACCTGATTGGAATTTGTCACAAATGTTAAATGTGTTCAAGTAGGAGGAGACTAAAATCTAAAATCTTGGAAATAAATGGTAGCTTGGGGATGGGTCTATAGATGTTGTGAACACTGGAGTCAAGGCTGGGTTTCTTCAAAAGGGGTTGCACAGTTCCTTGTTTAAAACTGGAGGCGACAATGCCATTGGTTAAGGATTTATTATCGCCAGAATAAGATGGCAAATAGTGTTTAAGACTTCCTTAAATAGGCGTGATGGAATAATGTCTACGGGACAGTAGGTAGAATTTAAATGCATGACCACCTCCAGTAGCTGGGATGGCACTGTTTGAAACTTCTGGAGGTAGCTAGCTGGATGATTGGTTTCTACGAGGTCTGAGCCTGAGGGTACAGGATGGGTACAATGTGAAATCTAATGTTGTCAATTTTGTCAATAAAAAAGTTCCTAAACTTCTCATAGTTTTCAGTAGAAGGAGCAGAGGTAGCAGCAATGGCCGGAGTTAGGAAGGAGTTGATCGTGTTGCACAGTATATTAGGTCTATGGGCATTATTGTTAATTAGTTCAGCATAATATTGTACATTAGCTCACTTGACAGCACTTTGGTAATGGTTTAAGCAGTTTCTTAGGATTTCATATGAGACCTGGAGTTTGTCTTTTTTCCATTTGTGCTCTGCCCTTCTACAATCTCGTCTAAAAGTGCGAGTGGAATCATTTAGCCATGGGGTACCAACAATGTTTGCCTTGGTTTTTTTTAGTTTTAATGGAGCTACACATTCCAGTGTGTGAGAGCAGGGTGAGGTAAATAGAGTCACTAGAGTGACTAGTTTCTCATCTGAGATCTGAGGTAAAAAAAAGTGTGCATGAAGATGTTGGAGAAGTGTGCAGCTGTGTCTGGGTTAATAGATCGGCCATGGCAATGAGGCTGGAAAGGGGTGGGAAGGGGACATGGTAAAATGGAATTTAACATAACCATGAGATGGTCAGAGACACCAGTAGCAGTAATTTCAAGGTTGGAAACGCATAATACAAGATCAAGTGTGTGACCCTTCTGATGAGTTGGACCTGATACAGATTGTTAGACTGAAAGAATCAGCGAGAAGTAAAAACTCGGTGACCATCGGTTTCGATGGGCAGCAAATATGAATATTGAAATCCCCTATGATAAGCAGTTTGTCAGAGCGGGAAGCCATAAATGTCAAAAGATCAGAAAATTCTTTAAGGAAGTTACTGTAAGTTTTAGGAGGCCTATACACCAGTGCGCATAGGATTGGGGCAATGATGTTAATATTTAAAAGTTTGCACCTCAAACATAGAGTATACATCTACAAGCATAAGTCTGCATTTAAAACAGTTTTTAAAAACAGTGGTGAAGCCACCTCCTCGACCAGTGGTCCTTGGGGAGTTTAGAAAGCTACACTGGGGAGGACAGAGATCACCAAGGGAGGTGAGATCACCGACATTTTGCCAGGTCTCTGTTGCAAATAAAAAAATCCAAATGATGAGATGTAAAATTATTATTTAAAATAAAGGTCTTATTTGATAGAGACAGAGCGTTTAATAAGGCAAATTTGACAGAACGGTCCGGTATTTGCTGTGCAGCCCACTCTGACAACGTATCACCACAATATTTCAATGGAAGGAGGTTTTTGACATTTACTCCGTTAGGCCTACTTGCTTTAGCAGGGAGAGCGAGGTGACCAGTATATGGGAATATGATATCTGATAGAAATGTCTATGTAAGGTGATATTGCCTCCAGATATTGTGGACCTGACATTGAAGAGGTTTTGTTCTGGATCTTGATTAAATTATTAATATTTGCAGTGTTAGCATGCACAGATTCATTGTGTGACTTGGCAGGCCTATGTGATATGACAACAGGGATGTTACGACCAACTAGAGCGGTGGGAGTATTACTGTCTAACCACAAGGGGGAGTAAGAGGCTGTGGACAGTAAATGACTATCTTCAGCGTGCTGGGTATGGACCAAAGAAGAGCTGGGGGAAGCAGATGGTGTAGTTAGTCAGCGCTGTCGGGATGAGAGAACTCTGTGGACATGCATGCAGAGGTAATACAATTTAGGCATGTATACATGTATACTTATATAGAAGTATTTGTGTATGTTTGGGTGTGCATATGTGTGGGTATGATTATGGTTATATATACTTACGTATGTGTGTATGTAGAGATAGAAATATGTACAGAAAATGTACATGTATAATCATGAGACATCATTAGTTTGAAGGTGTGATGAGCATGAAATCCAGGAATAGTTTCCTCCCTTTTATATTAATTTTTTTTACCCTTTCCTGTATCTGACCAAAACATGTGTTGCACCATTTAGACAGCAGCGGCATTAGTAGTGGGGGGAAAAAAACGTTCATCTTTATTTCTTCATCGGCAGGACTGACAAAACACACAAGCTATTTGTATTGCAGCACCAGGAACACTCATTTAAAACAGACCAGGCTATGCCTTACAACTGCAGCTTCATCTGTATGGCTTGCTGACATTTCGCAAACCTTAAACTGCCTCCCATGGGCAATGCAAGGAAACACAATCAAACAATAAAAAGAATTCAAGTATATTATTAAACAACTGTTACATTAAAGTAACTAGGCCTGTATTACACACACACGCCATGCCACATGTAGTATTTGTCTCCTCTCTGATCATGAATAAAAACTGTCGTCATTTATTAGAAAGATTTTTATTTTCTGTTGTTTCCCCCAATTAAAGTCAGAGAGAGTTAGAGATTCAGTCAGTAAGTAAGTAACAATTTTTACATATTTTATTGTATTTCCATTCAGTCCCACGTGAGGTTGTTATTCATGCGCAGGTGTATGTTGAACAGGTAACAGCTACAGAGAGAGAACATGTTGCTCTGGCAGTGATAAATGTGTGCCTTTATTAGCATTAGTGCAGTGCATGCGGGCAGACAAACTCTATCAAAAGTCTTTACAGCTGCTAGACCCTATTGACAGCTGATCCAACTTTGATTAGCTGCTGCTGTCATCAGAAAGAGAGGTCATTTCATGTGATGCTTCAGAGGAAAGGATGTCTCATTTCTCTAAAAAGAAATTTCCAAATTCCTTCTCTACTCCCATAGTTTCCTTGCGTCTCTCCATGCATGGTGGCAGGGACTAAGACACAAGTGAGGGAAAGATGGATGCAATTAAGAGAACTCAGATGCACCCAGTGCAGGGGGGGCACCAGGAATTTGGGCCCCATGACAAAAAAATCAAATTGGACCCCCTCTGCACAGCTGTTGTCACTACTTCTCTAAGACTTAACTGTCCCATCAAAAGCTTTACATAACTCTAATTAAAGGCTTGCAAGTGTCTGGCTTCTTGTAGTTCAATATTAGTACTAGCACAATATTTACTGCTGGTGATTTGTACATGCAAGTCTGCATAGAGGATGCAGTTCACCATTTGCTTGTCAAAAAAATTGCCCTTAATAAAGAATAATAAAGGAAGGAATAATAAAGTCTGTATCTATAGAGGACATTTAACGGACATAA
The DNA here is from genome assembly GCF_014851395.1 of Micropterus salmoides. Lineage (NCBI taxonomy): Eukaryota > Metazoa > Chordata > Actinopteri > Centrarchiformes > Centrarchidae > Micropterus > Micropterus salmoides. The sequence continues at coordinate 22,971,309 of NW_024040152.1, read as the reverse complement.
TTCAATCTAAATGAATGTTTCAAACTGGATTATTTTAATATAGTCTTACATGCAAGCTGAGGTATGCTGCTGTCTCGCATCCAGTACAGACAGGAAGTGTTTTTTATTATTTCTTTATTTCATAATGATCATTATGTTAGAAAATAATTTGTTTGAATTTCTGTCATTAAGAAATATTTCATTGTCTTTTTTTGTTATGGTAAAAAAAAGCAAGAGAGACAGAGAAATATATTAAACAGGAAATGTCCCATTGAGACACAGTCTCTTTTACAAGGGAGTCCTGTATAGCACAAATAAAACACAATTTTTCAATCTTAAGTTGAAAAACAATACATTACGTAAATTAAAATACCAAAATACCAAACCCTTCCTTCCTCTCTGATTTCACAGAACTCCTAACTTTAGCCTCATCTCTCTCTCTTCACGCCTGCTGCTACTCGGTGACTTCAACATCCATATAGACTCCCCCACCTGCAAGCTGTCATCAGAATTCAGAATCACCATTTTACTGGACAACTTCACTCTCATCCAACATGTCACATTCCCCACCCATGACAAAGGTCACATCCTCGACCTGGTCTGCTCCCCTAACCTACCAGTGCTCGATCTCCATCCATGCCTCTTTCCCCTCTACGATCACAAACTGATACGGTTCACCATTCCTTCTCCAACCACACGCCCCCGCCTCCTTAGAGAAATCACCTTCCGCAACCTTAAATCCATTGATCCCCACCATCTCTCTGACCTGCTCTCCACCTGGACTCAACCCTCACCTCACCAGATGATCTCACAAACCACCTCAACTCCGCTTTGTCTTCCTCCCTTAACACTCTGGCCTCCCTCAAAACAAAAACCGTCACCCTTAACACCTCGTCACCCTGGTACACACCTGCACTCTGGAAAATGAAACAAACTGGCCGCCAACTTGAACGTCTGACAAAAAAATCATCTCTCACAGTCCACCATGAAGCCTATAAACTCCACCTCATTGCCTACAAAGATGCCCTCATTGCTGCCAAATCTGCCTACCTCTCCTCCATCTTCTCCAACCCCTGTCATAACCCTAGAACCCTTTTCTCCACAATGAGCAACCATATCAAGCCTCGGACCATCACCCTTCCTACCTCTTCTCCGGATCTCTGCAACTCATTCCTTCACTTTTTCGCTGATAAAATCAACACCATTTATCAGTCTCTACCTCCTGCATCAGACCTCCCAGTATCTACTCCAGCACCTACCATGGACCCTCTTCCCCATATGCCTGACCTCCCACCTCCTCCTCCACACTGCCTCCTCTCCCAGTTTGACCTGGTCACTACCCCTGAAATCTTTAAACTCATCAGCTCTTCCAAACCCACTACCTGCTCACTTGACTCCCTCCCTACTCCTCTCATGAAGTCATGCCTCCCCGTCCTTTCCCCCTAATTCACTAACCTCTTCAACTCCTCACTGTCCCTTGGAACCGTCCCCTCTGCTTCCAAAACTGCCGCTGTCACCCCAGTCCTTAAAAAACCTGGTGTTGATCCCGCTTCCCTTAATAACTACCGCCCAATATCCAAGCTCCCCTTTCTGTCTAAAACCCTCGAACGTATAGTCGCCTCACAATTACAAACTCATCTCCATGCCAATAACCAATTTGAACCCTTCCAATCTGGTTTTCGCCCCCTCCACAGCACAGAAACTGCTCTCCACAAAGTCTTCAACGACCTCATCACTTCTGCTGACACCGGTTCCCTCAACATCCTTATTCTTCTTGACCTGAGTGCAGCCTTCGATACTGCACTCACCTGGCTCCGTTCCTACCTTTCCAACAGATCCCACTTCATCTCTCTTCATAACCACACCTCTGCTACAGTCACAGTCACCCAAGGCGTTCCCCAAGGCTCCGTACTTGGCCCCCTTCTCTTCATCATCTACATCCTCCCCCTTGGTCAGATACTCAGATATTCAACCTGAACTTCCACTGTTATGCTGATGACACCCAGATCTACCTCAGCACCAAATACCCCCACAATCCCCCCCTCTCCCACATCAACTCCTGTCTGTTAGCGATTAAAACCTGGATGCAACACAACTTCCTCAAACTAAACAGCAATAAAACAGAATTCCAACTCATAGACTCCAAATCCATTCTCAGCAAAGCCAATAACCCCACTCTCACCATCAACGGCACCATTGTCTCCCCATCTCCCCAGGCGTTCAACCTCGGTGTGATCTTTGATTCCACCCTCTCCCTTGAGCCCCACATCCGTCATGTTATTAAAACCTCCTTCTTTCACCTTCGAAATATTGCCAAAATCAGATCCTCACTCACACCCTCTGCTGCTGAAAGACTCATTAACGCCTTCATCTCTTCACGGCTGGACTATTGCAACTCACTACTCCTTGGTATCAGCTCAACCTACATAAAAAGACTCCAACTGGTCCAGAACTCAGCCGCACGACTCATCACCTGCTCCAAATCCTGGCACCACATCACTCCTGTCCTAAAACAACTACACTGGCTTCCCATTTCTCACTGGATCACATACAAAATCCTGGTCCTCACCTACAAAACCATTCACCACCTGGCCCCTTCATACCTCACTGTCCTCCTCTCCCCCTACCAACCTTCCCTCAGATCCACCTCAGCCGGTCTCCTCTACGTCCCCAAGTCCAAGCTCTGCAGTCTTGGGGAAAAAGCCTTTTCCAGGGCAGCTCCCAGGCTCTGGAACTCCCTCCCCCATGAGATCCGCACCTCTGAGTCCCTCACCATTTTCCAGTCCCGCCTTAAGACCCATCTCTTCTCCTCTGCCTATCCCTAGCTGTTTTTTGTTTGTTTGTTTGTTTTTTTTGTCATGTTTCTTTATCTGCTCTGTAAAGCGACTTTGAGTTCGTGAAAAGCGCTATACAAATTCAATTTATTATTATTATTATTATTATTAAAACACCGTACAGATTTACACAAAGTTTACAAAATATTTACATAGAAGAAATACAATGAGTTTAAAATACTGTATATAAACAAAGGACTAGATGTAGAGATCTACCTACCATTAATTAAAAACAAGTACATACGTCCGTCAGAATGTCAGATATCCATCCATCCATCCATCTTCATCCGCTTATCTGGGATCAGGTCGCGTGGGGAGCAGCTCCAGCAGGGGACCAGAAAACTTCTCTTTCCCGAGCCACATTAACCAGCTCTGACTGGGGGATACCAAGGCGTTCCCAGGCCAGTGTGGAGATATAATCTCTCCACCTAGTCCTGGGTCTTCCTCCCAGCTGGACGTGCCTGGAACACCTCCCTAGGGAGGCGTCCAGGAGGCATCCTTACCAGATGCCCAAACCACCTCAACTGGCTCCTTTCAACGCAAAGGAGCAGTGGCTCTACTCTGAGCTCCTCGTGGATGGCCGAGCTTCTCACCCTATCTCTAAGGGAGACACCAGCCACCCGCGTGAGGAAACCCATTTCGGCTGCTTGTACCCGCAATCTCGTTCTTTCGGTCATGACCCAGCCTTCATGACCATAGGTGAGGGTAGGAGTGAAAATCGACCGGTAGATCGAGAGCTTTGCCTTACGGCTCAGCTCTCTTTTCGTCACAACTGTGTGGTAAAGCGAGTGCAATAACGCCCCCGCTGCTCTGATTCTCCGGCCAATCTCCTGTTCCAGTCTCCCCTCACTCGTGAACAAGACCCCGAGGTACTTGAACTCCTTCACTTGGGGTAAGGACTCATTCCCTACCTGGAGTTGGCACTCCACCGGTTTCCTGCTGAGAACCATGGCCACAGATTTAGAGGTGCTAATCCTCATCCCAACCGCTTCACACTCGGCTGCAAACCGATCCAGTGAGAGCTGAAGAATGTCAGATATTCTTTTTTTAAAAGCAGCAAAGGAAATTAGCGCACTGATCTTAAGCCTAGACTGGAGTTCATTCCAGGACGAAAGGCCATAGTAAGACAGACTCCTCTTTCCAGCTTCTGTCCTCATTCCTTGGTACCTTACACAGTAGTCCGTCACTAGATCTTAAATGATATGTACTTTGCATATGAACAAATTTTAAACAGATATAAGAAGGCAAAAGACCTAAAATAGCTTTATAAATAAAAGTGTACCAATGTAGCGTCCTGCGCAGTTTGAGTGATGGCCAATTTACTATACTGTATAAGATGCAGTGATGTGCCTGATAGCCAGCATTTTTGATGAACCTGAGAGCCGCATGATAAAGAGGGTCAAGCTTTGACAGAGTAGATGGACATGCAAATTGATAGATGATATCACCATAATCTAGCTGAGACAAGAATAATCCTGCAACCAGTTTTTTCCGTGTAGTCCTAAAAAAGCAAGATTTTAATCTATATAAGAATGCCAGAGTAAATTTAGGTTTTGTAGCAAGAGCTTCAGTATGTTTTTTAAAAGGTAAAACTAAAGTATTTATAAGTATCAACAAGTTAAATGGCTTCATCTTGCAATGTGTTAATAGCAAGAGCTGTGACTTTATTTATAGGTGCAAATATAAGAATCAGAATCAGTTTTATTGCCAGGTATGTATACACATATGTGGAATTTGACTCAGGATTGTACATTGCTCACGATGTGCTTACTTATACAATAATACCATAACACAATAATAAAATAATAATAAAATAAAATCAAACTACAGAATAAACAACACTAATATACACACTATGAACAAAACAATGAAGACATATTGACAAATAGTACAGTGATCAGAGTGCAAAGGATGCAAGAGTAAACTATTCTCATTATGTGCATGTTGAAGGTCGATATGATATACAGGTACACATACACATACATGCATACATGTACATGTACACAGTCTGTCCCCACTTCTGAAGGCCTCCCCCTTGGTCTGACGAAGCTGCCTGAGTTTCGCTGTGAACCACAGTTTTTGGTAGTTGTATGTGCGGAAGGTTTTAGTCGGCAAACACATGTCCTCACAAAATGATGATGTAAGATGTCACAGTGTCAGTTCGTCCAGGTCAGTGGCTGCAGCCTCAAAAACACTCCAGTCAGTACAGTCAAAGCAGGCCTGTAACTCCAGCTTTGACTCGTTGGTCCATCTTTTCATAATCTTTACAACAGGTTTAGCAGATTTCAGTTTTTGCCTGTGTGTCTGGATAAGATAAACCAGTGATAAGAGAGTCCCAAGGCTGCACGGGGAACATAGCAATAGGCGTCCTTTAATGTTGTGTAGCAGTGGTCCAGTGTGTTAGTGTCCCTGGTGGGACACTTAATATGCTGTCTGTATTTTGGAAGTTCATGACTGAGGTTTGCTTTGTTAAAGTCCCCAAGAACAATGAGCAGGGAGTCTGGATGTTTTTTCTCCATGTTAGTTATCTGGTCAGCCTGGTGTATTAACGCCTCACTAACACAGGCCTGAGGTGAAATGTAAACAGCGACCAGAACAAACTCCCCCGGTCAATAAAACGGTTTACAGTTTATAAATAATGTCTCTAGGTGAGGCCTGCATGATTTCTTCAACACTGTGACATATATCATCGCCTTTGTCTTTTTTGCATTTAAAAGAAGCTTCAAATCAAACAGGGCAGATTGTAATGAGGCAAAGTCTAACTGCAAATTTGCACAGGCAGTCTCAGGTGTAGGGGCACAAGAATACATAATTGCATCATCTGCATACAAATGATACTTTGAGTATTTAAACTTACTGCAGACATTGTTTATATAGATGATAAAAAGCAAAGGACCCAGAACTGATCCTTGTGGGACACATTTTTTAGGACAACAGGGTCAGATGATACATTCCCATGCCTTACAATTTGTCCGTTCAGAGAGATAGCTGTGAAATCAATTTACAGCTCTATGCCCAACACCAATATTCAACAAGGTTTTGATTAACATGAAATGGTCTACTGTATCAGATGCCTTTTTAAGGTCAATGAACACAGCCATACAGAATAACTTTTTAACAATCGCTGCTTTTGTCATCAATAACTTTTAAAGAGACAGAAACTGTACTGTGGCAAGATCTAACACCAGATTGCATGTCATTAAGGATAATTTGTGAAACCAGAAAAGCTTTTAATTGATCAGACACAAAAATCTCCAAAACCTTTGCTAAAACCGAAAGATTTGTGATAGGTCTAAATAATTATTTGTGTCAAACGGATCCCCAGCTTTCAGTCAAGCCTGTTTCCATGAAATAGGCACTGTATCTGTGTAAATGGAAAGATTAAAGATGTAAGTGAGTGGCTTCACTAGTTTCTGCTACCATTTTTAACAAAATAGGATCAAGGCCATCTGGCCCCGCTGCCTTCTTGGAGTCAATGCTCCGCAAAACGTGCAAAACATCTGACTTAAAGAATGGTGCAAGCTCAAAGGTCAAAGAAGAAACAACTTCCCCTTGTAGTGACTGGGATCTAGGTTCAGCCAGGAATACATTGTTCCAAGCTTCCTGTGAGTTGGTGTTCGCCATGGGGAATTTCACCTTTTGCTACCTGGGAACTATGTTGAACAAGAGAGGTTTCACCAAATGTGTCCTCAAAGATATTTCAAAATGATCATTAAAAGCATTTAGCATGTCCCTCTGCTCTAACAGCATTTCCTATTTTCAACTGGTGAGGGATGCTGTTAACTTTCTTATTCTGTAGTGCTCTAATAGTTTTCCAACATTTCGAATGGTCATGCAAACTAATTGACATTTGCGCCAAATAGTATTCAGCTTTAGATTTTTTTAATGAGAGCTGTACACTGATTTCTAAAAAGACGCCAATCATTAGCACTCTGAGTTTTTCTAGCTATAGACCATTGATTATTTTTATGGATTAGGTCAGCTATTTCTTTTGAAAACCTAGGGTTGTCTCTGTTTTTTATCACTAGTCTAACAGTAGTCTGTAGCTAGCTAGCTTATTTCACTGTGGACATTTAGCCAACAGGTTAACACCACTCACAGACTTTAGGCTACCCACCTTTCTTGGTGAAAAACTGGGTTCCAGATTGACATCTTTCCTGTCTTTCCTCTCTTTCCTTTTTTGAAAACCATATTTTGGTTTACTAGGCAAGATTGTGATCACTGTATTTCTGCCGCATCTACTGACTGCATCTAAACACTGTCACTGATGTGTGTGCTAAGGCAGGACCAAACCATTTCATGCAGATACAGGGGGGTGGTCAGTCAATATGGATGTGTACTTTTTTATCAATGGGGATTTTTAACTTTTACTGCCAAAAATAAGTAAAAACAAAGAGATCATTCATTTTATTACGATACTTGAAATATATTTACACTCAATGATGATGGTTTATATAATGTATAATATAATATAATTTGATATTAGTTTATAATTATTTTTGGGGCCCCTGTCAGTCAGGGGCCTTTGGAATTGTCCTAACTTTTCCCCCCTATACGACGCCCATGACCCAGTGTGACTGCTAGGTGCTTATTGCAAATCAAGAGGAGCATGGAGGGCATGAGTAGGTCAGGTGATGAGTTGAGATGTACACTCAATTCTGACAGCCGGTGGACAGGTGCGGAATGGCAGGTCTGAAAATACAGAAACTGAGTTAGGCCCAATCCCAATGTCCACCCTCACAGACTCACAGGCACGTTCCCAGGAAGTCCGTGAGGGCTCAGGGCTCGCGGACATTTTGAGCCCTTTATAGACCCTTTTCGTAAGTTTGCATTTCTGCAGACTTTGGCTGAGGGAATTGCCCACATTTCATAGCGGTATGACGCGAAACACGGGGGTTACCAGGGGAAGCCCGGAAGCGAGAAAAGTATCATGGCAAATCCGCGTTATAAGAGAAGAAGAAAACAGTAAACAAACAAGCATCGACACCTACGCTGATGAACGTGTTTCGGCATCGTCAAGGTAACGTGATAAATTGGCAAAGGGCTGTCCCGTTCCTGTTTACAGCATTTTGAGCCCTTGCAGCCTCTTAAACTCAATCACTTTCCAAGTGACGTCAGTAAAGTCTGTGAGGGTTCAAGGTTTAGGGCGTAGGGGGGACATTGGGATTGGGCCTTAATCACCGCTCACACCGCACTTCTCGCTCATGCCACGCCCCTTGCGGTAGAGTCTGTAATGATTGTAGTGTTGTGTCGTTCAAAGAACGTTTCGTTCGTTTGACCTAATCTTGTATGTGACTCAGTAGGAACAGGTTGTCTCAGTGAGTAATTCGTTCATTTTCACGCATGCTTGAATAGTCTTGGACTCTTACATTCACTCGTTACACAGCAGCTGCAAGGTCTCCGTCAGCACAGGAAACAGAATTGATTAGTTCAGGACTCATAACTGTGGGTCTCTGGGTTTGAGTCGTTCATTTTTCACGTGATATCTCGACTACTGTGGAGCAGTAGTCACTCGGCAGGCTGAGTTACTGCCAGCACCGGGGAATGAGAGGCAAGTCTGTTATCAGGTAACAGTCACTGGACAGACATATCTAATATCTATTTTGATAATTTTGTGACATTTAATAAAGCATAACAGTATTACAGTGCAGTTATGTTGTGCTAAGTTATAGTTTTAACACAGCCGCACCGTAACTTTAGTCCTGCGAGTGTTTATAGCCAGCTGCTGATGAGAGTTATTCTGGGTCCGCTCCACTTCAGAGCCCTGACAGAGTTCTACCGGGAGCTGAATTACCACAGAGGTTGTCTCCTCTCCAAAACAAGCAGACCCGGACATTAAACCATTAAAACACAGCCACATAGCAACGTTAGCGTTAGCCCTGTGGTTTGTTTACAGCTAACAGCTGATCCGGTCCGCCAGAGAACGCAACGTAACTTTTAACTTTTTATTTATCGACAGAGCCGTGCTGATGTTTCATCGCTCCTCACTGGTGAACAACCTGCAGTGTTAAAGATTATTATTAAATTTGTTAAAACAAACAAGAGCGTGTTTTATTCATCTAGTGTGTCAAGCTTATTACTTCAATATATTCCCTGTAAATCTGATGTTAATATATAGATTTTACTCATGGATAGGCGTTAGACTACTGTATGAATGAGCACTTTAAAGATATAGTGATCGTAATTATAATTACATATATATATGGCTGGTCTGGTAGTATACTTGTGAAAATGGACAGATTTAGCCGGAGTAGTGGCTTAATCGAATATTGATAACATATTTCTGTGGTTTTTACATGGTTTGAATTTGGTTGAGGCTCCATGGGGCTTTATAGAACCATGATAGAGAAAGATCAAGAGGTGAATTTGTGCATTATACTTTGTCAATTAGAGCAACCCAGGCAGCCTTCTGTGTTTGAGAACTGCACTGTTTTTTGTTTTTAAATCGCCCACTAGAGGGCTGCAGCGCCGCAATAACCAGCCTTGTTAAAATGAACGAAATGACAAAAATATATTAGTTCATTTTAATGAACGAGATTTGGTGACTTGAGTCTTTCAAAAGAGTGACTTTTCCCATCACTAAATGATTGGCAGTAGCTGTACCACCTTTCAGTATGGTCTGTTCTGCTCATGTGCATACTTATTCCCGCCCAATTTGTACCATGCATGTGTGAACACTGTAGTTGACAGCAGAGCTCTGGCTGACAGAAGCCTGTGATTTAACATTAACATTTTTAAACTTAAACTCTAATCTTCCACACCAGTGAAAGCTTGATATTAAAGGCTAGCAGTATCAACAGTTAACAGTCCCATTGCATGTTGGCATAGTAAGTGGGTACAAATAGAAAACCAGAGACAATAACACAACCAGCATGATTGGTGCTTCTTTTTTATTGAAGATGTCCACAAATAATGCATTCAAAATTAATGAAACAGAATAATATACAATAAAAATAAATAATTTAAAAAACCACAATAAAAAAAAATGTGGGCAAGGATCTTAATAGAAACAAAACTTTGGACTAACATTAATAAAATGCTTCTTTTTAAAAATTATATGATTATTTAGATTAACAGCGTTAAACAGTTGCAGTGAATAATTGTTAAAAATTGTCCAAATACGTTCAACTTTTGCTGCACTGAGCTGTGATTACCTACCTGCTGCTTCTGCAGCGCCATTACTTTACGTTATCGTCGTCTTCCTCAAATTCCGCCTTCTGGTCTGATGAAATTTGACCTACACCGAGCCCCGCGCTCACGCCACATCATTCACTGCATGTGCGTTGCGGTTCCTTGCGGGTCTGTTTCAAATACCATTTAAAAATGGTGTAATATTCTTTGTGTGGTTAATCAATTGTGTTAAATGATCTGAACGTCCCGCGGTGAAGTTAAGGCTTTGTCTCTACAGCAAGTTCCTCTTTTGCCACTACACACTACGCCTACACATGCGCACTGATGCCCCCTACCTTGAGGGTTACAATTCTGGATTTATTCACGTACTTTAACATTAAAAGCTTTTATTCTTTTAAAATTTTTTTCTTTACAGCATTATATGTTGAAATGTATATTGTAATAGTAAGTGTATTAACTTATTAGGAGAAAACTGGTAGTTCTATGTAAAAATCAGACCTTGAGCACAGGGAGGGCAGGCTGGCAGCCCGAGGACGGAACTGGGCGGCCCGAGGGCGTGGCGACCCCTCCAGGGGCCGGGGAGCCGGGCTAGGGGCTGGCAGCGAGACAGCAGCAGGGAGAGTCAGGGACGAGGCTGCTGAGCTGAGGGCCTTTGTGCGAGGAGCAGGGGTTGGCCGGACCACCGACGGGGCTGGTGTCGATTGATCCGCCAACAGGGAACGAAGAGCAGGGGTTGGCTGGACCACTGACGTCGGTCAGTCCTCCGACAAGGCATGGGGGCTAGCGGCCCTAAGGGGCTGGGGATTGGGAGAGACAGGCAGGAGGCTTGCGGCACTAGCAGGCCAGGGATCGGGGGGACAGGCTGGAGGCTAGCAGCGCTTGCAGGCCAAGGGACAAGCTGGGGGTTAGCGGCGCTAGCCGGCTGGGGATCGGGGCCGAACTGGGGGCTAACCGGCCGGGGATCAGGGACAGGCTGGAGGCTAGCGGCGCTAGCAGGAAAAAAACCAGGACACTCACCATCAGCCGCGCTGCCACCACAACACAGCCCTAATACAGAGTAATATTCTATTAATATTTGATTATTTAATTCACTTTTGTTTCCATAGAAAAGTCTTGCTGTTTACATAACCTGCTTATACAGTATTTACTTACATATTGTGTATGTTAACAAGACTTTGAAGAAGTGAATGAATACTTTTTAGAAGGATATTTATTAAAGGATAGATCATATGCATTCATATAAAGTGCGTGTATGTAAAGTGAATCTGCACCATGGTATTGCTGAAACAGCATGATAAGCTAGCTTGCGCACACATTTTCTGCTATTCATGTGAGGTGACTGTAAACAGGACAAAGAACCATGCCTTCAAACAGACATGTTAAAAAGGTTTCAAAATATATTAACTCAGTGAAAGATAAGATAACATCAGCCTTTATTTGTCTCACAGGTGAGAAATTTCAAACATTACAGCAGCAAGTGGATAGCATGGAATAAAGTAAAGTGATAAGTGACATTAAACATAATACTAACAATATAACTTTTTTTAATAAATTTTTACAACTATAAAACAAATTACCAAAAATAAAACAGTGCAAGTGACAATATGCATGTTGGCGTGCTTATCCTGGAGAGTTTATAACAGATAAAAACTAATTCCAATATTAAACAATGCAAAGTGACATTGTGCATTGATTTTCACTCAGTCTCTGAGTTGTGGTTACTGCTTAACAGTGCTGATTATAAAGTCTCATAGCTGCAGGAAGAAAAGATCTTCTGAATCTCTCCTTCACACAGCGTGGACGTATTATTCTGCCACTGAAAGAGCTGCTCAGGAGCAGATGATAGTGACTCATGAAGGGGGTGGGTCGAGGTCTCCAACATGGATGAGAGCTTCGCTTTCACCCTCCTCTCTCCCACCACCTCTATTGACTCGAGTGAGCATCCCAGGAGAGAACAGTTTGGAGTGTACCCTCCACTACAAAAGACCTTAGTCTCTTGAGCAGGAACAGTCTCTTCTGGCCCTTCTAGTAGGGGATGTTAATAATATCTGGGCAGTCCAGTTAATTGTTGACCTGGAAATACCACCAGCTCCTCAGTCTTTGCTGCACTGATAAGGATGTGGTTTTGATTGCACCAGTCCACAAAGTCCCGATTCAGTTCTCTGTACACTCTGTCAAGCCCATTAGGGATGAGAGACCAGCGATGGCTGAGTCACTGAGTCATCAGTCTAAAGTGTTGAGGGTGAAGTCTGAAGTGTAGAGGGTGTAAAGGAAGGGTGCCAGTACTCTTCCTTGCGGTACGCCTGTGCTGCAAACCACCATGTCAGACTGACAGTCCTTAATCCTCATGAACTGTAGTCTGCTGGTGAGGTAGTCAAGGATCCAGGCTGAGAGGTGAAGGTCTAATCCAGCGTCCTCCAGCTTGTCTCTCAGCAGCGTAGGCTGGATGGTGTTAATAGCACTGGAGAAATTATATGATATGAGAAATGATCCTCACAGAGCTTCCAGTTTTCCAGGTGCGAGAAGGATCTGTGGAGAACGTAGATGAGGGCCTCATCCACGCCAGGCCGGTAAGCAAACTGCAGTGAGTTCATTAACGGGTTCACCAGGGGACTAAGATATGCAAGAACGAGTCTTTCAAATGTCTTCATCAGATGAGACGTCAGAGCCACCGGTCTGTAGCTGTTCATGTCCTTGGGGTGTGGCGTCTTAAGACACGGAAATTAAAAACATTTCTACTATGGCTGTGCGATATGACGATATATATCGTTTGAGGAAAGCAAAACTTCTATCGTTTAAAATTATGCTCTATAGTTAATTGTGTTTGTTCGCAAATTCAACACTTTATGAGGGGACCTTGCTTTGCATCACAGTGAAGTTAGCTTTACGTTGAATATTCTACAAACATCTGTCTATTCAATGTAAAACTAATATTGAACCTGAAACTAACTTCACCGCGGTCCATTCGTCCACACTTGCCGGTGTTGCAGGGAAGAAATTTGCATTAAGAATAAACAGACATTTTGGGTATCCCGGAGCAGGCGGATGAAGCCCCAGAGGAGACCGTTAAAAGCTTCGTCCAAAATCAACTGAAGCTCCCGGCCGAGACCGTGAAGAACATCAGCTTCCACCGGGTGCACCGCCTGGGAGGACGGCGACAGGAGAACCAGGCCCATCGTCGCGAAGTTTGAACACTTCAAGCAGAAGGAACTGGTTAAAGGCCGCGGCAGGGAGCTGAGAGGGACCAACTTCAGCGTTAATGACCAGTTTCCCCGGGAGATCCTGGACCGACGCCGAGTCCTGTTCCCGATAAGAAAGAAGCTTATTGGAGAAGGATCACGGGCTGTCATCGTGGTGGATAAACTTTACGTTGATGGCCAGCTGTACCGCGACCGAGACACCACTCCTTGGCTCTACTAAGAACCAAGTCCAGCAACAGGTGAACTGTATCACTATGCGATCATGTTTTCCCCTCTCAGTTAATTACTCCGTGACATATGGCAAGTTAATAGTTATAAAATACAGTGCACGTCTCAACAGCCTATACTGTGGTTATCTGACTAGACTGTCCGATAATGTTTTGTGTATTTTTCTCTGTTTTTGTTTCACTGTTTCTTTCTTTTGTTAATGTTGCTCTTCCTCCGCCGTTTACACGTCGATCAGCTGCGCAATTTTCATACTGTTTAATTCACAAACAGTCGGGCACACCGCTAGCATACACACGCAGGCGCATACAACATGAACACATAGACACACACATACAGGCGCATACAACACACACAATGATACAACACGCACACTGCACACACTAGCCTTCACCACATCCCTTAGTTGAATGATGACCTCACTTATAATCACCTCTTGGAATGTACGCGGAGTTGGTTCAAGGGAAAAGAGATTAAAAAATTTTAACCATCTAAATAATCTGCAAGCAGACATTGTCCTACTACAGGAGACTCATTTACCCAAGACAGCAGATAAACTAACCTCACCACAGTTTCCTCACTCGTACTCAGCCTGTTATAACTCAAAACAAAGGGGTGTCACCATTATGATAAATAGAAAAACACACTTCAATCATAATACCACTACTATTGATCCAGAGGGTCGATTCATTATTGTTAACATTTCGATTCAAAATACTCCTTTATGCATTGCTAACATCTATGGCCCAAATGTTGACGACCCCTCCTTTTTTCATGCTTTCTTCAACTCACTCTCTGCTCACTCAGACACAGCTCTTATATTAGGAGGGGACTTCAACATGGTATGTAATCCAGCAGTTGACAGACTCAGTACGGCAGGTGGACACCGTATTTGGAAATCAACAGACATCCTTAAACAATACATGAGCGATTTTGGTCTTTGCGATGTTTGGTGTTCTCACCACCCCACTCTTAGAGAATATACCTTCTTTTCACCAGTCCACCACTCATATTCTCGCCTTGACTATTTTTTGGTTAGCAGCTCAATTATGACAGACATTTCCAACACTCAGATTCACCCTATCACTATCAGTGATCATGCACCGGTTTCTATCACTCTAACTAAAAAAAGGGTCACACGGCCAACTAGAAGTTGGAGATTTAATGCATCATTGCTTAAAGACCTAGATTTTATAAGTTACTTCAAAAAGGAGTGGGCAATATATATGGAAACTAATGACCTGCCAGGAACCTCGCCATGTCTTCTTTGGGAGGTCATGAGAGGTAAAATAATCTCCTATTCATCATACAAAAAAAAAGAAAGAGAGATCTTGTGAATTAGAGCTAGAACAAAATTAAAAACATTAGAAACTACCCTTGCTACCTCCCCACAGGAACACATGCTGAATGATCTGAGAAAATCAAAACTTGAATTAAATGAAATTATTAATAAAAAGACCCAATTTCAGCTTGGAGAACTTTGAACATGGCAATAAATCCGGCAGATTCTTAGCCAGCCAATTGAAATTGAATAAAGAAAAAATAACTATTTCTTCCTTAAAGGACTCAGCTGGGAATCTGACTTATAACCCAGAAGAAATCAACAATGCACTCAGAGATTATTATAAAAACTTATATACATCACAAATTGACCCATCTAGCTCTAACATCGATGCATTTCTGAACAATATAGATTTGCCAAGATTAGAAGATGAACAGATCAGGGCTCTGGATTCACCTGTTTCAATGGCTGAACTCCAGGAAGCTCTCTTACATATGCCGAATAATAAAGCCCCTGGGACAGATGGTTTTCCCGCTGAACTCTATAAGGAATTCTGGGAAATACTTGCGCCCACATTCTATAGGATGGTTATGCAAATTAGGGGTACTTGCATGTTGCCTCCAACAATGAATTCTGCTAATATCAGCCTGCTCCTTAAACCAGACAAAGACCCCACACTTCCGTCCAGTTATCGCCCAATATCACTTATTAACGCAGATCTTAAAATCATCTACAAAACCCTAGCAAGAAGGCTAGAGAAGGTCACTCCTGGTATAATACACTCTGACCAAACAGGATTTATTAAGGGCAGGCACTCCACCAACAATACACGCTGGCTACTTAACGTAATAGACTATGCCACTATTCATAACCTGGAAACTACAGTTGTTTCTTTAGATGCAGAGAAAGCATTTGACAGAGTAAATTGGAAATTTCTATTCGCTACTTTATATAAATTTGGATTTGGAAACTCTTTCATAGATTGGATTAAAATCTTATACAGTTCCCCAAGAGCTTCTGTCAAAACAAATGATCATACTTCTCCATGCTTTAGTCTCCAGAGGGGTACCAGGCAGGGTTGCCCACTCTCTCCCTCGCTATTTGCTATTTTTATAGAACCGCTAGCAGCTGCGATCAGACAAAATAATAATATTAAAGGAATTCAAACAGAAAATATACACCACAAGATAACCCTTTATGCAGATGATGTATCACTTTTCCTCCTAAACTCACAACCTTCTCTTTCTGAGACAATCACGCTTATAGATAAATTCTCATCCATCTCGGACTACTCCATTAACTGGAGTAAATCCATAGTTTTACCTGTAAAGTGTGATTTCCAGAGTATATCTACCACACCGCTAAAGTCTGGGAATATTCAATATCTGGGTGTCAATATTTCCTCCAGGCTGTCAGAACTGACATGGCTAAACTACACGCCTTTACTTAAATCAATAGAGGATGACCTTGTACGGTGGACATCATTACCTATATCACTCATGGGAAGAGTCTCCACCATAAAAATTATGGTCCTACCTAAAATCAATTACCTGTTTTCAATGTTACCCACCAAACCCTCTGCTGTCTGGTTTAAATCACTGGACTCAAACATCTCAAAATTTTTGTGGAAAAATAAAACCCCACGAATCAGTCTAAAAACTATGCAAAAAGCAAAAGACTGTGGTGGTTTAGAACTGCCAAATTTTTATCATTACTTCCTGTCCAATAGACTACAATATATCTCAAAATGGATCAATCAGAGCCCCCTGGACCACTCATGGATGGACATTCTGTAAGGAAATTAAAATTTCCGATATGCCATTCATCAGTTCCAGCATCAAACGTCATACCTGCTTTAAAAGCATTAACATAAGCACTTCCTTGGCAGCTTGGTGGGAACTTCTCAAAATATCTGGGTCCTCACCTATCCCATGCAGATTTACCCCAATCTGGAATAATCCTGACATCCTGCAAAATAAGAAAACACTAAATTCCCCACTGTGGTATGACAAAGGGATAAGACATTTAGAGCATGTAATGCAAGGCAGTAACTTTATTCCATTCCAGGATCTAGTGGCACAATATGGAATTAGCCATAATAGATTTCTGGAACTTCAACAGTTTAAATCCATAATTCAGGCTAGATTTAAGGATAAAATAATGGACTTAGATTTACCTCCAATGATAACAAACTTTCTTAAACTCTCGCCTCCAAAACTGTTATCAAAAGTATACATGTTACTGTTATAAACAGATAGTTCAATCTCTCTCCCATTCTTAAAGTGGGAGACAGATCTATCCATTAGTCCAGACCAAAACTTTTGGATGCAGATATGTTTAAATACCTTTAGAATGACTATAAATCCCAATCTACAACTTATACAGTATAAAACTCTCCATAGAACACACTATACTGGACAAAGGATGTTCAGAATGGGTCTTATGCAGTCAAACATCTGCCAGAACTCTGTGTGTCCTGTGTGTGGGTCCGGGTTGGGGGGAGGGGGCGGGCGGCGGGCATGGCGGTGGAGGTTGGTGGGGGGGGGTGCTTGTGGTGGGTTTCGGTCCGGTGGTGAACGTGCAGTGTGGGTCACGGTGTAGCCGTGGGTGGGGTCTGTGGTCTCTCTGGCTGCGGGGGGGGATGGGGGCGGTTTGCGCCGGCTGGCATCTCTCCTGTGCAGCGCATTACTTGTTCTCTTGTGTGCCGCTAGTTAGATTGGTAGCGGGGTAGTGTTGGTTGGCTCATTCAATTCAATTCAATTTTATTTATATAGCGCCAATTTACAACAACAGTTATCTCACTGCGCTTTTCATAAAAGAGCAGGTCTAGACCGTGCTCTATGATGCTGTTTACAGAAGCCCAACAGTTCCCACCAAGAGCAAGCACTAGGCGACAGAGGCAAGGAAAAACTTCCTTTTAAGAGGCAGAAACCTTGAGCAGAACCATGGCTCAGGGTGGGCGGCCATCTGCCTCGACCGGTTGGGGGAGAGAGAGAGAGAGAGAGAGAGAGAGAGGAGGCAGCCTACACAATATACACACAGAGGTACAGACAGTAAAGGTGATGTTGCTATAGACTAAATGAAGAATGGTACAGATATTTATAGTAGTGTTAATGGTAACAGTCGTAATGTTAATGATTATAATAACAATAGGACTAGTAACAATAGTCGTTGCAGCAGAGGGTGTCGAGCAGGAACACGGGGGCAGCAGGTGACCCGCAGCCACAGATCCAGACTCCACAGCTCCAGAGCCAGAAAACCTGCAGGAAGTGATAGGAGGAGAGAGGAGAGGGACGAGAAAGCACAAGACTACCGGAAAGGGGAGAGGTTGTGTTAGTAACATGCAATAATGGGATGAGGTTGCATACAGAGGGAGAGAAAGTAGAGGAGAGAGGAGCTCAGTGCATCATAGGAAATCCCCCAGCAGTCTAGGCCTATAGCAGCATAACTAAGGGATGGTTCAGGACTACCTGAGCCAGCCCTAACTATAAGCTTTATCAAAGAGGAAAGTCTTAAGCCTACTCTTAAATGTGGAGATGGTGTCTGCCTCCTGAACCCAAACTGGAACCTGGTTCCACAGGAGAGGAGCTTGATAGCTGAATGCTCTGGCTCCATGTCTACTTTTGGAGACTCTAGGAACCACAAGTAACCCTGCATTCTGGGAGCGCAGTGCTCTGGTGGGGTAGTAAGGTACTATGAGCTCTTTAAGATAAGATGGTGCCTGACCATTAAGAGCTTTGTAGGTAAGAAGAATGATTTTAAATTCTATTCTGGATTTTACTGGAAGCCAATGCAAAGAAGCTGAAACAGGAGAAATGTGATCTCTTTTCCTGGTTCCTGTCAGAACACGTGCTGCAGCATTCTGGATCAGCTGAAGAGTCAGCCTGATAATAAGGAATTGCAGTAATCCAGCCTAGAAGTAACAAATGCATGGACTAGTTTTTCTGCATCATTTTTAGACAGGATGTTCCTGATTTTCGTAATATTACGTAGGTGGAAAAAGGCAGTCCTTGAAATTTGCTTAATGTGAGACTTAAACGACATGTCCTGATCAAAGATAACTCCAAGATTCCTCACAGTGGTGCTGGAGGCCTGGGCGATGCCATCCAG
Organism: Micropterus salmoides; assembly: GCF_014851395.1. Lineage (NCBI taxonomy): Eukaryota > Metazoa > Chordata > Actinopteri > Centrarchiformes > Centrarchidae > Micropterus > Micropterus salmoides. The sequence continues at coordinate 22,952,548 of NW_024040152.1, read as the reverse complement.
GGAAACTATATCTTTAGATAATGCGTCACGGAGGTGCTTAGGCCCCAGAGCAATAACTTCAGTTTTATCTGAGTTTAACATTAGAAAATTACAGGTCATCCAGGTTTTAACATCCTGAAGGCACATTTGAAGTTTAGCTAACTGATGAGTTTCATCTGGCTTGATCGATAGATATAACTGAGTATCATCTGCACAACAATGAAAGCTTATGGAATGTTTCCTGATAATATTGCCTAAGGGAAGCATATATAAAGTGAAGAGGATTGGTCCGAGGACAGATCCTTGGGGAACTCCATGACTAACTTTGGCATGCATGGAGGACTCATCGTTAACATGTACAAACTGAAATCGATCTGAGAAATAGGACTTAAACCAGCTTAGAGCGGTTCCTTTAATGCCAATGAAATATTCCAGTCTCTGCAATAGGATCTGATGGTCAATGGTATCAAATGCAGCACTAAGATCTAATAAAACCAGTACAGAGACAAGTCCTTTGTCTGATGCAATAAGGAGGTCGTTAGTAATTTTCACCAGTGCTGTCTCTGTGCTATGATGAGCTCTAAATCCTGACTGAAAATCCTCAAATAAACTATTGCTCTGTAGAAAGTCACAAAGCTGTTTAGCAACTGCTTTCTCCAGAACCTTAGAGAGAAATGGAAGGTTAGATATAAGTCTATAGTTGGCTAAAACATCCGGATCAAGTTTGGGGTTTTTCAGAAGAGGTTTAATTACAGCTACTTTAAAGTACTGTGGTACATAGCCTGTTGATAGAGATAGATTAATCATATCTAGTATAGAGGTGCTGACTAAGGGTAAAACATCTTTAAGCAACCTAGTCGGGATGGGGTCTAAGAGGCAGGTTGATGGTTTAGATGAAGAAATTATTGAAGTTAGTTGGTAAAGATTGAGTGAAGCAAAACAGTCTAAACATATATCTGGTTCTACAGCTGTTTCTAAGGTTCCTGAGTTAAGAGATAAGTCGGTGCCAGTTGAGGGCAGGTCTTGGTGAATTTTGTCTCTAATAGCTAGAATTTTATCATTAAAGAAGCTCATGAAGTCGTAACTACTGAGAGCTATGGGAATACTTGGCTCAATAGAGCTGTGACTCTCTGTCAGCCTGGCTACAGTGCTGAAAAGAAACTTGGGGTTGTTCCTATTTTCCTCTATTAATGACGAGTAGTACGCTGCTCTAGCATTACGGAGGGCCTTCCTATAAGTTTTAAGACTATCTTGCCAAATTAAATGAGAATTTTCCACTTTGGTGGAACGCCAATTCCTCTCAAGTTTCCGCGATATTTGCTTTAATTTGCGAGTTTCAGTATTATACCATGGAGCTAACCGTCTTTGTTTTAGTATTTTCTTTTTTAAAGGGGCTACAGTGTCCAGTGTCATTCGCAGCGAGCCTGCAGCACTATCAACAAGATGATCGATTTGGGAGGGACTGAAATTAGCATAGGAGTCCTCCGTTACTTTGTGACTAGATAATGTATTTAGAGCTGATGGAATCGCATCCTTAAATTTAGCTACAGCACTATCAGACAGACATCTTGTATAGGAATTTTTGCCCAATGGCGTGTAGTTCAGCAATACAAACTCAAAAGTTATCAAACAGTGGTCGGATAAAGAGGGATTCTGTGGGAACACCACTAAATGTTCAATTTCAATACCATACACCAAAACAAGGTCGAGGGTGTTGTTAAAACAGTGAGTCGGTTCATGAACACTCTGAGAGAAGCCAATGGAATCTACCAGAGAGATAAACGCAGTACTAAAGCTGTCATTCTCAACGTCCACATCCACTTTGTCCGTTTTAAGGACTAAAGTTGACAAAAATTCAGATAAGAATTCAGAATACGGGCCAGGTGCTCGGTACACTATAACGAAGAGAATTGGTTGCAGTGATTTCCAACTTGGGTGCGAAAGACTAAGGACAAGACTTTCAAATGAGTTATAGTTAGGTTTAGAACTGATTAATAGGCTAGAGTCGAAGATTGCTGCTCATCTGTAGGTCGTTATTGGCTTGCGTGCTTGTCGTGGGTTGGGGGCATCAGGTGCGGGCCTGGACTGGGCTGGTGTGCGGCTCTGTCCTGTGTGCATGCTGTGCATCCTGATAATTGCATTTCGGTTCTCTGAGGGGTCTGGCGACTGGTTGTTGGAGGGGTGGGGGACCGGGAAGAAGGGATTGACGGGTTGGGTTGGGGGTGTGGGCTGGTCCATTTTGAGCTGGTTGGGGGGTGTCTCCTCTGGATTTTAGTGCCCGGACTGGATGCTTGGTGGTTGTGCCGGGATCCTGTGTGTGGAGGGATTGTGCTTTGGGGTGTGTCGATGGTTGCTTCGCAGTCGCGTCGCGGCCCTCTGGATTGTGGTCATGTTGAGTCCTAGGGGCTAGGTGCATCTGCTGACTCCCTAGGGCTGAGGGGCTGTTGTTGCTGTCGCGGGGTAATTGCTGTCTCTTTTCTTTGGGGACAGTGGGGGTTTGTGTGTGGGATGCTTCGCTGCTAGGGAGGGAAGGGCGCGGGGGGGGGTCTTCTGGCCTGAGTGGCATTGCCTCCTGGGTGTGGGCCGACCTTCGGGTCTGGGCTGTTGGGCCGTTCTGTCCTTGGGCGGGGTCCTTGCTGCACCGGACCTGCTCCCTTGTAGGGGGGGGTTGTGCCAGCTCCGATGGCCTGGTGATGCTCGGAGTGCTCCTGATTGTGGGGGAGCGGTGAGGTGGGGGGTGGCAGTGGGGCTGCCGGAGGGGCCCCGGTGAGGATGGGGGATTGTTGGACTTTGGGTTGGGGCTGCACTGACCTGCCTCGGGAGTGTGTGGGGGTCTGGGGCTCGGGGCTTTGGAGCCTCTGGGGCGGGTCTGCGCGCTGGGGGGGCTGGGCCCCCCTGGGCCCCCCCTGGGGATAGGCGGGGTTGTCACTGACTCTGGGGTGCTGCCGGTGCTAGAGGGGCTCTTGCTATAAGCCCTGGGCTGGAGGGACCTGGCGTCCTCCTGCTTAGGGGGGTGGGGGACGGGACTGAATGAATGATGGGGCCAGTCAGGAATCTGGTCTTCTAGCCTCCCTATGACCTCCTTCACCTTTCCCCCTTTGGTCATGTCTCACAACATACACCCTTAGGACCGTGGGGGGTGGGCAGCCTGCAGGGCGTTTGGCGGGTGGGGCTGCTTTATCGCGGGTTCCTCCCTCACTGCCTGCCCCTCAATTTTAATTACACATTAGACACAGAGGGCTTGGGGGGTGGGAGGGGCACGATAGGAGGCTCCACTACCTGACAGTTGTGGGGTGCCTGTGTCACAACTACCCTCCAATTTTAGTTGCACCTTAGTTACCACACACCTTATCTTTACTCCACCATACAACACTTCACAATCCATGACATGCATCCAACACAAAAAAATACATTTACAGAGGCAGGCAGAGGGGTTGAAGGAGTGGGGGAGATTCTCATTGGCCTCGTGTCCTACCCCTGGGGTTGGTGACGGCCTTGCCTGATCTGGGGTGGGCTGGGGGGGGTCGGGGCTCCTCTGGCGTGGGGGCCCGCCCTTGGCCTAGGGTTCTGGGGACTCGGGCTTGTGGCCTTTGCTCATTTCTGGGCGGGTGGTGCGTCCCTGGGCCTGGGGGCCCGTTGTCTCCTCTCCTCGCCTGGGCCCTCTTCGGCAGAGGTGAGGCTCCCGCTGCTTCCTCTTGCCAGCTCTCTCACGGTGGGGGCATTCGGGGTCTCTGGGGCGCATGGCCGGTGTCGGGGTAGGTTTTAGTGCTCCTCCTTGGGGGTGCTTGACTGGGGGGGGCTGGGCCCCTGTCCGGGGATGAGATCGGCCTCGGGGGCTGCTGTCACCGCCTGCACTGTAGGGAGGGATGCCTCTGGCTGGGCTGGGGGACCGTTGGCCTGGTTCTCCCGCGTTATCGCTCCCTGGCGGCAGGGAGCTTCCCGGCACGACTTTCTGCTGTTCTTCCTTGGGGCGGGGTACAGCTTCCCCCGGGACATGCGGTCTGGGGTCCTTTGTGCTTTGGGGGGTCGCAGGGTGTCCTGGCTTCTGGGGGTGGGGGTCTCTGCGCAGGTTGATCCGATTGCGGTTTGGTGGGCTGCGGTGGGATTGTGGGGCGATTGTCGATGCATCTTGATGGATTATGCTTTTTCCCTGGGCAGGGTCTCTGGATGGCTGCTGGGCATTTAGTTTGTGCATTGGAGTCCGGGGGAGGCATTTCCTCGTTGCTTGGAGGGACCTGTTTGCGTCCCTGTTTTGCTTCGTTGGCCTCGGATCCGTGCTTCCCCATTTCTCTGTCGGCCAGTTGTTGGACCCCTCTGGATACTGAGGTATATAGTTAGTTTTCGGGATGTGCAGTGTGGGTGCGGGGCAGGGCTGTGCTCCGCTTTGTTCTGGGTTTGTGCCTGGAGTTCTCGGCCCTTGACGGGTGGATGGGTTGTTGGTGGCATGCAGCTGAGCTAGTTGATTTTGCCTTGTTGCTGGTTTGGCTGGTGTTGCACGGTGGCCGGGGGGCGTGCTGGGCATGGGGGATGTCGGCTGGGACAGCGGACTTTTAATGGCGGGTGCACGGTGACCTGTGCGGCGCGTTTGCTGCCGGGCTACTACTCATGTCCTAATGATGGGGCAGTGATATTATAAGCCTGTTAACTATTCACAAAGTTTGTTATTTTTTGTCAGCTGTCCTGCCTGCATTTGGCAGCTGCATTGCATAGCCAGGTAAAACTTCTGAATTCCAGAGTGAAAACAAATATCATGCTTATTGTAGAAAGACTCACAAAATACTTAAAATGAAATAATAAAAATCTATATTGATGTCAAAATGTGTATCTACAATAACTAAGCCATTATTTTTACTGCTCATGACTTTAAGCAGGACAGGGAACCATGCCTTCCAATAGACATGTTAAAAGGCTTTCAAATGATATGAACTCTGATAAGAACTTTTGATGCTGCAGTGAAAAGCAGTACCAACACTACTGTTAATATGTTACTGTTAATATAAAACAGAAAAACAAAAATGTGTTTAGATTACACATAAACTATAGATCATAGCATACTATACAACAAAAATAGATTTTCAATGGGTATGAAAAGATGTTTCAGCCATTACATTCTAGGCAGTTTACAGTGTCTGGCTAGGACACTTGCTTACACACCTCACCATTCCCTGACTGCCTGTCTATCTCACTGTAATTATGCTTATCCTCTTTTGGGGTGACCCCCACCCCCCAGCCCCATTTGCACTCTGAAATCTTTATGGATATTGAGCTGGTTGTCATGGAAACAAGGATATGCCAGGCACACGGTTCCCCTTTTTCATACAATTAATATGCAGCCTGATTTATCCTTCTTTCTTGGGAGGGGTAGATGGGAGGAGAGGTTCTGGTAATTGGAGTAAGAAAAAAGGGAGGGATAGGGGAAATGAAATTAGCAGTTTTTTAAATGCATCTGTATTTTGAGGTGTGAGGATATGAGGAGGACATTTAGAGGATGGGTGGACTGATGGGTAGGGGGAAAAGAGGATCAGGAAGTGTCATTATTTTAGATCAATCTTTTAGATCAATTTTAAGTAACCTGAAAAACATTTTCCCCTCTTTCATTTCCAAATTGTGACAGTTGTGACAATGTAAGGATGGGTGCGTCGATGGATGGGTATAAGGTTGGTATAAGGACAGACAGAACGAAGCTCCCATTCCACCACATCCCAAAGATGCTCTATTGGGTTGAGATCTGGTGACTGTGGGGGCCATTTTAGTACAGGGAACTCATTGTCATGTTCAAGAAACCAATTTGAAATGATTCGAGCTTTGTGACATGGTGCATTATCCTGCTAGAAGTAGCCATTAGAGGATGGGTACATGGTGGCCATAAAGGGATGGACATGGTCAGAAACAATGCTCAGGTAGGCCGTGGCATTTAAACCAGGCCCAATTGGCACTAAGGGGCCTAAAGTGTGCCAAGAAAACATTCCCCACACCATTACACCACCACCACCAGCCTGCACAGTGGTAACAAGGCATGATGGATCCATGTTCTCATTCTGTTTACGCCAAATTCTGACTCTACCATCTGAATGTCTCAACAGAAATCGAGACTCATCAGATGAGGCAACATTTTTCCAGTCTTCAACTGTCCAATTTTGGTGAGCTCTTGCAAATTGTAGCCTCTTTTTCCTATTTGTAGTGGAGATGAGTGGTACCCGGTGGGGTCTTCTGCTGTTGTAGCCCATCCGCCTCAAGGTTGTGCGTGTTGTGGCTTCACAAATGCTTTGCTGCATACCTCAGTTGTAACGAGTGGTTATTTCAGTCAAAGTTGCTCTTCTATCAGCTTGAATCAGTCAGCCCATTCTCCTCTGACCTCTAGCATCAACAAGGCATTTTCGCCCACAGGACTGCCGCATACTGGATGTTTTTCCCTTTTCACACCATTCTTTGTAAACCCTAGAAATGGTTGTGCGTGAAAATCCCAGTAACTGAGCAGATTGTGAAATACTCAGACCGGCCCGTCTGGCACCAACAACCATGCCACGCTCAAAATGGCTTAATTAACTTTCTTTCCTATTCTGACATTCAGTTTGGAGTTCAGGAGATTGTCTTGACCAGGACCACACCCCTAAATGCATTGAAGCAACTGCCATGTGATTGGTTGATTAGATAATTGCATTAATGAGAAATTTAACAGGTGTTCCTAATAATCCTTTAGGTGAGTGTAATACATCTTTGGTGTTACATTGGAAATTAAACCTTGAAGTATTTTTTGTATTTACAGTATGTATCTATGTGGAAGTATAAATATGTGTGTGTCTTTTCTCATCATTTCTTTCATTTTCTGTTCATTTATTTCTCTCATCTCTCTCCTCTTATGTATCTATCAACTACAACAGCACATATTATCCTCCTTCATTAGACCCAACATGAGAGTCCTTCAGCTGCAGCACAGGGCTTGATCTAACAAGGGAGCCTCGACACAGAGAGGGCAGAGAGAGAGAGAAAGAAAGAGAACTGTAGAAGGAGAAGAAAAAGGAAACAAGGACGAGTGAGAATGACTGGAAAGGAGCGAGAGAGAGAGAGAGAAGCGTGAGCGAGAGCCAGGTGACAGCCACACAGAAGCAGTCAGGTGGAAAGAGCCAAATGCTGGAGCCAATTAATTCCCTCCACATGTTTTGAGACAAAAGCCTGTGCACTTGACCCTCCTGTGAGCAGAGGGAAGAGAGGGATGGGTGTAGGCATTAGGGGGGAGGGGAGATGGAGGGGGTGATAAACTGTAGAAGGAGTAAGATGATCAAGGGGCTAGAAGAAGAATGATAGAAAGGGGGGACAAATAAATGAAGGAGGTGAAGGAGAGGTGGAGAAGATACACTATATTGCCAAAAGTTTTGGGTTGCATGCCTTTATAGGCACATGAAGGTTAATGACATCCCATTCTTAATCTGTAGGGTTTAATATGAAGGCCTGGCTGACAGTCTCTACTCTAATTCATCCCAAACCTGTTCTATAGGATTGAGGTCAGGACTCTGTTCAGGACAGTCAAGTTTTCCATACCAAACTTGCTCATCCATTTCTTTATGGACCTTGCTTTGTGCACTGGTGTGCAGTCAGTCAGTTGGAACAGGAAGGGGCCATCCCCAAGTTGGGTACATGAAATTATCCAAAATGTCTTGGTACGCTGAAGCATTAACAGTTCCTTTCACTGGAACTAAGGGGCCAAGCCCAACCCCCTGAAAAACACAAACTCTTCTTGAGCTAATGCGAAGGCCACACAACGTTTAGAGGTCTGTAGCTATTGACCAAGCAGGAAGTTTCCGGTCTGCGAACTGAAGCGAACGCAGAAGTCCCTTAAAATAACTAAATATTGGCATGTAGATGTGTTCGGGGCAGGACTATTATCAAGCACGTCCTCTTTCATGGCGAATCATTGATTTTGGACGCCACGGGGACGCCGTTCCACGAAAACTCACAGTTTGTACAACTTTTAATCATCAACGTGTTTAGAGTAGACAGCAACAACCTGAAGTTGGTCAGACTAATTCTGTTGGAGGAGTTTGTCAAAGTACGGAGCCTGTAAGTCATCCATAAATGACCATGAAATTCAAAATGGCTGAATGGCGAAGTGTGGGACTTCATCGCCATGCCACCGCCACGCCATTAACCAAAACCTCACAAGTTTTACATCACGGCCTGATCAATGTGTTAAGGGTTTTTTGGGACAGTTTTGAAGTTGATATGTCCAACCTGCTGGAAGTAGTACATAACAGCATAAAATGTGCCATTTCCTGTTGCCAGCAGGTGGCGCTATGACTTTGAGTGAATATTGGCATGTGGATGTGTTCAGAGCGGGACTATTGTAACACTTATCAAATTTGGTGCAGATGTGATTTTGTGTACTGAAGTTATAACAACTTCCTATTTAATGGCAAATCACCAATTTTCAATGACACGCCGTTACGGCCAAACTGGTCCACTTGTAATAACCGTTTGAATAACTTTTAATAGTCAATGGGTTTAGAGTGCACAGCGGAAATTTTAAGTTTATTGGACTAAATCCCTAGGAGGAGTTTGTTAAAATACAAAGTGTGTAAATCGCAAAAAAATGACCATTTAATCAAAAATGGACGACTTCCTGTTGGGTTTAGGGCATCGCTCCAAGAGGCTTTTTTGTACGTCTGGACATGATACACGTACCACAGAAATTTCACGTAGGTGAAAACTTTGTCGAGCCATTTTGCCACGCCCATGCGCGAAACCCACAAAGATCTAAAGTTTTCACCGCGTCTGAATTTTGTGCAAAGTTTGGTGAGTTTGAGTAAGTTTACGTTTGCAGAAAAAAGAAAAATAATCCCTTCAATTTCAATAGGGACCTCGCACGGTTCGTGCTCGAAAAAACAAACTGAAATCTTCGAGGGAGAAAAATGAAAAATAAAAACCTTACAATAACCTGGTTGAATAAGTGTGCACACCCTCTTATAACTGGGGATGTGGCTGTGTTCAGAATTAACCAATCACATTCAAACTCATGTTAACTAGAAGTCATTACACACCTGCCATCATTTAAAGTGACTCTGATTAATCACAAATAAAGTTCAGCTGTTCTAGTAGGATTTTCTTGATATTTTCTTTGTTGCATCTCTGAGCAAAAGCCATCGTCCGCAGAGAGCTTTCAAAGCATCAGAGAGATCTCATTGTTGAAAGACATAAGTCAGGAGAGGGGTACAAAAGAATTTCCAAAGCATTAGATATACCATGGAACACAGTGACGACAGTCATCATCAAGTGGAGAAAATATGGCACAACTGTGACTTTACCAAGAACTGGATGTCCCTCCAAAATTGATGAAAAGACGAAAAGAAAACTGTTCAGGGAGGCTTCCAAGAGGCATACAGCAACATTAATGGAACTGCAGGAATTTCTGGCAAGTACTGGCTGTGTGGTACATGTGACAACTATCTCCGGTATTCTTCATATGAATGGGCTATGGGGCAGGGTGGCAAGACGGAAGCCTTTTCTTACAAAAAACCAATCCAAGCACGGCTGCAGTTTGTAAAAACATCAAGTCCCCCAAAAGCATGTGGGAAAATGTGTTATGGTCCGATGAAACCAAGGTAGAAGTTTTTGGCCATAATTCCAAAAGGTATGTTTGGCGCAGAAACAACAATGCACATCACCCAAGGAACACCATACCCACAGTGAAGCATGGTGGTGGCAGCATCATGCTTTGGGGCTGTTTTTCTTCAGCTGGAACCGGGATCTTAGTCAGGGTGGAGGGAATTATGAACCGTTCCAAATACCAAGCAGTTTTGGCACAAAACCTTCAGGCGTTGGTTAGAAATCTGAAGATGAAGAGGAAGTTCACCTTTCAGCATGACGACCCAAAGCACACATCCAAATCCACAAAAGCATGGCTTCACCAGAAGAAGATTAATGTTTTGGAATGGCCCAGCCAGAGCCCAGACCTGAATCCAATTGAACATCTGTGGGGTGATCTGAAGAGGGCTGTGCACAGGCAATGCTTTTGCAAAGAAGAGTGGGCAAATATTGCCACGTCAAGGTGTGCCATGCTAATAGACTCCTACCCAAAAAGACTGACTGCTGTAATAAAATCAAAAGGTGCTTCAGCAAAGTATTAGTCTAAGGGTGTGCACACTTATGCAACCAGGTTATGAGGGTTTTTATTTTTCATTTTTCCCCCTCAAAGATTTCAGTTTGTTTTTCAATTGAATTGTTCACATTAAACATGGAAAAAGTTCTGACATGATTTATCTTTGTCTCATTATTTTACATCATAAGAACCTGGCAATTTAACAGGGGTGTGAAGACTTTTTCTATCCACTGTATGTTGCCTACCACCTTGTGGCCTTGTGGCCACCTTGTTTCTCTTGTTCCCAATCACTTCCACTTTGTTATAATACCACTAACAGCTGACCATGGGATATTTAGCTGTGAGGAAATTTCACAAATGGACTTATTGTACAAGTGGCAACCTATAACAGTACCATGCTTGAATTCACTGAGCCCCTGAGAGTGACCTATTCTTTAAAAAATGTTGGTAGAAGCAGTCTGCATGCCTAGGAGCTTGATTTTATACACCTGTGGCCATGGAAATGATTGGAACACCTGAATTCATTGATTCGGAGGGGTGTCCTAAAACTTTTGGCAATATAGTGTATGAGCATGGAGGAAGATAAAAACAACCACTCACACCTAAGGACAATTTAGAGTCGCCAGTTATTCTAGCCTACATGTCTTTGGACGGTGGGAGGAGCCAGAGCACCCGGAGAGAAGCCACGCAGACAAGGGAAGAACATGCAGACTCCACACAGAAAGGCCTGGGAAGACCCAGGTTTGAACCCACAAAGTTCTTGCTGTGAGGCGACACTGCTAACCACTGCAGACAGGACAGTGAATAGTGATAGGAAGTGGGAAAGGGGGCGACACGCAGCAAAGGGTGGCAGGCTGGACTCAAACCTGGGCCGTAGCAGTAAGGACTCAGCCTTGTACATGGGGTGGGCACTTCACCAAGTGAGCTAACCACGCTCCACCTGAAGTTAAAATAAAGATTAAGGAATTATAGGAAAGCTGGAAGAGCAACCTCGTAGTGCAAATACTTTAATTAGCTGAGCCACCAGAGGAAGCAGAGAGCATTGGTATTCAGATCTGTGGAAGTGAGAAATTAAAGACAAACAACTTGAACATTACTTATCCCCCAAAAATAAGGGAAAATGATCTTCGTGGACCTGATGGCAAAGGACAAATTCTGTTGGTTTTTTTCTATCTCTATCCTTTCCCTTCTCTTTTTTGCACCAAGAGGAGAGGAAAGAGACATGCTATCAAAATGATAGGAAGAGAAAATCCTATCATTTGATTGTCTGAGAGACTGCCATCCCCCACCTCGACATGCTCAACACCCCATGTTAGGAACATCTCTCTGGAAAAATAGACTGAAACAAGTAGTCTGGCGGGGGGAGGCATACTGGTGCCAGAGATGTCATTAGAGGAGACCTAAGAGCAAGCGATTGAGCAGAGAGTGCTTCCCTGGAGAGCCAGTGTAGTCTGTTCTTTCACTGAGATTCCCTCTTAAGACCCCTCTTTATCCTTCTTTCTTACTTGCCTCTGTCAAATATGTGATGTCTTCACAGATTTAACAAATGCATTTTTGCAGCATTAAAGCACACCGTAAGACTGTATCTTTTTGAAAACTGAGGGTCTTGCTGGAGAGATAATTATGTGTGGTGGTTCTGACTGACAGCACTTCATGAATATTAAATATACTTAGTATACTGTATACAGTATGCGATGATAGGGATTTATTCCTTTTTTTTAATTTAACCATTATATAGGTCATCTGGTAGGACATTTAAAATGATATTGGCTGTCCATTTGTTCTGAAGATATTTGGTACAAAACAAGAATTCTTTTGTTGTTAAATAATACAGTGTGATGGACTAAATGTGTTCCAAAATCCAAATAATTCCTGAGGGTTCTGCAAAAAAGAAGCTGCATGCTGTATGTAGCTTCTCCATTTACTATAAATGTGCATTATGTTTGAATACCAGATGCTGAGCACTGTTTAATTAGGCAAGCAACACTAGTTTCTTCATCAAAGCAAAATTCAATAACATAATACCCAATCCAGCCATAACCATTGTTTGTTGGCCAGAGGTAGTACTCTCACTGGGGTTGTTAATGAGGACTTGATCCATGCTTATAGATAATATAAAATAGATGGTATCTGCCCGCAAGCCTAACCAAAGGATCACTGTAGCACCCATGAGCCCTTACATTTAATGCCAGTGCAATGCCAGCAAGACTGCTAACACAGCATCAAGCTCATTTGTTTTTTGTACTTGCACTTGTTTGGCTTCAAATTAACCGGCTTTCCACAAGATAGGTCACATTTCCTCAGGAATATCACTGTGCTGTGCACCAACTTTAGTGTAGCGGCCACAGTTGGAATTAGTATTGCAAATTTTATCACCATATTAACTGCACCGTTACCATATGAACCATCAAACTGCCTTCATCATGTTTATTTAAGATTTTTTGTGCAGCCTTATAAAACTGTTGTATAATTTGCCAGTTCCACCATATCAAATCTCTGCATTCTATCTTAAAAGGGGCATTATGTAGTTTTCAGTGGCCACTAGCGGTGCGGTTTTAAGATTGCAACCAGGTGTGTCCTCGTACGCGTGCTCGCTTGAACTCAGCGAGCATAATCCGAAACACAACCACTTTCATACAGTAATACCATGATAAATGCATAAACACCAGCATGTAGGCTGTGGCTTTTCACTCAGACATGTTCAGGCTCTGTTACTTCAACGTTTCTGTCTCAGAGGCAGATCAACACCGGATCCGTACCTTTCATTCAGTGCAGCAAGCCACATATCGGCACAATCCTCCCGAAAAAAGGCAGAGTGACAACGGCTATAGACAGACAGGGAGAACAGACAGTGCTCGAAACTCACGTAAACTCCCACTGCAACGTTACAGTAATAGTTTTATCAGCTTGAGGTTGAACTAATCCATGCTCGTTACATGATCTCGGTAAGGTAACGTTACATTTACTGCATTTAGCCGACGTGCTACATCGTTACCTCGCCTGCTGCTTTCAGTAACTATCTTTATTATCTTTCACTGGAGGCTCAGCAGTGTCAGCACAGCTACATGTATTGGATGATAATGAAACGGGTAGTGAGCTGGAATGGATATTATAACGAGATTGTGTCTGATTGTGTCTGTGTTGACTTTATACTGGTTAGCCCGCAGTAAATAAATTTACTGTTGTGTAACAGTTGTTGGCACTTCCTCTGGGTTGTATATTATGTGGGTCATGTTAGTTACAGCGACTGAGAGGTGGGGAAGCTGTGTACCCGAGTATTGGTAAAAAGCAATAAATCTAAACTGAACATTACGAAGCAAACAGCGGCAGGTCCTAGCTTGCTTTTTACCGTTACATCCTTTCTTGCAGGCTAAATCAACAGTGGTACACAGGATAGTAACATGGGTGGTGTTACTGGTGAAGTAATGTGGAAAGTGATATAATTTTGAGCCGGATAACATTAGCAACTGCTCGGTGTTAGCCGGCGAGCTAACGTGACTTTCTCTGTGTTTCTCCAGCTTTACTAATGCTCACTTTGTTCTTACTTGACATCATCTGAACCTGTTTGGTCTGATGGGCTTCAGCACATAAACCTTTATTGTTGTTTTGTATCCTTACGTGGAGCCTGTGTTTTGCTGTGAGCCAGTTGTTTTATGGTGTTAGGGGACCGCATATTGTTGTCGCTGTAGTACGAGAGAGGCTCGGGAGCACAGGGCTGAATCTGACCCGGAGTCCTCACATTAAAAGCAGAATAGTGGCTGATGCAAGCAACTGAGAAAACAGGCGTGTGCTTCATTTCTAAGTGAGTTTTGAGCCCATTGACAATAAGGCAATGACAATTTGATTTATTAAAATCAAAAACTTAGATATAGCCACTTTAGTTTAAATACATGTCCAAATATATACGTCAACATGAATTTACAATGGCGTATGATAATCCTATGTAATAACATTTACAAATGATAGCTAAGGTTTTGACCAGGGACCAAATGGTATGTACATTAAACATATCACACATCATTTTATTACTATCCCCTCTTCTAACAAGAGGTTAAGTACATTAGTGAGCAGTCACTCTGGAGGGTGGCCCTTATGGCAGTCTGTCAGGCAGTGTGTGGCCAGAATAATGTTTGGTTGATATGACCTCTATCTAACAAGGTACTACCTCAAGGTGCCACCAAATTTAGGTTACTATTAGTATATGGCTGGGCAAACACTCACAGGAATCACATGTGACTAACTGTATGCAAAGAGCATAATATAAAATGATATCGGTTTTCAGGCCAAAACATAGACATAGTTGACATAAACAAGATATAGTGGTCCTGGAGAGGATCAAGCGGGAAACAAAGGAAGGTAGTGAAGAACATAGAGAGAGAAGGAAGAAGTTTTCAAAAAGGAAGGGGAGAGAACAGGGGGGATACTGCTAGAAGAGTGGGACAGGGTGGGAAAAGGAGGCAGCGAGGATATGGAATAAGGCTGAAAAAAGCAGAGCCATTGATATGCCCACGCAGTTGCCAAGAAAGTTTTGGGGATGTTTTAAAGCCCTTTACTACATAAGCAGTGTTCCAAGGACGATAGAAAACGTATAGGTACTTATTCTCATCACATAAGTTAATTTTATTACTTACTATTATTTTTTACAAGTATCTCTAATAGTTCCAAAAATCTGAGCATGAACCAAAACCATTGTAATAATGATGTTGTAAAGGTTGTATTTCATGGGGCAGACAAAATATCACTAGTGGATAATTCTGCAAAACATAACATTTTTTGAGTTTAATGTGGTCAAAAGGGTAAGATGGCCTGTGTAGGAACGAATATTGAGCCCAAATCTGTCACAAATCACTTTCAAATATAATACAGTTATTATATACACATAGTCAAAGTTAAGATAATGATTGAGTATTAATTTGCATATTAAGTTACCTTTACACTGGGTTGTTATTCATCATATTTTGCATGTAAATAGTTATCAGTAAATTGTCTTTTATTAGATAACATATATTATGAGGATGGTAACCTAAAATGCGAGGAAGGGTAAATAAAGCTGGGTTGTAAGAAGTGTAGTTAAGTTCTGCATTCTAGTCTATTCTGCACCTTAGAATAGCTTAAAACTGCAGTGTTTTACCAGTTTAATGTAAGCTTTATGTTAGGACGTGGGGACAGAGTGGACCCAAACGCAACACTCGGGATGAACAGGCTTTATTGAAGGTGGAAAAGGGGTTGAGGGAGTGGAGGTGAGGGAGAGGCGGACGCCGAGGAAACACAGGCACGGGGAACCGAGGAGACTGAGTCAAGGGAGCCGGGGGCACTGAGGACCGAGGAAGTAAGGAAGCACGGGGAGGAGCCGGGAGGACGCCATGGTAGAGGTCTGAGGGGAGAGGGCAAGGTGGCAAGCCCAGCTGGCAGAACGGAGGTGAGTGAACCTGGAGGAGAGACGGACAGACAGACAGGGTTAGACACTGGGGAAAACAGAGTACAGGGAAACAGAAATGACGCAGAATACTCAGAGCTTGAGTGGTGGAGTGGTGACCTCTCCAGAGGCCGGGGACGAGACCTCTCCGGACGCCGGGGAGTAGGGCGAGACCTCTCTGGAGGCTGGGGAGTAGAGTGGAAGGCCGGCAGCGAGACAGCATTAGGGGGAATCAGGGATGGGGTGGCTGGGCTGAGGGCCAGTGCCGAAGCGGGAGGAGGGGGAACCAGAGACGGGGTTAGAGGGCTGGGGACCGTGGACAGGGAACAAGGAGGTGGCGTGGTCTAGGCTTTGGGCTGGGCGACGGCCTTGGAGCAAGGAACAGGGGTCGGCCGGACCACTGATGGGGTTGAAGCCGGTCGATCCGCCAACAGGGCATGAGGAGCAGGGGTTGGCCGGACCGCCGGCGGAGTTAAAGCCAGTCGATCCACCAACAGAGCACGAGGAGCAGGAGTCGGCCGGACCACCGACGGAGTGGTAGTGGCAGGCCGGGGATCAGGGGGGACAAGCTGGAGGCTAGCAGCGCTAGCAGGCAGAGGACCAAAAGGGACAGACAGGAGGCCAGCGGCGCTAGCAAGCCGGGGAACAGGCTGGGGGCTAGTGTCGCTGGCAGGCCGGGGAATGCAGGGATGCAGGTGCGGATCGTTGGCTGGGCTCAGGAGTGGAGGGAGAGAGAGAGGGAGAACACACGCAGGGGAGGAGACACAGGGAGGCACGCAGAGTACAGGAAAACACCAGGGGAAAACAGAATCACAAGCAAAAGGAAAGACAAACAGGACACTCACCGTCAGCCGGGCTGCCACCACAAGACTTTAGATGAACGTTTTGGTGTTGATCGGGGGGTTTGGGTGTGCTCCCCCAAGGAAATCTTATGTTTTCCAATGGAAAATATGTAATTTCACAACATATTGGGCCATTATTTTCACCATATTGCTGAACAAATAGTTGGAAAAGCTCGAGCAGATAATAAATAAACAACACCCAAATATCAGTCTACTAGAGGAACTACAACCTTTAGATCTGGAGAAAGTAATTTGGTTGGTTCTGTTGCTCCAGAGGGATTTTACAGTGATGGCACAGCATGTTTTGGGCATCACCCCTAAGCCTTAACGGCAGGAAACCCTGTTATTATGACCTCAGAATCATTATAGATACGATTGCTCATGTTTGCCTTTTGTGTCTTCATTTTACAGCTTCTGACATTTATCTGTAGACCTTAATATAAAAAATAGACAATATGAGAAACCTCCCTTCTGAGGTGCATTTTATTTGCACATTAAAATCCAAACAGAAACGTCTCCTCATTAGCTTAAAAGGACTAGTTTGCATCACTAATTGGCTTTACTAACCTCAGCTCCTCCAGTCACCACTGTCCTTTCTTTTCCAAAACCACTTTTTCAGATTGAAAACTGAAAAATAATTTAATCAGTCTGTACAGGACAGAGTTGCAGGCTACGTCAGTTTAGTCTAAGTTTGTACCTGATGTTTTCAACATTGGACAAGTAGGTAGTAATAAAATACAGCTTCCAGTTACTTTCTATAAATTGAGCTAATGTTAAGTTACATAGCAGCTATTTAGCTGCTGTAGAAGCCTTCCTGCTCAGCTGCGCAGTCTGAAGGGGAGGGGAGATGTTAGCTAACTTAGCGCTTCACTTTTCCAGCAGGTGGGAAAACAACAGATTTTTCTTGGTCTTGAGAAGCTAACACAGTGTAACAGGCACTGTAGATTTTCTGCCAGAATATTTTCCTCCGCTCGTGTTCACCGTCACTTTCTGCTGCTCGGACAATCAAACACTCACTACGCACCTCCTGATTCAGAGTTACGCTGCTCTTATAACACATATCTGTCACATAGAACAAGGAGAAGAAGCGAGCCGAGCATTGAGTGCTGCCATGCTCCCACAGTGTGCGAGTGAAAACATTTGTAGCGCATAGTTTAATGATCGTGGGAAATTTTAGTAGTGGCGGTGAATGCATATAGAGGAAACACTGCTGTTGTTCTTTACAGGTTAGAAGCTGTTTAAAAGCACAGACATGTAATCAAAATCACAACGTACACGTATATGCCTTCTTGAGTTGTTTATTTTTAGTGTTGCACATATACTTTATGTAAAGATGGATGACATGACAGGTCCCCAACCAATCTCAAGTGCATCCTGGTGGCTGGCCGGATTATGGGTCAAAAACCAAGCTCCCTCTCCATGTTAGCAGATGGGAATGGGCGAAACTAAAAAAACAAATTACATATCAAATAAATGTTTCCCAAAGTGTTCATTTTTCTGATAAGTTTGGTTTTAATTAGTTATTTGATGCTAGAAAAATAGGGTGTGACATCATTATTTACAACTGTTATGATAGTTGCTCTGAGTGCAGTAGTTGTTGCAGAGGCACCTGTGGACTACTCAAACAGATGGCAATAATGATGACCAAACTTTATTGTTTGATAAACAAGCACCTCACAATGACAATACTACAATTGAGACAGGTGAAGGAGATGCCACCATCAGCACTCCAGAGAGGGAGAAGGTCCCCACTAGCATTCACAGAGACCAATCTGGCATGTTTGGCCAACGCATATTACCAGGCAGTGATCAACAAATTTATATTGTTAGGAGAGGTCCTGTTCAGTTAGAGGACATTAACTTTCCACAGAGCCAATCACGTCATCGTTTTACCAAGGATGAAGATGAAAAACAGAGACACCATTCGAATGTCATAGTTAATGTACTCACAAGTACTCACAAGTAAAGACAAAGTGTGGAGGTTTCAGAATGTGGGAGCAACTCACTCTCACAAACCACAATCACAAGAAGTCAAATGCATAGCTGTAGACATGAGCTGAAATGCATAGACAAACAATCAGTCACACTCACAAGGACAATTTAGGATCACCAATTAACCTGCTCCACATGTCTTTGGATGGTGGGAGGAAGCTGGAGCACCTGGAGAGAAACCACACAGACATGCAAACTCCACACAGAAAGGTAGGGGAAACAGGGGTTTGAACCCATGCCTTTCTTGCTGTGAGGCAACAGCACTAACCACTGCAACACCGTGCCGCCTGACAGCCCTACCAATTGCCATAGTCTGTGACCTTGCAGAACAAAACATTGCTTTCCGTGGCCACAAATCCACCCTACATGAACCAAATAATAGGAATGTTCTAGGTCTGGTGGTGCTGCCTGCAGAGTTTGTAATTGTTAAAAAGAGATTGCTGACCGCTACATGGGGAAAACCAAATATTTAGCTTATCACACTTATTGGAGACAAGACGCTGGAAGATATAATGGATAATAGACTGCACCACTGACACTCACACATAGAGCTCTCTGTGATACTGTGCCTTGTCAAATGGCAAGGTGGTGTGTGCTACTGTTAGCGAGCATTTTGTTAGTTTCCTACCTGTGCTAGACACACCAGGTGCAGGCCTAACAAACATCTTCTTGAAGCATATAAAGAAGTTAGGCTTGGATATCTTAAAATGCAGGGAGCAAGCACATTCAAATTTGTACTCTCGATGGTTCTGTTATAGAAAGTGTTCCAGCTTACAAATGACTTGCTATTTGGTTGGACGAACATCTTACTTTTAAAACACATGTTTTATATTATGACTTGATGAGAAAGCTAAGACCCTTAATTGGTTTCTTTTATAGAAACCAGTTATGTCTATGTCTGGTGTGAAAGAGACAACAATCACCAGACATGGACCATACACTCGGAGATGCATTCTGGAGGAGACACACTGGGGAACCTTATAACCAACATTGTCATATTGTTGTAATTTTCTTGATGCTTTTAGATTTTAATGCATCAGAGATACAGTAATACAGTTTAGTGTCAGCCTTCAACATCATTTCATCATTCAAGTGTGAATTAACAGTCAGGTTTTGCAGCCTATTTCACCACCCTTTTTGTAGAAGGCCTCAGTTACAGTATGATTCTGAAATTCCATGCAGGCTACATTATCTTCTCACACTGTCCTGCTCCCAACATATGCCTACAAGTAACCCTGATAATTTGTGTGTTTAGGATTTATGTATTACTGCTGCCTATTTGTTTTGGATAATTGTTTCTTTTTGAATTCCAGTTAAGCTCTGCCCCTGCTGAACAACTATTGACTTTGGTGCCACAGCAAAGAGTACATTAACAACAACTTCACATGTGATCAGACACAAACGGTATATACAAGGTTTGCAAACAACACCTATGTGACTAGGATGTTCATTAAACAAACAATACTCTGCAGAAAAGTATGAAAGAACTGTCTATGAAGATTCTCAGTCATCCAGGTCATAGTTATCAAACAAAGGTTAAAGTCAAGGGCAACTGGACTTGGTTGAAGATACTGGAAGACGTTTCATCCCTCATCTAAGGGACTTCTTCAGTTCTGACTGACTGGTAGGGAAACTCAGCTATTTAACCTCAGTGGCCAGGATCGTTGATACTGCTGGTTCATTAGTGTTCCTGGTTGTTGTAACGACAGTTGTTATGATCGTTAGGACTACCCGTGGCCAAGACTGAACGACTATCGTTGGCATCTTCACCTGAGGACAGTAGCTTACGTTTGTTGAGTTGAAAGGACAGCATTGTAAGTGGGGGATAAGTGGTGGTGTAGACCCCCTCCCCTGTTCAATGACGGCTTCTCAACCCGGGTGTAGATGGCTTCCTTGACACCTCTTTCAAACCATCCATCTTCTCTGTCTAAGATGTGCACCTGGTGGTCCTCAAACGAGTGTCCTCTGTCCTTCAGATGTAAGTAGACTGCAGAGTCTTGACCTGAGGAGTTGGCCCTTCTGTGTTGAGCCATGCGTTTGTGTAGTGGTTGCTTAGTCTCCCCAATATACAGGTCTGTGCATTCCTCACTGCATTGGCCCGCATACACTAGATTGCTTTTCTTGTGTTTGGGTGTGCGGTCTTTGGGGTGTACCGGTATCTGTCTTAGCGTGTTCTTGGGTTTAAAAAACACAGGGATGTTGTGTTTGTTGAAAGTTTCTCTGATACTCCAGACACGTATGGAATCACAATGTTGTTGCGTTTGACCTTCTTTTCTTCATCCCCTGTAGTTTTGTTCTTCTTGGATCTTGTGGCTGTTTTCAGAAAGGTCCATTTAGGGTATCCACAGGCTATAAGTAAGTAATTTACAGATCTGGTCGGGGCTGAGGCTAGTTCTGTTGTCCAGGGTGTTGTCTTGTGTTAGCCGTTTCCTTACGGTTTCTACTGCTTCTATGGTGGGGATGCAGGTGAACAAAGAAGTCACGTCATGGTTTCATCTGGGTCCAGTTTTATTCCTCGAAATCAGTGGAGTTTTGGAATTGGTGAGGCGTGTTTCCCATCAAAGGAGCTAAGATGGTAGAAATGTGTTTGGCAATATTGTAGGTGACCGAGTTAATGCTGCTGATTATTGGCCTTGAGTGGGGCTCCTTCTTTGTGTATCTTGGGTAGTCCATAAATGCATGGAATTTCCATCCATCCATCCATCCATCCATCCATCCATCCATCCATCCATCGTCAACGGCTTATCCTGCGTACAGGGTTGCGGGGGGCTGGAGCCAATCCCAGCTGACATTGGGCGAAAGGCGGGGTACACCCTGGACAGGTCGCCAGTCCATCGCAGGGCGCAAATGGAATATTGTTAATAGCTTTTTCATCGTTTAAATAGACATTTCAAACAACCTTTAGTTTGATTTCATCCTCCTCCCATTGCATGCACTATTATTTTTAATTTCGCAAAATGGACTGATAAGCTATTATGGTCTGTTTTTTGTAATTTATTTTATCCATAGACACCTCAGACCAACTTTACATTAATTTGAACCTCCTCCTAAATGTTTTTGTCAGATTATGCACCTTGTGTTTATAGTAAATAGAGAAATTAAAACTTACATGGAAGAAGACATGAATGTGTGTGTATGTTATTAGCCTGAGAGAAATTTTAAAACTTTAAAAAAAGAAACACTATCCTAGCAAAATTGTTTCACAGATGAAAAAAAAGGAACTCAGAAAGATAATCCTGGCAAAACTGTTATATAATATATATATATAGTATAGTATAGTATAGTATATATAGTATACTATATATAAAATAGTTATATATAGATATAAACAGAGGAAAGAAAACAAATTAAGATCAGACTTTTTTTCCACTTGCCTCTAAGGGCTTCCATACAAATACTGAACTCTGATGTGTATTTTTTCACTAACCTCACATTCTATTTTATCTTTTGTGTTCCACGTTGACCACTATCAGTTACACAGCTTTAATTTAGACTCAGTTCAGATTTACTTTACTGTTGTTAAAGATATTTTTTTTTTATGTTGTTAATTCAGGAACAAGGTTAAACTACCGCATTCAATTATTTAGTTGGCAGATAAACATACGCATATACAGTATATGGCAGGAGAAAACAATTTAATTGACATAATATAGCAGACTAGGCAATGTCTAACAATTTATGATACAAGCCATGCCCTCGTATGGTATAATCAGTACACGATAGAAAAACAAATATTTATGACATAAACGGTTCCAAGAGGGCGACACTGTGGTGGAGTGGATAGCACTCTGGCCTCACAGTAAGAGGGTCCAGAATTCGATCCTTGGTAGTCCCGGGCCTTTCTGTGTGGAGTTGGCATGTTCTCCCTGTGTCTGTCTGTGTTCTCTCTGGGTGCTTCAGGTTCCTCCCATAGTCCAAAGACATGCAGGTTAATTGGTGACTCTATATTGTCCTTTGTTCTATGGAGGGTGGAGGATGTGGGGTGCATACAGAAAAGTACACAGAAACAGTTATTTGGGCATGTGTATGAAGATGAAAATAGTATGTAGAAGTGGACATTAGGTGGGCTTCTTTCCTGATCTTCAAATTATGAAATTAGTGTTTCCTTGTCTTAAAAGTATATATGAATCTTATGTATGTATGTATAAATACATGCAAAGGTCTTTAAATCATGGTCTAATAACTAATAAATAATATCAGTGTTCCATAGAAATGTGGTGAACTTTCTCAACAGGATGATTTCCCCAGGTGTGGTCTTTGTCTTTTTGGCTGTTCTGGGACAGACAAGTGGCGTTTCTGGTGAGATTATTATTTTAACCGGTTCAATCAAAAAGTTGATATTTCTCTAATGACTTCCAATTTTAGTTTTTAAATAAATAAGTAAAATTTTAAAAATAGCTAGTTCACTTCAAAAAATCAAAACTCAAACAAGCAAACACACATGCACACAACTTAGGGCTGGACGGTATGATCTAAAATCCAAATCACGATTAACTAAACACTTTCACTTGATTACGATTAATGATCGTTTTGTTTGTATTTTTTGCACTCATAGTTCACTGACAAGGTTGGTTGGCTATGAATATGCTCAGGTTCCTCGCTATTAAAAGCGAGATTTTTTGTTTTTGATTCACAGATATCAAAAATAGATTATCTAAATGGTAATTGATAATGTAATTGATAATGTAATGTTGACGTGTACATAATAGATATGTTCTTATATTCAGAGGATCCCCGCGGCTGAATTATGACTGCCGATATTAAAATTTCACACAATTACTAATATCAATGTGCTACTAATGATTTTTACATGCACCCTGTGCAAGCACGGCAACACAGTATTTGATTAGCTTCCTGTCCTCATTCTTCACAGGACATATACGTGACAGGTGCTGGTATGAGAGCAGTGTAAGTGAGGTCTTTAAGGGCAGTGCAATGACTGGAATGGGCGGAGTAACACAGTAGTTTTTAAGGGTAAAAATACATGAAGAACATGATGAACACTAACAGTTGAGAACATGATTAGAAAAATGAAATAACCAACATTGTAAAATGAGGTTGGTTTGAGGTTATGAATTTTGGATTCGATTACTATATATATTATATATATTATATATATATTTTAACATGGGGAGATCTATGCATAACGTTCACCTGGTAAAATTATTTTATTAATAATTGTTTTCTTATTCATCAGGCCTCACAAACCTTTGTTTGTAATGGAATGGAAGGCCGTTATGTAAACTGTTGTAATTCCTCGAAGACAAGAATAACAGACACTGTGTGAGGTGGAAGTGACTGGTCAGCCTTCAGGTAACACTGATCCAACTGGTGATTTGTACCATCTAAAGAGTCCAATAGATGCCTTCCATTGATGGAAATCGTGCTAGCAACAGGAACAAGAAAATTCCTGTTCAGTCACAGAGAGGGATCCGAATCCATGGTGGAGTCTGGACCTCCTGAAAATGATAAACACTGTCACAATCACCAATAGAAAAGATTGTTGCCCTGAAAGGCTTAATGGCGGTGAGATCCACATTGGAAATTCCCTCACTGACAACGGCAATGCTAATCCCAGGTAACAACACTTACTGTCTTAAAGTAGGTGAAATTAGTGCACTGGATATCTACTTAATTCCAAACAGAAATCAATATTTTTCACCAAAAAATCACATATCCAAAATAAATCAGTAATATCTCCTCAACCATTAGGCCTAGATGCATAATTCTGGTCTCCTTTGAAAGGTCAGAAGCTAAGGAATATAAATGCTAGATTAACACATTTATTTTACCATTACAGACTACGTGGATATGAAATACAGAAATAATATAACATATTCATCCTCACCTGGTAAAAAAAGCTTTATTTTGATGCAATAAACCATCAAAATCATCCTAAGGTAGACTATAATGCACCTGAATATCTTCTAATACAACTTGAATACAACTGTAACTGTAAATTTGAAGAAAAGAAACAGATACAACAGTTATTACACAATCTTTCAAAAATATACCAGGCGAATGTCTGTGTTTTGGCCATATTTACTGTTTATATGTTCGCTTTTATTGGTAGTTATCTTCAAAACATTATTTCTCTCCATACAACCATGTTCCACATAACATAAAGCTTCCAAAACATTGAAATAAAAACAGTCAATATAAATGACCAAAAGCACTCCCATGCTTTACAGGCCCACAGCTTGAGAACAGAACATCCTACAGGGCTGTGGGTGGGCTCATTTTGTTCGTTTGTTTGATTTCAGGCATATCCTGCATGTCTGTGTAGCTCCCACGGGTCGCCAGCAGAGACCGATAAAGATCGCCTCCGCCAATTTACACTCTTCTTCGGCTCTCATACCTCGTGACACAAACGAAACTTAAGACCCCAGCCGACTTCACTATGATGGCGGCCCGCCAGACGATCTCTGTGGACACAAAACGCCGCAGTTTTTGGACGGAAAACAGCTAGAACAGCGAAAATCGATTGCATACCCGGTACCGGGTCAGTCCATTCCCATTGCGTTAATGTTACTTACTGTGTCTGATACAGTGATTTCTAAGGTCGAAACTGATTGTTACACACTCACCTTTAAGATAATTCTTGCGATTTCATTCAACTGCCAATGTAAATTTTTTTCTTAGATTTTTATCTTTGTCTTTCTCTCTTTACATACAAGTCACCACCTTCTTTTTCTCTCACTCCCTCGCATTGCTTAGTTTTACCAATGTACACTGAACAAAATTATAAACGCATCACTTTTCTTTTTGCCCCCCATTCATCATGAGCTGAACTCAAAGATCTATGACTTTCTCTATGTACACAAAAGGCCTATTTCTCTCAAATAATGTTCACAAATATGTCAACATTTCTGTCAGTGACCACTTCTCCTTGCCGAGATAATCCACCTCACAGACATGGCATATCAAGATGCTGATCAGACAGCATGGGTATTGCACAAGTGTGCCTTAGGCTGGCCACAATAAAAGGCCACTCAAATGGTTTCAGAAGCTAAAAGTTTAATTCTGTTTCCTCTGCAGAGTTTCCACTGTCCTGTCAAGTTTACAGCTTCAATTTTTAGTTTTGCTGCTTAAATGTCACACGATATTAGCTGTGACTTTAATGTGCGCATAGACACATTTAAAATGACTGACAGCAGCCTCTTTAATCATGAAAGGAAATTACAGGAAATTGAAGAGAAAATTCTCATATAGCAGTAGCCTACTCAATAAAGAAATCACCTGGAAAGCTACCAGTAGAGGTGAAGTTTGAAAAAATAATTAGTTAATTGGGGGGCTGTTTGGATTATTTATGCGTACATAAGAATTCAA
This sequence comes from Micropterus salmoides, assembly GCF_014851395.1. Lineage (NCBI taxonomy): Eukaryota > Metazoa > Chordata > Actinopteri > Centrarchiformes > Centrarchidae > Micropterus > Micropterus salmoides. The sequence goes on along the minus strand of NW_024040152.1, from coordinate 22,926,897 downwards.
ATTATGTCGGAGCCGCTGCATCACAGCAATACAGCTTCTATGATCGTGACTAAACGTGTGCAAACACCTGTTGACATCAACTTATTAAGCTGTACTATCAACCAGAGCATTCAGCACTGATCTGCTGTTTTTATATTAGTGCTCACTATGTAGTCTACCCATATCATTCCACCTCCATAGTCCTGTGATCACTGTTGGGAAGGTTACTTTCTAAATGTAATACGTTAACAATTACAAGTTACCCAATTAAAAACTGTAATAGTAGTGTGAATTTTTCGATTACTTTTTCAAAATAATGTAACTTATTAAATTTAATTAGTTTTTGATTACTTTTCTACATTTCTAATGACTGTTTTACCTGTTAACCATTTTCAAAAGACAGCTTTAGAGGCAGTTTAACTGGCAGTCAGGCAGTGCAGCAAATTCAAACAGAAGATCCAATTAAAAGCATCAGAATAGCATCAAACTTTAATAAACGGCTGTGGCTGGAAATGGTAAACAAAGATATTGTGCACATGAAAAACATCCAAAGCAACAAAATTAATGTTATTCAACATATAGCCTAGCTTTTTACAGAAAATATACAGAAGTAACCCCCAATGTAATCATGATATTACACATCATACGGATTTATTTTGTTGTTAAATTACATAACAAAATTACATGTAACTAGGTATTCCCTAACACAGCCTGTGATGAAAGTTGTAGGCTACATTTGAGGTACATTTAAGCTGCTCTTTCATTTCAAAACCGAGTGTTCAGAAAGAGGGTGAAAAGAAGAGCTGAAGCAATGGACAGTATGAAAAATATAATGTGTTTTTAAACATTAAAGCATGTGAACATTTTCTATCAGAAACCCTGAATACAAGTATGAACCTAAAAATGAGCATTCTACAGCACCTTTAAGGTTTATTTGCAGAAGATAAATTCAGGTGTGGGGCATGAACACTTCCTGCCAAAAAGATCATGCTGCTAAATTAAATAACAAAATGAACTGCATCTTTCAACCTTTTGGTGTCCTTTGCTATCACTCATTGACAGACCTCTGTTGGCACACATAAGATTGCTGAGTCATGAAGCACATAGACTTTATTGTACATAAAACTGTATTTTGTTCAGGACAGGTTTGCAAATTGTTTATCTAACATGTCAATACCACGCTTGGAGGAAATGGCCACACCCTTTTTGGGGCCAAGGATGTAAAACTACAGGCAGGCAGACTCATATACACACAAACACACACACACACACACACACATTAATACTCACAGAAGCTTTATGTATTCTCAATGAATTTAGTTTAATTGTGTGGATCCTACTTGCATAACCTCTCCTAGCTTGAGCACATATGCTCATCTATATTGCAGACCTCTGACCTTGGCTGTGAGCAGGTTAGTTCTTGTGCGTGTGTGTGTGTGTGTATGTGCATGAGTATACATGTTCAAGTGTACACATTTTTACTGCAGGAACATATACACAGTGGTTGTGTACATGTTTCGGTGTGTGTAGGTGGGCCATGGCTGAACAGTCTCATTCTTAAAGCAACAATATGTAGGATTTGGTGTTTTTTGTGATTTGGCACCAATTTATGATCAAACACTAGCATGTCGACAACTCTGTTAACACAGCCAAACCACAAGCAAGTACAACAACACAAGACATAGCAAGCCAGCTAATAAGTTATAACCTACTAGTCAAACAGCAAGAAGGCCAGCTAAGCATCTGTCTTGCATCCTGAAAGGAGCTGAAAGATCAAAAGTCAGTCTGATCTCTTGCTTAATCACTCCCTCTTTTTCTCTTCTTCGCGAACTCCAACGTCTTATTTGCAGCCTCTATTATATCCATCCTGAGAATACTGAGCTAGCTTCTTTTATAGCTTGCTTGCTGAAGATTCTTGCTGGTGTGTGTGTGATGTGGTGCTGTAAAACATTACGCTGTTCTTGTGATGTTTCTTGCCCAGGATTTCAATGGTATGTAGTGCAATACCAGATGCTGACAGAGACACCATTGTACCTGTTAAACGTCAGTGTACCATCAAGATGAGTTTGAGATAAAATTGCTACATGATGTTGCTTCAATCCTGTCATTGGTGCTAATGCTGGTGTATATATGAATGGTGTAGGCCTCACAGGCATAGTTAATCTCAGTATAAATGCAGTCTTTCAAACTGTCAACATGCAGCAAAATGAACTGGGGAGGCCACATTCAAAATGTAATTGGTTACAAATAGGCTATTAGATTCAAAAGCTGTAATCAATAACATGTCCTTACAAAATCATCAGTTACTCTTGGTTGCAATGGGGATTGACTGCAACAGCTGTCTCTTCCTGTTAAACAAATTTGCTTTTCCAGCTCAAGACTGCAATTTGACTTTTGTCAGTATTAGCCCATATTTCAAAATGTGTATCTGCTTAGACTGCAAACCCGTCAGCTCATAAAAATCTTCTCTTCCACATTAAATGTAATACAATCTGATCTGTAATCAAAATCATTAATGTAAAAATGTAATCTTGACTTTTTCTGCAAAAATATGAATGAATAAAAAGGTTTGGAATTTACTTTTTAGTTAACCCTGAAACATTGGTTAACATTGGAAAACATTATTTTTAATGTCCAGTGGTTGTCATAATAAAAAAAAAAATAAAAAAATAGATGTAAGTTTGACAGAAGATACATCAGGTCTCAGCTTCCTGCTTAATGATACTTGGGTGCTAACCTGTAGTTGTTTTGGCTGAGGTGGTGACTTAAACAGTGTGAATATGTTTGAGTGGATCACTCACCTTTTCACTTTTCTTGAGTTGTCAACTGATTTAGCTGGCTGGAGGCCAAAATATGTTTGTTTTTTTCAGATACAAACACAGGAGAGCAAACACAGGTATCGTGAAATGAGGTAAACTATGTGCCTCTAGAGGTGAAACTGTTTCAGGTTAAGGTATGAATGGTGGTCTTAAGTTTCATTACACTGTTGACGTACAGAAACAGAAACGCTGAGGAAAATCAGAGATACAGAAATTTTTAAATCAGTCTATCTGTGTCCGTACTGGTTAGTGCAACAACTTGTCCATTGACTGTGGCCAAAAGATACAGATTGCAAAATAATTTCAGCAGTCAAAACAAGCCAAACAAATTACTTCACAATGTACTGAACACAGCTTGCTCAGTAAGAAAAAAAAATCCACTCCAGAGCAGTTAACTTTCACTCTGCACTGCTCATGTATAATATCATGATTAATATCATTATGGTTTTGTATCATGAAATATAATGCTATTGGCTGGCTCTTGTACAAAAAAGGAACTTACCTCTGGCCCAAATGACAAAATATGGTTGTCCTTTCCTTTCCTGCCTCTTTCCTCGATTTCACTAAGAGGAATTCACCTCATGCCTAAGACACACTATTAACATCTGAATGATCTAAAGCTAACAAGGTGGAATTAACATAGGAAGCATAAGCAATCACTCTTGAAATTCACAAAACTAAAGGTATTTATTACAACAATTAAGGCATGACACTATACTTGTGAATTGTCAATACCTTTACCTTATTCACATTCCTTAAATCATTTCAAGAACCCTCCATATAATCCTAGAATCTAGGTGGGAGCTGCCATCTCAGAACCTAAATCTAACCTAAGTTTGATGGATGGATGAGCAGACAGATGGATGGGGGGATCGATGGACCGATAAACGAATTGGCAGACAGATGGACAGATGAACAAATGGATGCTTCAATAAGTGGATGGATGAATGGACAGGCATTTTTTACACATGGCTGTCTGTCTGCATTCCTGTCAAGTCCAAGTATGATTATTCACCCAGCTCAGATGTGTGTGTGTGTGTGTGTGTGTGTGTGTGTGTGTGTGTGTGTGTGTGTGTGTGTGTGTGTGTGTGTGTGTGTGTGCATGCATGCATATATAGGCAACAACATTTGTTTTTATGTGTGTGTGTGTGCGTGTGTGTATGTGTGTGAAGCAGCTGTGTTCAGCAGACAGGTTATCTTAGAGGGATGTGCCTCAGACGGCAAGATGATATTTATTCAAAGAGGCAGATTTGATTTCCGCTTGGGACATTTCCTACTGTAGGCATGTTGTTTAATCCTGTGTGATTCTGCAAATATGTGAGGCCGCATTGACTTTTGGCCTAGGCTTAAAGCTTGTGTTAAAGAGATGGAGAATTTGTATCAGCATTAGTATGTTATCACTTATAGTGACGTACACAAATACTGGTTTTAAGTAATATGCCAACCATTCTATGGGTGTAAGTATACTGCACCTAGGCCTAGACTACATGTGTTCTTCTATACATGTAAATTTGAATTATGCTGATAAAAACAATTACTAAACTAAACTAAATGCATGCTTTCAACATTTAAAGCTGGAGTTGTATGTGTTTGTGCATGTGTAAATGTGTTTAGATGTACAAATACAAAGCAATACCGACGTACTTTAGCTACAGTAATGGGTACATGTCAATAACAATCTAAGCTGCCTCTTGAGCATTAAAACCACATAAACCACAGATGGTATAATTCAATTTGATTGGATGCATCGTTTCATAAACTGCTAATTCATTTGTGTTGAATTATTGCTGTGTTCATTACACAGGTTTGTTCATTGTGTGCAGATGATAGGTGACATTGTAATTGCTGAAACAATCCTTAAATTGTATGTTACGTAAATTATCACCTACATGTTATTATTGCATTATTATTATGTATCGTTTATGTTCGTGTGTGAAAGTTTTGAAATTCGTTTTGAGTGTTTTATTGATCTTGTAAATCCATTTTGTGTTTGTCTTCGCTCCTTTACCCTCTCTGCGGTTTAAGCTGTAAATAGCAATAACCTTACTGGAGGAAAGAACTGACAAAGAGTCATCAATTATGGGACAATGGTTTGGCGAGGTGCCACTGAGTGCAATCTATGAATTAGGAGCTGGCCAACAGTGCCATTTGCATGATACTGGGGGACTAAATTGCGATTCCAGCGATCTATTGAGAAACAGTTGTGGGGCAAAGCTAATGCATCTAAGTCAAAGGAAGCTAGGCACACATTCATAATAAATTATCCCTCATCTATACAATCACTTGAAGAAATGATTGCTCTCTCCTCTCTCATTAGCATTTCCTCTCTATTTCTCTCCTGTGTCCTCCCCTTCTCGTCTTTCCCTCTATCTGCCCTTATTCATGTCTGTATGTGACTTAAGGCCCAAATGCATAAAATTATCCAAGTGCACTCCATTGTCTAGTTCTACCATTCCTGAGCCTGACTGTTTCTCACTGCCATTTAGGTGGATCCTGTGCATTTAGCGAGGCAATAAGAGGTGACGCAGGGTAATGACATCAATTACTGAGAGCACAACTAATAACTTCTATGAATGAGGGAAGATTCAGGAGCATGAATGGTAGGGTTTGTATTAATACAAGAAGAGGAATAAATTAAGGTTACTAAGGTAACACTAGTTCTATAAGCACAGGTGGAGCCCTCTACTGGACTCTATGGGTATTACCTCCTCCAATCACACGCACACACTTGCCCACTGAAATTTTATTGTGAACGTAGCCGACCAATAGGACGTCGCTACCAATACGTGTGTGACGGATAAACAGCAGTGTCCCTACTGCCTTAGCATCCGACTGCCTCTTCAGCAGACGGTGTCAGAGTGTCAGGGCTCATCGGTAGAGGGTTCCGCCCGTGCTTATAGAACTAGGGTTACCGTATTGTAACCTTCGTTCTATCTGACATAGGCTCTGCCCTCTACTGGACTCTATGGGTACAGTGGGTGGAGCCTGATGACTGTCCACCCTAGCCCGACATATCCAAGAGATAGAAACGCACAAACGGGCACAGTAAGGGCCAAGATGCCATTGTGCAGATCTCTTTGACCGATGAATTCCACACTTCCGAGTGGAATGTGCACGCACCGCTAAGGGTGGGTCTGTTCCCGCCCGTGTACAGGCTTGGGAGATTCACTCACAAAGCCAGCTGGCCAGGCTCTTCTTGGACAGGGTTTTACTGACTGCACTATCACTGAAACAGACGAACAGCTGACCAGTGCATCGAATGGGGGCACACCCATGTCTCTTTAAGGGAGACATGGGTGGATGTATCACAATGGAACTGAACCCTGGTTGCTCACACCAAAGGCATATTTCTGATCCACTGCACCATCACGACATCCGTGTCTCTAAAAACAAACTGACAAGCTGATTTTCGATTGATTTTGTTACTATTTAAAATGGGTGCATTTGATGACTCCGCGCAGTGCATATATTCTATCAGCATCTCCTCTCGTCCCGTCACTTCCTCTCTCTCTCTCTCTCTCGGCACAGTTGCGCTGTCATTCTGTGGGAAACACTGTATTTACATACATTTGGGATTCGTGTTGATAAATACGCCAGTGGGTGGGCAGGAGGGTGAGTGTGAGCAAGCATTCTCAATGTGACAACCTGTCTATTATTTAGTGACTGGTAGGCTACCTTATCTGATTTTTTGCTATCTTGGCTATTAAGTAATATATTCCACCATGTTGTCCACCTTTAGATGGCCTGCATTACAACAACATGGGGCGCAGTGTCAAAGATGCCCTTTTTGTAGTCCATCTTCGGAATATTGTAGTTTTATGACAGAATTGTTCTTTGTGGCGATTTTAATATTCATGTTGATGACCCCAACAATGTTAATGCAACTGACTTTTTAAATATGGCCACTTCTTTTAACTTCAAACAACATGTCAAAGGGCAAACACATAACCGTGGTCATACACTGGACTTGGTTTTTACCCTGGGTGTCAGCATTTCCTCTGTGGAATTAGTGGACATGACCATATCTGACCACAGATGTATTGTTTTTAGCTGCGATTCGCCTGTTACTCATGCCGCCTCACCAAGCTCCGTGTGTTGTCGCATCTTTAATGAACAAAGTGTTTCAAAGTTTTGCGCAGTCTTTCAGAGCCAAAGCCAACACCTGTCTGATTCCAACACCAACAATCTGGTTGATCACTTCAATCATATCTGCTTGTCGTCACTAAATATTACTGCTCCTCTAAAGGTTAGGCCTACGTCTAAAGCTAGTAAACAACCCTGGATAAATGACAGCATTCGCAGCCTAAAAAGGGAATGCAGGAAAGCAGAGCGCAGATGGAAAAAATCCAATCTCCAAGTCCATTACCTCAGTCTGAAGGATTTATTAATTAACTACAATAAAATGGTTAAGGATGCGAGAACACACTATTTTTCTGAACTCATTACTACACATAAACACAATCCCAGGTTTCTGTTTAAGACTGTGGATCAGCTGGTAAACCCAACCCCTCCTTGTGCCTCAGCTGGAAGTAATGATGACTGTGAATTGTTTTTATCTTATTTTACCAATAAGGTGGTGTCAATCAGAGCCTCTATTACCCCCGTGGCCTCTTACTCAGAGGTTCCTCACCAGCAACAACAGAGTTTTAACCAGTTTTATCCCATCGACTTGTCTGAGCTTTTAAAAACAATATCACAAATGAGAGTGTCCTCCAGCCCACTTGATATAATACCTACAAAATTTTTACTAAAAGTAATAGATTCTGTTGGGCCCCATTTGATCTCTGTTTTCAACAGCTCCCTATCTACTGGTTGTGTCCCTGATTATTTTAAAACGGCTTGCGTGAACCCACTTTTAAAGAAACCTGGTTTAGATCCCTCCCTCCCACAAAATTTTAGACCAATTTCAAAACTGCCTTTTATTGCAAAGATTCTAGAAAGAATTGTGTCCAAACAGCTGCTCACTGTGCTGGAAAATAACAAAATATTTGAAAAGTTTCAGTCTGGTTTTAGGAAGTACCACAGCACTGAGACTGCCCTGCTTAAAGTCACCAATGACCTTTTAATGTCTGCTGATGAAGGTATGTGCTCAGTCCTTGTACTCCTGGACCTTAGCGCTGCTTTTGACACCATTGATCACAACATCATGTTAGACAGACTGAGGCACTGGGTGGGGATCTCTGGTACTGCTCTAGAATGGTTTTCATCCTACCTGTCAAATAGGAAGTTTTGCGTGTCTGTAAACAACTATGTCTCTTCATTCTGTCCAGTTAAATATGGTGTGCCTCAGGGGTCGGTCTTAGGACCCATTTTGTTTTCCTTGTATCTGCTTCCCCTTGGACATATTATCCATAAACATGGCATTTCTTTTCATATTTATGCTGATGACACACAAATATACTTGCCCGTCAGATCCACAGACCCTGGAATGCTGAGTTCACTTAACAACTGCCTTTGTGAAGTTAAAAAATGGATGTCAAATAATTTCCTCCAGCTGAACTCAGACAAAACAGAAATCCTGGTCATCGGGTCCCAGCAGATGGCAAATCAAATACTGCCATCTGCTGGTTCCCTAGTAAATCACATTAAGCCTGTGGCAAAGAACCTTGGTGTTTGGTTTGATAGTAATTTAAATTTCAAGCAGCACACCACAAAGCTTGTTCAATCATGTTTTTATCAACTTAGAAATATAGCTAAAATTCGATCTATGTTAACTTTTAAGGACACCGAGACCATTTTACACGCCTTCATCTCATCACGCCTGGATTATTGCAACAGCCTTTTCACCTGTTTAACCCAAAAATCTATTGATCGACTCCAGACTGTCCAGAACTCAGCTGCCAGGCTTTTAACCAGAACAAAGAAATATGACCACATTACTCCTATTTTAGCTTCATTACACTGGCTCCCAGTATGTTTTAGAATTGACTTTAAAATTCTATTGATCACTTTTAAAGCTCTTCATGGCCTCTCGCCTTGTTATATTTCTGACCTTTTAGTCCCATACGCACCAGCACGTACCTTGAGATCCTCGGGCAGAGGTCTGTTGTCTGTTCCAGAGTCTCGACTGAAAACTAAAGGGGACAGAGCGTTTGCTGTCAGGGCCCCGAGGCTCTGGAACAGCCTGCCCGAGGAAATCAGGTCGGCTGAGTCAGTGAACTCTTTTAAGTCCCTTCTTAAAACATACTTTTTTATAGGAGAGCTTTTCCCGATCTTATTTGACTTTATTTTATCCCTTTTATTTTATTGTATTTTACTAATTTTATATTAAATTTTCATGCTCTTATCTTTTTTTTGTATTATTCTTTACACTTGTTAAAGCACTTTGTAACTTGTTTTTGAAAAGTGCTCTACAAATAAGGATTATTATTATTATTATTATTATCACGGCAAGCCACGTCAGTAACATCCGCCGTCGCATAATTACTTCGCTTAGAAAAGAGCAGTTGGATTCTCTGAGCCCCGCGGTCCTCTTTTCCTAAGTCCTAATGGATTCTCCTTTACATCTTTCCTTGACCTCATGACGTTTTCCATCGAGGTCAAGGAAAGGAGATTTTTTTGACTTTTCGGCCGCAGCCAAGGAGTGTGACAGCAGTAGACGTGTGGGGGCAGCAATGTCCTAGCAAAATATCTAGTCTTCCAGAAAATGTAGAAGAAGATGATCATTCATAACATTCACTCTTAGCTGACTTTATTTATCCAAAGCAACTTATAACTGTTATATATGTCAGAGGTTGCAAGCCTCTGGTTGAATGTCTTGCTCAAGGACACATTGTGATAGTAGGAATCGAACCTGGCTCTCTCACAAGAAAGGCCAAAGGTGCCAAAGTTCTTCATTGCAACATGTAAGTGATCACAACATTGCGGTTTGAAAGCTCATTGCTTCCATCCATTCATTGCGTTTGTTTCAGTTTGCATGTGTGGGAGTGTGATTGCCCATCGGTTACGGGTCTTTCAAATTCAGTGCTGTGAAACAGAGTCACTTTAGCTTGAAGGGAGAAACAGCCAAGATGGAGGAAGACTATTTTTTTGCGACATAAAGGAGGAGTGCGACACCATTAAAGTTCAGAATAGTAAATATATTTGCACCTCTATAAGGAGAGACAGGTGCATTGGAAGGGGGACAGGTGAGTCGAAAGTAGCAAAGAAAAACTCCCGCGCACTGTCTAACTTACAAAAAACATATATTGACAATGTTTCGATGCTAGTTTATTCCTCTTTTTCTAGAAATTTTATAAATGTCATTTTTAGTTAACATCTACATTATTGAAGTATGAGATTGTTTTCTTTTGGGCCTATTGTTTATGGGTCATATGTTGTGTGTACTATATTTCTTCCTCTATTTATCTAGTGTTATGTTAATTATGCTATGTATTCTGTTATTTGTCTATTGATATATAAAGCACCAGCAATATTTGCAAATATGTCTGTTTATGAGTGCATTTTTGATATTGTTTTGATGTATATTCATTATACAGAAATCTACATTCATGCCATGTGAATGAATTTCTTTATTTTATGAGGAAGTAGGTGATTGGTGTAGACAAACAAGTAACCTCCTATAAAAGATGGCTTCTCCCTATGTAACACCATTTGCTTGAGGTCTAGCACCATTAAAGTTCCCATGATATCAAAATTGATGTTTATTTGTTTTTACAGCATATGCCCATAGGTGTCATTTATGGATGATTTTTTCACTTTGTGGAAAAATAGCTTGCACTGATTGTTAACTAAGCAGTTCAATGCGATTTAAATATAGAAGAAACAAATTAAATAAATTGAATGCAGGAAATTAGTTTTCAACAGATGCTATAATGTTTATTGGAACTTCGAGATGTTTTACATGTCATAATGTTGACGGACATGTTTCTGGATTGTGAAGATATGATCTGAAGGCTTTAGTGGCAAAAGCTGGTCTGCTGCTCTGACAGAGATCAGCTGAAACAGTGGACAGATGATGAAGCTGTGCAACAGGCCTATTAAATTGACGTCGCTTAAAAATGACGGCTCCGAGGATAGAACATCTCATTTCGTTAAATGCCTGTTTCCTCAACTCCTCGTGTCTCCTCCTCGACTCCTTGAGCTCGCATCTCGGGTGGGAAGGACACGCAAGGAGACGCAAATTTGGGAAATGAGAAAGGCAGTGCATCCTTCACGGAAGTCTTTTACTGACCGACACGCCCCCTTATTGGGTGGCCGTTATATTGATTACACGCTGCAGCTGATCGGACTGATCTGATGCATCATGACAGATAACATTAAACTCAAGTTTATCACTGCAAAGTCTTATATTTGATTTGTTTTATGATTAGGCCTAACTGTCTAGTTAAGAGCTGTGTTCATTGTAGGTCTGAACAACAAAAGCCCCACACACAACATTATTCATTTATTAGAAAGAGTTTTCTTTCCTTTATTTCTGCCATCAACTTTTATTATGGAGACAATTAAAGAGATTAGACAAGTCCGTCAGCAAGAAACACGTTTTATATTGTCATTTAGGCTATGAGGCTGATTTAGTCCAAATAGACAACAATAAAACATAGTAAACACGTAGCCTAAGGAGTCGGACAAGTCTCTAAACTTCACAAAGTCTAATGAAGCAAGCAAAGGAAAATAAAGCCGCTCATCCAGCCATCTCGCCTACTGCATCTGATGAAAGCAGCCAGCAACTAAGAGTAAAATCAGCTGATGAAACAACCACTGCCCTAAAAATAAATAAATAAATAACCGTTTTGTGGGATTGATGTGATGGAACGCAGTGATCGATTGATCGAGTGACTTGCAAATAAAATGTACAAAGGATATCAAAAGTGTAAATAAACTAAAAGCATAAAACTGAGCTAAAGTAGACTTATGAGTTAGGCTACATCATTTCAATTTCCCTTAAACATTTAGCCTAATAAATCCAAAGATACCATATTCACAATCAGAATCAATAAATATAAATGCAGATAATATAGGCATTGTGCCAGTAGAAATTATCCTGTGTCTCTGAGAAGGACATACATTAGGCAGACCTACAATTATTCATGTGCAGATGTTTGTTAAACAGGTAACCGCTACAGAGAGAATCATGCTGCTGTGCACTGAGAACTGTGAAACTTTTTTTAGTAGCCTACCAACACAGTGCACAAAGTGTGTTCAGACACAAACTCCATCATAAGTCTCTACAGCTGTTAAAGCTAATTGACAGGTCTCTCCATGCATCTCAGGTGGGCGGGACTAAGACGCAAGGAAAAGACGCAAGTGAGGGAAACGTGGATGCAATTGAGAAATTTGAGAAGCAACCATAGCCTATATATTCAGAAGCAAGTAGCGCTTGGAAGAGTGGGGCAGCACTGAAGATGTCTCATCAAGTCAAGTGTTTTTTTAATAAACAAAATGCTTTGTTTATACTAACCAACATCTTATCCAAATGTCTTACACATGTAAGGTTTGTAAGTTCTGCACAGCATCGATTTCTGCGTTTATTTGGCATGTAAAAATTCATATAAATCTTGCAAACACTAGATTTAAGTGTGGACATGTAGAATGCCCTGCTGCTTTTATGACAGTGGGTGCACTTCAAAAGCATATGTACCGATTCCACAAGCACACTGTGAAACCAGTGCCACAAACACACATTGAAAGTAATGCTTTGGCATGCAAAACTGAGGTTTGTAGCTTTGTTTCAGGACATATTTCCATTTTATGTGAGCGTCTCCAGTTGCATATTAAAGATGGGAAAAAAGTGTCATGCCCCTATGATGGCCGTTCCAAGTATTTCCATGTCCGTTCATCCTTCTCCTCACGCATCAGCTGTAAATATAACATAAGAAGTCCCTGCACCTCTAGAACTGCACAGCTAGCTCATTAAACAGTGAAGTTACCCTACCATCTCAAACAGGTTTGGAATGTGGAAATGAGAATGTAAGTGATAGAGTGGGAGAGCTGGATGATGGAAATGATAATGCAAGTATTGAGGTCTTTGATAATCTCTCAAAAAATGACCTCCTAAAAAGGTGCAATGAGGGAGTATTTAGAACTGATCAAACACAAAAAACTCTTTTCAAGAGTCAATTCAATTACGTTGAGCCAACTACAATATATCTGGGTATTGATGCGAATGGAAAAGAGAGATTTTGCCAGTATGTGTCCATTAAAGATACAGTAAAGGCATTACTCAGTCAGACCTCGGTTCAAGAGCAATATCTCAATGCAAAATATGACACACCAACAACCTCTGATGTGCTTGAAGATCTGGGAGATGGTAAAATCAGCAAAAACAATAAATTATTACAGGAATCACCATCCTCAATATCCATAATCTTGTATAAAGATGCATTCAAAGTTGCTAACCCTTTAGGGTCTGGCAGAAAGAAACAAGATTTTAGCTGTATATATGACACTAGCAGAGATCGCCACACACAACAGATCCTCCATTGACCCAATGCAGTTACTTTTGTTGTGCAGGGAGGAGGACTTCAAGTGTTTTGGCCAAGAGAAAGTATTTTCTGTGGCAGTTGGTGACTTGAAAGAAATGGAAGAAACGGTCCTGATGAGAACATTGTGAGGGGCACTGTGATTGCTATAACTGGAGACAATGTAGGGTCACACTGCATTGGAGGGTTTACTGAAAACTTTAGCAGAAGCAGATATTTTTGCAGGTATTGCCTCATAGACAGGGGAAACCTTCCAGCAAATGCCCACAATATCAGGTCATGTTAGATCAGTGGAGACTTACCATAACTGTTTGGCACAGGCATCATTAAATAACAAAATGATTAATGGGGTAAAGTTTGACTCCGTTTTCAACCAGATCAAGTATTATCATGTTTGCCAGCCAGGCCACCCTCCCTGTTTGGGTCATGACCTGTTTGAAGGGATAGTTTCTGTTGATCTTGCTATGTACATAAACCACTTGGTGACAGCCAAGAAACACTTCACTTATTGCCAGCTAAACAGGATACTGTCAAACTTCCCATACAAAGGCAGTGATGCAAACAACAAACCTTGTGAGGTAAGACCAGATGGGGAAAAGCTAAAGGGGCATGCTGCTCAAAACTGGTGTCTCTTGCGTCTCCTTCCCGTAATGATTAGGGACAGGATCAAAACTCCACTCGAAGATGATGTTTGGCAGTTGTGTCTAAATCTCAGGGATATTGTTGATATGATATGTGCACCCAAGATCCATAGAAATCAAGTAGCATATCTTAAGATTCTTATTGAGGACTACCTCCAACTAAGACACACTTTATTCCCAGGAAAACCACTCCAAGCGAAACACCATTACTAGTCCACTACCCAGAGTTCATCCTTCATATTGGTCCTCTGATTAGATTATGGACATTGCACTTTGAAAGCAAGCACAGCTATTTTAACAGGTGTGCAAGGAAACTGCATAACTTTAAAAACCTGTGCAGTACTTCAGCTGAAAGACACCAGTTGCTACAAGCATATTTACATGGTGGCAGCTTATTTCCTCCAGTGCTTCAAATAGGGGAAGCAACAAAGTTTGATGAACAACTATACCAGATTGGCATTCAGAGGGCTGTCAGTCTCAAAGGACTTAATCCGGAGGACATTATTCAAACACCTTGTGTCACATTCAAGGGGACTGTACAAAAGAGGCATGGTTGTTGTAGGTCACCAAAAGGAAAAGGCTACAAGTTTGGAAAAATTGTGCTCATACTGACCAATCAGTCATGTGTACATTTTGTTGTTGAGCAGCATCAGTCAGTGCCTGTTGTGGATCTCGGGGTGCACTGTCTACAAAGTACAAATGATTCTCATTATGACTGTGTGACTGTGGACAGTCTTGCAGATTACTATCCATTGCCTGTATATAATAAGTTTGGTCTATGCTTGATTGCCATGCACCATTGTGTGTGTTACAGGTATAAGACTGAATAATGGACTCCATTAAGAGTGCCATACAGAACGCGCAACCACAGCTTGATATGGAGAAACTGGAACAGTGGTTGATGAGTTGGTGTCCAAGCTAGGTGTGGAATTCAATTCATTCAAGAGGAAGATGTTAGACACCTGCTCACACCCATTCAGTGCAGAAAAATTTTAATTCCTTCAAAAGCAGTAATGAACTTTAGTATAGCTGCATTTTTGCTATCTCAATTTTATGTAAATGTTGAATATGTTGATTATAATGATTCCATTAACGTTGCACATTGTTGCACATAACATTGTTTTTTCACTATTGAGGTATTAACTATACTCTTTTTCTTTGCTTATATACAGTATATATATTTGTATGCACACTCAATGAGTACCCAGTCAGTCACCTCTTCACCTGAGGGAGAAACTACGTCCAGCATTGTGTCTTCCCCCAGTCAAATAACCATTCCATGTGGCAGCAGCATGTGGGTGGACAGGTTCCAGTTGCCATGGGACAAAATGAGGCCCTCTCTCAAAAGAGCCATTGATGCTGGTAAAAGACCAGAACCAGAAGATCGCAGACACATGTTGAAAGTCACTGTTGATTCCATGAGGGAACAGTCCTTGAACCCGACACGCAAAGACTGTACATTAATAGCTAAAGCTATAACACAGAAGTATCCAGGAAGCTTTTTGGATAAAACTGAGGAGGGAGAAATAACTGGATGTGGATACTTCAGTTTACTGAATCAGCTCAAGACCAGAGTTGAGTATGTCAATAGAGGCAACACACTCTCCCACCTGAGAAAACCCAGATGCTTCCAGACAGCTGATGATGACCAGCCTTCAGCTGCTAAATGTGCTAGAATTGACAGTTATGGGTGTATTAGTTGGCAACCGTAGGAGTACCCAGAGGGGGAAACATCAGCATCCCTTGAAGTGAAGAGGAAAGAGATGGTGGATATATTCACGAGGGACTACGGGCAACTGAGAGAGGGAGGGTAAAGGAGCTAATGGCCATCACATACATAAAGCAGCGAGAGGACATAAATGCAGACCCATCCCCCAGCATTGTAGACCTAAGCAAACAGTGGCCATTCCTTCTGTCTTGGAAGTTCTTACTTTCCCACTTCACCATCCTCACCGGGGTTGAACTGCACTCTAGAATGAATGAGGTCTTCAGAGGTCAGCTGATGAAGTGGAGCAGGGAAGTTAAAGCTGTTTTGAAGGAAGCCTTGAAAGAGGACTGAGAAGGCACTGATGGTCTCGCAGCGGTGCTGGTTATGATGACACATTTCAAAGAGGCAGAGGATGCCCTTTTTCTCCTTGCAGATGTAAGTTTTTTTTGGTTACTCTTGTCTTCTAGAACAGCTCTTGTAAAATTTACTTATTTGTTGTAAACCTCCACAATTCCATTTTTCATCTTGTGATCAAGCACCACATAAATGTCATCTTGGGTTTATCATAAAAGGGTAAAAATAAATAGATTTGTCTATACATATTTGCATTAATCTGCCAAAAGTCTGAAGATCATTTTAATATATGAGGAAGGGAAACAAAATTATCCTGAAATACTATAAGTCAAAATTAGAGTGTTTTTCTATGCCTTTGTTCATCTAAATTCTAATACTCGGTAGGTATAGGTAACTACAACTCCTGCTGATGCTGAGGCCTAATTCTCCCTTCCCATAACTCCAAGGCTCATTGTGCTAGGTGTAGTGGGACCAACAGTGTGGATTTGTGCATTTTATATTAAATAATTTGGAGACTCAATTCCTCTTCTCTTCCTGAGAGAGAGAAGCAGGGAGGTTGAGATCAACTTTCAACAGACGGCTGAAGAGACCCCAACAGAATGGGGGTGGAAATGTCGCTTTCTCTAAGTGCTATTCCTGAGCAGCCTGATCGTAAAACTGGCACCTTTGATTCCGAAGCCTGATAACGCGGTGCCTGACTGTTAAACTGACAAAAGGGACATTAACCAGCAATTAGCATTTCCCTGAACAGCCTATCAGAACTCCCCTTTAGAGGGGGGCAAGAAACCCTAAACTTCCCCCCCCCCCCATTGTGTAACTGTGGCAACTGACCTTGCTCTGTGTTTCATAAGGAATACTTCTTCACGCCTAGGTGTGACAAAATCCAGGACAGCCCTGAACTTTATGTAAACAAAGACTGCAGTCTCCAAAGACTCAAAGCATTAACTGTTTAATTAAATAATCTTTTAGTTACTTGATTACGTTTGACTTTATTTGAGTAGTTATGTTACCATGTTGTTGCTATTATTGCTGAAAAGAATCTAAATAAGTTACTTTTGCGATGTTTTTATTTTCAGCAAGATTAAGGACACTCCTTCATCTTATGTGTAACCAATGCTTGTTCACAATACTTTCTCACACAATTCAAAAAAAAGAAATGATGATAAAGAAATGTCATACTATACTCTATTAATTGCCAGCTTGAATTTAAGGCTAAATAACTAAATTTCCCAGTTCCTAAGGAAAGGTTGTTTTTGGAATAATCTAAGCTTTCCTCATGTGGCCTGAGCTCCCCCAAGTGGACGAAATAAGTATTACATACCTTCGTCGGAAATGCCGTTAATGTATAAATGTCACTCATTATTTATCATAACCAATAATTTGAAGTGTTTTCCTGTTACCAAATGCTTAAACTTAGAACGGTACAACTGTTTGACCAGTGAGGTTTGATTATGGAAAATATTTGATTATAATACGCGCAAATAGATTTTCTTTTTTTCTTTTATAGACATTAAAAGTTTAGAAGGACTGCCCTCTGGGGAACCACGCCCAAGTTCCCTTTTAAGCTTTTTCGTCGAGCCAACTTCACTGAGGTCAGACCTCACCACGTGGTCTTGCCAGCGGCAACGAAGGACACCTGGAGGACGGCCAACCCTTGAGGTTTTTCTTCAGACACGGAGAACCTTGGAGAAGCTAGCGTGGGACCCGTGCAACAGGCCAAAGCAGGCCGCCGACAAGCAGTAAGACCAGACAAAACATTCTGTGATCAGGGATGTCCCATAGTGTTAATATTGTCTTTTTAACTCCTAAACTCATAGCTTACTTTCATTAGTTCTCCTCTGCTGTATGAGTCAAATGCTTCCCACAATCGAACCGCCATTCTCAGTGTTTAGCCATTGCTTATTTCCCTGATGTATTTAACCACCTTTTATATCACCTTAGTTAGTTAATAAATGCACTGTAACCAAGGAATTGTGTGTTGCCTATTTCTACATCCCTGCCAAGAGAATTTACCCTTTAGATATGAGACTGACTGATTGATTTAAGATAATTGAGCAATTATTAACTAACTGATCACTGGTGAATAATTGTATGATTATTAAAAGCTACCGAGAGGTCCGGAGACTCTAGGTTAATAACAACTCCGGTGGTGCCCCGCGAAACGAGAGCTTTTTATGGATTGATATTTTCTGAATATTAAAATTCATAATTGGGTATTAATTCTCATAAATTTATTAAAATTCATAGCTAGTTTAGACATGCTACATAGGTAAAACTCTTGTTAAAGAAAATTATTATTTTGAAAATTAATATAATTAAATCAACCCTTTTCCAAATATAGTACTGTTTCAAATATGTCATTGGGCCCCTCCTGTAAACAGGATAAGCGGTTGACAGTGGATGGATGGATGGCTGAATGGATGGATGGATTGATGGTATGCAGGCATTACTGTATCGTAATTAAATTGTTGTTTTATGTTTGATCGCTGCAGGAGACAATGTGTGTTATGCAAACAATTGGATGCTATCCATAGAGGGCCATGTAGTAATCTCACATTCACCTCCCATGCCAGACTTCACAACTGCCTTGGCTGTCTTGTTTGCCAGTTTCTATGTATTTAACATTGAGTATCAGGTGGAAGCAGCCACAACGTTGGAGTTTGCTGAGAGGTAATGCTCACAGTAAAGATTGTAAATCACTCTTTCTTACATTTACTTGTCATTTTTTTTGGCTTGTAGCATTTACCCAGTGAAATCGCCAAACTTACATGTCACATGTGTAGCATATCTACGTATGATTTTTAATACAAATTATGAATATTAATATTTCAGAAATATTAATTCATAAATCCTCGTTAGGGCACCACCGGAAAGTTTGCCCCGGGTCTCCGGACTCCCTAGGTAACGTTATGGGTTTAATAATTACACAATTATTCCTAGTGATCAGTTAGTAGTAATTGCTTAATCATTTCTATAAAATCAGTCAGTCAATCTCATATCGAAGGCATAAATCCTCCGTTACAGTGACCTGGAGCTAAACAATACACACACAGTTCCTGTGATTACGGTGAAATTCATAAACTAACTAAAGGTGTATATAAATGCAGTTAAAACAAAGAACAAAGAATTCTTTGCGACAATGCCGGGCCGGACTCCTTAGGGCGTTGTTGGGAGACGGGACACACTCCGTAAGGGTGTAGAGCAGACCGAAGAGACCAGAGGACAAGAGAGAGAGCGGCACGTGTCGCCGTGTTTTGTTGTCTAGGGCGTGTCTCAGGAGGAGGGCTTTGTTCCCCTGAGAGAGGCTGTCCCTTGACTTTAATGTCTATCTAAAAATCTATTTGCGCGTATTTTAATCAAATACATTCCCACAATCAAACCTTTAAATGTCATGACAGTTATACCGTTCTTAGCTTCAAGTGTTTGATAAAAGGAAAGGAAACAATTACTTAATCGTTGTAATGATTGGAATGGTTACCAGTTAAACACATTTTCAGGATTTCAGAATGAAAGAGACTTAACTCAATATTTCCTGGATAATATTGGCTGTTACACATTCTTCCAAGACGGCGCTGCAGACGGCCGCCTCGGGATTACGCACCGTAGTGCTTTTTGTGTTTTTGTTAATTAACGCTGTTTTCTGCCATCCCTCTCTGGTAACTTTTACCAGAGAAGAGCTCTTAAACATTGGACTTGCTCATACTATTCCACCGCTCTCTTTCCCGGAGTTATTAGTTGGGGGAGCAGCAGCTCTGTTTGGGATCCTTTGGAAACGGCGCAGGGGAAAACGAGCAAGCACGCTGGTTAAGCTGAGACAGCGGGGATTTCGCACTGCACTCGGCCAACAAAATGGACGAACTGCTGCTCCTCAACAGAACTAATTCGGACTTCTGCAGATCTGCTGCCCTCTGTTTCACTGAATCCTGGCTCACCGAGCGCATCCCAGACAGCGCATTTCATCTACCGGGATTTAATCTCATCCGCGTGGATCGCAAAAGGGAGCTCACGGGAAAAACACGGGGAGGCGGACTCTGTTTCTATATAAACGAAGGTTGGTGCACAGATGTCACAGTGTTGAAATGATCATGCAGCCCTCACTTAGAGACATTATTTATAAACTGGAAACCGTTTTATTCACCGCGGGAGTTTTCCTTGTTTGTTCTGGTCCGTGTTTACATTCCACCTCAGGCCTGTGTTAGTGAGGCGTTACTACACCTGGCCGACCAGATAACTAACGTGGAGAAAAAACATCCAGACTCTCTGCACATAGTTCTTGGGGACTTCAACAAAGCAAACCTCAGTCATGAACTTCCAAAATACAGACAGCATATTAAGTGTCCCACCAGGGACACTAACACACTGGACCACTGCTACACAACATTAAAGGACGCCTATCGCTCTGTTCCCCGTGCAGCCTTGGGACTCTCTGATCACTGTCTGGTTCATCTTATCCCGACACACAGGCAAAAACTGAAATCTGCTAAACCTGTTGTAAAGACTGTGAAAAGATGGACCAACGAGTCAAAGCTGGAGTTACAGGCCTGCTTTGACTGTACTGACTGGAGTGTTTTTGAGGCTGCAGCTGCTGACCTGGACGAACTAACTGACACTGTGACATCTTACATCAGTTGTGAGGACATGTGTGTGCCGACTAAAACCTTCCGCACATACAACACCCAAAAACCCTGGTTCACAGCGAAACTCAGGCAGCTTTGTCAGACCAAGGAGGAGGCCTTCAGAAGTGGGGACAGAGTCTTGTACAACCAGGCCAGGAACACAATGACTAAAGAGGTCAAAGCTGCAAAGAGGTGCTATGCTGAAAAGCTAAATAACAGCTTTGCAGCCAACGACCCTGCGTCGTTGTGGAGAAGCCTACGGACACTCACAAACTACAAGAGACCATCCCCCAACACTGCTGGTACTCAACAACTGGCAGATGAGCTGAATGGTTTCTACTGTAGGTTTGAAAAGCCCAGAGTCACACCTCTCCACCACTCCAACGCCATCTTCAAACAGTCACCTTCCCCCTCTGACCTCTCACCTATTTACCCCATTGATGTGATATGTACTATGAGCTCTTACTAGTACTTATTGCTGCTCTTACTAGTATGTATTGTCAGTTGTAGATCCGTATTTGATGCTCTGTTGATGCTTGTATGTTGTTCCTCAAATGTAAGTAGCTTTGGATAAAAGCGTCTGCCAAATGAGTAAATGTAAATGATTACCAAGCACTTGGATTTGTAAACGTTGGGGCCCATACAGTGGTGCACATATGAAAGAGAAATCCTTTAACTCCCTGGTAGTACAGTTCAATGTTCAGAAAAAGTCTCCCCCTACTCACGCGGCTCCGTCACTCCAACACTCCGACAGTTCAAAAGAATCCACAGGCTGGTAGGTGAAGCAGTAGAATGGCGAGGTGCATTAGGTAGATTTCTGTGCGGCGATGCAATTCCTGTAGGCGGGGTCCCTCCTCACAGCGGTGTTACTCAGCAGGCTGGCTCCCTCTGCTCCAATTTTTCTCTAGTTCTGTGGAAAACAACTGCGCTCGGTGTCTAAGCTGGTTGCCTCTTACGACAATTCGAACCAATGTCCCACGAGTTAAAAAGTCCAACAGTTTGCACATTTTTCTCTGTTATTACAAACACGAGCGAGGGACTGACCGAACTACACTTATCAATTTCCCTGGAAAAAACAAACGACTGAGCCCGCGACGACACAGAAATCAACTGCAAGGTAATATTTGTGCCCATACAGATGTGTACTTAAGTCTACAAATTTAATTCTCTCCGAATTCAACTGAAAGTTTCTCTCGTTACTTCTCTTCCGACTATCTTTTCTCCCCTACCCTCAAGTGATCTCTAATTGGCTTAGTTTACATCATTCAAAACAAACTGAAATCACATTGGCTAACTTATCATGACACTGGAATTCACAAAGAGTAAAGCATCTTGGAATGTGTAATTTTTCCCATTGAGATCCTACATGCAAAGAAACAGTCTTATAAGTCTGTATATAAGTCATATTTAGTAGGCCCCTACACACAATTTTTCAAAAATATACTAGGCGAATGTCCATATTTTGGCCATATTTACTGTTTATATATTTACTTTTATTGGGAGTTTTCTTCAAAACACCATTTCTGTCCATACAACGACATTCCAAATAACATAAAGGTTCCAAAACATTGAAAAATTTATAAAAACTGGGCTCAATCTGGTATGGATAAAAATGGTTTGTTTGAGATTCTAGATGTGCCTCCTAGCTTCATGGAGGTGTGTGGCATTGATAGGGTGACAAAATACTAGGACACACATGGATTTCTCATTTGCATTTTGGAATGTCTAGCCCTTCGGGCCCAATCGTATCGAATATTGGACAAAAGTTATTATAGCTTAATGAGCTATAATAATTATAATAATAATTATTAATAATTATAATAATAATTTTACCCAATCAGAGGAAGGTAACGTCATGATTTCTAGCCAATGAAAACGACTCTGTAGTATTCTCTACCCTGAGTTAGGAGGCCGAGACAGAAATATATCACCAGCCATTTTAGCTGAACAGGCTGTGACAAACGCGGAGGACTGACTTACGATAACGGAACTATAAGAATGTGATCCTTATGATTGTTTTAGTGCTTTTATAATGGCAAAGAGGAAGAGTTTACACAGCAGAAGCACTTATATACAGTCTATGTGAAGCATCGATCTGAAGTTTGTAATGCGACAGAACGCTACGCAGCTGCAAGCTATTTTACCGAAGAAATAAAAAAACAGGATCAGCGATCCCTTTGACGACAGGTATGTGACTCAAATAACATCTTTATCATAAAATAATGTAATAGAATGCGATCATGATAGTTTATTGCCAGTTGTTTTGGTGGATGGGATGATTTGGTGAGTAACACATCGTAATGTAGCTATAATGCATGAGGCTGAGTCCCCCTCCCCTCCCTGGCTCGGCTCTCTGCACCCCCCAGCCCCCATTCCCTCAGTGTTTGTTTAGTCAGGCATCAGATTATGTGAGTTTATAAAGGAGTTGGTGTTGTTTTGCTCCCTTGAATTTTGACACTGACATAATCTTACAGGTTCATTGTGTAATTGATCTATCTTTCTACATTATTACAGCATATTTCAAGCACATCATCTGCATCATCATCTGGGATGCTTTTGGAAACACATCCATAGAGACGACAGTGGCTGTAGACCAGAAGATTGACCACACACCTGTGCCCATTACCCTTGTGAACCCACAGACCATGCACGCAGGACTGCAGATGTTATCAAGTACTGAGAGCACACTGTAAGGCAAGTAGAGCCTATAACAAGACCCCCTGGCAGTGTGGGGCATGCCAGGAGCCTCTCTGCATCTTCTTAGAGATGCCTTGCTTTGGTTAGGGGGATGCATGAGAAAAACGCCTTGGACATTTTCACAAAAGGCTGCATTATTTCATTGCTCTAGGCACATTTTATTGAAAACCTGCATATGGATGTTACACGTTTTGAGTTCCAAAGCAGTAGTTGGATCAATATCAGGTATAAAATATGTGATGTGTTACAACACAAATGATAATATAATCACTTTAAAATGATAATAAATATAAATATAATAAAGCTCTCCTACAGCTAGTTTTCTGAAGCGCAAACAGAATAAGGGTCACTACAAATTAAATAGAGGCAAAAGGATAGTGGGGGAGAGAGAAAGAGACACAGAGAAAGGTAGATAGAGTTAGATTCACAGAGGATGTGTACTATTCTGTGTCTTTAATCCCTCTTCAGCAGGACCATCTGCAACCCTGTCAATATAGCTATAATTAAAGGTTACGACAGCCAAGGCCACCCGGCTGGGGGTCCGCCTGCCTCGACCAACGATGCACATCAAACGCACCCCTTCACCCTCCACTGTCCCTCTGCCTTGCCCCTAATCGGGTTTGACATTCACTGGGGAAACAATGCAGAAAAGTGGCTTTCCTTAGGAAACCATGTGCCAACAATGTACCAATCCAATGACCAACACTGAAAACATGGCAAGTGGTAGCTACATTTTTAGGTTGGAGGTTTTTATATTGCAACTGGATATAGTTGTTTGTTCTTTTTAATTCAAATCATCCTCTGGCAGGTAACTTCAAGTAGCTCTAAATATTTTACCTCTTCATGGATCAGGGAAAGAAACATCTTAAACTGGAGAATTTATTTGACAGTGATACTGGATAATTTTGTTCCATTCTTCCCAAGAACCTTTCTTAGTCAGAAGATAAATATAGGCTTCTTTGTGACAGAGGTTAAAGCATTTGACTAAACAATAAAGTTAACAAAAAAATAATGTTTTTTCAGTGCTTTGTCTCTGTGAACAGATTTCCTTGATTTTTTTCTGTCCTGTCCATGTGTAGGGTTGAGGATGGAAAAAAGAAAGGCTAACTGGGATGGACTGTGTAGTAGCAAATCTTGGGAATTCCCAGTTGCCGAAATGTAAATGTAAGTGAAGAGGAACTTGTGTGTCTCTCCTTGGGCAATGCAGTCTACCGCTGGTCGCCATAGATAGAGGTTACTCCAAATACATACTAGATATCTATCTGATCTGACTAGTGGTCCTGCATACATAACTAACTCCCCAACACACAAACAGACAAATCACTCCCCGCTGCACACATGCGCATATTATACACACACGCACAATCAGCCTTGTGGTACTATCTTTGTGGGGACACATCCCTAGCCTCTTACCCTAACCTTAACCATTACAACTACATACCAACCTTAACCAAACCATTACAACTACATACCAACCTTAACCAAATTCTAACCGGAATGTTAAAAGTCTTGACCATCAGAAAGACCTTTAACAGGGTATATAATAATAATAATAATAATAATAATAATAATAATAATCTTTATTTGTAGAGCACTTTTCAAAAACAAGTTACAAAGTGCTTTAACAAGTGTAAAGACAATAATACCCAAGAGACAATAATACAAAAACAATACAAGATAAAAGCATGAAAACACTGAAAAGACTAAAATACACATTGAAGATAAATATAAAATTAGTAAAATAGAATAAAATAAAAGGGATAAAATAAAGTCAAATAAGATCGGGTATGGCTGTCCTATAAAAGTATGTTTTAAGAAGGGACTTAAAAGAGTTCACTGACTCAGCTGACCTGATTTCCTCGGGCAGGCTGTTCCAGAGCCTCGGGGCCCTGACAGCAAACGCTCTGTCCCCTTTAGTTTTCAGTCGAGACTCTGGAACAGATAGCAGAACCCCGACCCGATCCCGGCCCCCAGAACCGCCTCTACATCCCGTTGTGTGTGCGCTCCCAGGTCCTCCAGTGGGCGCACGCCTCCAAGTTCAGCTGCCACCCTGGGATGGCCCGCACCCTCTTTCTGCTTCGCCAACGGTTCTGGTGGCCCTCGATAGAGAAGGACTGTCGAGCCTTCGTGGCGGCTTGTGAGGTGTGCGCCCGCGCCAAACCCTCCCATCAACCGCCCGCCGGTCTGCTTCGCCCCCTCCCGGTCCCCGGTCGTCCCTGGTCCCATATCGCCCTGGACTTTGTCACTGGTCTCCCCAGCTCAAACGGAAACACTACCATTCTCACTGTCGTTGACCACTTTTCCAAGTCTGCCCACTTCATTCCCCTACCAAAACTCCCTTCCTCTCTGGAAACGGCCCGCCTGCTTATCGACCACGTCTTCCGCCTCCATGGAATCCCTCTGGACATCATCTCGGACTGGGGACCCCAGTTCACACACCAGGTCTGGAAATCCTTCTGCCGTGCCTTTGGTTCCACTGCCAGTCTCTCCTCGAGCTATCACCCCCAAACCAACGGACCAACCACCTGCTGGAGTTCATACATCCCCTGGGTTGAGTATGCTCACAACTCCCAGGTCAGCGCTGCCACTAGTATGTCCCCCTTCATGTGCGCCTTGGGTTACCAGCCCCCCCTGTTCCCGTCCCTGGAGGAGGAGGTGTGCAGGCCCACCTCGGGCGTTGCCGCCGGATCTGGAGGGAAGCCAGGGCCGCCCTTCTCCGCACTGCGGCCCGCAACCGCCAGCTGGCAGACCACCAATGGGCACCTGCACCCACCTACCTCTCCTCCTCTCTCCCTTGGCTCCTGAGCCCAGCCAACTACCCGCACCTGCACCTCATCAGCCACCTCGTCAGCCTGCCACACCTGCCAGTAATCAACCTCATCCCTGCCTGTATTTTAACCCCGGTTCTCCACACCATTCTTGCTTGATCGTCATTTCTCCATACCCGGTGCCACCTCTGCGCTCAGGCTCATGTTTTTTGATTCCTCTCAATTCCCCTGTGCTTTGTCGCTTCTGTCACTAACCCTGTCTTTCTGTCTGCTTTCCTCTCAGGTTCACTCACCCTCGTCCTCCGTCCTGTCAGCTAGGCTCATCCTCCGGTCCTCTCGTGCTTCCTCCACGGCGCCCTCCCGGCTCCTCCCCGCTCCTCGCCTCACCACCTGCGCCTCGCTTGCTCCTCGGTCCTCCGTGCCCGCGTCCCCCGGCGTCCAACTCTCCCCCCTCACCTCTTCCCTAGCCCCCTCCGTGAACCCTCAATAAAACCTCCTTCCCTCTGAGCCTTGCGTTTGGGTCCTTTCTGTCCCGTCTCACAACAGTTTTTTATTCATTTAACTTTGTGCAAAAAAAATGCTCTAGGCTAGTCTCCCACCTTGATTTTGGGAAGGCTACTAACTCATCAATAATCATAACCATTTATGCAAAACAATGAGTTCAACATTTATAAAGTTTGTTGCAGTACATCAAACTTTTTTAAAAATCCCGCTCCATCCAGGCTGGGATTGATCTGTTCACAAAAAGTGACATTGACGAGAGCATCGGCTTTATGAGAAGTTCAATGTGTTTCACAAAAAAAAAAAAAAAGTCTGTTTAGCTAAATAGTCAGCTAACGTTAGCCAAACCCACACGCTCCTTGAATGTTACCTGTTGTCTTCTGTCTTACCGATTCAGCTGCTGGTGGCGCATCTCGCTCTTCTTTTTCAGGAACAGAATCCTGTTACTCCTGATCGCCACTCAGACTATGTTTTGGACAATTAGCATTGAGGGTCCGGCGGGGTGAGAGATTACGGTCGGTTGTACTCTGTTCGCAAGGATCTATTTTTTGGAGCGTTTAAGAGTGAAATAGGCGCACGGTAGATCCCTGTACCTAACGTTATAGAAACGAATCACACAGTCGCTACGCACTGCCTGTCTAGTATTTTTGGCTATGCATTATAAATAAAGACGTTCACCTACACTTTTAGCAAACAAACTTTTGGACAAACAGGATTTTCACATTGAAAAAAATATCTTCAAAATTTAATACCTTGTTAAATGGCGATTAAGACTATCATTTTTAATGGCCATAAATTTCGCAAAATTGATTTGTTACCTTTTAAGACCCCGCGGACACCCTTTTTAAGCGTGTGGGGTTTAGCATTTTGGTCCCCACAAAGCTGCCAGACCCCACATGTATAGTAAAACAAGCCACCCCCCCCCCCCACACATACCCTACTGCATGTAACATTTATTAGTTCTCTGGGCTCACACTAGCAGGAAAAAATATTGCCTCCCTGCTGAGCTGCCAAAACAGTGAAAGCACAATATTTTTACAATATTTCTCTCCATGTACTCTATGTATGTGTACAGTATGTATGTATCTTTCTATGTGATGTGAAACTGTTATTATGAAAAGAGAATGCGAGCAAAGAGAAAGTGGCTGAGTGAACAAAAGACAAAAAGTCAAGAAAAAGTCAGAGAATGCATGGTAGTGATTTTAAAAAAAAGAAAGAAGCAATGAATGACATTCCACTGTGTGCTGTGGGTGATGAGTGGAGCAGGGTCTGTGCCAGATTCTCTTATTGGAGTGGCAACAAGAGCAGGTATTAGTACTCCTCTAGGACCACATCCAACCACACACACATCACACCTGCACACACACACACATCGACAGAGTGCCTGCTCTTGCAGATGTTTGGCTTGCCAACAAGCGTCTTCTCATCGTTCTTTTAGAGAGCTGATTAACCACTGGGTTCCAAACAATCATGATCCCTAATCAGCTGATGAATACCACAACATCATAATTCAGGAACTTGTAAGCCTTGTTTGTCTTAATGGCATTTTAATAGTAAATTTTTAATTGTTCATGTATAAACTGCTTTGGGCCGTAAAGCTTGTTTATATCTCTGGCTCGTGTTTGTTCATTCTGGAGAAAAAGAAAAAATCATACACACTGTTTTCTAACTTACTTTTGTTCTGATAGCTGCAACAGTATGAGTATATAAAACTTAATGATGGTGTTGTGAGTGCTGGGACAATGTTTTCAAGTTACTTGGTGTAACATGGATTTTATATCACAGGATAAAAATAAGACCAAAACACTGCATTAGTGAATTTCAGTCTCCTGTCCATGCAGGAACTGTGTGGTACCCTGGGATTTACCCTTGCTATGAATTAAGTAGGCGAGAAGAAATCAATATCTGGTGACAGCTAGTCAATCTTAGACTCAATGCTGAAACTCCCGTCTGCTTAAAAGGACGGATCTTCCCCACACACAGTCAATCTGAACAATGAAGCCGCGTAGCTTAAAGCCCCATGTAAATTGGACCAAGTAGGAATAAATCGCCTGACAGCATCACTAAATAACTTTAAGTCCAGCTGTCCCTGGCTGGAAATGGGTTTTACGTCTACTTGTACTGAGAGTATTTACATGTGCCTACGGTGGTTTTACACACCTGGACTCCAAATGAATAGAAATCCTGACACATCGAAAAACAGGTTGAAGCTCTTGGGTCTTAAAAGAAGCCCTTCAGCAAAGAGCAGGAGTGTTGTCACACAGGAAAAAAGCAATTTCAGTCTTTCATGGTGGTTGGATAAATCAGATGATGTATTTCTGTGTGCATGCAGTAGATGATTTATCAGGCAATATCAGTGGTGTTGCAAAAAAATCCCTTATTAAGCTTAGTTGTTATTCTTTAGTCTGCTGAAAACCGCTCCCTCTTTTTTAACATAACAAGTTTCATATGTTGCAACTTTTTGTAGACTTTTTAAAATAAAAATAGATATATTAAAAGATTATTATTATTAGCAAATACCTTATTATGCTTTTCCCTGTAGTTTGTTTTTTGGACAGTGTTAATACATTATCTTCATAACACACACACACACACACACACACACACACACACACGTCTCATATTTTTACTGTATAGTCGCCATTGCTTTTACTTAATCTCCACCTACTAAAAGCCATTTTAGTGGTATTTCAATGCTTACCAGTCAGCATAGATTTATCAATAGTTCATCCATGGCAAAGGGTTGCATCTACTGCAAAGCTCTGTTGCATTCACCACAAGCAACAATAGCTGTATCTAGGTTTGGACCGTAGTGTTAAATATACATCATACATATCGCATATTGTATGTGCAGTCAGTCAAGTCCTTTCCCTATAGGAAGTCTTGAGTCTTGAGAACATTCAGCTTCATTCCATGCCTTCTACTGCTGTTTTGACAAGTGCAGCCCAATCAGACATGTTTGTTGAGGCTCCATTTTCCCACTCTCTGGTGACTGCAGGGGGTCATAGGGTGTGTGTGTGTGAAAAAGAGATTCAGAGACTGAAGGGGGGGGGGGCTGTATATCACTGTGTGTGGGTATTATGCTTATGGGGGACATTCATTCTCAATTATGTGTGTGTATGTGCGTGTGGGCTTGTTTGGAGTCAATTTGTGGTGTGTCTCCATGTCTGAATGAGTATCTGTGTGTTGGGGGTATCCATTTACAACTGGTGATAGTGGCATGATGAGAGGCAGCCAGGGGCCTTAGGACCTGAAGATACAAAGACCCCTGACACATCTACCTCCAGGTGTGCATGTGTCCGAGAGAGACACCAGCATTTATACATGTCTGGCATCCCTGTGTGGTGTGTGTGTCGGGGGGGAGTGTATGGTGAAGTGTCAATAGGCTGCAATAATAACTGGCACCAGAGGGAGACATTTGACACCTTTTTTGTCAGAGACAGTCCTGACTTTCCGACCTATACTATTATAGTGAAAGAAAGAACATTTATTCAGATAGATGGAGAGAATGAAGGAGGAGAAGCTAGCTGAGCTGACAGATCACAGGAGCCATGGAGCAGGGCCCAGTTGTCCTCTGTGTATGGTTGGCTGAGGGGTAGGTAATGTCAACCCCTGACAGGTAATGTGGTGTGAGTCGGGCTCCCTGGGGCCAACAACACACGTACCAACCCAACACACACACATTTACACTCACATGCGCATGCACTGTCTCAAACCCGGTCCAAATCCCCTTAGCTGCTCTATATTTGGGCGTGCTCTTCAAAAAGTCATTAATAAGAAACACATGCAACAGTGTCAAGTGATCTTACAGCAGGGCAAGGGGTTGTAAATCTGAAAAAAATTACATTCGAAAGGTTCAATTGAACATATCCTAACCCGCACTGTGGGGAGGGGAGGGAGGCAGCCTACACAATATACACACAGGGATACAGACAGTAAAGGTGATGTTGCTATAGACTAAATGAAAAATGGTATAGATATGTATAGTAGTGTTAATGATAGTAATCGTAATGTTAATGATTATAATAAAAATAGTAACAATAGGACTAGTAACAATGATTGTAGCAGAGGGTGTCAAGCAGGAACACGGGGGCAGCAGGTGACCCGCAGCCACAAATCCAGACTCCACAGCTCCAGAGCCAGAAACACCTGCAGGAAGTGATAAGAGGAGAGAGGAGGGACGAGAAAGCACAAGACTACCGGAAAGGGGAGAAGTTGTGTTGTAACATGCAATAATCGGATGAGGTTGCATACAGAGGGAGAGAAAGTAGAGGAGAGAGGAGCTCAGTACATCATAGGAAATCGTCTCGGGTTACGTATGTAACCCTTGTTCCCCGAGAAGGGGAACGAGACACTGCGTCGGTGACAACACTATGGGAATGCCCCTGGGCGTGGCAGGGCTGAACTATGAATGAAACTACTCCAATCCTATTGGTGTTACTAGAACGGTAGTGTGTGACGGCGTAACCGGAGGGGGTATATAATAATTCCCCTTCTCGGGGAACAAGGGTTACATACGTAACCCGAGACGTTCCCCTTCGAGGGAACTCGAACTGCGTCGGTGACGACACTATGGGAACGAGATACCCACTTAGGCCGCACCGAAACCCCGCCTGCCCCCAGCGTGCAGAACCTGACGGCACGACTAGGAGGAGAGCGCATGGGTGCCGGGTGCAGAAGGCAGGTCCAGACTGTAAAACCGGATAAAAGTGTGAGGGGTGGCCCAGCCAGCCGAATCACACAAATCTTGGAGTGACGCCCCTGCGAGGAGGGCCCTAGAAGCCGCCATGCCTCGAGTAGAGTGCGCCCTTACGGCCATAGGTGAAGGCAAACTGCGCACCTGATAGGCCAGGGAAATAGTCTGAACGATCCAGTTGCTGATGGTGTGTTTAGAAGCGGGGAGCCCAGCCTTGGGGGACCCGAAACAGACCAGCAACTTGTCTGCTTTCCTCCACCGGGAAGACCTCAGAGTGTAAATACTCAGTGCTCTGACAGGGCAGAGCAGATGAAGTCTCCCGTCCTCCGCCGTCACATGAGGTGGGGGATGAAACGCCTGCAGCACCGTGGACCCTGCCAGTCTGGCCGGAACCTTAGGGACATAACCTGGACAAGGGTGCAGGATGGCCCGGACCCCCCCTGGGCAAACTCCAGGCATCAGGGAGACACCGACAGTGCCTGGAGATCCCCCACCCTCCTCAGAGAGGTGATAGCGAGGAGAAAGGTCATTTTAAGGGTCAGGTGCTTGGCCTCAGCCAACTCCAGGGGTTCGAAGGGGGCCTCAGCCAGCGCTTCGAGAACCACTGCCAGGTCCCAGGTGGGAACCCTGGAATGAGTCATGGGTCTCATCCTCCGGGCTCCACGGAGGAAGCGCACCAGCAGAAGCCTCCCCAAGGGCCCATCAGTCAGAGGGGCGTGGAATGCTGCAATGGCAGCCACATATACTTTGAGCGTGGACGGGGAGAGGCCAGCGGAGAAACGGTGCTGGAGGAACTCCAGTATCACAATTACCGAGCAGGTAACTGGGTCCACCGCCCGTTCTCTGCACCAGGTGGTGAACACATTCCACTTTAGGCTGTACATCCTTCTCGTGGACGGGGCTCTGGAGCTGAGCAGCGTTTCGACTGCTCCTGTCGTCAGACCCGCCTCTAAGAACTGCGCCCCCTCAGGGGCCAGACCCATAGCTGCCACAGGGCGGGGTGCGGGTGAAAGATCTGGCCCTCCACCTGGGACAGCAGGTGTCTCCTCAGAGGGACCTGCCAGGGCGGGCCCTTGAGGAGTGATATTAAATCGGAGAACCACACTCGGACCCGCTCCAGAGCCCCCGGGAGCAGAGCGACCTCGGGCCTCGGCCACGTCTGTACCATGGCATCCAGCCCTAGCGGGGCTGGGGGTGATAGGGAGAACCACAGGGGAAAGTGTGCCGTTTCTCGGGACGCAAACAAGTCCATGTCTATGGGGCCGAACTCTTCGCATAATAACTCCACCACCTCGGGGTGGAGTCTCCATTCCCCGGGCCTCAACCCCTGTCTCAACAGCAGGTCTGCTCCTTGATTCTGGGTCCCAGGGATGTACATCGCTCTGAGGGACAGCAGTCTCTCCTGGGACCACAGGACGATCCAATGTGCCAGTTTGCATAATGGGCGCAAGCGCAGACCCCCCTGGTGATTCAAATAGGCCACCACTGCCGTATTGTCGGTCCTGACAAGGACGTGGAGACTGCGGAGAGCGGGCAGAAAACTCCTCAGAGCTCTGAAAACCGCCAACAATTCCAGGCAATTTATGTGCCAAGAGAAATGATGCTCCTCCCAGGAGCCTCTCGCGAAGCGGTCGTTCATGACCGCGCCCCATCCCGTGAGTGAGGCGTCTGTTGAAATAATTGTTCGGCGACAGATTGCTCCCAACACAGGACCCTGGGACAGGAACCAAGGCTTCCTCCATACGGACAGGGAACAAAGGCATCCGCTCGTAACCCGTATCAGACGGAGCGGATTTCCCCTCGGGGAGAATCCCTTGGATTTTAGCCACCACTGCAGGGCTTTCATGTGCAGTAGTCCGGAAGGTATTATACTGGACGCTGCTGCCAGAAGACCCAACACCCTCTGAAAGTGTTTCACAGTGATGGCGCGGCCTAACTGCACTCTGGTCATTGAGGATAAAATGGACTCGATGCGTGCGGGAGACAGGTGGGCCCGCATCGTCGTTGAGTCCCACACCACCCCTAGGAACGCAGTCCATTGGGCGGGTGTCAGCACGCTCTTCTTCGTGTTGAGCCGCAGTCCCAAACGCTGAAGGTGGGCGAAGGCGAACCGCTAACTCTCGAGACTGGGCCAGGAAGAGCCAGTAGTATGTAGTTCAGTATGCAGATGCCCTGGAGCCTCAACGGAGCCAGAGCTGCATCCATGCATTTGGTGAACGTGCGGGAAGATAGTGCTAGGCCGAACGGAAGAACCCGATACTGGTAAGCCGTGCCCCCGAAGGCGAACCTCAGGAACTTCCTGTGAGAGGGACGGATGGAGATGTGGAAATAAGCGTCTTGCAGATCTATCGTGACAAACCAATCCTCGGATTGGATGTGACTGATGATGGCTGGGATGGTAAGCATCCTGAACCTGAATCTCCTCAGAGATTGGTTCAGGGACAGCAAATCCAAAATCGGACGCAATCCTCCGTCCTTCTTGGGGACCAGGAAGTATCAGCTGTAAAAGCCGGCTTCTCTGACTGGCAGGGAAATTAATTCTATGGCCCCTTTCTTCAGAAGAGAGCGGACTTCCTGTCCCAACACCTGGCTCTGTTCTGCGTGTACTGTAGTCCCGACCATCCCGCAGAATCTGGGGGGTGAACCCGGAACTGCAGCCTGTGGCCATCTACTACTGTGCGGAGGACCCATGGGGAAATGTTCGCGAGGCTTTGCCAAGCTTCCGCGAACTTCGCCAAGGGGACCAGTCCCTCGGGGCTGGTGGCCGGTGTCCCGCGGGAATCCCCAGTGGCGCCCTGAAGCGGAGGACCGCCAGGGAAGGCTCGCCGGTGAACCACGGTTTGTGAGCCCAGTCGTGTTCCAGCTGCCGCGGTGGGAGAAACAACGCCTGTTGCTGGAGCCACCATGAGAGAGGGAGGAGGCGGGGGGTGGTGGTGGGTCCCCCTACTCGAGGTCTCAGGACCTTTTCCCCCGGGCCCGCCGAGACTGAATGAAGGTCCTCAGATCCGTCTTCCCGGGGGGCTGTGGGCAAGAGCGCCGTCTTGCGTCCCAGGTTGGTTGAGGGGGATCCCGCGAAGCGACGCTCTGCTTCTGGCTGGGGCGGTAGGTGCTGGATGAAGGCTGCGTCCGCCTTTCCTGAGCCGTCGCGGTCCTGGAGTCTGACCGGCGGGGGAGATATCGCTCAAATGCCTCTCCCTGAGATGTGGCGTGCTGGAACCTGTTGACGACAGCATCCACTGCTTCGCCAAACAGGCCAGAAGGCGAGAGGGGCGCATCCAGGAGAAAAGCCCTCTCCTTCCCCTGGATGCCTGATAGGTTGAGCCACAGATGGCGCTCCGTAGCCACCAAAGCCGCCATGGATCGGCCGATGGACCGGGCCGTTTCCTTGGTCACACGGAGAGCCAAGTCCGTCGCTCTACGGAGCTCTGTCAGGTCCTCCTCAGAGGGACCTCCCCCTACGTCACAGTCCCGAAGAAGATCGGCCTGGTATGCCTGCAAGACAGCCTTCGTATGTAGGCTGGTACCAGCTCGACCCGCTGCCATGTAGGCCTTGCCCACCAAATTGGACGTCATCCGACACGGCTTGTTGGGGAGCACCGGCATCCGGAGGGATGAGGCGAGGTTGGGAGAGAGGTAGCTAGCCAGTGCCTCCTCCACTCGTGGCATCGCTCCGTAGCCGTGCTGTCTGATTCCCATCACGTTGCCGTAGTCCAGCCGGGGGGGACGTAGACAGCCGCGCAGAGAAGGGTTTATTCCATGATCTACACAACTCGTTGTGCAGATCCGGAAAAAATGGTAGGGGCCGACGCGGGGGTGGCGCTCGGTGTTGCAGAAACCGCTCATCTAGTTTGCTGCCTGCCGATGGCTGCTGCACCGCCTGTGGCCAATCAATGTGCAGCTTGGCCACGGCCCGCGTCACCACTTCCAACAACTCCTCGTATCCTGGCGAGGGCTGATGACGTTCCGTTCCCTCTATGCTAAGCACATCTAGCTCCTCAGAGCCAGATCGTGTCAGCCTTTCCGGACTCGCCCCTCGAGTGGGAGAAACCGAGAAACGGGCTCCCGATCGGGGACGAGGGGAGGAGGATTCCGCGGACGAGGACCGGAAAAAGGCCTCAGCCGTTCCGGCACCCTCGGCAATCTCGCGTTGTGATCCCCAGGATCGGAGCCGCCGCGACGCCTCAGCGACCACGGGGCCTGTGCCACAAGGGGAGCGCATCCAACCATCCTCTAGGACAGAGGTCACTAATAGGCGGACCGCTGTCCGGATCCGGACCCAGCTGCCGTCCTCTCCGGACCGCCGACCTACAGCCCATTTATTATTGAGACTTACTACCTCGTGACGGAGCGTTTTTATTTTAACCCGCGCAGCTTTTCTAGCATTTACTGTACTGGTTTAGAGGACCAGGAAACTCACAGACCAATCGCATGTGCTCCAATCGTCTCATGTGACGCTGCTCTGCCAATCAAATCTGTGCATACTGAGGCTTGCGAGTCGAGTCCGCGAGATTCACCAGAGACGTTTTGGAAACACACCCGAATTGAGGAGACGAAAGATAAAAGAGATTTCACATGACTTTTAATCAAGAATGTACAGATTTTTACATGTACATTCCTCCCACGGGCAGTTCAAAACCAGAATATCTCATAGATCTCCAATATGCTAGCTGGAGCTCACGTTTCTCACTGAACAACAGAAAGTAGGAAAGTGGTAGCTCTGTAAGAGGAAATGAAAGAAGGAGGCATTACAGCTGTTCATTTGTTATAATGTGTTGAGTGTTTATTATAAAATTGGTTAAGACTACACTTCATCACTTCAAGCTACACTTTTTATTACATTTTTTCTAAAAATTAGGCACTTTAGTTTACTTATTTTATTATGAATTTATTATTTGAATAGTTATTATTTATTATCCCTCCAGTTTGATGTGAAAACTGACTGAAATATTATTTGATTTGACAGTCCGTTGTTGACTAAAAATATGTGTTGATACAACTATAGGTTATAGTACTGAATGATAACGCAAGTTCGTCGTTTTGATGTTCCGGACCTTTGCTTCAGGAAATTTTCTCTAACTAGACCTCTTTCAAATCTAATTGAATACCCCTGCTCTAGGAAGAGAGCCGCTCGAGACCTCAGCACCCTCAGGGGCAGGGCCTCGCAATGGTCACAGGCAGCCCCCTCGAGAGCCGCCTGAGCATGCGACATCCCCAGGCATGAGACGCACATCCCATGGGTATCACCTTCTGTGATGAAACGCTCACAAGGGAAGACACACTGTCGGAATCGCTTTGACATGATCTTCTGCTGCTTCGTCTCAATGTCAGGTAGGAAAATGGAGCTTCCAAACATAGCCAGAGTGCCTGCTGAATAGAAAGAAGCTAATGTGTCCTATGTGCCGGCGTGCTTATATACCCCCTCCGGTTACGCCGTCACACACTACCGTTCTAGTAACACCAATAGGATTGGAGTAGTTTCATTCATAGTTCAGCCCTGCCACGCCCAGGGGCGTTCCCATAGTGTCGTCACCGACGCAGTTCGAGTTCCCTCGAAGGGGAACCCCCGGCAGTCTAGGCCTATAGCAGCATAAGGAATCACCTGAGCCAGCCCTAACTATAAGCTTTATCAAAGAGGAAAGTCTTAAGCCTACTCTTAAATGTGGAGATGGTGTCTGCCTCCTGAACCCAAACTGGAACCTGGTTCCACAGGTGGGGAGCTTGATAGCTGAACGCTCTGGCTCCTAGTCTACTTTTGGAGACTCTAGGAACCACAAGTAACTCTGCATCCTGGGAGCGCAGTGCTCTGGTGGGGTAGTAAGGTACTATGAGCTCTTTAAGATAAGATGGTGCCTGACCATTAAGAGCTTTGTAGGTAAGAAGAATGATTTTAAATTCTATTCTGGATTTTACTGGAAATGTGATCTCTTTTCCTGGTTCCTGTCAGAAAACATGCTGCAGCATTCTGGATCAGCTGAAGAGTCTTAATGGACTTTTTCGAGCAACCTGATAAGAATTGCAGTAATCCAGCCTAGAAGTAACAAATGCATGGACTAGTTTTTCTGCATAATTTTTAGACAGGATATTCCTGATTACATAGGAATTACATAGGTGAAAAAAGGCGGTCCTTGAAATTTGCTTAATGTGAGACTTAAACGACATGTCCTGATCAAAGATAACTCCAAGATTCCTCACAGTGGTGCTGGAGGCCAGGGCGATGCCATCAAGGGAAACTATAACTTTAGATAATGCGTCATGGAGGTGCTTAGGCCCCAGAACAATAACTTCAGTTTTATCTGAGTTTAACATTAGAAAATTACAGGTCATCCAGGTTTTAACATCTTGAAGGCACATTTGAAGTTTAGCTAACTGATGAGTTTCATCTGGCTTGATCGATAGATATAACTGAGTATCATCTGCATAACAATGAAAGTTTATGGAGTATTTCCTGATAATATTGCCTAAGCGAAGCATATATAAAGTGAAGAGGATTGGTCCGAGGACAGATCCTTGAGGAACTCCATGACTAACTTTGGCATGCATGGAGGACTCATCGTTAACATGTACAAACTGAAATCGATCTGAGAAATAGGATTTAAACCTGCTTAGAGTGGTTCCTTTAATGCCAATGGAATGTTCCAGTCTCTGCAATAGGATCTGATGGTCAATGGTATCAAATGCAGCACTAAGATCTAATAAAACCAGTACAGAGACAAGTCCTTTGTCTGATGCAATAAGGAGGTCGTTTTTTTGTCGTAATTTTCACCAGTGCTGTCTCTGTGCTATGATGAACTCTAAACCCTGACTGAAAATCCTCAAATAAACTATTGCTCTGTAGAAAGTCACACAGCTGTTTAGCAACTGCTTTCTCCAGGATCTTAGAGAGAAATGGAAGGTTAGATATAAGTCTATAGTCGGCTAAAACATCCAGATCAAGTTTGGGCTTTTTCAGAAGAGGTTTAATTACAGCTACTTTAAAGTACTGTGGTACATAGCCTGTTGATAGAGATAGATTGATCATATCTAGTATAGAAGTGCTGACTAAGGGTAAAACTTCTTTAAGCAACCTAGTCGGGATAGGGTCTAAGAGGCAGGTTGATGGTTTAGATGAAGAAATTATTGAAGTTAGTTGGTAAAGGTTGAGGGAAGCAAAACAGTCTAAACATATATCTGGTTCTACAGCTGTTTCTAAGGTTCCTGAGTTTAGAGATAAGTCGGTGCCAGTTAAGGGCAGGTCTTGGTGAATTTTGTTTCTAATAGTTACAATTTTATCACTAAAGAAGCTCATGAAGTCGTAACTTCTGAGAGCTACGGGAATACTTGGCTCAATAGAGCTGTGATTCTCTGTCAGCCTGGCTACAGTGCTGAAAAGAAACCTGGGATTGTTCCTATTTTCCTCTATTAATGACGAGTAGTACGCTGCTCTGGCATTACGGAGGGCCTTCCTCTAAGTTTTAATACTATCTTGCCAAATTAAACGAGAATTTTCCAGTTTGGTGGAACGCCAATTCCTCTCAAGTTTCCGCGATATTTGCTTTAATTTGCGAGTTTCAGTATTATACCATGGAGCTAACCATCTTTGTTTTATTATTTTCTTTTTTAGAGGGGCTACAGAGTCGAGTGTCATTCGATGGAATTGCATCCTTAAATTTAGCTACAGCACTATCAGACAGACGTCTTGTAAAGAAATTTTTGCCCAATGGTGTAGTTCAGCAATACAAACTCAAAAGTTATCAAACAGTGGTCAGATAAAGAGGGATTCTGTGGGAACACTATTAAATGTTCAATTTCAACACTGTACACCAAAACAAGGTCGAGGGTGTGGTTAAAACAGTGATTCGGTTCATGAACACTCTGAGAGAAGCCAATGGAGATAAACGCAGTACTGAAGCTGTCATTCTCAATGTCCACATGAATATTAAAATCCCCTACAATAATAACTTTGTCCGTTTTAAGGACTAAAGTTGACAGAAACTCTGCAAATTCAGATAAGAATTCAGAGTACGGACCAGGTGCTCGGTACATATAACGAAAAGAATTGGTTGCAGTGATTTCCAACTTCGGTGTGAAAGACTAAGAACAAGGCTTTCAAATGAGTTATAATTTAGTTTAGTAGGCTAGAGTCGAAGATAGCTGCAACTCCACCTCCTCGGCCTGTGCCTCGAGGAATGTGAGTATTAATATGACTGGGAGGGGTGGATTCATTTAGGCTAACATATTCTCCATCACCCAGCCAGGTTTCAGTAAGACAAAATAAATCAATATCATAATCTGATATTAGTTCATTTACTAGTACACCTTTAGAATAGAGAGATCTGATGTTTAAGAGTCAACATTTAATTTTCCTATTGTTTTGCACTATTGCTCTTGTGGTTTTAATTTTGATGAGGTTTTTATGCACAGCTCCTCTTCCTTTGATTTAAAAAATTTCGATGGTCGGGGGGCAGACACCGTCACTATAGGATTTTCACTAAGTAACTCCTGAAATTGAAGGGCAGAGAAGTGTGTTAGACTGCGACTCTGCCTCCTGGTCTCAACTCTGGGTTGTCATGGATTTGGTCCACTAATAAACTTGGCCAGATTTCTAGAAATGAGAGCTGCTCCTTCCCAAGTGGGATGGATGCCGTCTCTCCGAATCAGACCAGGTCTTCCCCAGAAAGTCTGCCAATGATCTACGAAGCCCACATCGTTTGCTTGACACCACCTCAACAACCAGCGGCGGAATGTTGCTATACATGTCATCACTGGTCAGATTTGGCAGGGGTCCAGAGAAAACTGTTACGAGGTTGTGTGGTGTGGGGACAGAGAGGACCCAAATGCAACGTTTGGAGGGAAGGAGGTTTATTGAGGGAGAAAGGGGTAGAGGGACTGGAGTGGAGGAAGAGGTGGATGTCGGGGAAGCACAGGCACGATGAACCAAGGAGACAGGGGGCCAGAGAGCCGGGGAACACTGGGACTGAGGAAGCGAGGAGCGGTGGAAGAACAGGGAGGATGCCGTGAGGGAAGTCTGAGGAGGAGAGGGCCGGTGGATGAGCCCAGCTGACTGAAGGGAGGACGAGAGTGAGTGTACATGGGAGGGAAACAGACAGAGAGACAGGGTTAGGGATGGCAGCGACAAAGCACAGGGAAAATGTGGAAAAACATGAAAGCCTGAACACGGAAGTGGCACCGGGTATGGAGCAACGACGATCAAGCGAGGATGGTGTGGAGAACCGGGGTTGAAATACAGGCAGGCATGAGGTGATTACTGGCAGGTGTGGCAGGCTGACGAGGTGGCTGATGAGATGCAGGTGCAGGTAGTTGGCTGGGCTCAGGAGCAGAGGGAGAGAGAGCACACAGGGGAGAAAACACAGGGAGGCAGGCAGGGAAAAAACCAGGACACTCACTGTCAGCCGGACTGCCACCACAACAAAAACAACGGTATCCGACATTGTTTTTGCATATGTACACACCGACTCAACATTAATGCTTATGGCTAATTCCTCCTTCGGACAGTCACCCAGCCACCCCTTCCTGGCTGCTCAGGGGATGCCGGGGGATGGCTACCACAGGCTAACTCAGGCCGTTCCGCACCGACTACTGGGGACTGGCTAGCTACAGTAGCTAAAGACTGATCTACCAAGGTGCGGAGCCGGACTTCTAAATCACTGAGCCTCGCCTCCATGTCTAAAAATAAACTACACTTATTATACATACCATTACCGCTAAAGGAGGCAGAGGAATAACTGAACATCTGACACACCGAGCAGGAGAAAGTACGAGAGAGAGGGAGAAGGAGAAGCCATCGCTAGCTGCTGAGCTAATGTCGCTAACGGCTAAGCTAAAGTACTGTAGCATTAGCTACAAAAACTTTTGAACAACTATGAGATTGAACAGCAGTCACTAAAAGATGGAAAGAACCGTGAGTGCTTAGGCAAAATTACTGTAAGAATAAGTGTTTAGCAGACAGTTGGCTGCTGTAATCTAACAAATGTAACTGGTATTTAGCGAGAGCAGCAAAACACGCTACCAACACACAAGCACCGGAAACGGAAATGAGTCAGCACGCTTACCGCAGTACGTCAGCACGTCCACAGTCAGCTGTTAGTATAATGTTACTATATTACTTACATAATCTCAGCATATTCAATAGATGTTCATATACTGTATAGCTTACCACTAGTTTAGGCCTATTATCAATATTATATTCCAGTTACCAGAAGTAACTAGTTACATGTAATTTACTTACGTAATCTAATTACAAATTAACTGTAACATATTAGTTACAGTTAATTTGTAATTAGATTACTGGGGAAAATGTGTATATATATCACAGTTACTAATGAAAATGGATATGATAACATGGGGGGTTACATCTGAATATTTTCTGTAAAAAGCTTGGCTACATGTTGATTAATATCAATTTTATTGCTTAGGATAACTTGTAATCAGTAACCTATTACATTTCCAAAGTAACCTTCCCAACACTGTCACAGCTGTTTAAATTTTATTGGATGTTTCCATTTATAAAATCCATGTGCACGAAAAACAGTCTACATTGGTCTCCAATATATTAATGCTAAGGAAATACTAATCAAAAACTACAACACAGTCCCATAAAATAGAGCAGTGTCTGTGTGTGTTTGCCTAAAATCAATCCCTCATCTTCAGCTTTGTGTACGCCTCTCCCTGGCTCAGCTTCCCCTGTGCTGGACTCTCCCTCTGCTGAGTTTTTCAGAAAATAATAATAAATTAAAGCTGCAAGCAGCGTTGGGCGGGCCCTCGCACTTATAAGCGCGTCCGCGTGTGAGCCGGCCGAGTTGCATATTCTGGAGC
Source organism: Micropterus salmoides (assembly GCF_014851395.1). Lineage (NCBI taxonomy): Eukaryota > Metazoa > Chordata > Actinopteri > Centrarchiformes > Centrarchidae > Micropterus > Micropterus salmoides. Next base: position 22,884,885 of record NW_024040152.1, on the reverse strand, counting down.
TCTGCCGGTGCGGCTGTGAATTTGCTACGCGGTTATGACGCCGCATGAAGGTGTTATATGTCACTTCCTGTGTCCCCTGTGTGGAGCTACATAGCACTTGCCGCTATGAATATAAATCGGTATTGACGTGTAGATGTCTGCGTGGTGGGAGAGTTATCAAGCACGTAAAGTTTGTTTCAGATGTGAGCATGTACACTGAACAATAATGTACCCAAACAATAAATAAATTCCTTTTATATTTCCCTGCCTTGTTGTTTATGTGTACATACAGAGGAAGAATGTGAGAACAGCACACATTTCATCGTTACTGTGTGTTAGAGCATGTGAGAACAGTGGATATTTTAATACAGCCCACACCCCTAATACTGTGTAACTATAACAAGTAGAGAACAGAAGAAAAAGATGTTCTTTCTTTACAACTGTCTGCATAGCTTATTCATATTGTGTAATGAATGAAAATAAATAGGCCTACTAGGCTCCTCTCTACTTTGACATTTAAGATTAGCTGGTTTGATCCACCTTCATACACATGTGACATTACTGTACAACTTGAGAAAGGTGAGTTGTTTTCTGCTCCAGCCTGCCTAAAAGAAAAGCGTTTTTGGGATTAAATGGACTTTAATAGCTGCTGCAGTGCAGGATGAACTCAGAACAGACCCATTTCTCACCTTATTATTCTAAATCATGCAACGAAGAAGAAGAAATGCATAATAAATCCTGGGACAAAATCTGTCCACAGCATGTAGTCTGATGAACAAGACTTGTGTTATAGCTGACTTGGGCAGTGAAATGTTTAATTTTTTTAATTCATGTGGTCATAGTTGTCCACAACTCAAATCAGAATATAAGAAGAAATGTTTTATACCACCTCAAGAAGGCTTCCTATCAGAAAGTTAGGAAGGTATTTCAAATGTACAACTGCAGTACTTAATTCTAAGTAAAGTAATTTCCCTGACATTACTGTGTTACGCATGTAACAGGTTTTATACTTCCTGTGAGTATAATCCAATCAATCTTATTTTCATACTGTATATCCGTTGTGTAATTTGATAAATTGTGTGTATGTGGTGCTCGCATCGGGTACAACTGACACTTCATTGCCCTCTTCAGAGAAGACTCTGACTGCAACATGCGTCTTTGTAAAGAGAGAAACGGACAGAAAAAGTCTCTAACTCTGCCTGTCAGCTCGCTCTGCTCCGTTAAAACTGAATTTACCATACAGAATTGAATACGAGTGCACTCCAGATTTAGCTGCAGCTAGCTGACCGTGTGCTTCTCCCTATACCGCAGTTCTGTGTCCATGCATGCAGCAAACTGAAAGCACCGTCTGTCGGAGCGTCTACGTGAAAAGAGAAGGAAGACATTGCTGGTAGTATTGTCTTCAGAGTTGTTAAACACCTCAGCGCACTGAAGGAAGCCATCTGACTGTGTGAGGGGCAAGATCGTTGATGTCTGCAGGCAGAGTAGGAGCTCTCCTGTCTGACTGGTCCACCAATAGCAGAGAAGATGACCCCTTGAGACACAGCCCCTCCTCATTTGCATAATGAGGCAGAAATGCATACAAAAATTTAAAAAAGACAGGCAGAAATAAATACCATGGGTGAAAATAAATAAGGTAAATAAATACAAAGGAAGAATAAAACAGACAAAAATATTAAAACACACACATAAATAAATACATTAAAAAAATTTGTAATAAAAAGTTGAATAAACAAATAAGGTAATTATAACAAAGGTGAATAGTAAAGGCACTAATTAAAATATATACATTTATGTCTCCTTGTATAATTTAATTACTACTACATTATTTATTTACTTATTAGGGCCCGAGCACGACCGTGCGAGGTCCCTATTGAATCTGCTCGGATTATTTTTAGGGCCCGAGCACGACCGTGCGAGGTCCCTATTGAATTGCTCGGTTTTTTTTTTTTTTTTTTTTTCTGCAAAGTAGGCCCAAATGACATGGCCTAAACATACTCGAAAACTCACCAAAATTTGCAAACATGTCAGAACCGGTGAAAAATTTCGTATTCTACAAGTTTCGCACATGGGCGTGGCAAAATGACTCGCTAGCGCCACCTAGAAAATTGGAAATGATTAGCCCCTCGTTCACGTTCAACCTACATGTACGAAATTTTCTGGGGACATGTATCGTATCAAGACGCACAAAAAAGCCTCAAGAACCCATAGCCTAAAGTCAACAGGAAGTCGGCCATTTTGAATTTTATGGCCATTTTTGGATGATTTACACACTTCGTACTTTAACGAACTCCTCCTAGGGATTTAGTCGGATCGACGTCAAATTTCTGCTGTGCCTTCTAAAGGCATTGACGATGAAAAGTTGTGCTATTTGCGAGTTTTCGTCAATGGGCGTGTCCGTGGCGTCGATGATTCGCAATGAAACAGGAAGTTGTTGTAACTTCAGTGTACATGCTCACATCTGGACCAAACTGTACATGTAGGATGAGAGTCCCGCCCTGAACACATGTACATGCCGACATTCACCCACAGTCATAGCGCCACCTGCTGGCAACAGAAAGTGACCTTTAACGAAGCAGCCCCCGCCGCACGTTTCACCTACGTGCACGAATTTTCTGTGGTACGTGTATCTTGTCCAGACGCACAAAAAAGCTCTTGGAGCCATAGCCTAAACCCAACAGGAAGTCGGCCATTTTGAATTTTACGTCAAATTTGGATGATTTACACACTTCGTACTTTAACGAACTCCTCCTAGGGATTTAGTCCGACCGACCTCAAATTTGTGCTGTGCCTTCTAAAGGCATTGAAGATGAAAGTTGTGCTATTTGCAAGTTTTCGTCAATGGGCGTGTCCGTGGCGTGGCGTCAAAGATCAGCTCTTCGCCATGACACGGAAGTTGTCGTAACTTCAGTGTACATGCTCACATCTGGACCAAACTGTACATGTAGGATGAGAGTCCCGCCCTGAACACATGTACATGCTGACATTCACCACAGTCATAGCGCCACCTGCTGGCAACAGGAAGTGACTTTTAACGAAGCAGCCCCCGCCGCACGTTTACCTACGTGCACGAATTTTCTGTGGTACGTGTATCTTGTCCAGACGCACAAAAAAGCTCTTGGAGCGATGCCCTAAAATCAACAGGAAGTCGGCCATTTTGAATTTTACGTCAAATTTTGGATGATTTACACACTTCGTACTTTAACGAACTCCTCCTAGGGATTTAGTCCGACCGACCTCAAATTTGTGCTGTGCCTTCTAAAGGCATTGAAGATGAAAAGTTGTGCTATTTGCAAGTTTTCGTCAATGGGCGTGTCCGTGGCGTGGCGTCAAAGATCAGCTCTTCGCCATGACACGGAAGTTGTCGTAACTTCAGTGTACATGCTCACATCTGGACCAAACTGTACATGTAGGATGAGAGTCCCGCCTGAACACATGTACATGCTGACATTCACAGACAGTCATAGCGCCACCTGCTGGCAACAGGAAGTGACTTTTAACGAAGCAGCCCCCGCCGCACGTTTACTACGTGCACGAATTTTCTGTGGTACGTGTATCTTGTCCAGACGCACAAAAAAGCCTCTTGGAGCGATGCCCTAAAATCAACAGGAAGTCGGCCATTTTGAATTTTACGTCAAATTTGGATGATTTACACACTTCGTACTTTAACGAACTCCTCCTAGGGATTTAGTCCGACCGACTTCAAATTTGTGCTGTGCCTTCTAAAGGCATTGAAGATGAAAAGTTGTGCTATTTGCGAGTTTTCGTCAATGGGTGTGTCCGTGGCGTGGCGTCAGAGATCAAGTCTTCGCCATGACACAGGAAGTTGTTGTAACTTCAGTGTACATGCTCACATCTGAACCAAACTTTACGTGCTTGATAACTCTCCCACCCCGCTATGGAGGACCGATCCTGACACAGTCAGAAATAAATACAGAAATAAATAAATGCTCAATAAATAAATAAGCATCCAATTAAATACACAAAAAAATAAGTAAATAAATAAATGTAGGTAGTAATTAAATTATACAAGGAGACATAAATGTATATATTTTAATTAGTGCCTTTACTTATTCACCTTTGTTATAATTACCTTATTTGTTTATTCAACTTTATTTATTACTAATTTTTTTAATGTATTTATTTATGTGTGTTTAATATTTTTGTCTGTTTTATTCCTTTGTATTTATTTACCTTATTTATTTTCACCCATGGTATTTATTTCTGCCTGTCTTAAATTTTGTATGCATTTCTGCCTCATTATGCAAATGAGGAGGGGCTGTGTCTCAAGGGGTCATCTTCTCTGCTATTGGTGGACCAGTCAGACAGGAGAGCTCCTACTCTGCCTGCAGACATCAACGATCTTGCCCCTCACACAGTCAGATGGCTTCCTTCAGTGCGCTGAGGTGTTTAACAACTCTGAAGACAATACTACCAGCAATGTCCTTCTCTTTTCACGTAAGCACCGACAGACAGTGCTTTCAGTTTGCTGCATGCATGGACACAGAACTGCGGTATAGGGAGAAGCACACGGTCAGCTGGCTGCAGCTAAATCTGGAGTGCACTCGTATTCAATTCTGTATGGTAAATTCAGTTTTAACGGAGCAGAGCGAGCTGACAGGCAGAGTTAGAGACTTTTTCTGTCTGTTTCTCTCTTTACAAAGACGCATGTTGCAGTCAGAGTCTTCTCTGAGATGCGAGCACGACATACAACACAATTTATCAAATTACACAACGGATATACAGTATGAAAATAAGATTGATTGGATTATACTCACAGGAAGTATAAAACCTCTTACATGGGTCTATTAAAAGTAAAGTAACACAAAAATGTCAGGGAAATTACTTTACTTAGATTTAAGTACTGCAGTTGTACATTTGAAATACCTTCCTACCTTTCTGATAGGAAGCCTTCTTGAGGTGGTATAAAACATTTCTTCTTATATTCTGATTTGAGTTGTGGACAACTATGACCACATGAATTAAAAAATTAAACATTTCACTGCCCAAGTCAGCTATAACACAAGTCTTGATCATCAGACTACATGCTGTACAGTATTTGTGGACAGATTTTGTCCCAGGATTTCTTATGCATTTCTTCTTCGTTGCATGATTTAGAATAATAAGGTGAGAAATGGGTCTATTCTGAGTTCATCCTGCACTGCAGCAGCTAATAAAGTCCATTTAATCCCAAAAACGCTTTTCTTTTAGGCAGGCTGGAGCAGAAAACAACTCACCTTTCTCAAGTTGTACAGTAATGTCACATGTGTATGAAGGTGGATCAAACAAGCTAATCTTAAATGTCAAAGTAGAGAGGACCTAGTAGGCCTATTTATTTTCATTCATTACACAATATGAATAAGCTATGCAGACAGTTGTAAAGAAAGAACATCTTTTTTCTGTTCTCTACTTGTTATAGTTACACAGTATTAGGGGTGTGGGCTGTATTAAAAGTATCCACTGTTCTCCCATGCTCTAACACACAGTAACGATGAAATGTGTGCTGTTCTCACATTCTTCCTCTGTATGTACACATAAACAAAATAAAAGGAATTTATTTTATTGTTTGGGTACATTATTGTTCAGTGTACATGTCACATCTGAAACAAACTTTACGTGCTTGATAACTCTCCCACCCCGCAGACATCTACACGCCAATACCGATTATATTCATAGCGGCAAGTGCTATGTAGCTCCACATAGGGGACACAGGAAGTGACATATAGCACATTCATGCGGGTCGGAACGCGTAGGAAATTCACAGCCGCACCGGCAGAGCTCCAGAATGTGCAACTCGGCCGGCTCACGCGCGACGCGCTTACAAGTGCGAGGGCCGCCCAACGCTGCTTGCAGCTTTAATTTTTTTTTTTTTTTTTTTTTTTTTTCTGCAAAGTAGGCCCAAACATGGCCTAAACATACTCGAAAACTCACCAAAATTTGCAAACATGTCAGAACCGGTGAAAAATTTCGTATTCTACAAGTTTCGCACATGGGCGTGGCAAAATGACTCGCTAGCGCCACCTGAAAATTGGAAATGATTAGCCCCTCGTTCACGTTCAACCTACATGTACGAAATTTTCTGGGGACATGTATCGTATCAAGACGCACAAAAAAGCCTCAAGAACCCATAGCCTAAAGTCAACAGGAAGTCGGCCATTTTGAATTTTATGGCCATTTTTGGATGATTTACACACTTCGTACTTTAACGAACTCCTCCTAGGGATTTAGTCGGATCGACGTCAAATTTCTGCTGTGCCTTCTAAAGGCATTGACGATGAAAAGTTGTGCTATTTGCGCGTTTTCGTCAATGGGCGTGTCCGTGGCGTCGATGATTCGCAATGAAACAGGAAGTTGTTGTAACTTCAGTGTACATGCTCACATCTGGACCAAACTGTACATGTAGGATGAGGTCCCGCCCTGAACACATGTACATGCCGACATTCACCCACAGTCATAGCGCCACCTGCTGGCAACAGAAAGTGACCTTTAACGAAGCAGCCCCCGCCGCACGTTTCACCTACGTGCACGAATTTTCTGTGGTACGTGTATCTTGTCCAGACGCACAAAAAGCTCTTGGAGCCATAGCCTAAAACAACAGGAAGTCGGCCATTTTGAATTTTACGTCAAATTTTGGATGATTTACACACTTCGTACTTTAACGAACTCCTCCTAGGGATTTAGTCCGACCGACCTCAAATTTGTGCTGTGCCTTCTAAAGGCATTGAAGATGAAAAGTTGTGCTATTTGCAAGTTTTCGTCAATGGGCGTGTCCGTGGCGTGGCGTCAAAGATCAGCTCTTCGCCATGACACGGAAGTTGTCGTAACTTCAGTGTACATGCTCACATCTGGACCAAACTGTACATGTAGGATGAGAGTCCCGCCCTGAACACATGTACATGCACATTCACAGACAGTCATAGCGCCACCTGCTGGCAACAGGAAGTGACTTTTAACGAAGCAGCCCCCGCCGCACGTTTACCTACGTGCACGAATTTTCTGTGGTACGTGTATCTTGTCCAGACGCACAAAAAAGCCTCTTGGAGCATAGCCTAAAATCAACAGGAAGTCGGCCATTTTGAATTTTACGTCAAATTTTGGATGATTTACACACTTCGTACTTTAACGAACTCCTCCTAGGGATTTAGTCCGACCGACCTCAAATTTGTGCTGTGCCTTCTAAAGGCATTGAAGATGAAAAGTTGTGCTATTTGCAAGTTTTCGTCAATGGGCGTGTCCGTGGCGTGGCGTCAAAGATCAGCTCTTCGCCATGACACGGAAGTTGTCGTAACTTCAGTGTACATGCTCACATCTGGACCAAACTGTACATGTAGGATGAGAGTCCCGCCCTGAACACATGTACATGCTGACATTCACAGACAGTCATAGCGCCACCTGCTGGCAACAGGAAGTGACTTTTAACGAAGCAGCCCCCGCCGCACGTTTTACCTACGTGCACGAATTTTCTGTGGTACGTGTATCTTGTCCAGACGCACAAAAAAGCCTCTTGGAGCGATGCCCTAAAACCAACAGGAAGTCGGCCATTTTGAATTTTACGTCAAATTTTGGATGATTTACACACTTCGTACTTTAACGAACTCCTCCTAGGGATTTAGTCCGACCGACTTCAAATTTGTGCTGTGCCTTCTAAAGGCATTGAAGATGAAAAGTTGTGCTATTTGCGAGTTTTCGTCAATGGGTGTGTCCGTGGCGTGGCGTCAGAGATCAAGTCTTCGCCATGACACAGGAAGTTGTTGTAACTTCAGTGTACATGCTCACATCTGAACCAAACTTTCGTGCTTGATAACTCTCCACCCGCTATGGAGGACCGATCCTGACACAGTCAGAATAAATACAGAAATAAATAAATGCTCAATAAATAAATAAGCATCCAATTAAATACACAAAAAAATTAAAGCTGCAAGCAGCGTTGGGCGGGCCCTCGCACTAGTAGCGCGTCCGCGCGTGAGCCGGCCGAGTTGCACATTCTGGAGCTCTGCCGGTGCGGCTGTGAATTTCCTACGCGGTTCCGACGCCGCATGAAGGTGCTATATGTCACTTCCTGTGTCCCCTATGTGGAGCTACATAGCACTTGCCGCTATGAATATAAATCGGTATTGGTGTGTAGATGTCTGCGGGGTGGGAGAGTTATCAAGCACGTAAAGTTTGTTTCAGATGTGAGCATGTACACTGAACAATAATGTACCCAAACAATAAAATAAATTCCTTTTATATTTCCCTGCCTTGTTGTTTATGTGTACATACAGAGGAAGAATGTGAGAACAGCACACATTTCATCGTTACTGTGTGTTAGAGCATGGGAGAACAGTGGATACTTTTAATACAGCCCACACCCCTAATACTGTGTAACTATAACAAGTAGAGAACAGAAGAAAAAGATGTTCTTTCTTTACAACTGTCTGCATAGCTTATTCATATTGTGTAATGAATGAAATAAATAGGCCTACTAGGCTCCTCTCTACTTTGACATTTAAGATTAGCTTGTTTGATCCACCTTCATACACATGTGACATTACTGTACAACTTGAGAAAGGTGAGTTGTTTTCTGCTCCAGCCTGCCTAAAAGAAAAGCGTTTTTGGGATTAAATGGACTTTATTAGCTGCTGCAGTGCAGGATGAACTCAGAATAGACCCATTTCTCACCTTATTATTCTAAATCATGCAACGAAGAAGAAGAAATGCATAAGAAATCCTGGGACAAAATCTGTCCACAAATACTGTACAGCATGTAGTCTGATGACAAGACTTGTGTTATAGCTGACTTGGGCAGTGAAATGTTTTTTTAATTCATGTGGTCATAGTTGTCCACAACTCAAATCAGAATATAAGAAGAAATGTTTTATACCACCTCAAGAAGGCTTCCTATCAGAAAGGTAGGAAGGTATTTCAAATGTACAACTGCAGTACTTAAATCTAAGTAAAGTAATTTCCCTGACATTTTTGTGTTACTTTACTTTTAATAGACCATGTAAGAGGTTTTATACTTCCTGTGAGTATAATCCAATCAATCTTATTTTCATACTGTATATCCGTTGTGTAATTTGATAAATTGTGTTGTATGTCGTGCTCGCATCTCAGAGAAGACTCTGACTGCAACATGCGTCTTTGTAAAGAGAGAAACAGACAGAAAAAGTCTCTAACTCTGCCTGTCAGCTCGCTCTGCTCCGTTAAAACTGAATTTACCATACAGAATTGAATACGAGTGCACTCCAGATTTAGCTGCAGCCAGCTGACCGTGTGCTTCTCCCTATACCGCAGTTCTGTGTCCATGCATGCAGCAAACTGAAAGCACTGTCTGTCGGTGCGTCTACGTGAAAAGAGAAGGAAGACATTGCTGGTAGTATTGTCTTCAGAGTTGTTAAACACCTCAGCGCACTGAAGGAAGCCATCTGACTGTGTGAGGGGCAAGATCGTTGATGTCTGCAGGCAGAGTAGGAGCTCTCCTGTCTGACTGGTCCACCAATAGCAGAGAAGATGACCCCTTGAGACACAGCCCCTCCTCATTTGCATAATGAGGCAGAAATGCATACAAAAATTTAAGACAGGCAGAAATAAATACCATGGGTGAAAATAAATAAGGTAAATAAATACAAAGGAAGAATAAAACAGACAAAAATATTAAAACACACACATAAATAAATACATTAAAAAATTAGTAATAAATAAAGTTGAATAAACAAATAAGGTAATTATAACAAAGGTGAATAAGTAAAGGCACTAATTAAAATATATACATTTATGTCTCCTTGTATAATTTAATTACTACCTACATTTATTTATTTACTTATTTTTTTGTGTATTTAATTGGATGCTTATTTATTTATTGAGCATTTATTTATTTCTGTATTTATTTCTGACTGTGTCAGGATCGGTCCTCCATAACGGGGTGGGAGAGTTATCAAGCACGTAAAGTTTGGTTCAGATGTGAGCATGTACACTGAAGTTACAACAACTTCCTGTGTCATGGCGAAGACTTGATCTCTGACGCCACGCCACGGACACACCCATTGACGAAAACTCGCAAATAGCACAACTTTTCATCTTCAATGCCTTTAGAAGGCACAGCACAAATTTGAAGTCGGTCGGACTAAATCCCTAGGAGGAGTTCGTTAAAGTACGAAGTTGTAAATCATCCAAAATTTGACGTAAAATTCAAAATGGCCTACTTCCTGTTGATTTTAGGGCATCGCTCCAAGAGGCTTTTTGTGCGTCTGGACAAGATACACGTACCACAGAAAATTCGTGCACGTAGGTAAAACGTGCGGCGGGGGCTGCTTCGTTAAAAGTCACTTCCTGTTGCCAGCAGGTGGCGCTATGACTGTCTGTGAATGTCAGCATGTACATGTGTTCAGGGCGGGACTCTCATCCTACATGTACAGTTTGGTCCAGATGTGAGCATGTACACTGAAGTTACGACAACTTCCGTGTCATGGCGAAGAGTTGATCTTTGACGCCACGCCACGGACACGCCCATTGACGAAAACTTGCAAATAGCACAACTTTTCATCTTCAATGCCTTTAGAAGGCACAGCACAAATTTGAGGTCGGTCGGACTAAATCCCTAGGAGGAGTTCGTTAAAGTACGAAGTGTGTAAATCATCCAAAATTTGACGTAAAATTCAAAATGGCCGACTTCCTGTTGGGTTTAGGCTATGGCTCCAAGAGACTTTTTTGTGCGTCTGGACAAGATACACGTACCACAGAAAATTCGTGCACGTAGGTAAAACGTGCGGCGGGGGCTGCTTCGTTAAAATTCACTTCCTGTTGCCAGCAGGTGGCGCTATGACTGTGGGTGAATGTCAGCATGTACATGTGTTCAGGGCGGGACTCTCATCCTACATGTACAGTTTGGTCCAGATGTGAGCATGTACACTGAAGTTACGACAACTTCCGTGTCATGGCGAAGAGCTGATCTTTGACGCCACGCCACGGACACGCCCATTGACGAAAACTTGCAAATAGCACAACTTTTCATCTTCAATGCCTTTAGAAGGCACAGCACAAATTTGAGGTCGGTCGGACTAAATCCCTAGGAGGAGTTCGTTAAAGTACGAAGTGTGTAAATCATCCAAAATTTGACGTAAAATTCAAAATGGCCGACTTCCTGTTGGGTTTAGGCTATGGCTCCAAGAGACTTTTTTGTGCGTCTGGACAAGATACACGTACCACAGAAAATTCGTGCACGTAGGTGAAACGTGCGGCGGGGGCTGCTTCGTTAAAGGTCACTTTCTGTTGCCAGCAGGTGGCGCTATGACTGTGGGTGAATGTCGGCATGTACATGTGTTCAGGGCGGGACTCTCATCCTACATGTACAGTTTGGTCCGGATGTGAGCATGTACACTGAAGTTACAACAACTTCCTGTTTCATTGCGAATCATCGACGCCACGGACACGCCCATTGACGAAAACGCGCAAATAGCACAACTTTTCATCGTCAATGCCTTTAGAAGGCACAGCAGAAATTTGAGGTCGATCCGACTAAATCCCTAGGAGGAGTTCGTTAAAGTACGAAGTATGTAAATCATCCAAAAATGGCCATAAAATTCAAAATGGCCGACTTCCTGTTGACTTTAGGCTATGGGTTCTTGAGGCTTTTTTGTGCGTCTTGATACGATACATGTCCCCAGAAAATTTCGTACATGTAGGTTGAACGTGAACGAGGGGCTAATCATTTCCAATTTTCTAGGTGGCGCTAGCGAGTCATTTTGCCACGCCCATGTGCGAAACTTGTAGAATACGAAATTTTTCACCGGTTCTGACATGTTTGCAAATTTTGGTGAGTTTTCGAGTATGTTTAGGCCATGTCATTTGGGCCTACTTTGCAGAAAAAAAAAAAAAAAAAAAAAAAAATCCGAGCAATTTCAATAGGGACCTCGCACGGTCGTGCTCGGGCCCTAATTATTGTATTATTTTTTTTAGTGTTGCTTAAAAGCAATTTAAGGGCTTCAGTACGCTTAAAAATGGTCTAAAATCGCCCCTGTTATGCGCTATAGATGCATGATGTGGAACTTCATGCCCTAGTCAAAACTGTGTTGGGCAGGTTATATGCAGTCTGTCTCTGTCTGTTGGCCAATTACTGAATCTCTCTCAGCACCGAGAACTGAGGCTCTGTACTGGCTGGCTGACTGTTTCAAAAAGGGCAATAAGTAATGTTGCAATTTCGAACACATTTCCCCTTTTCAGCTGAGTAAAAATTGGTTTGGTGGAAATAAAGACTTGCCTTCTTGGCAAAACTTTCCTTCCTGAAAATTCAATTTAGGACTATTAAATATTTCAATTTTATAGGATTTCTTTAAGCTATTGATAAATGAAGCCATGACAACATTGTCAGTCTGACTTCTGGCCAGTGCTAGACTGTCTGTTCAAAATTGCCTCACAATGTATTTTCTTCCAAATTGTATTCATCAGTCTGCTCGAGACAGAGCAGCAGACATTCCTTTATTTTTTCCATACATGTCAATGGTTTATTTAACTGAACTGGAAGATAACATAAAATTCATATTGGCGGGAGTATCGGCTGGACTTTAAACCAAGCAAATTGTTATTGTTTTGAGCCATCAAACATTTTAACTTTTTAAATCTGTTTTTTTAAAAGGTCCTGTACTGACCCCCCACATAGCAATTTCACATCTCTATCTCATAGATCCCCTGGTGTGTTCAGGTTGTGAAAATGTGTCAACATACTGGTTGGCCTGGTCAGTGCTGCTCTGGCCTCACTGGACTCACTAACTGCCTAGTTTATGTCTGTCTGTCCGGTATTTGGATAAATTTGGCCTGGCTTGACTATGGCCTGTCTGTCTGACACCCAATTATTTTCCCTGAGCCAGGACCTCTGAACTCTCCTCTTCTAGGACAGATGTGCTGATCCCATGTGTGCTGTAGATATGTCACTGAAGGTTGGCCCGGTTAGTACTTCTTCTTGTGAGACAAGGGGTAATCTGCCTTCTTGTAGCTGGGTTGAATTGTTCAAAAGATTTGTATGAACATCCATCTACAACAGAAACATTACAGTATGCAGTTATACCAATAGTCGACTTGTTCTGATAGATACGGGTTATCCTTGAATATTAAAGGAACCCCACCTGGAAGAAAGGAAAAAAAGAGAATCACTACAATGGCATTCCTTGGCATTTCTGTCATTACCTGCCTGTGTTGTAGCTCCCAATGATCTTCCCCAGGCCAAGACCCCCAGGCCCTCTTGAGAAGAGAGACTGAGGAAAAGAAAGAAAAACATGGCCTGTCACAGTTCCCATCCCTCAAAAATCTTTCCATCATTCTGCAGTCATGTCTGCTTGTGGAATGCATAACTTCACACACACATGAAAATGCATGAATGCACAAACACAGGCTCACTGTACAGGCATTTACAAACTTAATGAGTTCATAAGTTGTTCAACATAAAAGTTCTGGGGGCTAAAGAATGTCAGAGGAGTTAAGCAGAGGTGAAGGGGTGTGTGTGTGCGTTCTGGTAATCTTCACGTTAGGGGGACAACAATCTGTTTACGCAGTCATTTCATGGGGACTCTCACAGTCAACTCTTGCACTCTTGCACTATGGGGGCCAAAAAGCAGGTCCCCATAAGGAAACCCATTTTAAATGAATGGGATTCTGAAGTGCCTGTGTGGTTTTTAGCATTTGCCCATAAGACATGTTTACCAGTCAGTGTGTGTGTGTGGGAGGTGCTCGCTTTCACCGCCTATGGTTTGCTGCTGGTAATGCACTCTGCTCCACTAACATACACGCACACACACATTCCAAATATGCTTGGAGAATTAAATTAGGTTACTTGTTTTTAATTAAGCTACTTTGAAGGATAGCTAGTCAGCTCGACCGACTATAAAGGCTAAGTTTGCCCAACAAAGCCAAACCACAGTAACTAAAATTTTGCGATTGTGATGGAAATTTTACTTTTTTCCCCTTGATCTATAATTTACTTCATCTGTTAATAGTTTGGTTATCACTATGCTACCTAGTTAGCTAGCATCACTATCTACCTAGCAGCACAATGGAGTTCTAGCAAACGTCAACTTTTCCACAGAAGTAACCCTAACACTGTGTGTGAAATGTCCCCACGAAGCCTGTTTTGGTCAAGATGTGTGAACAGAGACACGGCTTGGCTCAATTTAATTTTGTTTAATGTAGTGTGTGGCCATTCATTTCACATGTTTTCATGTTCTAAAATATTGTCATTGTATATTATTATTTTGTTTGTTAATACACTTTGATGTCATTCATGCTGTCGCAACTGGTCAGAGTCTCTTCCCCTCGTGGCGACGATGCGCACGCACACGCGCGCACACACACACACACACACACAGCTATCAATCGTCAGGAATCAGCTGGGACACCCAGGTCTTCATGCATCTACCTTGGTCTGCTAGTTAGTTCACTCTTCTGTCTGCCAATCTCAAGAATTATTGTTACGTCCCCGGGTTGTCTAGGGGTGTGGGACGAACAAAAGGATAAATAAACCAAGGAACGACTCAAAATATGCGTCAAGTTGATGTATTTATTCTCAATCAAAAAAATAACAAAAACAAAGGCTTTTAATCAACAAAAAGCGATCTCTGTCCAAACAAGAGACGTTGCGGCTTAGGCCTATATAATGTAAACAAACAACATACGATACAACACAGTGGACCACACAGTCACCCGCCGCTCACCACACCGGCTTCCACTGATTGGGAACGGCGAGCAGATGGCTGCCCCCACGGAGTCTCCAACCTTACGGCGTGCGGAGAAGTTGCAAGTGGCACCCCGCCGGTTACGTCCTACAAACCACACAGTAAGCCACACAGACTAATGTGAGTAACCACGGAAGAGTGAATGAGCAAGTGAGCCGTGACCGAGAGCACTCCACTGGCTCTGCTTATATAGCCCACTAATTGCCGCTGATCAGCCTCAGCTGCGAGCTCCACCCAGCGTCACACTCCGGTTACAGGTACACACCTGCAAGAGAGAGACAGACACACCCACAGCAACACAACCACAGCACACAGACCTCACGGGTCGTAACAATTATTAATGTACTTTAACATGGTTTATGGAGATATCCTCCGTATCGATAATGATAAAGTACATCCCTTGCTGTTTGTCTACACCGCGGTGCTGGGCACTTCCATTTTTCCGTGTCCCGTCGGAAACTCTACCCTTGCACACGAAGTGACAGAGCCATTAAATAGAGAGGAACGTTATCGCTGCAGTAATCCCACCAGCAATTACATAACATTATAACCCACAGAACAATATTGAGCTCTGTACCCCTGGTTCACCTGGCTATACATTTATTAGGGCTAACCCCAAATAGACGAAGATTTGTTGCTTTGATGGGCGGAGCCTGATTCGACTGTCAATCTCACAGTCGAAGCTTCGCAGCAAACAAGGATCATGCCATTTTAGCGGTATGGGGGTGCTCAACGTCTGATTTTACGTAGAAGTAAGTAAGAACCAGTAAGTTAATATACAGCCTATTACAATATACATTTAAATGTTTAATGCTATAAATAAACATGTAAAAAGAATAAAACATTCAATAAATGTTGTTAAAGTGTGTAAATAAACCCAAAATTGTAACCCTAACCCTGGGTCGTCATGCGCATGTGTAGGCGTAGCCTGTATGTGTGTAGTGGCAGAAGAGGACTTGCTGAAGAGACGTAGCCGCAGCTTCACTGGTGTTGTGCCGAGGTGTCCGCACCTTGCAGGACTTTTGGATAATTTATCACAGTTGATGAACCACACAAAGAATATTTATATCGTTTTTAAACAGCCAGCTACTTGAAATAGACCCGCATGCAGTGGTACGGCATGCACGCAAAACTCTGCACAAGACCGGTGAATGGCAGGCGAGAGAGAGAAAAGGGTCAACATTAAGCCTTTTGCAGGAAATTTACAGGGTAAGTTAAATGAAGACCGCAGCTCTGCAGCTTCTCAAGATTAAAGTGGAGTTACCATGTGAACCCCCCCCCCCCCAGCAGGCAATTGCCGCGCAGAATTAACACACATGATTCGACTATCAGTCGACTATTGGCAGGACGATTCTGATTCGAGTATGTAAATCCTTAGTCGGTAGTAGTTCCTAAACAAAAATGGATGAGACGGACTAGAAGTATCATGGTACTCAATTGGGTTGATCAACAATGTAGAAAATATTTGTGTTTTACTTCTCCGCTCTGCCCGGTAGTCTCCACAACGCTCTGTGACGTCTGGATAATCTCAACGCTGATAGTCTATTGCAACTCAGCGTCATGCGTCTTTCTTGAAAATTTTCAACTCACATGAAGGCCTTTGTGTCGCTGGCAGCGACCCTCTGCACCACCCCCAATTCTGACTTTGCTTTTGGTCTGAAAGCACAATTAGAATATGTGCTGTGTCAGTGAGTAACAAATCACAAAGCCGCGAGCAGGCAATGTATCCCTGTACAGAAACAAACTTCATATTCAATACCATAGAAATATTAACACAAGACATTTTAGTGAATACAATTTATCAACATATTGCTTGCCTTATAAACTGAGCAATGAGCAACAGCTCTGTGGCTTCAAAACCAGAGGCATGACTAATAATAATTAGACCAGAGGGCCAAGGGGCCAGTGACAGGATTATTTGTGACTCAGCTAAAAGTGTAACTTGGGCCTACAGACAATCTCGTTGTGGGTTGTTGTTTTCATGGTGCACACGTAGAAAACTGTTGATTTCAATATCGTCAGTGCCAGGGCAAAACAGACTTAGTTCCACATCTTTGCATTTAGTGGATATGTGGTTTGACACCATCTCTGTATCACTATGAGAGTGTGGGAGGCAATGTAATCTTCACCATGCGAATTCCCTCCGGTTGCTGTCCTGATGACTATTTAGTGAAAGTAAAAGATTCTGGAAACTCACAAACAGTGAGGATCAGTCACTTTTCCAATGATTTTTGTTGTGTGTCGTGTACAAAAATTTCAAGACAAGTCAACTTTGGCGGCGGGTGAGGCGAAAAGGTAATGCCCTGGCAGTGGCAAATAGCTTTGGTTTTATATTTGATTTGATGTTTAAGATGAGATTTACAATAAATATTTTATTGCTACTGTGTAAAGGGAATACTGCTGGTAAACAGCACCTTATTTGTTTTTGCAAACCACATGTAATGGCACTTTTGTGTATATAGCAGTACATTTAAATTAAAAGTTCACAATACACTACTTTATAATTCATTATTTAATTTTGCGCATAACAATGCGATTAATTGTGATTAATCGCAAGAAAGTCATGCAATTAATTGTGATAAACAAATTTAATTGTTGGCCAGCACTAGTTATAAATAGATGTAAGACTGCCGATACACTACATATTATACTGTATTTATTTATGAATTTCCATAAGGTTGACAAAACAGCATTTTCTAGTGATATTTTTATATTTGAGAGTGGCAAATTTGCACATTTAATCATTTGTGGGTAGATGTTTCAGTAGTGTCATCACAAAGACAAGACAGGCATTATTACATTACCTTATTATTCAACCCACCCGTGACTCTTCCTGTCTCTCTCTCTGCCTCTTCATCTCACTTTCTTTCTGTCTGTTACCCTCCCTCCACTGCTCCACACACATCCAATTCCCTTGGTAGCAACCAAGGCTCTAACTGACAAGCTTCAAGGGAGACAGAGAGAAAAAGAGATGGAGGGAGAGAGAAACAGAGAAAGAGAGCGAGGCAGTGATATACAAAAAAAAAAGATCCTGGCACCAGTGTACATTGTTTTTGCTCTTTGCCATGTTTCCTATTTTCGCTCCCCCCCCCTCCCGTCTGCCTTTGCTTTTTAGTCTGCGGCGCTCCAGGCAGATCAGAATTCAACTCACTGATGTGTGACTAACGTTAGGACACACTATACGCAGCCACAAACTCTTTGATCATAATTCCATTTAACAGTGAAAATGTATGCCGCAAATAAAGAATGAGGAACGAAGAGGAAGGACAGAGAGAGGGAGGAAGGGGAGGAAAAATAGGGAAATTATTTCGCTTGTTACTCTGTCTTCATGCCCCATCAAGCTTGAGACACTTGCTAAATGTCAAGAAAACGAAAGACATGTACTATACTGTACACAATTAAGGATTAGTTATTAAAATATGCCCATCGCAAAGAGGGACGTTTTAGTTTTATTTATTTATTTTTGCCTCATTTACATCACAGGCCACATTTCTGTAACAATTACTGTGTGCTGACAATAATGGTGGTACCATGGCTTGAAAGAAAATACATGCTTACCCCTGTACTGAGTCCGGCCTCTCTAGTTGCTGGGTTGAGTGAACTGCAACGTAGGCAGCCATAAGCTTGCTGCTTGCTGTCCTTTAAAGATAGCGTTGATGGATGGCACAAGCTAGTGCAGTAAAACACTAACTAACCATGTTAGGAATAAAATACTACAAAATCCCCAACTCTCAGCATTATGAATGGACTCCTTGCTTTCTGGACTTATGCGCAGTGTCTTCCACAGTTGAATTTCAAGTAAATCTGAAACACCTGAATGTGGTTGAGATTTATGTATGTAAGATAGAATTATTTTTTTTTTATCTATTAATTGTGACAGATTGTGTTTTTTTTGTAAGCACTGTTACACATTGTCATATGTTTTAAATGTATTTAATCAAACACTATTTCTCAAAGTCTACCAAATTTACCGAGAACAGGGAGGACTGAAATAAACATCTGAAGCCGAATGAAGCAGTTTGATTTACTCTAAATGTCCTGGATTTTGTTTTCTGTTGAAAGAAGAGGGAAAACAGGAGGTGGCGGTAACCCTTTCTGTCCTGCACACTTTTCCTTGTCAAGGAGGAGTAGAGGTTACATCACAGGCATTCTGAGATGTTTGTGTGTGTGTGTGTGTGTGTGTGTGTGTGTGTGTTAGAGAGAGAGAGAGAGAGAAGCTGTCAACAGCAGCTCTCTCAGCAGGTGTTCTCTAGTACATGTGAATACCCAAAAAGCTGTAGCCTGTTGTCAGTGATCTCAACCAGCGAGATGAGAGAAGCGAAAAAACACCACAGAAAAGAAAGAAAAAACACGATACCTTCACCTCAACATTTTTCAAAGACTTTCTCTATACCTTACAAGTGACACTGCTGCAGAAGTTAACAATAGTTTGGGAGGCACATGGTTTAAGTAAATAATGACTTTTTATCGAGGTGATATGCACTTACTAATAAACATACAGTAAATTCGGCCTTCCTGCTGTGTGGGGATTTATGACTGAATACACTATGGCAGGATATTCTGCTGGTGCATGTGGCATGTTTCTGAAGTGTTTATGAGAGACAGATAGAAGAGGCGGATGGGGATATGAATACAAAGACAGATGGAAGATGAGAGGGCTGGATGATAAGGGAGATGCATAGTGGGAACAACAAGAACATCAATGCTTTACACATAGTATGGTATAAATAACATTGCATTAATCACTTCTTTTAATTCTCATTTTCAATTTTTTGTGACCCTGCACTGACTTTGTTCTCTTATTTAGTAATCCCTTAAACAAACATAACAGAGTCACCTGCTACAAACCTGCTACAAGTTTTCTTCATATTGAATGGACTATAATGAAGATTACGATATGATAACGCTAGTTCTATAAGCACAGGTGGAGCCCTCTACTGTACTCTAGAGGTACACACGCACTTTCCCACTGAAATTTTTATTGTGCACGTACACAACCTATAGGACTTCACTACCGATACGTGCGTGATGTATAAATAGCGGTGTACCTACTGCCTCAGCATCCAACCGCCTCTTCAGCAGACGGTGTAGGAGCGGGCAGGGCTCATCGGTAGAGGGCTCCACCTGTGCTCATAGAACTAGGGTTACCACATCATAACCTTCGTTCTATCTCACACAGGCTCCACCCTCTACTAGACTCTATGGGTACAGTGGGTGGAGCCCGATGACTGCGACAAGCCAAAATCTAGGAATAAATTATATGGAGCCCCAGTGGATAGACGTCTGTCTTTGTCTTTGTAATCTAGAGACTAAAGGATGAAGACAATTCATCATGCCATTGATGGTACCTAGATAAGTGACAGACTACTGTGCATGTGGTGTGCACGTGTGTGTGTGTGTGTGTGTGTGTGTGAGTGAGTGAGAGAGAGGTTGTATCTTTAGTGGAGAGTGAACCCACTGTTAAAAGAGCTTAAATGTATATGAAATGCGAAATGAGATGAAGTAATTGAAATTTGACACATTACTATGTTCATATTTATCAGTGATGGCCACTGTTTTGGGTGGTGCATTACATTTTCTATATATTAACTGCATTTAAGAAAACATGACTAGTGTTGACAACACACTAGTTAGTTCTAGCATATTTCCAGTTTATATTTATGAGTGGCTTTCAGTAATGTGTAGTATTAGTCACAAATTGTGATTTTGTCATTGTGAAAAAAGGGGTCTAGTGGCTTCAGGAATGTGGCACAAGAGTGCACATAAATTATATCACTAATGGCCAAAAGCTCAGTGAAACTGTTGTGGTGGCAGCCCGGCTGACGGTAAGTCTCCTGTTTATTTTTCCTGCCATTCTGTTTTCCCCTGTGTTTTGCCTGCCTTTCTGTGTCTCCTCCACTCCCCCTGCTTGTGTTGTCCCTCTCTCTCTCCACTCCTGAGCCCAGCTGACGATCCACACCTGCACCTCATCAGCAGCCTCCTCTGCCTGCCACACCTGCCAGCAGTCAAATCCATCTCCGCTAGTATATCAACCCCGGTTCTCCACACAAGCTCCGCTTGATCGTCGTTGCTCCTGAGCTGGTGCCACTGCATTACTCAAGCCCCTTTGAATCCTGCAAAATCCCCATTTCCCCGTTCTTTGTTTTCCCTGTGATTAACCCTGTCTGTCTGTCTGCCTTTTCGGCTCCCTCGCCTCAGCTTCCTCTCTCCCACCTGCTCCTTGGTCCTCCGTGCCCGCGTTCCTCGGCGTCCACCTCTCCTTCATCTCCACTCCCTCAGCCCCTTGTCCCTTAATAAAACCTGTTCAATCCTGAACGTTGCGTTTGGGTCCGTTCTGTCCTGACTCACAACTGAACAATCAAGCCACCATGGACCCAGCATGCTCACCCTCCCCACACACACACACACTGTCGCCTCTCAGGGAGCATTGCTCGGCCGGCACTCGGCGCTCATTCAATCTGCGTCGGACACGCTTCGCTCCCTGCCTGAAGAGGTGCGGCGCCTCGGTGCACGTTCCTCCAACCCCCTCCCCGTGCAGCTTCGCCTCCGTCTCGCTCTCTGCCCCGCTCTTCGATGGCTGGTGTTGCCTCGTGCCCCATCGCTTCAGTCTATTCCCCTCGTGAATCTCCGGTCTCTCACTCGCACAAATTTTCTGGTGTTCTGGGCACTCGCGATGGCTTTTTGGTAGAGTACGCCCTGGTGTTTAAGAGGCACCCAGTAACATTCCAGCCTGATGAAACCAAGGTGTGTTATCTTGCTGGGCTGCTCCGTGACCGGGCCCTGTCCTGGTACGCAGCCATTAGTGAGGGTCAGCCACACGTTCTTTTCTCACATTCCTCCTTGGTGGAGGAGATGCGGAGAGTTTTCAATTGCCTGTTGCGGGGTCGGGAGGTGTCTTCTCTCTCTCCACAAGGGCGATCGCAGCATGGCGGAGTAATAATATATAATAATAATCCTTATTTGTAGAGCACTTTTCAAAAACAAGTTACAAAGTGCTTTAACAAGTGTAAAGAATAATACAAAAAAAACAAGATAAGAGCATGAAAAATGAATATAAAATTAGTAAAATAGAATAAAATAAAAGGGATCAAATAAAGTCAAATAAGATCGGGAAAGGCTCTCCTATAAAAGTATGTTTTAAGAAGGGACTTAAAAGAGTCAGCCGACCTGATTTCCTCTGGCAGGCTGTTCCAGAGCCTCGGGGCCCTGACAGCAAACGCTCTGTCCCCTTTAGTTTTCAGTCGAGACTCTGGAACAGACAACAGACCTCTGCCCGAGGATCTCAAGGTATGTGCTGGTGTGTATGGGACTAAAAGGTCAGAAATATAACAATGTGCGAGGCCATGAAGAGCTTTAAAAGTAATCAATAGAATTTTAAAGTTCTAAAACATACTGGGAGCCAGTGTAATGAAGCTAAAATAGGAGTAATGTGGTCATATTTCTTTGTTCTGGTTAAAAGCCTGGCAGCTGAGTTCTGGACAGTCTGGAGTCGATCAATAGATTTTTGGGTTAAACAGGTGAAAAGGCTGTTGCAATAATCCAGGCGTGATGAGATGAAGGCGTGTAAAATGGTCTCGGTGTCCTTAAAAGTTAACATAGATCGAATTTTAGCTATATTTCTAAGTTGATAAAAACATGATTGAACAAGCTTTGTGGTGTGCTGCTCGAAATTTAAATTACTATCAAACCAAACACCAAGGTTCTTTGCCACAGGCTTAATGTGATTTACTAGGGAACCAGCAGATGGCAAAACAAATACTGCCATCTGCTGGGACCCGATGACCAGGATTTCTGTTTTGTCTGAGTTCAGCTAGAGGAAATTATTTGACATCCATTTTTTAACTTCACAAAGGCATTTGTTAAGTGAACTCAGCATTCCAGGGTCTGTGGATCTGACGGGCAAGTATATTTGTGTGTCATCAGCATAAATATAAAAAGAAATTCCATGTTTATGGATAATATGTCCAAGGGGAAGCAGATACAAGGAAAACAAAATGGGTCCTAAGACCGACCCCT
Organism: Micropterus salmoides; assembly: GCF_014851395.1. Classification (NCBI taxonomy): domain Eukaryota; kingdom Metazoa; phylum Chordata; class Actinopteri; order Centrarchiformes; family Centrarchidae; genus Micropterus; species Micropterus salmoides. Next base: position 22,862,188 of record NW_024040152.1, on the reverse strand, counting down.
GAGGCACACCATATTTAACTGGACAGAATGAGGAGACATAGTTGTTTACAGACACACAAACTTCCTATTTGACAGGTAGGATGAAAACCATTCTAGGGCAGTACCAGAGATCCCCACCCAGTGCCTCAGTCTGTCTAACATGATGTTGTGATCAATGGTGTCAAAAGCAGCGCTAAGGTCCAGGAGTACCAGGACTGAGCACATGCCTTCATCAGCAGACATTAAAAGGTCATTGGTGACTTTAAGCAGGGCAGTCTCAGTGCTGTGGTACTTCCTAAAACCAGACTGAAACTTTTCAAATAATTTGTTATTTTCCAGTACAGTGAGCAGCTGTTTGGACACAATTCTTTCTAGAATCTTTGCAATAAAAGGCAGTTTTGAAATTGGTCTAAAATTTTGTGGGAGGGAGGGATCTAAAACAAGTTTCTTTAAAAGTGGGTTCACGCAAGCCGTTTTAAAATAATCAGGGACACAACCAGTAGATAGGGAGCTGTTGAAAACAGAGATCAAACAGGGCCCAACAGAATCTATTACTTTCAGTAAAAACTTTGTAGGTATTACATCAAGTGGGCTGGAGGACACTCTCATTTGTGATACTGTTTTTAAAAGCTCAGACAAGTCGATCGGATAAAACTGGTTAATACTCTCTTTTTGCTGGTGAGGGACCTCTGAGTAAGAGGCCACGGGGGTAATAGAGGCTCTGATTGACACCACCTTATTGGTAAAAAGATAAAAACAATTCACAGGTATCATTACTTCCAGCTGAGGCACAAGGAGGGGTTGGGTTTACCAGCTGATCCACAGTCTTAAACAGAAACCTGGGATTGTGTTGTGTAGTAATGAGTTCAGAAAAATAGTGTGTTCTCGCATCCTTAACCATGTTATTGTAGTTAATTAATAAATCCTTCAGACTGAGGTAATGGACTTGGAGATTGGATTTTTTCCATCTGCGCTCTGCTTTCCTGCATTCCCTTTTTAGGCTGTGAATGCTGTCATTTATCCAGGGTTGCTTACTAGCTTTAGACGTAGGCCTAACCTTTAGAGGAGCAGTAATATTTAGTGACGACAAGCCGATATGATTGAAGTGATCGACCAGATTGTTGGTGTTGGAATCAGACAGGTGTTGGCTTTGGCTCTGAAAGAATGCGCAAAACTTTGAAACACTTTGTTCATTAAAGATGCGAGAACACACGGAGCTTGGTGAGGCGGCATGAGTAACAGGCGAATCACAGCTAAAAACAATACATCTGTGGTCAGATATGGTCATGTCCACTAATTCCACAGAGGAAATCCTGACACCCAGGGTAAAAACCAAGTCCAGTGTATGACCACGGTTATGTGTTTGCCCTTTGACATGTTGTTTTAAGTTAAAAGAAGTGGCCATATTTAAAAAGTTAGTTGCATTAACATTGTTGGGGTCATCAACATGAATATTAAAATCGCCACAAAGAACAATTCTGTCATAATTTAAAACCAGAGTAGATAAAAATTCAGGAAGTTCTGATAAAAATCCTCCAGGCGGTTTTGGGGGGCGATAAATTATAACATATGATAGGTTGCAGCCCTCCAACTTTAAGAGTGAGAACTTCAAAGGAGTTAAATTCATCACAGCGTACTTGATGACATTTAAAATTTTTCCTATACACACTCACTAGCCCACCACCATGACCACTGACCCTCGGTTGACTAAAACAATCATATTGAGGTGGACACAGTTCAGCTAGCTGGCTATAGTCATTCATCTGCAACCAGGATTCAGTTAAAAACATAAAATCTAGATTTGCAGACAAGATAAAATCATTTAAGATAAAAGTCTTACTTGAAAGTGATCTCACATTGAAGAGAGCCATTTTAAATGAGTTTGTTCTGGGTGCTGGATTTGGTGCAGTTGTCCTAATCCTTAAGAGATTACTATTATTTCTGTGTGGGATGTGCACATTTTGGTTTACTGGTCTATGCGTGATGACAAGAATAGAAGTCTGTGGAACAGCGCTAGGAGCAGACTGCTTTACATGCCAGCAGGTGGAGACAGTTGTTTGTGGCAGTGAGGCAGAGTTCTGTTCAGTGAGCGGTGGTGCGTCCAGGTGTGCTGCATGAATGATTAGTCATTCACGTAAATCATGTGTGGACCACACCACATGCTGTATGTGCGCAGCTAACATTTCTGTTTTGTTTGAGTGAAGTCCGTCTGTCTTAAAAAGAGACATTCTTTGCCAGAAAATATTAAAATTATCCACATAACACACACGGTGAGCCCTGCAGGCGGACTGGAGCCAGTCGTGGAGGCCAAGGAGTCTACTGAAGACAAAACCCTCCTGACAGACTTTTACAGAGCCCATTCTGACAAGCCGGGAGGTCCGCCTGGAGGCATCCGTTGAGGGGTGGGGGGGCCCTGTTGTGGCGGCAGCCCGGCTGATTATTTTTGTTTATTTTTCCTTTTTTCCTGCCATTGTGTTTTGCCTGCCTTTCTGTTTCTCCTTCGCTCCCCCCTGCTTGTGTTCTCCGCTCCTGAGCCCTCCTGACGATCCACACCTGTACCTCATCAGCAGCCTCCTCTGCCTGCCACAACTGCCAGCAATCAACTCCATCTCCGCCAGTATATCAACCCCGCTTGTTCGTCATTGCTCCTGACCTGGTACCACTGCATTACTCAAGCCCCTTTGGATCCTGCAAAATCCCTGTTTCCCCGTTCTGTTTTCCCTGTGATTAACCCTGTCTGTCTGTCTGTCTGCCTTTTCCCCAGGTTCACTCACCTCCGTCCACCGTCGTGTCTCAGGCGTCTTCCACGGCGTCCTCTCGGCTCCTCTCCAGTCAGCCTGCCACCACATTCCTTCTCCCATCCCTCTGGTCAGTTCTCCCGGGCCTCCTCTCCTCCTTGGTCCTCTGTTTCCCTCGGCTCCCTTGCCTTAGCCTCCTCTGTCCCACCTGCTCCTTGGTCCTCCGTGCCCGCGTTCCGTGGCGTCCACCTCTCCTTCATCTCCACTCCCTCAGCCCCTTTTCCTTAATAAAACCTGTTTAATCCTGAGCGTTGCGTTTGGGTCCGTTCTGTCCTGACTCACAACAGAGGTAAAAGCAGCAGAGGTTTGAGATTATTTGTCACAGCAGTAATGTCACATACAATAAAAAATGCATACTACATACAATACAATGTACTATCAAATGAGTAGCCATGTATCTGATTAAAAAAACTTCTATCTTGGCTGTACAACCTTGGCTGTAACCCCTGGTTATGTATATCAGAATGCACTTCATCTTCAACCAGACACATAAAAGAGGTTTCAGCCAGCCACAGTTAATGCTATCAAAGTTTCTGTGTGGCACAGTATCAAAGGCCTTATATATGGTTATCTATGCTTAGATATGAACAGTAGAACAATGCACTATATTGCAAAGGATTCATTAATACTCCTCGATTTGAGAAACATAAAAAAATCTGTTTGTTCCAATGGTTTGAAAACAAGGACAGATATTTCATTTTAGTGTCTGAAAAAAGTTTTTGAATCTGTGCAGTAGGTGGCCGGCCACGAACTGGCTGCAGTGGCTCCTTTGGGGTGATTATGCCCGTCAAAAACAACATCAAACATCCAAAAAAGTGCTTCTATTTGCTACTGTCATGCTCAGACCACTTTTTGTGGATGTAATTTTGACCAGCATTATTCCCTTGAAGGAATACATTGCAGCCACTGTGATGTTGTGTGGGGAGGGTGTGGGCCACTTTGTTTGTTTCCCATTTACAGAGCCAGGACTGAATATAAACATCGGATTTTTTTCAAAGCCCCCAAATGGATAGCTAGCAGACCGTGAGGAGATATCCGCTAAATTTGTCAAAAATACACATAATGGATTAGAATCACTTAACCCACCTTTAAAAGATTTACACAGGACACATAATGCCCCTATTTTCTGCTTACTTTTGTTCATATAATCTTGTAATAATTGCTTGTTGCGTGCTCTGTAGCTCACCTATACTTGGCTTTTCCATATTGATCTAATAGGTTAATTGAATTAAAATTGCACACATCTTTAGCATCTTATAAAAGCTTATTTAGAACCTAAGGATGGCTATGTTATATCGCCTGGGGCATATGCTACTTATTGGAGCACAAATTAGTCACATGGTGAGGCAAATTCAATCTGAAATGACCATGCATATTCAAATTAAGGCTGCATTTAGACATACATGTATACATACAAGCACACAAACACACATTCAGAAAGAATGTTTGTTAGCAAATTTAGCTTGGGGATGTTCATGAGGTCCTAATTTAGTGTTTTAATTCAAGGGTAAGCCCACTGTAAAATGATGTTAAAATGGTAATGTAGGGGACAAATATCCTTATTTCAAAATTAAAGTATGATAATTTGCCTGGCCATGTGCATTTATGACAAAGTAATGTGTATATAAAAGAGATAAAATCACACAGTAACAGGCAGTAGAATATACAATATTGTATTCATGTAAAAGACATTTGGATTTATCACAATAATGTGTTAAATGAAGCTAATACATCTTTCAAAGCAAATTTATCATAATCCTTATAATGAAATACCCACATATGTTCATGATTGTGAAACAGATCATCAAAAGAATTTAGATATTTAAGTGTTGCTAAATCAGAATCAGATCGGCAGTTAGCAGCAGTTATGACCTGATATTTTTTGGGACTATGAATGTGAATTATTACACATTGTACCTTTACCCTTTCATGCATGAATTATGACAGCCTCTGTCAGGATTTTTTTCCTATGTGTTTTTATGGCCCTTTAGGCATGCAAAATAAAATTAGAATTTCATTTTTTAAAAATACACATTTTTCAAGGCATTTGTCCACTAAGGTGGACAGCGTGCGCATAAGGTTTTAACTGAAAAAATATATTTAACAAATCAATAAATAAAATTATATATGTGAAATCTATATTTTTTAATGCTGTTAAACTAATGTGGTCACATATTTTAACATATTCTAATACTGTTTAAAGCAATGCAAAAGCGTTGAGCCTCATTGTCAGCTCCTCTGTCACTGCTGCTAGCATTTGGGGTTTCTCCTATTTCTGGCAGCCATTCATCATCACAGCCACTACTATTATCCTTACCTGATTCTGATGGAATGGCTCCACTATCCTGAATACCTTTCTATCACTTGTTGCAACACACTAAATGTTACTCACATAATGGAACTAATCTGCACACAATGTTGTTTTTATTACAAAAACTGCAAGTGTAACATTAATCCATTGATTTACATCCAAAATAGTTAGTGCACATGAAGTATTTTCAAGAAAAGTCTCAATAATAGTTAATTGTAGTTGAAATATAGCCAGTGATGCATAATGTCCAATTTAGTGGACAGGTGATTAATCCTAATTTCCTCCCAACACAAAATCAATACTTGGAAAGTTTAACAATTGTATTACTCCTTAGTTGTTGCTTGATGTTACCAAATTTTATTTACCTGCAGGGGTCTCCTATCCCGAACGTCCGTCAACCATCTTGGTTTTGACAAATTTAATGCACTAATAGAGAGTGAATGCCCTTTTAACTGTCAAAACATTTAACAATTAACCAACTGAAGCAAAATAATTTCTAGTGAAAACTAAAGCTATGAAGCATGTTGTGGTGGCAGCCCAGCTGATGGTGAGTGTCCTGGGTTTTTTTCTCCTTTTTATCAGTTATTCTGCTTTTTCCTTGGTTTTCTGTTCCCTGCCTGCCTCCCTGTGTTTTCTCCCCTGTGTGTGCTCTCTCTCCCTCTGCTCCTGAGCCCAGCCAACGACCCGCAACTGCACCTCATCAGCCACCTCGTCAGCCTGGCACACCTGCCAGTAGTCAACCTCATCCCTGCCTGTATTTCAACCCCGGTTCTCCACACCATTCTTGCTTGATCGTCGTTGCTCCATACCCGGTGCCACCTCTGCGTTCAGGCTCTCATGTTTTTGATTTTGCTCAATTTCCCTGTGCTTTGTCGCTGCTGTCACTAACCCTGTCTCTTGTCTGCTTTCCTCCCAGGTTCACTCACCCTCGTCCTCCGTTTTGTCGGCTTGGCTCACCCTCTGGTCCTCTCCTCTCTGGGCTTCCCAAATGGCGCCCTCCCTGTTCTCCCTTGCCTCCTCTCTTCCTCGGCCCCAGTGTCCCCGGCTCTCTGCTCCCAGTCTCCTTGGTTCCCCGTGCCCGTGACTCCCCGGCATCCACCTCTCCCTCCACTTCATCCCTCACCCCCCTCATCCTTCAATAAACCTCCTTCCTTCTGAGCTCTGCATTTGGGTCCTCTCTGTCCCCACACCATCATAACAAAGCAGCTACTATACATTCATTAATCTTGGTACAACGGTATCTCACAAAAGTGAGTACACCCCTCACATTTTTGTGAATATTTGATTATATTTTTTTTTCATGTGACAACACTGAAGAAATGACTTTGCTGCAATGTAAAGTAGTGAGTGTACAGCTTGTATAACAGTATAACTTTGCTGTTCCCTCAAAATAACACATCACACAGCCATTAATGTCTAAGCTGCTGGCAACAAAAGTGAGTACACTCCTAAGTGAAAATTTCCAAATTGGGCCCAAAGTGTCAATATTTTGTGTGGCCACCATCATTTTCCAGCACTGCCTTAACCCTCTTGGGCATGGAGTTCACCAGAGCTTCACAGGTTGCCACTGGAGTCCTCTTCCACTCCTCCATGACGACATCACGGAGCCGGTGAATGTTAGAGACCTTGCGCTCCTCCACCTCCTCTCCTACGTTTGAGGATACCCCACAGATGCTCAATAGGGTTTAAGTCTGGAAAAATGCTTGGCAAGTCCATCACCTTTACCCTTAGCTTCTTTAGCAAGGCAGTGGTCGTCTTGTTTGGGGTCATTATCATGTTAGAATACTGCCCTGGGGCCCAGTCTCTGAAGGGAGGGGATCATGCTCTGCCTCAGTATGTCACAGTACATGCTGGCATACATGATTCCCTCAATGAGCTGTAGCTCCCCAGTGCCTGCAGCACTCACGCAGCCCCAGACCATGACAGACCCACCACCATGCTGTGGGCAAGACACACTTGTCTTTGTACTCCTCACCTGGTTGCCACCACACACACTTGACACCATCTGAACCAAATAAGTTTATCTTGGTCTCATCAGACCACAGGACATTGTTCCAGTAATCCATGTCCTTAGTCTGCTTGACTTCAGCAAACTGTTTGCGGGCTTTCTTGTGCATCATCTTTAAAAGGCTTCCTTCTGGAAAGACAGCGATGCAGACCAATTGATGCAGTGTGCGGCGTATGGTCAGAGCACTGACAGGCTGACCCATATTTCCCAAAGACAACCTCTGGATATGACATTGAGCACGTACGCTCAACTTCTTTGGTCAACCATGGCGAAGCCAGATCTGAGTGGAACCTGTCCTTTTGAACCGCTGTATGGTCTTGGCCAACGTGCTGCAGCTCAGTTTCAGTGTCTTGGCAATCTTCTTATAGCCTAGGCCATCTTCATGTAGAGCAACCATTCTTTTTTTTCCTGATCCTCAAAGAATTCTTTGTCATGAGGTGCCATGTTGAACTTGCAGTGGCCAGTATGAGGGAGTGTGAGAGCGATAACACCAAATTTAATACACCTGCTCCCCATTCACACCTGAGACCTTGTAATGTTCTGAGTATAATATATTATTGTAATACATATCATTCAAATATTGCACTGTGAGGTCCATTGAGGATACACATCATATTGCAGTCTGACTGCGTTGTTTAATGTCCTATTAAACATTTCACTAGCAAGGACCACATAATCAACAGATACGATTAATTAATGATCGAAACAGAAAGATGTACGAGGCTTGTTGGGGTTTTCAACATATGGACAGGTTTGGTTATTAGCTGAATATTAAAGATATTCTAGAAATATTAATAAAACTATAAATTTTCAAAATTATTAATTTTAATTTAATAAATACGGGGCACCACCCTGGAAACAGGGACCAATAACCAAATATGAGCCAAATATGATCAGTGCCTCATTTAGTTCAGTTGAATCGCACTAGAGTTCGTTTTCCCCCTTGGTGCGGTTCGTTTGGGCAGGTGAGAATGCAGCAATTGCACTTGGGTGCGCACCAAAAGCGGACCAAACAAGCGTACCGAGACCTGCTTGAATAGGTTGTCTCGGCACGCTTTCAAACGAACTCTGGTGGGGTTCGCTTGTGGTGGAAAAGCAAACGAACCAACCTCAGGATTTTATGATATCAGAGATGTGACCTGAGCATTATTTCCAAAGTTGAACCTCTAATAAATCCATCTGCTGACTGCGACATGTGTTCAGCAATCTTATAATTGATCTGTATAAGCCATGTATAGGCTGTGTTTATGAAAATCATTTGGTAACGTATACTTGTCAGCGCGGGTATTTTCCCTGATTAATAGGTTAAAATCTGTTAAAAAAGGAGAGCAAGTGGTACTCCATTTACCCTGTCAGTTCATTAAGTCCATAAAACCTTTGTGACAGTGATACCACAGTATACTGTAGGCTAATAAGCCCCGAATTATTCCTGTACTACATTTCCTGTTTGTATTCATATTAGGTTATGCGGTCTAACATTACGCTACCATTCATGCTTATAATAAATTATTACTTTGCTCTTTGCGATACAGATCAGAAGCATTAAAGTGCTGCATAAACTTCTGTCAGTCACCGGAGTTTGATTTCCCCACGTGGGTCCTGAGGATGAATATCGCCAAAGCTGTCCAATCAACAAGCTACCTGTGCGTCTGTGTAATGTCACGGTTACTTCTGTTGGTTCGATTTGTAAAACTGCATTGTGAACATGAACCGGACCACAAGTAAAATGCAACAGTGATTCATTTTTTTCACTTGGTCTGGACCAAATGAACCGAACTACAGGTGTGAAAGCGCCCTAAAAGAGGGTTTGTCCACATATAGATGGCAAACAGGGAAGGGTGAGTCCGTACACTTGAAATTATAATAGGATTTTGTAGCATGTCTAAAACTTAGCTATGAATTTAAATAAATTTATGAGAATTAATACCCAATTATGAATTTTCATATTCAGAAAATATGAATCATAAAAATCTCTTGTTTCGGGGCACCACCGGAGTTGTTATTATCCTAGAGTCTCCTCTAGGTAGCTTTTAATAATTATACAATTATTCACTAGTGATCAGTTAGTTAATAATCGCTCAATTATCTTAAATCAGTCAGTCTCATATCTAAAGGGTCAATTCTCTTGGCAGGGACTGTCAACACACACAATTCCTTGATTACAGTGAATTTATTAACTAACTAAAGCGATGTAAAAGGGTAGTTAAATACATCAGGGCAATAAACAATGAGAATGGAGGTTCGATTGTGGGAAGCATTCGACTCATACGGCAGAGGAGAACTAATGAAAGTAAGCTATGAGTTTAGGAGTTAAAAAGACAATATTAACATTATGGGACATCCCTGACCACAGAATGTTGGGTTTTGGTCTTACTGCTTGTGTTTCTTCAGTGTAACTTAACAGACTGATAACTTTAACAAAACAAAAGAAAGAAAGAAAGAAAAAGAAAGAAAGAGAAAATAAAACAAAGTTGCTGTTAAACGAGGGAAAATCGATGTCGCGGCACTCCGCGTGTGTAGCTTCAAGCGAAACAAAGACTTCGTTGCGCTGGTGGGAATTCTTAGGGCGTTGCCTGGAGAGGCACGCCGGACGCGTGCCGAAGCATCCAGAGAGCAGAGCAGAAGGCAAGAGCACAAGGAGAAGAGAAGAGAGCGGGCGACGTCGTGTGTCGCTCTTTTGTGGTCTGGGGCGTGGTTCCCCCAGGGGGCATTTCCGGTTTCCCGAGGGACTGCCTTTCTAAACTTATAATGTCTATAAAAGAAAATCTATTTGCGCGTATTATAATCAAATATTTTCCACAATCAAACCTCAGTGGTCAAACAGTTGTACCGTTCTAAGTTAAGCATTTGGTAACAGGAAAACAATTGTCAAATTATTGGTCACGATGTTAAATAATGAGTGACATTTATGCATTAACGGCATTTCCGACGATGGTATGTAATACTTATTTTGTCCACTTATGGAGCTCAGGTTACATGAGGAAAGCTTAGATTAATCCAAAACAACCTTAGGAACTGGGAAATTTAGTTATTTAGCCTTAAATTCAAGCCGGCAATTAATATAGTATGACATTTCTTTATCATCATTTCTAAAGGAATCGTGTGAGAAAGTATTGTGAACAAGCATTGGTTACACATAAGATGAAGGAGTGTCCTTACTCTTGCTGAAAATAAAAACACTGCCAAAGTAATTTATTTAGATTCTTTTCAGTAATAATATCAACAACATGGTAACATAACTACTCAAATAGAGGCAAACGTAATCAAGTAACTAAAAGATTTAATTAAACAGTTAATGCTTTGAGTCTTTGGAGACTGCAGTCTTTGTTTACACAAAGTTCAGGATGGTCCGTGGTGCTCTGGATTTTGTCACCTGGGTGTGACAAGGAGTATCCCTTTGATGGGGTAATGAAACACAGAGCAAGGAGAGTTGCCACGGTTACGTGTGTGTGTGTGTGGGGGGCCCTCCAAGGAGAGTTCCAATAGGCTGTTCAGGGAAATGCTAATTGCTGGTTAATGTCCCTTTTGTCAGTTTAACAGTCAGGCACCGCGTTCTCAGGCTGTCGGAATCAAAAGTGACAGTTTTACGATCAACTGCTCAGGAATAGCACTTAGAGAAAGTGACCTCCACCCCCATTCTGTTGGGGTCTCTTCAGCAGTCTGTTGAAAGTTGATCTTTAACCCCCCTGCTCTCAGTTCAAATTTATTTAACATAAATGCACAAATCCACATTGTTGTCCCAGTACAATTTATTCAACTCAAGTATAGATCAATGATCAACAATTTTAGCAAATAAATCACTATTAACTATTCTAAGCAAAATGAAATAAAGCCAATAAACAAATCATGCAAAAACATACAACAAACTAACAAGCAGGGGTGTGTGTGTGTGTGTGTGTGTGTGTGTGTGTGTGTGTGTGGTGTGTGTGTGTGTGTGTGTGTGTGTGTGTAGGTGTGCGTGTGTGAGAGAGCACCCAGCGGGTGTTACCGGACATAAACAACATGCGAAGAATGGGGAAAAATGGAGTTTCTTAACAGAAATTCAACAAATGAAGTTTGTACAAATAACAATACAAATTTTTATTACAATAAAAAAGTTATAGAACTATCTGCTGCCCAGACATACTAAAGCCTCTTACGTTTCGCTTTGGTAGCGAGTAGATGCGTCAGTCCTTTTAGGAGATCCAGCAGAGTTTTTCTCTCGGCTCGGTTCTGACGATGCCGGTAAGTTTAATGCCACAACTGATTCTTCGGCGGCAGCAACAGGAATCAATGAAGTCAACGTAAGTTTGAGAAGGCAGAACACAGAGGTGATCTTCTCTCAGTTAAGCACGGAGTTTATGCTTCTACTGCAGGCATGAAATATTATCTTGTGTATAACAGTTTCCTTAGGGATCCAAAATTGTGTTGGTGACACAAAGAAAACAGTGAAGCTCGTCCAGCGAGTAAAGTTTGTATTCAGGAACAAAAAAATTTCAGCAAAAAGTTGTCTCCTGTCACCGCTTGCGAGGTTGTGGAAAGACAACGTGTTGGCTGTGTTCAGGTCTATTTATACCTGAGGGGGGCGCGGCGGCTGCGTTACCAGGGCAACCTGCAAGATTACAAGCGCAGCCAATAGTGGCTCTGCTTTTAGGTCTGACTCACTATTTCGCATCTAGGTATGAAACTGGCTTTGGCACCTGTTTTACAGTCCTTTGTTTGAAATAACTCCAATTCAGGCTTTTGGGAATTCAACAGGCCGGGGTCAGGCCTGTAGGATGTCAGCAGGCCCATTCTTTGTTCTACCAGACTGTGAGGCCCAACACTTGAAGTTGCTGAATAGATATTCAAAAGCATTGTGGGGAAGCTCCGATAAAGAAATCCGCCATAGCACCTGGGCACGACGGACCCCCGAAAGCTTCTAGTTATTTGAGAGAATGTTGGATAATCTGAGACCTTTGTGATCTGAACGAATGTGATGATGGTATGCTTGAGAGGACCAGCAGCGCATGTATGTATGCAGGAGGCTGGAATGGAAGCTGCAATCCCAAAGGAGTGACTAGGGTAATGGATGGGCGAAACGCCTGATAAGAGAGTACTTGACAGAATGGCCACTAGACCAGACTCAGAGACAATAATGGCAAAAATGGCATAGTTATGCTCTGGGATTCCCAGAGTTGCAATTAGTTCACGAGGGTCTTGAAAGGGTTCAGAGGTGATTGGACTCCGGAGCAAAAGATGAGTGTAAGCTGGCCTGATTGCTTTAAGTAAAATGCAGTGTTATTTGGGAATTGAGTCTGAATTGCATGTATGACAACCAAATGTCAAAGCGAAGGGAAGATGCAGTTAAGTGAAACCAAAGAGAGCAAGTGTGAACATAGCTTCTGAGGTTTGAGACAACTGACAGATGCTGTAACCAGTGCAGATAGTGCGGATACAGACGGACAACAAGTCTGCTGAAAGGAAGGCAGAGGTGGTCTTGAGATGGCTCATCACATTGAAGACCTCTAAGAAGTAGGGTCATCTGATGATGGTTAGAGGTCAGGCACACTAGTTAGAAGTTTGGAAAGGAAGCTAGTGCAGCTGAGATGGACTTTGATGGTGTGTGTTTTTAAGCCATCGTGGATTAGGCGTGGCTGACGAAACAAGACGTGGTGATGAGATCGAATGGTAGGAATATTACTTTATACTAGTTGTGATGGTGGCTGAAGCTCCTCAAGCTGGCCTGTAATGCGAGAGAGGGCTATGCTGTTGCTGGTAAAGTTTTGGGGACCATTCTACTGTCAACCATCTTTCCCTATAAACCCCCAAAAGCCTGCAGAATGAGTGTACAATTGGGATCATACAGTTGTCCGTGGTAGAAGAGGTTGATCCTGACCCGGTTGGCAAGGATTGAGACGAATATGTGAGGCGAGAGGGAATCGGAGATCAGAAGACTGATTTGGTTTCAAAAAAGACTGGAGTTAGATATAGAAATAACTTGGTGCTGCAGAGGCTGTGGATGAAAGCTGTGTGCCAGTATCCCAGTGCCAAAGGTTCCAGCTGACATAAGCTGCTGGACTGGTAAAGCTGAGAGAATCAAAATCCCTCACCAGAGTCAGTGTTCGTTATGCCAATGGTGTCCTATGAGGAAGTACTGCTGTGCCCTATTGCCGGGTGTGTGATGACATGTGTAGAAGTGAGTGATAGCTCAAATAATAATAATAATCATAACTTCAGATGGTTCTGTGTAATGGACAGTGGGCAGCGGGCATCCTGGTGCCTAAGCCCCTACTGAAATCGGCTGCTGTGGTTACTCGAGTTGTACGACTGGGGTGCTGGCATCTCCGTGCCGGAACCCCTACTGCAGCTAGCTGCTGTGGTTGCTAAAAGTGCATGGCTTGGGCGCTGTGTTACGACCCCCTGTTGGTCTAGGGGTGTGGGGGCCATAAACATATAGGCACAACTGGTAGATCTTAACAAGGTAACTTTTATTGGTAACAGAAAAGATGTAGACAGGTAACAAAAAAAAAACCAAAGGAGGGTGGACGAGGGTGCTGCGAAAATAACAAACCAAGTTAAAATAAAAAGGTCCTCAAAAGGAGGCCTGTACCTATCTATCGTTTTAAGCAGAGTTGATTCTTGCTACAAAAGAACATAAAGAGCACAGCACCCACTCCACCTGGTGAAAACTAACACAATAGTAAACAAAACAACAAGTGAATTTCTCCACTGCACCCAATGTGGAGCTAACATACAAAGGTATGCAAATGTTTCCCTAAACACAATGTACAGCTAATAGGCAAGGAAGGTGGATAGTTCCACTAAACACAAAGTACAACTAACAGACAGGCTATGCAGTCAATACCAGCGGCACACAAGTCAACAGGCGGTGACAAGCTGCCTGGAGCAACAGGTGGACTCTCCTTATGAGCCAGAGGTAATTAACGTGGTGACGAGCCATTGGTTGAATTGAACCAGAGGGAACCAATGGGCGGACCAGACATCAGCACCCCTGAAACCAGGAAGTAGGCGGGTCTTCATTCCCCAGGGACACAGCCTACTTGGTAGAGGTGAGAAAGGGAAAAGGGGAAACACAAAGGTGACAGCGACAGCCGTGACAGCTGGCATCCCGGTGCCAGAAGTTGGTGCTGATGTAGTTGGTGATAGTAGGCCGCTGGGTGCCCGGAGCCCCGACTGAAGTCAGTTGATGGTAGGCAGCCGGGGGCGCTGGCATCCCAGTGCCCGGGGCCCCCGATTGAAGCCGGTTGCTGAAATCAGCTGCTGTGATTCTTAGAGGTGTCTGACTGGGGGTGATGGCAACTCGGCCCCGGGAGCCCCTATTGGGACTACAGAAGTGTGAAGTGGGGGACGCTGGAATCTTGGTGCCTAGCCCCTGAGATCAGCGGCTTTGGCTTTGGCATTTGTTGGTGGCAGTAGATTGCTGGGGGTGCTGGCTTCCCAGTGCCAGGTTCTCCTGCTAAGGCTGGCTGATGTAGCTGCTGGTTCTGAATAGTAGTGGTGCTGATGACTTGCTGTGGTTTGTTTTGTATAATGTAGGCTGCTGTTGCTGTAAACACTGATGAGAGATGGAGGCCCTGGATTTCTGGTATTGGTTGACTCCTGTTTTGCTTTGGTACTGACTTTCTGCTGTCTTGGGCTGAAGGATATATGTGAACTGTTCATTTAACAATGGCACTGATGTCACGGTGTGCCAGGCCCGGTGCCAGGATGAAGTGACTGAGGGGGCAGTAAAAAATGGCGTGAAGCGCATGGCGCAGTTGCGTTTGGGGCGTGTCCAACTCCAGTTTTGCTAGTTTGACGGCAGAAAAAAATGGTCTGTGTGCCGGGCGCATGGTTCAAAAGGGACGTACTTAGTCTGTGAATTAGTCATGGGTGTGTAGGGCATAACATGCAATAAACCAATCAGTGTCATTTCCTCTTCCCTTTTAAAGCCAGGTGCGCTTGTACTTTGGCGCATTGCTATTATAATAGCGGATGAATAGTATATTATGAAAAACACCAATTGAGTGATTCGACTGCAGACTCAGAGCAGAGAGGGGATATTGAGAGAAGTGTGGACATGAGATAAAAACCATCTCTGATCATGAATCCTGTGTAACTTTGCTGCTCTGTAGTGTAACTGTGAAAAGTAGGAACTCCAGTCTATTAACAGACAGACGCTGTCTCCTCTATGAAACGTCTGGATTCTCACTGCACTGCACTGTTAATATAAACTATGATGAACCGGTTGTGGGTCACATCTCTCCCCATACACTGGTTTCTTTATTTTGTGTTTTATTGATGTATATTAATGATTTACTTTCATATTTAAAGATGCTGCTGTCGGTCATTTTAAACGTCAATAAAGTCACAACAAATATTGTGGGGTATTTGAGCAGCAAAAAAGAAAAAAGCAGAAGGTTAAAACTTGACATGACAGGCCAGAGGAAACTCTCTAGAGGAAACAGAATTCATTGAGACACTTTGATGGAGCTCAGGATTGATCAGAAGGACGGCTGCTTTACTCCAAACAGATTCACTGTATGAATGTGTAAAAGAACAAAGAACATCAATTAACATTACATCCTGACCGATCCTGTGTGTGTCAGGAGATTTTAATAATCATTGACGTTACGCTGCTTTGCCTCGTGCATAAATACGCACAGTGTCACAGTAATACGCCCCTAAAATAACAAAAACAGTGAAATATTGTGCCATTACTTTAGACTTCAAACTTTAGACCCTTTTTGGGGTCAATGGTGCAGTTGCTTTCTGCTGCCTCAATAGCAATGCGCCAACAATGTGCCTGCCCAGGTCAAAAAGAAGTGCTCTTAAAGGCACTGAAAATATACTTGAAATTCACATAGTATGTTTATAGTACATGCATACTTCGAACATGCTTACTACAAGTATATTAAAGATATATTCTCCTGAGCTTTAACATACTTCTCAAAAGTATACTTTGAATAAATTGGTAATAAATATACTTAATTGAACTTTTAATAAATATGCTTAAATAAAAGTATATTTTTTACAACATTTTATTCTATTTATTCAAAACATATTTATTTAACTCTTAGTAAATACTCTTTTGTTGTAGTTTGTGGAAGTACATTGTTAAACAATTACACTTTTAGTGGGTTAAAACTATATTTATGCCAAACATGCTTCATTGTGTAGGCTACTACAAAATATTGTAATTATTTATGTAATTGCCACATGTTTCAGCCTGATTTCCAGAAGTATGATTTTTAAAACATATTTTTTTAGCATTAAAATTTATTTTCAAAAGCATATTATTTTTCTTTATCTTTTTTCATTTCTTTTCTTTCTTTTCTTTTTTTTAATCAGGTAAATGGCTAGTTGATATTAGAGACCTCTTCCATAAGGGTAACCTGGCCTAGAAGGAAGCAGTACATGTTGTTAACTTAACAAACAACAACATATAGAAATAAGCATACTTTAAATCATAATACAGTTATACTTGTTTCTGTTTGTAAAAAGTAAACGCATGTGTACACAGGGCCGAAGTGTGCCCTCCCGCCCAGCCCACTAGGACAGTGCATTCAGTTGGACTAATCAGAATCAAGCTTTTCAAATTGACGACCCAATCACGCAGCGTGAAAGTCACGAAAGGTAATGTGTGTACTGTCGTTGAGAGAGGGAAGCTATTTCTGGCCAGAAATCATTTTGTTTCTCAGGTTTCATTTGTTTTACTTTACGGTGGAAACCGCAGACATAATAAGAAAAGAACACAGAAGAGAAGAATATCCAATCAGCTCCCTGCAGAAGTTAAATGTAAAAAGTGCTAAAGAGGTGTGCCTGGCAAGTACAAGCAAGAGAGGACAGACGCAGATACTGCCGGCAAAAGTCGTCTTTCTTGGTAAGTTTATTATTGTTAGCAAGACAACACAATTGTGTAAGTTAACTAAAGTTGAGCTCACTCTGGGTTTGAAAATATTTTCCTTAGTGGATAGTGCTGGTGTGCATTAGCTAATGCTAGCACGTGGATTAATATATTTGTTAGCTATTGTTAGTTAGCATGTTAAATAGCTTCATAATCAGACAGCAACTTTCGTCTGCCTTAAACAGTGTTGGGAGTAACGTGTTACAAAAGAAACGCAGTTAACGTTACAATAATGTATTGGTTTTTGCTGTAAGGCAGTTTTTAATGTTACTAAAATTTCGGTAACAGTCAACAATCTCAGTAACCTGTTGCTGGAATTTGATGCATGAGATTTTAACAAGGCAGGCCTGTGCATGTGTGTGTATGAGCCCTCAATTCTGCTTTTGCACTGTTAAAATGACCAGTGAGGTCTTTTTCAGAGTAATAAATGCAACTAATATGTTGCTGTCTATGTGCTAAAAGTTCACATTTTTATAGTCTACCTTAATACTCACATGTCCATGTTTACAGGAAGTTATTGGTCACTGTCATCATTATTCCTGCCCATATAGTCTGTAAAGACAACACAAAGTTGTCATTTTTGTATAAATTCATTCTAAAGTTTAGCTGAAGCTACTATGAATCATCAGCTAAGCATCTGTGTTAGACTATTCAATAGTGTATATCTTCTAAAGGTACACTGTTTTTTAGAGATTTCTCTTCACTGCAACCATGGAGGGGGAATTATTACAGTGACCAATAACTCAGTTATAACAGCAATGTTAAAGTGTACACAGGTATGTGAGAATGGTTTTAAGATGCACTTGAAATAATGTTTTCATGTACTGCAATACCTGACCACACGATATAATATCTTGTGATGTTATATAAAATACTGCTCAACTTTATGTCCATTTGTATGGTCATAGATCCTGTATTCAACATTTAAAAGTTGAACCTACCCTTTGCCAACTTTAACCAACTTAATGCTAAACCCAGAGTTGGAATTTCCTGCCTTGGCTCAAGAAAATTAAATAAAGAATAGTAATAAAGATTTGCTATAATAATAGAATTACAGTGTTTACAATGATACGCAAATGAAGAACTAAACTAGATGGAAGTACTGGCCTAACTGAATATTTATTACTCATTTGCAACTGCATTTCTGCACAGCGCATATTCGCTCCCCTCACTCGGTCGCTCCCTCTCTCTCTCCTGCATGCAAACAACCCGTCTGTGAATTGAATGGTTGGTATGATGAACACCACTGCACACTTTAAAAAAGTTATTAGCCAGCATCTAAGGAGCCTAGCCAATAAGAATAGCTATATTAACTTTAGAATGGGCCTACAGCTGTCGAAGATAGCACGCTATTCATAACTGGTAGTAAGTAGGTGCGTTCGAGATGACTGCAGCTCACTTTAGCCGATTTGATAGGCTAGTCTAACGTGAGATGCAGGCGACTGCGGGGGCGGGGTATTAAAACAGCGCCGTCAGACACAATCTACCTCCAGTAGACTGCGTGAGCTTACTGTGAGCTTAGAACAATGATCAGGCAAAAGGTGGTTACAACTTTGTGCAGCCAGAGAAAAACAACTGCGTGCGCCAGACTCAGCACCTGCCACCGCCTTGCTCCCGTGAGGTAATGTTTATGTCATGGTGATGTGACATCATGGTGACGTTTCGCAGCGCCGGGTGTTGACAAATTCTGCCTGCCTGAGAATTAGATGCACCTCACGTGTGGTAACGCCCTTTTATGCTGAAAAAAGAGGTGGACGCAAATCTTAGCCTACCTCATCTGTTCTGCCAAATTATGCATCCACCTGTATAGGACCTTTTCAGACACTTTGCTGTGCTCATTGATCAACTGCAGTTATCACCACATATTTATTCCTAAATCTCAAGGAATGCTGCTTCTACTAACTGTAGCTAACAAAATATCAACAGCTCTAAACTACTCTAAACGTTCACTGGACTGCCATACCAACAAGCCTGGCTCTTTGGTGTTGCTGTCAAAGTTGCATGTTTGGTACCCTGTAGACCTGTGTTTGAATCTGGGCAGGGTGACTGCTCTCGCATTTGGCCGCATATGGTGTCAGAAGTGAGACAGCTTGCCGTGAGGTCATCTGAGCCGTGCCCAGAGTCCGAACCGTATGAGGGACCCCCATGGGTAACATTAATGATGGGATGTGTATAGTGTACTTTTCAGTAATACTTGTAGCAGACCTAAATTTTAGTCATGCAATTTAATACATTTATGAGAATTGATACCCAATTATGAATTTTTAAGATTCATAAAATCAAAATTTATTACTCGTTTCAGGGCACCACCGGAGTTGTTATAATCCTAGAGTCTCCAGACCTCTAGGTAGTTTTTAATAATTATACAATTATTACTAGTGATCAGTTAGTTAATAATCGCTCAATTATCTTAAATCAGTCAGTCAGTCTCATATCTAAAGGGTCAATTCTCTTGGCAGGAACTAGAAATAGGCAACACACACAGCTCTTGATTATATTACAGTGAATTTATTCTCTAACTAAGGTGATAAAAAGATGGTTGGATACAGGGAACATAAACATTTGCTGAACAATGAGCCTGGAGGTTTGATTGTGGGAAGCATTTGACTCATACGGCATAGAAGAGCTAATGAAAGTAAACTAATGCTATAATTTTAGGAGTTGAAATGGACATCTGATCACAGAACGTGTGTTAAGTCTTACTGCTTGTCGACAGCCTGCTTTTGGCCTGTTGCACGGGTCCCACGCTAGCTGCCTGGCTGATCCTGGCTTTTTGCTAGGGATTCTCCGGGGTTCTCTGTGTCTGATTGAAAACGCCTCCTCCGTCTGGCAATTCGGCTGTTTTCAGGTTTCCTTCGTTGTAGCTGGTGAGACCACGTGGCTTGGTCTGACCTCGGTGAAGTTGGCTCGACTAAAAAGGCTTAAAATGGAACTTGGTCGTTCCTGAATTAGTCCAGTGTAACTTAACGGACTGATAACTTTAACAAACAAAAGAAATAAAGAAAATAAAACAAACTGAAGGCAGATCGATGTCGCGGCACTTCAGGTGTGTAGCTTCAGGCGAACAAAATGCCGGTCTTGCTGGCCGAGTCTGGGCGTTGCCTGGCGAGGCACGCCACGCACGTGCCGAAGCGTCCAGAGGGCCGAGCAGAGCGGAAGAGAGCCTACAGCGAAGAACAAGAGCAGCGAGGTCGCGTGTCGCTCTTTTGTTGCCTGGGGCGTGGTTCCCCAGGGGGCGTCTCAGGTTTCCCAAGGGACTGCCTTTCTAAACTTAATGTTTAAAGAAAAGAAATCTATTTGCACGTATTATAATCAAATATTTTCCACAATCGAACCTCAATGGTTGAACGGTTGTACTGTTCTAGGCATTTGGTAACAGGAAACAATTGTCACATTATTGGTCAGGATATTTATACATTTAACGGCATTTCCGACGAGGGCATGTAATACTTATTTCGTCCACTTGGGGGAGCTCAGGTTACATGAGGAAAGCTTGGATTAAATCAAAGATCGTCTCTCCTTAGGAACTGGGAATATTGTTGATTCATCCTTAAATTCAAGCTGGCGATGGTAAAACATTCCTTTGTCATCATTTCTAAAGGAATTTTGTAGGAAAGTATTATGAACAAGCATTGATTACATTAGATGAAGGAGTGTCTTGCTGAAAATAAAAACACTGCACAAGTAACTTCTTTTCAGCACTAATATCAACAACAGATAGCAACAACAGTTAACATAACTACTCAAATTGAGGCAAACGTAATCAAGTAACTAAACATTTAATTAAACTTAATTAAATGCTTTGAGTCTTTGGAGACTGCAGTCCTTAGCCATTCAAAGTTCGGCTGTCCTGGACCATGTCACACTTAGGTGAGACAAGGAGTATCCCTTTGATGTGGTAATAAAACAAAGAATAAGGTCAGTTGCCACGGAAACATGTGTGGGGGGCCAGTTTTGATAGGCTGTTCAGGGAAATGCCAATGGCTGGTTCGTGTCCCTTTTGTCAGTTTAACAGTCAGGACCCGCGTTATCAGCTTCGGAATCAAAAAGGTGCCAGTTTTATGGTCGGGCTAGCACTTAGAGAGAGCAACTTTGACCCCTCCCCTTCTTCTCTGGGGAGGAGAAAGGAATTTAGAGTAATTTATTCAATATAAAATGCACAAATCCACACCGTTGTTCACTACATACTGTCATCATTTTACTGATTTTATTTTGAAGGTTTGAAGGTATTTTGGGCAAGATGTGATACATGCTGCTGTACCTTTTTATGTACAGGAATTTATTTTTGTAATGTTCACACAATTAAAGTTTTTTTTAGTTGTCTGTATGTGTGTGTGTTGTAAAATACTTTGTTTACTGGTTTTTCATTATTATGCTAAAAGGGAATTTTGCAAGATATTTTTAATGCATTAATAATGCATTATTCTCATACTGAATGGTTTCATAAAGCAGGTGTAGCCAGTAACAACATCAGAAATTAAGAGCGAGAAAATTACTGCGTTCTCTATAGATAAATGTTTACCTGCTGGCGCTTATGCATAAAGTTTTTTCAATCAGTCTTTATCTTGACAATGACACCTCTTAACAAAAGTGGGTGGTAGCCTAAGCCTCTTAGGAAAAGTCAAAATTGAATATTGAATATTGTATAGAAACAAACAGGCTACAATCGAAAAACAGCAGCAGGTACATTTTGCCCGTTGGTGGTTCTAGACTGGGGGGGCAGAAAATACGACTGAGGGGGGCAAAGCCCCCTCCTGCCCCCTTGTGGTGCCCAGCCCACGGCATGCTTGATTTCATTACCCGGAAGAGAGCTGGTGTGGAACTGAAGGCATGACGTTCTGACATGATAGCTTGAAAAGTTTTCTGTATTGTCCGTTTGGTAAATGGGATTCTTTCATCTTTAACAGTTTCTAAAGAATGGCTATAGTCTTTTTCAAAATTGTTTATGAAGACTGTTTGACACAGCAGGGTAACAGGGAGCAGGGTAACACTGTGATCAGCTGTTTGTTGTGAGGCGGAGGATTTGTCGGGTGAAATGTTCCCGGTTGTAGAGGAGAAGTGGACCGTGGAACAGATGGAGTTAAAGCTGGACTCACCCACTTCCTGGCTGGCATTAGTATTGTGTCTTCTGGTGTAGGGTCTGCTGAACTGAAAATGACTGTCGTGAGTCTGTCTGAATAATTTACTGTCCGATGGCAATAGCGATATACCAACGCTTTCTGAAACAGGTAAGTGGATGGATTTAGTAGCTTGTAATAATTCACCTTATTAGATAGTAGTGTTAGTGTAGCATGCTAGACACGCTGTTGCTTGGTCTCAGTTCGGTTGAGGAATGCGAGAGCGAAGAAGAGGACATGGGATGTGTGGGTATTTATGGAAATGCTCCTGAAACTCTGCCAATTAGCTCCACATTTTGCTGAAACAAGATCCAGCTGCTTTTAATGAGTTGACTAAATCTTCTAAGGAAAAGTCTCGAGGAGAAAAATATATAATCATATTACTAATATATATATTGTAATGTAATATGTACACACACATGAATGCATTCAGAACACAAGAACACATTTGTGTGTAGCATAACAAGTATGTAGCTTAGGAGCTGCCATTGTATGAGATCTTGCTTGAGAGTATTCTGGAATGGCAGAAGAACTAAATTTAAGTATTAACATAATATCCAGAGGCCTCATTGTCAACAGAAATGCCTCTTCACATGTCAGAACAGAATATCTTCATTGCAGTGCAGAATATACGATAACAGGCAGGTAATCGATTTTTGCTGTTCTAGCTGTTTTCTGTCAAAAAACAGCGGTCCTTTGCGTCAACAGAGATGTCTGGCGGGCTGCCATCTTGGTGAAGTCAGCTTAGCCAATAAGTTTCGTTTCTGTCATCAGATTGAAGTAGAGAAGAAGAGTTTGCTTTGGTGGAGGCGGTCTTTATCGGCCACTCCTGGCGACCCGTAGGAGCTACACAGACATGCAGGATAGTAATCGATTAGTCTCTTCAATACGAAGAGAAAGAGCCCACTCACAGCCCTGTAGGATGTTCTGTCTTTAAAAGTAAAAGGAGGACTGAGTAACCAGGGAAGATAAACATTTTACATTTGAGAACATTTACCACAATCAAGACAGTGGCTAAATGGGGAAGATTGTATGCTTCAGATGGACTGGTGGCTATGAAGAGACGGAGGAAGTTGGTCCCAGGGCTTCCTGAAATTAGTTGCTGATGGTGATTCTGATTATCTGCAGGGCATCAGAGGTTACACAGGAAATGGCAGCAACATTGTTGTTGTTTGCATGGATTTCCTTCAGGTGTTGCAGTGTCCTTCCACAATCCACTGAAATGCAGGTTATAAATTGCCTACAGGTGTGAATTTGCAATGTGTTTCCCAACCTTCTGTTCAGTGAATGCCGGGATAGCCAAATGCCTCCCTATGACCCTGAATAGGAATAAGTGACTATGGAAAATGTATGATTGAATGAATAATATAATGACTGGATAAAACATATGTGGCTATTAAAAATCAAATACATATTCTGCAGCTCCCTAAAAATCTGATTCCACCCTTTGGTTTTGGTGAGAATTCAATTTTTACACATTTTTGTCTCTATGAGGCCAGAATACCAGATGGATCCACTTAGCTTAGAGCAGCAGGCTCTGCCTTGAGCAAAAAAGAAAATCAATTGTGGATGTAGTGTTAGGTACAATTTAATGAATAGCCTAAGTGAAAGATTAAATAAATAAAGCTCCACAGTGGTTCTCTTTTGGGTTAAAAACACACTGGTAAATTGTTATTTAAGATAAGTCAATTCACACTGACTTCAGCTCAGGAAATGGGACAAATCTATATAAATCTATCGTCCTTTGTGTGTGTGCGTTTGTGTGTGTGTACGAGTGTGTACATGCGTGTGCCTTTAGGTTCAACATCAGGAGGTTGCCCTAAGTGTTTCCTGACAGCTCACGGCATCCTCTTTTGATTGTCTTTTTCCCTGCATTTCCTGCCTTGCTCTCATTCCTGTCTGTCACCTTGTAGGGTTTTTACTGTATGTCCCATTTTTTCTTTAAAGGATGGACCTCATCACGCCCCCCCCCCCTTCTGTCCCCTCTCCCCATTTCTTCTACTTCTCTCTCCATCTATCCTCACGTTCGCTCGCTTTCTTTCTCCCTCTCTTGTTCAATGCCAGGTCCTGGTGGTTGGTGGTTCCCTCTCTCCAGATGGCCCACTCTGATCATTTATTGATGACAGGAGAACAGAGGAAGGCCTTCCCAGCTGCTGCTGCCTGGCACCCCGCTCAGTGCACACACACACACACACACACACACACACACACACACACACACACACACACACACACACACACACACACACACATATTCACTCACATGCATGCATTCAGTAATTGGAATAGACACACACCCTGTCACAAATACAGACGCACACAGACAAAAATTTTCCCTTCGTCTCCTTTTGCGGTGTCACACACATTAGTCTCTTCTACTGTCAATTTTGATTCTGTGCTGCACTTTTGCACCCTCTCCCTCTCTCCTCCTCTCTCTTCCTGCCTCCAGCTCTCCTCCTTTCACCTCCTGCTGTGGTGTTACTGACTCTGTCACACAGGGACAGACAGAAGGAGAGACAGAGGGAGGGAGGGGGAGAGAATGTGAGAGCTTGAGAGTAGTGTGGAAGATTTGAGTTTGCAAATGCCTTAACCATGGATGTGCTGCAGCTTACGTAAAAACTCTGGTTTTGAAAAAAACAGAGCTCTTTCTATAATAATATCAAGTATCAAAGAAGAATGTAAAATAAAACTATTCCACTTTGTGGCCACTGCAAGTCACTCTCTATAAGGAATTTGTTCAACATCCCTTCAGCCCATGCAACTCATCCAAAACACTGCAACCAGTTTGTTTTCAGGATCCCAGTGTCATGTGCCAAACCACCCACTGGCTGCCTGAGGGAGCTTGTATCAAATTCATGACCTTGTCTCCTAGAAATTCTGTTTATATACTACATTCCTGTAAGACACAGATGTTGTTTGGAGGTGGTCTGGGTGGATGGACACCGTATAATGCTTAGGATTTTGACACCAGAACCCAGATTTCTAAGGCATCCTGAGATACTTAAACACATTGGTTAAGCTGCATTGACTTTTTCAATATTTAATCAAAACCCATCGTCTTTATCTAAACTTAACCAAATGCTTTGAGTTCCTAAATATAAACCATAAAAACATTTAGAATGCTTAAGATGCAGAAGCGGGTCTTTGTATTGCTAAAAGTAGTGAAATTTCAAAAACGTTTACTACATTTGCTCTTCCAGGTGGCATAATGTTTCTCTCAATCTGTATTTTGTGCTCCAGTTTATTGGTATATAAATGACATTTTTGGGATATAAGGCTATAAAGCTGACTTCCCTCTAAACGTCCAGGCTTTAGTCCAGCCACCAACCTGAGCTGCCTCTGCATTCTAGGTAAGTACCTGAACACGATATTTGGGAAAGCACAAATAATGCAATGTAAATGAATATTTCTTCTACACAAAGCTGCTCAATATTATTTGGAGGAAAAAAAGTCAGCTCAGGAATGTGATAAACTGTGTCAGAATGGAACTAAAGAAAGGTGTTAAATCAGCAGGTACAACAGAGAAGAAGATGCTGATGTCTGAATTATTCTGTCTGTTCACCTGTCTGTCTGAAGCTGCTGGTGTGTCTGCAGCTGCAGGAGGGCAGAGCGCCAGAGAGCTTCACAGGCTGAGTGTCAACAGTAGCTACAACAATGCACAATAATGCACTAAAATTAAGGATGACATTGTTATGGATATGTTTAGGCATTATTGTAAGTGAGTAAGGTTTTTTTTTATATAGTATCTTTCACAGAACAAGGTCACAAAGTGCTTTACAGTAACAAGACCATCAAAAGAGTAAAGAAACAACCATAAAGCCCAAGTAACAACCTCATAAAAACTGTGAAATCAAACAAGGTTTGATTATACACATTATTTCTCAGCATAGTTGAAAAAAGATTGCATATACCTTAATAATCACTGATTTATTGCACTTTTGTTCGTCATTCATGTTTAATTGTCTGAGTTTTGTCTCTTTTCTGGTTTATTTATAGTGAGGTTTTACAGAGGAAGGCCATTTTTTATTTAGAATTGATCTGTCTACAAATGAAATTTATTGTTGGTTTGGACATCAGGGGTCAGCGTTGTGATGTTGTTTGTTTGTTTTTAAACTCAATTTCATATTTTTCTATTTACATAGGTTTATGTTTATAGTTAAGCACCAAGTCACCAAAGCAAATTATTCATGTGTAAACCTGCTTGGCAAAAAAACTGGTTCTGATTCTGGTGCCACCCACATGTTCGCATATGTATGTGAAGCACTTTGTGACTGCCAACCACACCTCAGCTCTCGTGATAGACTGCTCTCTATAAACAAAACACAAGATGAAGGAACAAGCAGCAGTGGTCTGCAACTCCTGTTACCACCTATGGGGAACTGTTCCTGTATTCTTGTGGAAATGTATTCTGTAGAGAAGGAAAGCCCTTTGCTTATTTACAGATTCCCTCTGTTCCTTTCTCCCCCATATATATTTTATCCAGTTTTCTTTGTCCTCTCTTCTGTTCATCTCATCTTCTCACAAGTCATGACAGTCCACAAGTTTTCAGACAGAACTGAATAACAAATTCAGAACACAATGAAGAGAGTCTAATCCTCTATGGCATGGTTACTTTAGTTTTAAGTTCTGTGAAGGACACATACTGTGCATACTTCTGCTGTCCAGGGCCAGAGAGATTTCTCTGCAGTCCTCTTAGATCCAAAACTCACTGAGAAAACTTACTGACATGATATCCTTGAAAGATGAACATATAGACTATGAGCAGTATTATGTATGCCCAGGTTTTGTTACACAAAGCCCAACATAAACACATGTCCTTCCTGTGACTGTGTCATAAATAGCCTGAACCGGGCATGCTGTGACTTTGAAGTTACACATGGGAGGCTGCTGTGATATACAGCTGGCTTCAGCTGGGATACCCCAAGAGATGCATGAAAACACACACACGCACACATATGAGTATATTCAGCCATACATCACACACACAGACCCACAGCAGCAACCCTCGGAGGTGTTGTTAGTGCCAACACACATAGTTACACACTAGGAGGGTCATCCCATCTCTGGAGCCCAGAGAGAGGGTGAACAAGGAAGACAAGGTGTGTGTGTGTGTGTGTGTGTGTGAGAAAGAGAGAGAGACTTATCACTAATTAGAATTAAACTGCCATCCAATTTGTAAACTTGAGAAATGTTGGATTTCGAATGTAACATTAAAATAATATATTTAGTTTCCCCCATAAAGTGGCAGTATTTCATTTTCTATACACTCATATAACTCATGATGTAAAGTGAAATGTAAAAAAAAAATAAAAATAATGGGATTGATGTATATTGTATAGCAATACTGCTAAAATTTGCTGTAATCTTTTCATCACTCTCATTCGTCAAGAGCATGCAAATTCACCTCTAGGTGGCACTGTCATCATGTCTGATGTGGGTTGAATGGCTGTGATATAGTTGGAGCTTTGTGGAGACAGGGATGTTTCAAATGTGTTTTCATACTGATTCCGATCACAAAACAAGGACTTTGCAGAAAAAGAGCCCAACCTAATCAGTGTCACAGAACACAATGATGCTGTAGAATGAATTTAAATAGGTAGTGTTTCCCTCAAACACAACCCCCCCCCATAAAAGCCAGTTATTGAAATAGCCCTCGGTAAAACCCAACCAGATGCAGATCTGGAACTAATAGAGTTGACTCTAGAGATTTTTTTTTTCTTTTGCAGAACGTTCAGTGAACAGTGATAGTAAAATTCTGACAACAAGGTGCAATTCTTGCTTCAGTTCCCAGACTTTGGTCTCAGGAAACATCTGCAAGCCTGCGGAATAGGTTACAGAGGTGGAGGACAGGATGACAACCTGGGTGTGTGAGCGTGTGTGCACTTGCATATGTGCATGTTAGGCATGAGGCCAGGTTGACAGCCATTCAACCCTACTGTGGTTTAATCCCTTCACAGGTCACTAAAGATCATATGAAGGGGCACATGTGTTCTTGTGTGTACATGAAAGAGAGGGATTGTCTGCATCTGTATGCATGCAAGCAATCATACACATGCGCATACAGTTCACACACACACTTAGACATAGGTATTTCCATCTACACACTACAGGATTGGAGAGAGTTGAGCAGCACAGAGGCCCCACTGTATGTCCAAAGCCAACTGTACATTCCTTTCTGTCCCATTGGACCTTCTACTGCACACAGCAGCACATCTGGATAACTGAAACACCCCCAAAACGTACCTGTGTCTATATGTATGAGAAAGTGTGTGAGAGGAATGAGACTTCAAGTCATGCATATCAACATGTGGTTTACAGTTTTTCATATTGAAGTTTTCATTGACATTTCAGAAGCCTAGTTAGGTGGAAACACCATTTCTTTCTAGCATCACTTGTTTTCTTTCTTCCTTTGTCACCCTTACTTTTTGGTTCACAAAATTACATACAATTTGACATGTGCTGCGTAGTATTATTTAGGGTTTACATCTCTAGTAAAACATCTTGCATATGAGTTATTTCCTTTCGGCCTTTCAGTCGGCTGTAATAAACTTTTGCACGGCTTAAACACATTCAGCTGTTTAAAGTCAGTTTGAAAATCATCATTCATAAAACATGTTCAAAAGAAAGATTTTTTTACTGATGCTTACACAAAATCTGCATTAATACCAATTAGGCTCCTTTATTTTGAAATCCGTGACTGACACTTAAAAAAAGCTATATATCTTAGAAGAATTTTGATGAGAGATGCAGTTTGAAATGCAATATAACTCAAATGAATAGCATAGAATAAAAAGGCCCTTTTGTCTTTGTCATGTCAGATAAAGATAAAAACCAAGCAAACGAGAAAGAAAGAAAAGATTGGGTGTGTGAGCCTGAGACACAGACATGCATAAGATCTGTACAGCTGAATTAGTAATGTCAGGCTGCTGAGTTTCTGACCCTTGTATGTCTTGCTGAGAACTGCGGGCTTGATGCTGAATCATAAAGAGTTCTGCTGCAGCCTTTAACGCTTTGGACATGAGGAAATGAAACACTGCAGTGGGCTGAAGGTCTGTATGTTGGATCTTTTGGCTTTTGCACTTAGATAACAGAAGTACATTTTAGTCAGGAGTTAATTCAATGTTTTCAGTCAGGAGAGCAGCTTGAGTAATTTAGGTTTTAGTATTTGAACCGCTTTGCTTTGGCCCTGCAACAACTTTTGTATCAAATTGTGTGTTTACTGATTAACATTGTTTATTTTTACACATCTGATTTGACCTTTGATTTTTTTTATTTTATTATGCTTACATGGTTTTAGAGAAAATGTATAGAAACCCCTACACACAAAGCTATATGGTTCAGTTTAAAATGCTCAGCTTTGAGTATTTGTAAGTTCAATAAAGCAGCAGGGGCCTAGTGAGTCAGTAAGGCAAGATGGGAGATATGGAAAACAGTACCCTCAACTTCTTTGGGAAAGAGTTTAATTAAGTGCATGGTTTCCATGGAAATGTTTGATTTGTTTTGATACAGGATGCAGTTTTGCATAGAACACCTTTTTAGTCTTTTTTAAGTTTAAGAACCTAAATTGTTCTATGTTTCTTGATTTTAAGTTTGATAGTAGGGGTGTGCCATATCATATCGTTCATCATATATTGTCAATTTTTAGTATGAAAAAAAATAATACTGTGATATTAGCAATATTCCGACTTCTTGACGTAATGACTTCATACCAAAAACAAACATGGATGAAAGCGAAAGTGGCTTTCCTTTTGGTGGAGGAGTTAGTTGCAAAAAAGGGGAGTAACTTCAGTGCGTAAGTGGTTTGGTTACAAAGGATCAGTTGTACAACAAAACACAGGAATATGTAAGAAGTGCAAGAAGATTAACAACAAACTTATTTCACCACCTCAAGCAGAAGCACCCAGTTGAGGAGAGCCACAAATCCTGCGAGGAGAGCTACACAGCTATTGTGAGTTTTAAACAAAAAATATTTAAAGATATATTTTGTCATATCTTCAAGATTACCATTATGAAAGAAATACTATACTGATAGTATTTCAGGGACATATCGCCCAACCCTATATGATAGTCATGTAAAAAAAAAAAGGTATAGGAGCCAAACATGGAATTTATTTGGATTTAATTTAAATAGTATTATTTTAAACATAGTCTAGGTGTAATTGAAATGTATTATGAAGTGAAAGAGAACTGAAACAGAAAGCCCCTACTAATTACTGTACCATTAAAGGGCAAAAAAAAAGTCTCTGTAGTCCAAGTAGCTAAATATTTTTATAAGACTCATCTGTGAGTATTTAACATTAACAAAGCACCAGCTCTAATGAGACGGTGAAACAGACTGTGCTCCCAAACACATGGTGGATTTTAGTGCCTACTACTTGTCTGGGAGGTCTTTGTTAAAGCGCTTCTTAATGATTATAAGTTGGCAATATAATACAGGCTTGCCAGGTCATATTACTGCAGAAAGATATTTAAAGAACATCCCATTACTGTAGTTTGCCAGAATAAAATGTATGCCATATATGTCACAGTGCAGCATAGTGACATAAATCTCGAGCTTTGCTACTTATCTTTTCTGTCTTCTTAAACTTCCCAGTTATTCTCCTCTGTTAATGTATAAAAAGGAAACACTATCATTATGATATTTTAAGGAAAAGATCACATCTACTCAAAGATATATCTGCTCATTATATTCAGGCAATCTTATGAAATCACTTCCACCCACTGGGGCTCACTGACTTTAAACACTGCAGCAGAAAATCTGTCATCAACGCCTGCCAGTGCATGTCATGGTGTCATGGTTTGACTTAATGTTACAACTTCAAAGTAGCATGTTTCATAATCTCAATAGAAAAATGTTCAGAAGCATGTGATTCGTTACATTTTATGGCAGCTTTAATTCATCTTATTGTCTCCCTGACAGACACATCTCTTCAGGGAAACCAATGGCAAACAGGAATAAAGGTTGAGAAGAGCGCTTGTAGAAAATGAATAAGGGTTTGGTTTGGTATTGCAGTGGAATATTTATGTAATCCACGGTGAAGGTAGAATCTGGTAATGCCTCAACAATAATACATTATGTTATATAAAATGTATTAAAAACCCTCTACTTCTCTGTTCACAAACCAATGTGCAGTTTAGGGCATTGGAACAAAAAAATCTAATTTGACTTTATCTAAAGACGGTACTGAAAAACATCACTAAACCCACTAAAAACTCAATATATATATTGCGTTTTATTCAAGGTAAAGACCCAGTTTGATGCAGTAATGCTCCTGCAACTTTATATTACATAAGAGGTTACAGAGGAGTTGTCACTAATGTCAGGGGAGTGGGCAAAGTGCACCCTTACATGATGCTCAGATGACACAGCACAGATCTGATCAAGGAAAAGCATGAGTAGTCGGTGGGATACTTATGTGTGCCAAGAAACAATTCAGACTTACAACTATAGTTCTTTTTCACAGGCAAAACAATTTCATCAGCAGATCCCAGGCTTTTTTTTGAATACATTTACAACTGAACTCAAATATGCCTACTATGGAAAGAATATCACTTTGTCTTCTGTCAGCACTGGGATGTAAAAGCCAAATGTGGCCGGGCTGGCTTTACCACACTTAGCACAGTTGCACAACTGTACACAACTGTGACTATATGTCCACAGTATGTCTGACAGCAAGCCGTTCACCAGCTATACAGTCATCAGTCAACAGGTGGAGCTATTCCTCATGAGATGGATCATAGACTGTTAACCAAGCATGACTGGCTGTGAGGTCTTGACTGCAGTCTGCTAATGTGAGTGCAAAGTCTGGGATCACTTACAAAACAGGTGGCCACGATGCCAACTTTTGTGTTACAGTCCACGCTCAGTTTTCCATACATTTGTTTACAGTTGCAGTTTAGAATAGCACTGCAGGTTTAGTGCAAGGCTTGGAGAGGTGCATTTGCAGCCGTTGTCCTATGCACACAGAACCTGGTGGAGCCAGTTTGTTTTTGAGGACCCGGATTTGAATGGCAACTGTGTGACACAGATAAGCTCAGGTTATGAATTATGCTCAAGACAGATGGAAAAACAGAAATATTTCTAACAAAGGAACATGGGGTGCATTATTCTACAGTTATAAAACTGGCCAGAGAGTACAGAGAAAACATCCATAGGAAAAAGACACATTCTAAAGCCAAATTTTTCAGTCTAATTATTTAGTTGTAAAGATCAGTTGCTTAAATAGACAATACACCTGCCATAAAGAACAGTAGTCTCTTATGTTTAAGTACCTTTGTGCAAGCCAAAATTGTGTGACGATGCATTGGTAATGTGGCGCCATCAACACACAAGTTTCCCTCTAATCCTAATATCCCTTTAAAGGAGAAAGAGATGGTGACAAAAAAGTTTTATCCAAACTTTAAAATGTTATTTTGCAATTAAATGTGTTTTCTAATCATAATTAAATTATTTTCACAGTCACTGTTGGAGCTTGGACTCATCCCAAATTGTCTCCACTGACAAGCCACATGGAAAGGTCATGTGTGTGCACCTCTGAGAAACTACAACATGTGGGAATCAGCCCATCGTATCTCATGTTTATTCATAATTTTCTCTCTCGTCTGTGTCTGTAAACACTTTTTCATCAAAACTCTTTGTGAAACAAATTCTTTGAAGGACATTGCCTTTAGGTACATCTGCCTTCAAAGCGCTGCCTCTCTTTTCCTTCCCTCCTGTCTGTCTCTATCTCTTTAATGCTAAGCCTACACATGTGGAGTGGGAAAACAAAACTCCTAATTTCCCATCCCCATTGTTCAAAGCCCTGAGCGCGTAGAGACGTAGAGTTTGTGTGTCTATCTGAGTCTTTAAGTTGCCATTTTGGCTACAAGAGGGCTGAGTTTGAACCAAAATCCTACAAAGAAGTTTGAAATCTGGCTTGGCTCCTCTGTTCAGCTGTGGTGGGTGCTATCACACACACATACACTCAGAGTTGTGGTGGGAATGCTATCAAAGAGAGAGATGCCTGCAAGGCACAGCAGCCTCAAGCCCAAAATTGATTTACAGAATGAAAGAGAAAGAGAAGTAGAGGAGGGGAAAAGAGGAAACACGTTAGATTTAGGGTGTAGGAAGCACAGAGATAGGGAGATACTGAGAGAACTCAGATTTTTAGGATGCTAGTATGCCCAGTTAAACAGAAATATTGTTGGCTCTTGTTAAATCATATTTTTTCAAATTCTAAGGATTTAAGGATTAACAAGTCCTGCTGCTTCATCCCTCTTGATGCTTCAGTTGTGTCTATTTCAACCTTGAATTCCAAAACATAATTTCACAGCTAAGGTTTGCTCATTACAACGTTATCAACTCAAAATCTATATTGATTTACAACAAGCAAATTCAAGTAAAGAAGCATACATTAATTGATCCAAATGATCCATTAATGCAAAAGTTAGTTCCAAGTTTTCCCTTATTTCTTGGTGTGTTTTTGAACTATAGATCTGGACCCAAAAGGGGCTTTGCAGGTAACAGCAGTGACACACTCATGCGCTTGAGTCCCCATGTGAGACAAATACCTTAAACCTGAGTTTCAGGATGAGAGAACACATTTCTTGCTTGAGTCAGTGTAGAGTAAAGTGTTCAGAGTGAAGTGACCAGGGTTACTGGGCCTGATCTTGAACTTACAGAAGTGCTGCACAATAAAGTACCTGACTGACTACTTGCATCTTATTGTCAGTGACAGAAGAAAACACTGTGACAGAGTAAATGCTATAGGAAGATGATATAGCAAAAAGGATAACATAATTTCTACTATAAGCCAGAATGTCTGACTATTTTGGTCATTGTTTCATTTACTTTCTGTAATAAAACAAGCAAAAACACAAAAATCCTATCGCATGAAGGACTCAGACAAAATCTTATCAAAGTGTCTGTGGTCTAATTTGTGTCAGTTTAGGGATACTTGACGTGAAAAAGTTTGAGAACCACTGCAGTAAGCACCTGCCTAACAAGGTGAAAAGTGCAATAGTACTGTGTTGTCAAGTGTGTGAAGTCTGTGAAGCCACAGATGGTAGATCTAATCTGAAGAGACTCCTGCCACAACACCTCCTCAGCTGCTCGCAGATTTTGCCTAACATGGTGGGACGGCAGAGGTATGTAACACTTGTTCAACACTTGCCACTGCAATGTTCTGTCTCACTTTCATGACTCCATCCAGGAAGTATGCTCCAAGAAGTAGCAGCATTGATTTTGTCTTGGAGATGAAGAAGAGCAGTAGTGGGAGCACTAAGGATGGACTAATACATCACAAAAAGTAAACCTGGGAAAAGCTGACAGTACTGACCAGGGGAAGATGGGTAGTACCTGACAAGCATGTATGTAGTCTGGCGAAGTGATAGTTGACTATGTTGCTGTTTATGAAGCTGAAGAAAAGCGACCCCAGTAGTGCTGAAGAGTCTCATCCTGATGCACAGTTAAAAGGCTAAGTTAATGCACGTGTGATGGATGACAAATGTAGTTACTGGATCCGGTGGGAAAAATAAGCAATTTTTTCCCCAAACCTGTCAATCCATGTTGCTTCAAAATATGAGTCATTATTCTCTAAAACAATTCAAAGTGATATACAGTGACTCAGCTCAGCTTCCAGGTCTCAGACAGAAACAGAGAGAAACTATCACTTGCTTACTCAATCACTATCTGTCTTTATGGTTTGTTTTCCCTCCGCCTCATGCTCCAGAGAGTCCAA
Source organism: Micropterus salmoides (assembly GCF_014851395.1). Lineage (NCBI taxonomy): Eukaryota > Metazoa > Chordata > Actinopteri > Centrarchiformes > Centrarchidae > Micropterus > Micropterus salmoides. The sequence continues at coordinate 22,827,388 of NW_024040152.1, read as the reverse complement.
CAGGAGAGAATAAGAGAATAAGAACAAACGCAGACAGCTAGGATAGATTCACCTGTACTATCTCTCTTTTTCTGTCTGACACACACACACACACACACACACACACATTTCTCATAACAGATTTGGGGAAAAGTCTTTCACAGTATTAAGGGTCAACTTTGAAAAAGAAGGACTTGATTTCAAAGGTCACCCTGGGCTAGTAGCCTCTAGCTACTAATGCCTTGTGCAGACTACACGACTTGCGCGGGCCTCTCCTATGTCCGCACTTTGTGAGACCCAGTCTTTGGCTCCCATAGTGCCTTTTGGAGAAGCCCGAGAGGGTAACCATGAAAGCAGGGTTAGGGCACAGGACACCAGAGCTGCCATCACGCTGTATCTGGATACACGACAGAGCCACAGAGAGGGCAGCCAGATCGCTGACCCTCTTGGCTGACGTCAGAGCCACGAGCAGAGTGACCTTGGCCGAAAGGAACTGTAGTTCCGCCGTCTCCAAGGGCTCAAAAGGAGCTTGGGTCAGGGCGCGTAAAACTAGCGCCAAATCCCACTATGAAGCAGCAGGCTGCGACACCGGCCTGTGCCTCCACACCCCCTTCCGGAAACGCTTCACCAGCAGGTGAGCAAACACAGTCCTAGTCACCAAAGCCTTCGTGGCAGGATTAAATGGTGGCCGCATAGGTTTTAACCGTACTGAACCCCAGGTCTTTGTCCGTGAGCAGCTGGAGGACCGAAAGCACCCCCAGCAGCGGACAGCTACAGCATCCAACTCCTAGTCCAAACAACAGCATTGGAACACCAACCATTTGGAGGAGTAAGAGGACTGAGTAGAAGCGATCCCTGGATGGTGCACACCACTGTCGGGGAGAGACCTAAACCCTCTAGGCGCCGCCGCTCAGCAGCCAGACCCACAGGGGCTGGCTGAGAAGTGGATAACTCTGACCGCAACTCACACCTGAGAGAAGGCATCCCCGCTTCAGGGGAGTTTCCACGGCTGACCCGACAGCAGTCGCTGGAGGCAGGGAAACCAGGACACGCTCGTGCGCAGGTGGTCCTAGAGGCGCGGGATCAGCCGAACTGGCGGAAAAGCATACAACAGCTGAGGAGGCCACAGGGCATGCGTGAAGGCGTCCACCCCCAGCGGGGGGGTTGCTAAAAACACAGCGCGATGTGCCGCAATACTAACGTTGCCTGTAAAGATAAAAAACGGTGCACCATTATTTTTTTTGTTGATTTCCAATGTAATCTATTGGTAGTCTGTGCTACCGGTACATAATACATATCTGACCCCAATATAGGATCGCAAAGCCAGGAGAAACATTTGCAGAAAGACGATGTAGTCCGCCATTGTAACTGTTATTCGCTGGGCTCTCTAGTCAGTGGAAAAACACACAGGTTCTGACAAGGTTCGCAAGTTGAACCAACTTTGAACCAACTTTGAACCAGCACCAGTTCCGAACCAGTTCTTTTTTGGTGGAAAAGGGGTATGTGAAGATCAAGATATGGGACGTGGCCCCGCTCAGGGGGACCCCGACTGACAGAGAGAGGTGGTCCCGCCAGTAGGCTAGATCCAAAACCACAGAAAGAGGAACGGCAACCAGGCAACGTGTCTGTCTCACTGGGTCCACACACAGGCATGTGAACCACTGCTGTAGCCTCCTCATGGTCAGGAGGCCCAGGGGGGCCACCACGTGAGCCGCTGACATGAGGCCCAGCAGCCTCATGACCGAAAGCGCCCTCACCACCCTTGGCGGAGCCACATGGCGGAGCTCTGTCAGAGCGTCCAATCGCTCCTGGGAGAGCCGCACTCTCAGGAGGGAGGAATCCAGCACCACGCCCAGGTAGGCGAGTGTCTGGGAGGGAAAGGGAGCGATTTTTCCCCAGTTCACCTTGAAAACCCAGGCGAGACAGGTGTAGAACGAGCTTGGCCGTCTGCACCAACGCCTTGTCCCGGGACCATGTAAGCAGCAGTAGGTCGTCCAGGTAAAACAGGACTATGATGCCCGCCCGCCGCAGTGGCTCCAAGGCCATCTCGATGCACTTGGAGAAGGTGCATGGGGCCAGAGAGTAACCGAATGGCAGACGGTTGTACTGATACTGGACACCCCGGTAAGAGAAGCACAGGAACTTCCTGCTTTTGTTGGGATGACGGGAACGTGAAAAAACGCATCCTTCAGGTCAATGGAGGTCAGCCAGTCCCCCTGGCGCACACACTCCAACACCTGCTTCACCGTCAGCATGCAAAAAGGTCTGTCCATAATCGCTCTGGGATCCTGGTCCTGGATGGGATCCAGGATGGGATCCAGGATGAGACCATGGTGGTGCAGGCTGTTCATCTACCTGTCCATAGAACAGGAAAAGGGCCACTTAGAGTATGACTCTGAAATTGGTCGGACCTGCTGATGAGGTGCCCTGTTGGCCATGACGTGAGGTCACTCTGCTGCCCCTGCCGCCATCGCAGGTAGGGGACACCCATCCACGACCCATGGGGGGCCCACCCCTAAGGGGCCGGGATGCTGGCAGACGGCGGTCTCCTTGAGCCGCCTGTCAGGAAGGAACGTCTCCCTGCATGGCAAGCATGCGTGAGTTACTCTGACGGTGAGGCGCGGCAACTGAAGGGAACCAGCTCACGCTCGCCGCAACAGGGCCAGCCGTGTACAGTCTTGTGGGGCGGGCTGCCCCCTGACAGCCTTCCAAACACAGGAGGGTTGGAGTGTGTGATGGGCGGGTCTGCACGAGGCAGTGTGGCCGTTCTCGTGGGTCCGCGGGAGACACTGTCACCAGGGGAGTCCACACAACGTAGCGTAAACATTGGAGCCAGGCTGCATGAAGGCTGACCAGCCAGCTGCAGCTGGTCGTTACAGTGTGGGGGAAATGTGTTAACGGCGGCCGCTGACTCAGCTGAGGCAGCAGTGGGCCGGAACATGCTGTTAGGGCACACATTTGTCTCAACAGAGAAAGTGCATGCAGAACATGAACAGTGAACACACAATTACCCCCAAATGTCATTAGCGCTTCCCAGAATGCCGTGGCTGCAAAGTGGAGTTAGACCATAAGCGGGCCACCCCCGGTGCCTTGGAAGCGCAAACTGAGGCCGGGGGACGGCGTAGGGAGCTATAGGATAGCAATAGGACAACACCACACACAGCCTTAGTGTGTGTGTACTCCGTCCACACAAAGCATAATGTCCGCTTTCGTGGGCTCATATGACACAGCCTGCCTTCTGTGAACAAAGGGGTACCCCTGGACACACAGAAGGAGCGTATCAATGAAGAGTGTTCCGTCCACAGGAAGTGTCTGCTCTTGTGTGGCTCATACACAATTTCTGTGCGGAGGGGACCTCTGATCATGAACAGTGTCCTGCTTGTTGCCACACCAAGCACACAGTGTGGGAAATGTGTGCTTGGTGTGTCTGATTCGGCTGAATCAGCAACAAGGTAAAACACACAGTCCCGACCCATAGATTACCAGTCGTCTGCTCTGAGCTACGAGGGTCGGCCAGCAGCAAGCAATCCGGTTGCTAAATGCCATTTGCCGCAGCTAATGTAGAGCAACTTGGGCACATGGGGTCTCTCTGGTTGGCTGATCCAGGCAAACCGTATGTGAGCGTCACATTAGCTATCTATTAGCTCAACTTTAGCTCACTGTTAGCTTGCCTCGCTGTGGCAACCTAGTAACGTTAAGGCCGACGTCATCGGAGGTGAGATCTTTCTTCTTGATTTCCGGCTGGAAATCCTCTGCTCTTTAGACAGTCTTCTGCTCTTTAAACAGCTCAGTGCTGGTCTCACTGTTGTATATATACAAGGTGCGGACGTGGGAGAGGCCCACGCTGTGGGTGGGCGTAGAAAAAATTTATCAGTGTCGCGCAGGCATGTGTAGGGTGTAGGGGGTAAACCCAATAGCAATGACCTTAGAGGGCGAAGCCTATACAAAATTACAATATACAAAAAATCCTGGTTGCTGTGGCGTTCACACTACGTGACTGATCAGTGACAGGGGGTCACATACTGGTCACCTGACGCTGGTCTCTAAACCACGTTTTGTCAAGAAAACACACGTGAAACAGGAAATGACGCGAATCTACACATAAAACAGTTGTTGTTTGTTATAAAAATACCAATTATAAAGACAAAAAATATAGGTGAAAGAATGGATTAGCACATGCAAGTAGCAGGGATTGTCTGACCTAAAGAGAGAGCTGGAAAAAGTGTTTTGCAGAGAAAAACTAGCTGCGTGCTCTGCCAGCTGCTTTCATTGGTTGGATGTGGATGTCGAGTCGGCTGACGATATTTGGCATGCTAGATATCTGGAAGATGTCGGTGATGTGTCAGAAATGTGTTGGGGAGCCATTTTGAAGCGTTGTTGTGTAGGTCACACATAACGACTGGTGACCGCTGATTTATACCCAATCACAGCCTGACGGTCGCCGAGCTCGCCGACCAGAAAATTGGGCTAAAAATTGTGTAGTGTGAACTAGGCTTAAGATGTTAATAGCTGTGTGTGTGTGTGCGTGTGTTTGTGTGTGTATGGCATCTGTCTCGAATCTACGCTCTGGCCATTGTTATGAAGGTTTCTTTTACTTACCAAGCAAATTAAATAATTTTTTTCTTTTGGTCAGAAGAACAGTGATTTGTGTGTGTGTTGGGGGGGGGGGGGGGGATGCTTAGGTTGCTGATTCTCTTGTTTGCTAGTAGCGGTCACATCTAGGTCTTAACCTCTGTGGACTGCACCTCATGCTGTATAGAAGTCATCTGTGTGAGTTCAGTGTAGTAGTGCGTAAAACTTTTTTTGTGTTGTACAATATGTAACGCTGGGCTATGATGTGTGGTTTGTTTGCATAACTCTGCTAGTACTGTAAAATGTCAGAATTAGATCACTTGAGTCACGTTTTAGTTTCAATTTCCCTGTATATGGCCTGTGCAGGACAACAAAAAGAGCACTGCGTCACTTTAAATAAAAGTCCTGATTTTCCTCAAAATGGCAAACTGGGACCTTTGGTCAAATCACCAGCTAACTGTGTCATTTTGTGATAAAAAAGGTAGACTTTCTCTATTCTATATACTTTCTGTTCAGTGTCTTTAAGGTGAGTGGCCCTAATTTGGAAAGTGTGTAAAAGATGTGTATAACTAAGGGATGTTCTTGGAAATACAAAATAGGGTGTGTGTGTGGGTGTGTGTGTGTGTGTGTGTGTGTGAGTATGATTACTGCAAATAAGCCAGTATTTGTTTTTCAATTTCTCACCATACTAATTTTACAAAAAAAAATGCCTCACCAAAATTTTGAAAACTAAACAACCAATATCCAAAATAATTTATGATTTCATTATGAGGGTCTTTTCAATGTTTTTAAGCCTTTCATTCCATATTCTGTGTAGTGCTCTTGAAAACACAATCTGGGTTTAAAGCACCACTGAAGCAGCTTGATGTGGCAAGCTAATGACATCAAAATGCAGATTGGGAGCTTTGGCACAAAAACACCTCTCACTTCTCTGTATGCTGTATGACACACACATACACACACTCACTCATTCAGACACAGAAGCACAACTGTGGTAGCAACCACTCCTCGAAAACGCCACACACACACACACACACACATACACACACAGACAGTCCTCTACTCACACAGTTTGCACAGTTAAATCAAACTGATTTGCTACCATTGTGAGAGGAAATTAGCATAACAAGGATGGGATCAAATGAGGTAGTTACAGCTTGAATCATAAATTGCAGACTGAGTGAACGTGCGGCTGCAAATGGATTGTAGTTCACATCAGTATTCATGAAAAGAGAAAAGTAAGCTTCAGAATGGGATGTATTTTTTTTCATTCAGTCAGTTTTATGTAAAAACCTTGTATCTCAATTTTTGTCTCGTTCAAATGACCACTGACTGTTCCTCCAACACTTACTTTTAATTAAGTTTTATGACTCAAGGACCAAGCAAACTCTTTACACAACATTGTAAAATGTTAAGTTTGTTGATGCTAGTGGGTAAATGAACCATTTTGCCACAGTTTTGGAATTGCTTGTTTTTTGAGGTTTTATAAGGATATATTCACTTGATTTTGAATCCATATTGGACCAATGGAAATATTAGCATGAGGTCACATGCATTCATTAGATCACCAGTATCCATACAAATGTGTATTACAGGGAGAGTAAGTGATTCTGCAGAAGGATTGTTGATATTTGAACAAAATTGCCAGACAAATACACCCCTCCCATCAGTACTCCCTCAGAAGCTCCGCCCCCCAAATTTCAAATCTCAGAGGTTTCTCCAGCGTTGAAACACCTTTGCCCTTGCTTGGTCATGTAACTTTCTTCTTTTTTTATACTCTTCAGACCTTTACCTCTTTGGCTGTTTCTTGGCCTTCTCACCTTCTTCGCAGTGACAGGAGTCTGGCTCCCTCCCCCCATCACTCCTGTGCGCCAGCACTAACTGTTGCTGATTGGCTGAAAAAATGTTGTGGGGACCACACCACTTCTATTTCGTATAGGCTTCGCCCTCTAAGGCTCACACTGAACCTTTAAAAGGTCTTATTAACCCAGTAGTACCCAGTAAGTATTGGTGTTATCTATTCATAAACACTCTGTGCTTACATTCATACATAAATACATTGGGACTCATGCAAAACATGGAGGCCAGTAACTAGGATGATGTTAACATTTAATATATTTCTGACTTTGAGTTGATTTCAATAAAACACTAAATTTTTCACTCTTTGTTTCATTGCAGTCATTTTCCAAAAATCAAAAAAGTTCATTTTATTTCTCAGTAATGTACACTCAGCACCCCATCTTGACATCTTGAAATGTAGAAATTTTTGCAAATTTATTAAAAAAGAAAAAATGAAATATCACATGGTCATAAGTATTCAGACCCTTTGCTCAGTATTTAGTAGAAGCACCCTTTTGATCTAATACAGCCATGAGTCGTTTTGGGAAAGATGCAACAAGTTTTTCACATCTGGATTTGGGTATCCTCTGCCATTCCTCCTTGCAGATCCTCTCCAGTTCTGTCAGGTTGGATGGTAAACGTTGGTGGACAGCCATTTTCAGGTCTCTCCAGAGATGCTCAATTGGGTTTAAGTCAGGGCTCTGGCTGGGCCATTCAAGAACAGCCACGGAGTTGTTGTGAAGCCACTCCTTCGTTATTTTAGCGGTGTGCTTAGTGTCATTGTCTTGTTGGAAGGTAAACCTTCGGCCCAGTCTGAGGTCCAGAGCACTCTGGAACAGGTTTTCGTCCAGGATATCCCTGTACTTGGCCGCATTCATCTTTCCCTCGATTGCAACCAGTCGTCCTGTCCCTGCAGCTGAAAAACACCCCCACAGCATGATGCTGCCACCACCATGCTTCACTGTTGAGACTGTATTGGACAGGTGATGAGCAGTGCCTGGTTTTCTCCACACATACCGCTTAGAATTAAGGCCAAAAAGCTCTATCTTGGTCTCATCAGACCAGAGGATCTTATTTATCACCATCTTGGAGTCCTTCAGGTGTTTTTTAGCAAACTCCATGCGGGCTTTCATGTGTCTTGCACTGAGGAGAGGCTTCCGTCGGGCCACTCTGCCATAAAGCCCCGACTGGTGGATTGCTGCAGTGATGGTTGACTTACTACACCTTTCTCCCATCTCCCGACTGCATCTCTGGAGCTCAGCCACAGTGACCTTTGGGTTCTTCTCTCACCAAGGCTCTTCTCCCCCGATAGCTCAGTTTGGCCGGACGGCCAGCTCTAGGAAGGGTTCTGGTCGTCCCAAACGTCTTCCATTTGAGGATTATGGAGGCCACTGTGCTCTTAGGAACCTTAAGTGCAGCAGAAATTTTTTTGTAACCTTGGCCAGATCTGTGCCTTACCACAATTCTGTCTCTGAGCTCTTCAGGCAGTTCCTTTGACCTCATGATTCTCATTTGCTCTGACATGCACTGTGAGCTGTAAGGTCTTATATAGACAGGTGTGTGGCTTTCCTAATCAAGTCCAATCAGTATAATCAAACACAGCTGGACTCAAATGAAGGTGTAGAACCATCTCAAGGATGATCAGAAGAAATAGACAGCACCTGAGTTAAATATGACTGTTGATTGGTCAGAGAGAATATTCACTATTCACTGCATCATCATTGCGTGCGCCAGACAGAGGCCAGCAACAGAAAGTTTTATATTTTACAGTTTTCGTATATAATTTCATCATTAAATCCATTTCTGCGAAGTTTTGAGGTGAGAAATCAACTGTGTAGATTTTGAATATTGACAGTTTTACGAGAAGTGATCGCAGGAAAAAAATGTGCTTGAATATTTTCGGAGTTGAGGAGCTCCGCAAGTGGCTGTGGGGGATGCCGCGGGAGGAGCGTGTGAGGCCGGCCAGCCGCCCGCTCACAGAGCTCTCTGCTCCCGCCGTCACACAGACCGCTGCAGCAACAACGACAGAGGAAAACACAGCTGGAAGGTTTTCATACCGCTTATCTGTCTTTACATTCTGAGGAACGTAGAAACGTTTTAACTTAAAAAAGAGAAAGCTGTGTGGATCGCTGGTCTGTGTCGCATTGAACATTACCTCACGGCAGTTGTGTGCGGCGTCGCTATGACGACAAGCTACGTACTCTCTCTGCGTACTATCTGCAATGGAAAACGGAGCAGGGCCAAGTAGAATCGAGTCTATCGATTTAGGCTATGGTAGCATTTTTTGGCAAGGCAGCATAGATCGTCAGAACATCGGCAACAGTTCAACGTTAAGTCCTAAAAGACGATGCAGCTCCAACTCTGTTTGGGCCTGGAAATTCACAATCACAACCTGTAAGTATGCTTTATTGGTTGTGAATTATATTTAAAATAAACACGGCAATGTAACTTCACAGACTGTTCAAGTGCGGAGTTGTTGTAAATGTTGGCTAACACAGCTAAAGTTATAGCTATAATGCTAATGTTACACCCGATGTGAAAGCTACTGAGCAAACGTTCAAATTGTTTGGCCAATTTTTTATGTAAAATTTAGTTGAAATATGGTGATTTTTGTAGTGGTTTATGGTAAGATGTGGAACAATGATGCTGTGTGGTTGTGGACTTATAAGAGTAACTTATACCATCTGCTAGGTTACGGTCGCAGTCTGAAGCGGCTTTGATTTGGATCACACTACCTATCACACGTTTCTTACGACCCGCCCTTCTCTGTTTCTGATTGGCTAGTAGTCCTTACCTGGGAACTGCGCATGTGCAACTCCCAACACAGATTTTGTACAAGTAAGATGCATCACTCTGTAGCTCAAGAGCAGAGCGTACAACACATAGGGTGAAAAGAGGAGCTGCAGCAATGAGCAGTATGAGAAAAATATGGTGTTTTTTGAAAATTAAACCATGTAAATCTGGGTCTGTTTCTCATTCAACATTTGAACGGTCACACTTTCCATCCTTTCACTTTCACTCTCACTTTTTTCTGCCTACTCACATTCTCACAGTGACTGCTTTCCTGAACTAACTGTTGACATCAAGCTAACTAAGAGAGTGCTAATAGGGACCATGCGTGTCTACAGAGGATCTAGTTATGTGATTCTATGGTACACCTATATTATACTAGCCATATCTATCATATAGTATATGTCTTCTAAAGCAGATTTTATGAAGAAACAACACTGGTGCAAAGAAAATGGATGATAGAATCAGTAAGTGGGGAAAGTAATGTCTGTGTGAGTATGTGACCAAATATTCAGCCAAAAGAAGTGGTTTATGTGACTGCTATTCTCCAAAGACTGTAACTCAGTTTAAATACACAAGGCAAAAGTTTACTGTAAAAACAGACAGTCTGAATCGTTTAGTTGTGCAGCGAGAGAGTGCAATTTAATTCTTGCCTTGGTTCCAAAGGTCACTGTTAGGAAATCCCATTAGTGTAAAGGAAGTAACAGATTTAAGCTTAAAAGAAAACTCAGCTCACAGTAAGCTCACACAGGTAGAATGTGTCCGACTTGACGGCGCCGTTTTTATTCCCCGCCCCTGCAGTCACCTGCAGCTCACGACACTCAAACTAAACGACTATCGAGTTGGCAAAAGTCAGCCGCCGTCATCTCGAACGCACCCATAGTTGTGTTTACAGCTTGTTGTGCTGCCCCCAAGTGGCCAAAAACCTATTAACGCAAGTTTGGGAGCAAAACTTGCCCATAAAATGAGAAGGGCTAGAGAAAGCTGGACCAAAGTAAGAATGCATTGAAACCTGGAATATTGTTGACTGCGGCGGCTCGCCACGCTCCACCTTGGTATCTTTTTCGTTTTTTCCTTCTTCTTACCGGAGGACATCTGGTTCCATCCGGACAATTTAAGTTATTGGAATGAACATTTGAACTGCTGGGACATTGGGGGTTTTTGGAGGGTGAACTGAATGTATGTCGGAAATGGTGATAATGTCTGTTGGTTTGATGTGTCGGAGTGCCTCCAGCGACTAATATCTGTAAGGGTTGCCCGCCGTGGTATAACCTGGTATATCTTTAAATACATGCTGTGAAACCCATCCTATGGACTTTTTTCGTTAATATATAATTTTTTTAAGTGTGTACAGGTGCAAGTTAGTTGCTTATCTGGTTTAGGTAGGGCTTGTTCAAAGAAGGTAAGCAGGCTGCCGATTGTAATCTCCTAGGCAGGTATCAGATCTGCCCGTAACCTTATCTTTTGCGTATGTACGTTTCCCTTGCTGTCTCAGTGTAAGGCGAATTGTTACAAATTAATTAAGTAAATATCACCAAGCAAAGTGAAGTGGAACCAGGTTTGAAATGTTTTCCCATGTGTGTTTGCGTGTGTTGAGAAAAACTGACGACGAGGCATACTGACTGTCCTCAACAAACACACACACACACACACACATACACACACACACTCACATAGGCTCCAGTAGGGAAGAAAAAGTTGATGCAGATAACTTGCATAATGAGTGCTTCAATATCAGAAGGTTTATTCCATATTCCTATGTGACATTTTGCTTGCTAAATATTCACCATCTTGGATTTGGAGAGCTTAACCTTCTATATGAATATGAGGTTATTGAAAAATACATTCCAGCTTCCAGTCATGACTGATATCACAGAGAATCCACATATTAGCTAATAAAAAATGGAACCTAAAACAGAAACTTTGGTCTTAATCAAAAGAGCCTTCGTTACTTATTCTGCTCCATGGCTGAAAGTGATGTTTCCCTGAATGTAATTAAGCTTGAGCCTGTAAGGATAAAAAGTAAGCTTGTTAATACATAAAATACACAGAAGTACTGTCTCCCATTTTATTGCTTTAGAAAGATATTGGATCTAATAACCCAGAGCTGTGAGACCACATAGCAAGCTATCATTACCCCCCCCCCCCCCAAAAAAAAAAAAACCTGGCAACTGAAGGATAGAGGAAGGGAAAAGACAGAGGTGGAAGGAGGAATAGAGAGGGATTAGGAGGTGAGAACAGGGGGAGGGAATGGGTGTGAACAGGTGAGAGAAGAAGGGGAGAGCCTGTACATGAAGAGGAAGCAGAAATGCCAGAAGATTAGCAGAGACAGTAGAAAGAACAGACAAGGAAATGGAATTAATAATCCACAACACATCGCTTTTCTTCCTGTCTTTGTATTCCACTTCGAATAAGAAATCTCAATTAAACCACTGACAGCAAATTGCACAAAGCTGAGAATGACTAATGAGCTGTAACAAACTGCCATGTGTTTATTAACCTGGAATCGATTGTTTAGGTCAAATGTATTGTCTTCTGAAAGTTAAGTGGTATTTGAGAGACATGGCATTGCTGTACTGCACATGGCAGATTGTAAGGAGGCATTAATGACAATAATAAAGGAATGCGTGAGAGAATAATTGAGAAGAGGTATTCAATTATAACATTTATAAACTGCACTTTTAACAAATGTGACAAATGCTATGTGACAAGCTGGTGACATGTTTTTGATTAAAGTGTTTACTTTCCCCTACATGTTGAAATAACCTATTTTTTCCTCAGAATTGTAACATCTGATTACAACTAATTTCACAGCAATATCTGAATGAGGAAATCCACTTCTTTATGGGTATTTGTTTTTCATCTCATTTATATGGATTTAGACCACCCACTTCATGTTTTACTTCGCAGTGAGCACAGAAAACCAAGGCAATTATTCCATCTACTAGTTCATGACCTCCAATTCTAAAACTGCCACACTTTATCTCTGGGTTCATGCAGTTAATACAAATGATAATCCTCACTTCAAACAAACAAGCTTGCTGCAGACAGGACTTAAAAACGTTACATCACCAGCCTCTTTCTCATCCCCGTCATCATCTTCATTCTCATTACTATGTCCCTGCATTCAGACATGCACCCCCACCCAGAGACTCAAATTCATACACACAGATGCAACTGCAGAGTTCCATATGAGTTCTGCACAATAGCAGATCTCACCAAGCATACAATACACACACACGTGCATCATAACAAACAGCTATGGTGCTAAATATGAGCACACTTTCTGACACATGTGCACATGTGAAGGCACTCCTCTTTTGAAACAACATACGTTTCTTTGCAACAAGAAAGGGGCAATCTCTTCAGCAGTCTTTACAGAGAGTCACGGTGAAGTCGGCTGGAGAGAGATGGAATATCCTACTGAGGATGGATTGTGGTAATTGCCTCTGTGTCTGCATATGGGATAGAACTAAAGAAAAAGAAAAATTATGTGTGTGTTGCCAACACCACCTCCAGGCTGAACTGATGAGCTCATTATTTTTGCTCCCAGAACCCCCCCCCCCCCCCCCAAGTCTCTGGAAACACACAGCAGAGATCTCTGTGAATGTGTGTGTGTGTGTGTATGTCTGCAGGACTATGGCCTTTCCCTTGGAGTTCTGCCTCTGAACTATTTATTGTAAAAGCGATAGGGATAAAGAGAGGTGACAGATGTAGATGGGAAGCGAGCAAGGAAAGTGAAAGAGTTTCAAAGCAGGGAGAAAACAACGAGAGAGGCAGTGAGTGAGAGCTGTGATCACGTCATCGGACCTCTCAGTGGATGTGAAAAAAAAATATGGTGTTTTTTGAAAATGAAACCATGTAAACCTGTTCTGGTACAATTTCTAAATAAGATTTTGAACCTGAAAATGAGCACAATATGACCTCTTTAAGAATGAATTGAGTGAAACACATGTAGTGCCTGCCGAAGTGTATTTTATTGTGACATGATTATACATGTGAGAAATCACACGTTTTCCTCATTCATGTGGAAACCCCAAAACACAGACACGCTATGCATAAGAAATGCTGCAAAACGTCAATGTATAAAATGCAGTGATTACATAAGATCCATCTTGGGTAATGTATAGAGTATTAAGATATTAAGTAAGCTGTGTGCATGTGTGATGTTCATGATTTAAAAAATAAAGAAGAAAAATAATAAAAAATAAATAATAATTATAGTAATAATCATAATAATGCAACAACAAACCATATTCTAGAGACCTACAATTTAGCTGTGAAGCTGTGAATTTTGTGAAGAAGAGGATCATAAGCTTTGAAGATTAAAATAAAGGTGTTGACAAAAGACCATGTGGGGATGTCCGAGTCCTGTGATGTAGTCTATTAACTGCTTTAATACTGCTCAAATAAATAATTCAAGTAAAAATACACGTCACAGATGATGATAACCATATCACAAAAAAATCTCCCAACACAGATAAATGAAAAATAATAATAATTTTAAATTACTTGATGACTTGATATTGTGGGCGTTTTAGTGTGGAAATAAAGTTAAAATTTGGTCCCAGTCAGCACATTACATTTTAAGACTCACTTTTGCACAATTACAACTTATAAATTCAGGAAAGTCATTTATCAGTGGTAACAGAAAGAAATTACTGTTTTCAGCATAAAGTTTTTTGATTCCTTTTCACTAACTTATATCTTAAAGGTCATATTATTCTTTTTGGCTTTTCCCTCTCCTTTGTTGAGTTATATACCTTTTTTGTACTTATACTAGGTTTGCAAAGTGAAAAAGCCCAAAGAAAACTGTGCTCTGAACTGCCTGAAAACAGCTTGTTTGTAGTCCATCCTTTTACTTTTGATCCCTGTGACTTCACAGCAAAACGTGCGTCATGATGCTCACCCAGCGACGAGTCCGACACGGCCTCAAAAACACTGGTGGAAAAACACACTGTTCGGCAGCACACAGTGAAAGAACATCCACCTGCTGCCTCTCCTCTCCCTTCCAAACATTAGCTACCCTCCAGGTACTTAATGGACATAAAGTTGTTACTGTGATATAGAGACAGTTAAAACTTTATCGATGGAAGATACATTTGTTACAAATTAATGACTCACCACTCTGAAACTCTTGGTCCAGTCTATGTTGCTGAGCTGGTAAGGGGATATACAGCTGAACCGAAGCCTGAAGGCGTGTTTACTGGCTTCTGATTGGCTAGTAGTCCTTAACTAGGAACTGCGCATGTGAAACACCCAACAAAGATTTTGTAGAGGTGAGATGCATCACTCCATAGCTAAAACAAAGTGTTCAACACACAGGGTGAAAAGAGGAGCAGCAGCAACATGCAGTATGACAAAAATATGGTGTTTTTTGAAAATGAAACCATGTAAACCTGTTCTGGTACAATTTCTAAATAAGATTTTGAACCTGAAAATGAGCACAATATGACCTCTTTAAGAATGAATTGAGTGAAACACATGTAGTGCCTGCCGAAGTGTATTTTATTGTGACATGATTATACATGTGAGAAATCACACGTTTTCCTCATTCATGTGGAAACCCCAAAACACAGACACACTATGCATAAGAAATGCTGCAAAACATCAATGTATAAAATGCAGTGATTACATAAGATCCTTCTTGGGTAATGTATAGAGTTATGAAAGCTAGAAGTGTCCTGCAAGAGAATCTCATGCAGCAAGAAGGATGATATATGAAGTTAATCCCCAAATGTCTGCAGAGTAACTGTATAATTAGCATTTCAAACTTCTTACTGAGCAAGATTAGGGAGATACATATGCAGGCACGCACACACACGAGGCATCAGATCTCTATCATTTTGATAATTAATGCCAATATAATAAAAGGCAAGATGTCTAAATTTAAGACTTTGGGCAAGACAGACACCATATGGCAAAATTAAGCTGCATGATACAAAACAGACACACACACCCAGTTGTGCTTTCATGTGGTTTGAGTTTAGAACATGCACTGTTTGTGTATGTGCTCAGTAGGTTCAGTTTAGCAGAACTGAAATTTAAAATTTTTGTGCATTCTGTAGCTTGGTTTTATTTTAATTCATTTCATGGATTTATTTTATTTTGTTTAATTTAGAGTAGTTTTGTTTTCTTCAACTTAAACTCAGTTCAGGTCAGGTGAGCTGAGCTTTGATTATTTTCTTTTTAAGATGTCTGTGTGTCTGTGTGTGTGTGTGTGTGTGTGTGTATGTGTATTCTATACAGCACATGTATAATTAACAGCATGATAAAACCCTACTGTGTTAAAATGCAATTAACACCACAAGTCATCTCTCATATCAGAAAATCACACAGAGGCGTGAGCAGGGTGGACGTGTGCTTCATCATATAAACTGAATATTCACTGTAATCATATTTAGAAAGAACCTATTTGCATCCGAGCATCTGTCCTCTCATTCAAAACTCCATCTATCAGTCTCCATTGCTATCTTTGTGCTTTTTTTCCCCCTTTTCTTGCCCTCATCTGCATCCCTCTCTCCTTGTCTTTACATAAAAAGATTGTGACAAAGACAATTCATCTCTGCTTTTGCCACCCTCCACAGGAAAGTCAGAGGCCAGCTGGAGAACCGAAGCTGTGGTACATTTAGTGGTAGTCTACAATACAGCCCATCTTTCATTTTACAGTTTACAATGTGTTTGGAACACAAGTTTCACCCCTGTTTGAGTTAAAACAAATTATATCAGTTATATTAAGATGACGTATGTCCTAACATTTCTTAACCACGTCCTGCTTATAGGTTAAGGTTCAGTGTGTTGAGGTGTTCTGTTACAGAGCTTGTTTATTATTGAGGGGAAAGTGCTAGCGTCAGATGTTCATTTTATGAATGCTATCATTCATCGTCTAGAGTCTGGTTCACATACTCCCTCTGTGGGCCTTGTGATTACATCAAACGTGTCTGTTATAGCTTGGGTCTGAGAGAAGCAGGGTGGGAGGAGACAGTGGTTTTGTAAAGGACGTACATGGTGAGAATGGTTAGGAAGGATATTCCTGTTGAACATTCCTAAAGTTATTTGGCTGATCCACTCATGAAGTTTGATAACGTTGTCAAAGACATAGGCAACCTTTGTAATGAAAGTGAAGAAAAATCAACATTTCACAGCAGCTGCAAGAGATTGCCATGAAACATTATTAAAAAACTCTTTGTCATGTGCAGGCAACAAGCTAAAGAAAAATGGTTAAACCTGACGTAGTGCAGATTCGCCATATGTCTTCCTTGACATCAACTGCTAAACATTTTCTGGTTGAAAAACTAAGTGCATGCAACACCACAACTGTCATTAAAATTCAGTAAAGCATGCCACAGTACATGTATCATAGTCTTAGATCTGCACTTCAACCATGATGTGGCAACAATGTCCAGTCCTTGTTTTCCTAGGGCTCCAAAACCAGACCTCTCTGTATGTGTCTGGCCTTGTCAGCGGCTGGAGCTGCAGGCCTCATTTACCAGATTCAGATCAGGTATGTAGTGCTACAGATTAACTGCTGAAAAGTACAGGAAAATAAAGAAAGATAGCATCTGAACTAAAAACAAACCCATAAAAATGTCCTCTAGCCGTGGCTATTACTGTGTTGTATAAGGCATTGAAACAAAGCCAGCTCAATTGAGAATTAAGTATTATTGCCAGGTCTAAGGTTGCACACAAAGCTTTTGCTGAGATACGAGCTGACTTTTCATTTAGGTCTCACGTAAAGTAAGAATAGATAACAAGGAGGTGATGTATAGTATAGATGATGATAAAGTCAGAGAGAAGGAAGACCGTAAAGTCAAAGATAAATTGGCAACATTTAAAGAAATGCAGATGGATGATATTTTTTTTCCAGCTGGAATGGTAAAGTAGAAAATGATCAAAAATAAAATGGATTAAACAGACAATTCTAAGGGGAAATTAGTTGTTTTTACAGTTCCATCTGTATTACAGTCTGTTACACAATAGAAATTGAATAAAGGTCCTTCCACTGGAGGCCATGGCAGGACAGGACAGAATTCCCAGATCTACTGCATCTGTGGCCATGACAGCATGGGAAAACACCAGCAGGAGGAAGGAGGAGAAGGTAGAGTGATGTGTGATTGATGCAGACAAGAAAAAGAAACCGACAAGGACAGGGGAAAAAGAGCAAGAAATTGTCTGCATTGCGGGAAAGTAGAATTAAGCTGGCTGTGTGAACAGCTGTTGCTGAAATGTCATGCATGGGGGCAGTGAATAAAGATCTGCTTCATGTGACACGGCAGGTTGACTCTGCTCACTGGCTTGTAAACGCACCACCCTGGAATAATATGCAGAATTAGACAAGAAGATTACCACTTTTCACTCCCTTTTCAAGTCTATATGGCAAATATAAAGCTACTAACAACCAGTTAGCTAAGCTTAGTACAGAAACTGGACAGCTACCAGCAACTGTAAAGCTCACTAGTTAACATGCTATATTGTGTTTTCTGTAAAAAATAAAAAGTTGTTTTTAATAGAGAGCTTAGCCGAGTCTTTGTGTCTTCACTTAGTCTAGGCAGCTGCTGGCTGTAGCTCCATATTTACCTGACAGACATGAGTGGTATTAATCTTCTAATCTAACATTTGGCAAGAAAGCAGCTTTCCATAATGTTGAACCACTTCTTTATATAAGCTTTAGTACTGTGTTACGACCCCCTGTTGTCTAGGGGTGTGGGGGGCATAAACTGGAGTTGTTCTTAAAAAGGTAACTTTTATTGGTAACCAGAGGTGCAGGCAGGTAACAAAACAAAGGGTGGATGAGGGTGCTGTGAAAACAACAAACCAAGTTAAATAAAAGAGGTCCTCAAGAGGACTGTGCCTAACTATATATTTAAACAAGGTAGATTCAAATAAGCTTTATTGGCATGAATGTAACAATATTGCCAAAGCATCATACATACTACACAACAACCATCAACCCCGTACATATCATTGAACAAGTAATTAAAGCGTAAAGTAATCAAATCATGTGTGTTTGTGTTGAAAAAATTAAAATTAAAATTAAATCAGTAAGCGTGTGTTAAAAATTAAAAATAAGTGAAACGTAACGTTTAACATAACTTAGATTCTTACCAAGAAATACAAAGAGCACAGCACCCACTAGACCTAATTAAAACTAACACAAAAATACTAAATGTGGTGGTCAGTGTGGACTCTGGCCCTATTTCCACCCTTTTGCCAGCCACACGCTGGTAAATACACACAAAAATCAAACACTCAAAAAGGTACTGTGACACTGGCTACTAAACATAACCACAAACAGGCTATGACAAACTTAAGTGAATCGCTCCACTAAACACAACTGCAGAGGCTAACTAACAACGTACTTACTTCAATAATATGGCACACAAGTCAACTGGCTGTGACAAGCTGGTGGGTGGGCTCTCCTTAAGAGCAGGAGGTAATGCTGAGGTGGTGACGAGCCATTGGTCGAGCTGGAACAGAGGGGACCAATGGGTAGAACTGAAGTCAGCCTGAAAGAACTCCACAGAAACCAGGAAGTAGGCGGGTCTTCATTCCATAGGTAGACCTCTCTTTACCACAGGGTCACACAGCCTACTTGGTGTATAGGTGAGACAGAAGGTGGAAATACAGAGATGACAGCGACAGCCCCCCCCCCCCCCCCCCCCCCCCCCATAAACACAAACTCCCCAGTTTGGGAATTTAACAGTCTAGACCCAACTACATTTCTGCTCTATTATATGTGCAGTCTAGATAAGGCATCTGCAATAACGTTCTCTGAACCTCTCTATGCCGTATCGCCAGATTGTATTCTTGTACAATCAAGGCCCACCTCATGAGCCTCTGATTATGGTTGTACATACGAGCTAAGAACACAAGTGGGTTGTGGTCTGTGTAAACTACCACAGGCAAAGAGCTGGAACCATCATAGACCTCAAAATGCTGTAAGGCCAACAACGCAAGGGTCTCTTTTTCGATGGTCGAATAGTTAAGTTGATGGCAGTTACACTTCTTTGAGAAGTAACATACAGGATGGTCTATACCCTCTACATCAGCCAGGACGGGAACGTGGCAGAGGAGAGACTTAGCACTATCGAATGCGACTTGACATTCTGGGGACCACACAAAGTCTACTTTAGGGCTAAGCAACCTGGTTAACGGTTCGACCACGGACGAGAAGTTCCTACAAAAAGCTGTAGTAACCAGCCAGGCCGATAAATGAGCGCAACGCCTTACGAGTGGCTGGAACTGGACTTGAAGCAATAGCTTCCACTTTGACTTCTACTGGACGAACTTGACAGCCTAGATAGGTCAAGGTGGCCTTCCCAAACACACATTTAGCGAGATTTATGGTAAGGTTGACTTGAGCAAGGCGAGAACACACTTCAAAGAGGGTGGACATGTGACCCTCCCATGTATCTGAGTAGACAATAAGGTCATCTAGGTAGGAATTACAGTTTCTAACCCTGACTAACACTGTTAACTAACCTCTGGAAAGTAGCCGGAGCGTTACACATCCCAAAGGGCATCACAGTGTACTGCAAAAAGTCAACTGGAGTCAAAGGATGAGATCTCAGATGCATGCTCAGTAAGAGGGACTTGCCAGTATCCCTTTAATAGATCTAGCTTGCTCACAAACACGGGTGAACCGAGGGCATCAACGTAATCTTCCATCCGCGGCAAGGGATACGAATCACGCACAGTGACGGCATTAACTTTTTTAAAGTCTGTGATAAATCTTGGTGAACCGTCAGGCTTGTTTTCCACAAGACATTGTGAACTCCATGGACTAGAGCTGGGCTTGGCGAGGCCATGCTGCAGGAGGTACTCTACTTCTCCTTTCATTACATCACGCTTCACTACATTTGCGCGGTACGGGTGCTGCTTAATGGGTCGCAGGTTTGTTAGTTCGACATCATGTTTTAACACTTTAGTTCTACCGGGAATGTCACTGAACAAACTCGGGAACTGAGTAACTAACTCTACCACATCCTGCCTTTGAGCAGGGGATAGATGTGGTAAGCAGGTAGGTAATGCCTCAATCGCCTCCGAGTTAGGGAGACGAGAACCTGGGCAGACGGGACAACACGGCCGCAGATCGTCGACGTCTGGTAAAGGCACAGGGTCAGTCGAAACTAAAGCTACCACTCCAGGCCGAGGTTTTGCAACAGCTGAGTCCGGTTTGAACCCTCTAGCAGTACCCTGTGAGTCTGAGCCCTTTTTCCTTCCATTTCATAACTGTTTGTGCGGTAGGGAACATGTGCTTAGCGAGGGCATTAGCTCTATGCAGTCGCTCGCAGAACTGACTTGCATAATCGAGCACGTTTTGTGCAGGAACGGACTGCAACGACAGAAACTGGTCATGCAATGTTTGCAGGGGACCACGGAGAGTATGTCCAAACACAAGCTGGGCAGGGCTGAATCCTAGTGATTCCTGTACAGCATCGCGTGCAGCGAACAAAACAAATGGAATGCTCTCATCCCAGTCAGTGCCATTGTCATAGCAGTGTTTCTTAAGCATAGACTTTAATGTCTGGTGTCACTGTTCTAGTGCACCCTGTGATTCAGGATGGTGAGCAGATGAAACATGGCGTACATTTAGCGTCCCTAGTATCTGTTTAAATAGTCTGGACTGGAAATTAGACCCTTGGTCTGACTGTACTTCACGAGGGAAACCGAAAGTTGAAAAGAATTTAGTTAGAGCCCTAACTATGCTCTTTGCAGTGATGTTTCGGAGTGGGACAGGCTCAGGGAAGCGAGTAGTGGCACACATAATCGTAAACAGATATTGGTTACCGTTCTTAGTGCGTGGCAACGGACCTACGCAGTCGATAATCACTCTGCCAAAAGGTGCTTCAATCACAGGTATGGGATGTAGAGGGACGGGGGAAACTTTTTGGTTAGGCTTCCCTGTCACCTGACATACGTGACAACTACGGCAAAATGTAGCTGTATCTGTCTTCAACCCAGGCCAGAAGAAGTGTCTCACTGACTGATAAGTCTTAGTGACTCCTAAGTGGGCTGACCATTTACTTTCATGGGCGACAGATAAGACATGCTGTCTGTAGACTGAAGGCACTACAATCTGATACACACTTTGCCAATCTGCATCAGAAGCTACACCTGAAGACCATCTCCACATCAACACCATTTTCTAGATAATACGCTACTTTTTCACCACTTGCTGCATTGCTGTCACTCACCACATTCACGAAGCAGGCCCGTAGGGCTGGATCCTCTCTCTGAGCCACCGCCAAGCGTTCTCTCGTAGCTGGCAGTGGTGGGGTGGAAGAGGACGGTTCCGTCTCGCTCTCCACAGACGCTGGCTCCTTCACGGGAGTTGAATCAGCTATCTGAAAACACTGTACAGAACGCTGTATCAGCTAGCGAAATATCTGACTCATCATCACCTGTCATGCCCACGCACGAGTGACGATGCAGGCTGGAAATACGTTGGGTGACTGTGCTGCAGTCAGAGTCCCTTGGTACATCCAATACTTCCAAAGTTGGAGTAACTGTACCCCCGGCTATGTCATTTCCCATGAGCAACACAACACCCTGTATGGGAAGCTCACACACTGCTACTGGGAAAAACCACTGACTAGATCCAACTGAATGTGCATCTTATGCACAGGCCGAAGCACATATCCCATTTCAATGCCCCTTAAGACGGACCCGAATCCACAGGCAGATTTACCTGAAAAAAGGTAATACGGAAGCCAACACAACCGATTGTGAACAGGCGGTGTCTCGTAACATTTTAACAGACTGCTGGCAATCCTGTAAGTGAAATAAGTGCTTTGAGTACAAATGGACGAAAACAGGCATCAACCTCACTTTGGTGGTCAGTTTAAATGAGGGGTTTGCAGATTGTTAATTAACCCAACCCCCTTGGGCTGAGACACACGCGAAGACAGCTGGTCTTTGCGTTCAAAATCACACAATCAGCAATAACGTGTCCACTCTTATGACAACAACGGCGCTCTTCTTCTTTCGGACTGTGATTCCTAGGAGGATTAGACTGAGGTAGGTTTACACGGCGGGAATTGTCTACAACCTGAGAAAACGCTGGTTTGTGAATTAGCATGTACTCATCTGCTACAGTAGCTGCAGCAGATAACGTTACCACTTTTTGTTCAATTAATTAGATCACTATGCGTTCAGGTAGGCAGCGTTTAAGCTCCTCTACTAGACAAAGTTCCCCAAGTGAACTGAACTCAGCTACACTAGTTGACGCAAGCCATTGATCAAAGAGAATGGATTTCTCTCGAGCAAACTCTGTAACTTTGCGTTGCTGACTTCTTATGTGACCGAAACTTTTGTCTGTAAGCTTCAGGCACAAGCTCATAAATTCTCAAGATCGCTGACTTAACTGTCTCATAATCTGCACTGTCTTCTACAGAAAGAGCAGCTAAAACCTCCTGAGATTTGCCCTGTAGTTTGGACTGCAACAATAATGACCAGACCTCAGATGGCCATTTTAATGGTAAAGCTATTCACTCAAAAACTTGATGGTAAAGTCCACTTCAGCCTCTCAGAATAAAAGGTACCAAAGCAATATTTTTGCTGACATCCTGGACTTACCGAGTCCAATTTGGATGAGTAGGGGAGAGAAGTTGTACCACCAGAACCTGCGGCCCCACCAGCCATAGCTGCGTTGGCGCTTTCTAGCTCTAACTTCCGCAGTCTCACCACCTGGTCAGCCTCGATCTCCATCCTCCTTACTTCGAGTTGTCTGAGTCCGCTACGTCCGCAGCAGGGTCAGGGGTAGGCGTAACCTCCCTTTGGCAGCTGAACCAGTAACTGGGAACATGAGCTCTTTCTCTGGCAGTTCTGGCACTACAATTATCCCCCTCTCGACTAATGCTAACAGCATAGGTTTCAACACCTTCTTAAGAATTGTTTTGGGAACAGAGATGCCAAAGTGGTAATGCTAACTGGAGCAAATCATCTTTCCGACACACATTAAATTGCTCTACTGAGGGCTGTTTTAGAAAGGCCTCTAACTCAAACCGTGCAGCGGCTTTTTATTGGTAACCAGAGGTGCAGGCAGGTAACAAAACAAAGGGTGGATGAGGGTGCTGTGAAAACAACAAACCAAGTTAAATAAAAGAGGTCCTCAAGAGGACTGTGCCTAACTATACATTTAAACAAGGTAGATTCTTACTAAGAAATACAAAGAGCATAGCACCCACTACACCTAATTAAAACTAACACAAAAATACTAAATGTGGTGGTCAGTGTGGACTCTGGCCCTATTTCCACCCTTTTGCCAGCCACACGCTGGTAAATACACACAAAAATCAAACACTCAAAAAGGTACTGTGACACTGGCTACTAAACATAACCACAAACAGGCTATGACAAACTTAAGTGAATCGCTCCACTAAACACAACTGCAGAGGCTAACTAACAACGTACTTACTTCAATAATATGGCACACAAGTCAACTGGCTGTGACAAGCTGGTGGGTGGGCTCTCCTTAAGAGCAGGAGGTAATGCTGAGGTGGTGACGAGCCATTGGTCGAGCTGGAACAGAGGGGACCAATGGGTAGAACTGAAGTCAGCCTGAAAGAACTCCACAGAAACCAGGAAGTAGGCGGGTCTTCATTCCATAGGTAGACCTCTCTTTACCACAGGGTCACACAGCCTACTTGGTGTATAGGTGAGACAGAAGGTGGAAATACAGAGATGACAGCGACAGCCGTGACAACCATAAAATCAGTCACAGTTTTCCATTAGTGACCACGTCTATTCAGTTCAAGAACTGTTTTACACATTTCAGCTGCTCCTTTAGTCACTACAATACATC
Organism: Micropterus salmoides; assembly: GCF_014851395.1. Taxonomy (NCBI): domain Eukaryota; kingdom Metazoa; phylum Chordata; class Actinopteri; order Centrarchiformes; family Centrarchidae; genus Micropterus; species Micropterus salmoides. The sequence goes on along the minus strand of NW_024040152.1, from coordinate 22,803,402 downwards.
AGACTTACAGTATCACTGCTTGTACAATGTTGTACAATGTTAATGTAATATTACAATAATATTTATATATATATATAATAAGTGTCTGTCTCAGTGTCAATATTTATAATGGAGAAACTCATCAGTTTGGTAATGAGTTTTCTATTGGGAAAATCTGTAGTTACTTTTTCTGGAAGAACATGATCAACACAACTTAATCCAGTACCGGCAGCTAAATTCAGGTACAGCAATTGTGCGATGTAAGCTTTAATAACTGAACAACAGTATGTTACTGAAAAAAGTGACTCAAAGTAAGTGTTAATCCACAATGTTATACTTAACTGAAAAAGGGTGAAAAAGAACTGTGTGTGGAAGGAGGCAAGAGAGGGAGACATTGAGCCAGCTTCAACCAGTGGCAGTGATGTTAGCGCTAGTTAACAGAGAAAAAAGGAGAGTGTTCATGTTCAGTTAAGTGTCATACATACAGTTCATCATTTAGTAGTTTGACTAATGACATCACTCTTCACACCTCATCAATGAGTTGACCATTAAGGAGAGAAGATATTGAGAAAAGAGGATAGGAGGACATGTAGAGGAGAGGAGGGGGTGGGGCGAGGAGGAGACAGGGCGAGTCAAAAATAAGACCGGAGAGAAAAGACACAGTGCTCACATCATCAAAAGCAAAATGACCCAGGCTTTTTTTGCAGAAAACTGCATCTTCATCGTAGAAGGTGGGGCTGAAAGCCAGTGTGTGGCCAGATGACTGATGCAACCAATCAGAAACAGTGATTCAGGTTCACTGCTAAGTTTACTGGGTCAAAATAGATGCGAGAAGAAGGAGGGTGCACATGAAATAGAGGAAGGGAGGAAAAAAGGGAGTGTGCATTGAGTACCAGTCACACATTTTCACTGTCCTCGGCGTTCTTGCAGGCTTCAACCCTTTTTTCCGCAAAATGTTTCTGTCAATCTCAGTCAGTTTTCTCCCACTCCTCTTTATCATCATCTTCCTCTGACGCTATTTGCATTTGCATCCCCCCCCCCCCCCCCCCTTTGCAATAAATGTTTCATTGTATTGCAATAAAATCCGTTGCCATCTTTACTGCATATACTGTCATGTTCTAAATATATCTGTTCTCCCCCAGGTTCTTTTAATATAGTTCCTAAAATGCACAAGAACTCTGGTCAAATAAACAGAAAATAGTAGCCAGATTAGTTTTCCTAGCAGATAATTGTTTTTACTGTGTGTGAGTTTGGGTTACATCATAAAGGTAGACATAAAGAATGTTCCTTCCAGCTAACTCTAAACTGTTTCTGAATTCAGGTCCCAGGTGGTTCAAAGTAAAACACTTGCAGTATGACAGTGTGGATTTGGAGGTTGTTAAAAACCTAAATAAAGTATTTATTGACAGCACAAAGTGTGTTAACACCACTAAGTTGCAATCATTTTGTCCACAATTGGTTTCCCTCTGCTTTCTATTTTCTTTTCCTTTCCCCTTATTACTTTCTTCACTCCTTTGCACCTCATTCTGATGCAAAGCCATTCTCTCTCTCTATTCTGGAGTCTTTGTTATTTCACTTATGTCTATTTTCTCCCAGCTCTGCCCCTTCTTTCCATGTTTGCTATTATTTTAAACAGCCTGCAGCATATATGCAGTCACCAGACTGTCAGTATTTGAGATGTCTAAAGGAGCTAAAAAAAAGGTTGTAATGGGTGGAGGGTGAGTAATTTTGTAGATAATTTTTTTTGAGTAATAAATGTGCACAGGAGTAATTTGAGGGGTCATTAGGTGAGATCCTACTATTTTTTTTTAACATAACTTGTGCTGAATGGAATCAAAATATGGTGTATGGGTAGAAGAAAAAAGCAAGAAGCAAGAAAACGGCACTAGATGAAACAGAGAGATACTGTATAGGGAAGAAAATAAATCACAGGGAGAGAGATCAGTAGTAAAATATAAAGAGAGCAAGAGACACTGAGAAATGCAAACAGGGGAAATAATAATATGCTGAGGCAACTGAGAGATAAGAATGAAATGTGAAATGGAGGCTTGATTGGGATGAAAATGAGATGACACAAATGAGACAGAGAGGAAGAGAATTGATATGTTGTTCACTGACAACACAAAGGATGCCACACACATTCTTTCATAAACAATTTAACCATATTTCCCATATAACACACTCTTAAGTTATTCCTCACCATATGCTTGTCCCATTTACTTATGGTTTGAAATGCAAGCACTGCTGTGGCTATAATTTAAGAATAATTTGTTCCTGCTGTTTCATATGCCTGTATCTTATTGTTACCCATATGGCCAGGCAGCTTGGCATTCAGTTTACATACAGTATGCCTCCATTTCCAACATCTCCATCAGATAACATTCAGCACAATCACAATCAATATTGGACTAGCTATTCTTTCTCTCATAGCGCAGTGTTTTTTCTGATTACCATCAGAGGCAATATGGGGCAGTGCAATTCACTTGCAAATGCTGCATGTATAAGACCACATTATGCTTTTATTGGTGACTGAAAACATTTCTAGGACAGACACAGGGAAAGAAATAAGAAGCCACTATGCTGGGTGCATGCTTCAATAATACAATTTTGTGTTCAGCAGCAACAGAAGAGTCCCTCCTGTGCTGCACATATACTGCACTGGTCTGTCAAACAGGCTTTTATTAAGAGAGACAGAAAGGGAGAGAGCATCAGAGACAGCAGGAACAATTACAGTGTTATTTGGGTTTGGTTATTTCCTGGCACCCCCTGTGTGTTCCTGGGAACATGCAAGCTAGTGTGCATGGTTGGGTTTATCCTGTGTCTTTTGCCACATATTCTTCTTGGTTCACTTAAATAACAGACGGGAAACATGTGCACTTCCTAAGGCCATGATTCACAGGCGACACCTGGAATATTAGATGGACAACAGTGATAGTATTTTTCCATGATAGTTTTTTTTTCTTTGTATGCTTACACTTAACTTTACCTGAGGGTATCTGCACTTAGCTTAGCTGTGTTCAAGTGTATTTTTCAACTATAATTTGGCCTTTGACTTAAATTAAGGCGGAAATTCTAGCGAGAGTAGACGTTGGCTATGGGTTAAGCAGGTCCTTTCAGGTCCAGCTAGTCTGGTCAGTGGATAATTTTTTTCCAAGAAGTAGGATTTACTGAGTTGTCTGGTACTTTACTGTGAATTCTGGAAATGGGTTGTTTTACATTTGTTAATGTTCCATATCTAAGGTGGTACCACATTTCACATAGAAATGTTATCAAGATATCTCAGTAAACCTGCTTCTTGGAACAGGCCACACATTTTGGAACAACTGCTGAGCTTGTGTTTGTTAAAACCAGCTTCTGGAGCTGGGAAGACTGTCAACACCATGTTATTAAGTGCATTGCAACCATTGCACTGGGTGAAGGCTAGAAGGCAGCAGAATCCACCACTTGCAACAATGGACATACAGATCCTAGTGTTAGAAGAATTTAGTATGTGACCATGCCATAAAACTACCAGAATGCTAGTCTGCTCTGCAACCTTAAAAAGGGATGTGTTAATGGCTACATATGATAAATAGTTGCAAAATTAGCTTCCCTAATTTGGAGCCCTCTTTCAATATATCACTATGTTGACAAGGTATTAACAGGGCGGCCTCTATTTTGAGGCCGGTGTTAAATGTTATCAGCAGTACAGTTGCTGACATTGGCAAGCAGTAAGGGACTGAAAAGGAGGGCTACTAAAAAAGATTATGAGCTGCTTCAGTTGCCTGTATGAAAACCATAAGATACTGATATCGGGTAGAGCAGGTTGGCCGTTAATCAGAAGGTCGGCGGTTCAATCCCAGTCAAAGTGTTCTCGGGCAAGATACTGAACCCTGAATTGCATGTGTATGAATGTTTGTGAATGTTAGTTTCTGTTTGAGCACTTAGGCTCAGTGAATGAATGTGAGTGAATGGTGAATGCAGATGTAGTGTAAAAGCACTTTGAGTGGTTAAAAAGACTAGAAAGGCTATACAAATACGGACAAAACAAATCACATTTATCAGACCTTGGAGCTCACGGACAATTAACAGTGCAGAAACAGTGCTACATTATTGTCTGACCAAATTTAAATAGAAAAAGGTGAAAAGAAATTTTTCAAGTCTCTGTGAATCAAACAGAATCTAGGCTATGGTCTAAGCTATCAGTCACAGGCTTTCCTTCTCTTGAGCAGTGGAATACCATGTTCTGTCATTTCGTCTTTCTACTTACTTACAGCTTACAAATGCATTCCCTGTCTCTAATATAAAACAGAAGTAAAATCCTGAAAACTCTTAGTTGTTACCCCAAACTTCGTACAGATGCTCTCTACAAACTCTTATGACAGTACAATGATCACCAGGGTGAAATAACTGTCAAGCGCATTAATGACAGAAGAGTTCATTGACGCAGATGTAAGTCAATGGAAAGTAATTTGCTGAGCTCCATACGGATTTAGGCTGTGACACATTGTTTGATGTTTTGGCTCCCTACTGTTATAGCTTTGCTGAATATGAAATGACACAGTAATTATGAGGTAAAAGATTGGCAGCTTTAATTAGAGGTTATATTCAGCCATATGGAGTGAACAATTAAATAACTACTGTCATTTCACATCCAAGGTAATTAAAACATCAAACAATGTGTCACTGTCCAAATGCTAAGAACACAGAGAATCACAGAGAATTCACCAAAGGATGAGCTCAAACAGCAAATGACTTTTTCCTGTGAAATTCAGACTGCCATTGATATTCTGAGCTTCGGTGGTGAGGAGAAGTTAGTGACATGTTGATTGGTGCTGTGAAGTATCATGGCAACAGTTTAGCAAGCAGGCTGAACCTGATGGCACTAGGTATAGCTCTGTTCATTATTACATAATTTAAAGCATTTTAAGAAAAGACACCACAGTCATCAGCAGCATCATGTGATTGTACACGATATGACATGACATGCCTGTACATAATACGTCACACATCAAATCAGTTCTAATAAGTGATGTGGAGAAAGGCAATGAAGTGGCCACTTACCTTGACATGAATCAGAGCAACATTGACAAGTGACTGCATTCCATTTATGAAAAAGCATGATGAATATAAAATTGAGATGCATTTAATAAATTAACATATAAACACTTTTACACTGTAAAATAATATAATATACTATTAACAACTAAAATTACCCTCTATAACTATATTACTACAATAATGGTGAAGTCCACCAAACTGGCATATGATGATGTCCACAGTGAAACACTGCAATGGATGATGACATTGTGGGGTGGTCTTATGGACTACTCCTATAAAGATGGTGTAACTTTTTACACGTAATTATACTGTGCAAACACTTTAAGAAGGTTTGGAAAAAATGCTGTAAAGTAATAAAGCTTTCAAAATAGACATGTTATTGATTATATTTATCTATTAACAAAATGAAAAGTGAGTAAACATAAGAAAAATGTAAAGAGGTGGTATTATGCTTTTTGGCCCTCTCCTTTATTGAGTTATATACCTTTTTTGTGCATGTAATAGGTTTGCAAAGTGAAAAAGCCCAAAGTCCACCCCAAAGGGAGTTCCCATCTCCCACAGAAAACTCTGCTCTGAACTGCCTGAAAACAGCTCGTTTGTAGTCCATCCTTTACTTCCGCTTGTCTGACACGCCCTCAAAAACGCTGGTGGAAAAACATTGAGCTGCAGCACACCTCTCCTCTCCTTTCCAGACACAAGTTACCCTCCAGGCAGTCAATGGACATAAAGTTATAACTGTGATGTAGAGACAGAGCTCGGTTAAAACTTTATGGACAAAAGACACTTTTGCTACAGATTAATAACTCACCACTCTGAAACTCTTGCTCCAGTCCATATTACCAAGCTGGTCGGCAACATGTAGCCTACAGCTGAATCGAAGCTGTTTACCATGTTTTGGCTGACCCGCTCTTCTCTGCTTCTGATTGGCTATTACCAGCCTTTCGCTGACCTGCCCTTCTCTGCTTCTGATTGGCTAGTAGTCCTTAACTAGGAACTGCGCATGCGCAACTCCCAACAAAGATCATTTAGAGACAAGATGCATCACTCCATAGCTAAAACGAAGCCTTCAACACAGGGTGAAAAGAGGAGCTGCAGCAATGTGCAGTATGACAAAAAAATTGTGTTTTTTTGAAAATTAAACCATGTAAACCTGTTCTGGTACAACCTCTAAATAGGATTTTGAACCTGAAAATGAGCATAATACCACTTCTTTAATCAAATCAATTATAGTGTGATGATGATACGTAATATGGCAGCTTGGTCAGTGGCCTTACATAACCCTCTATCGTCAGTTTTGCAAGTGCAGGGTTCCGTGGTCAAGTGAGCAATAATAAATATGCAACGTCCAGTTCAAAATGAAACATATATGGTTAACATTATGAAACATGCAGTATTGCCAGGTTTATGCACCAAAACTACTTGGTTAGGTTTAGGAAAAGATCATAGTTTGGGTTAAACTAAGTACAATAGCTACACAAGTTAAATTAAGTTACGTAACTTAACTTACATTCGCAAGTTGAAGAAGGGTCAATATTGACTTGGTTTCACGCAGAAATAAGTCTCTTGCTGAATTTACCCATCCAACGGACCTGGCCTTGTCCCTTCGTGGACTTTTCTCTTTATATTATGTCACCTGACTTTGACGTCACATCATAACATTATGCTAGAGGGGCACCTCCAGAAATTATGCAAGACGGGTACCTACAGCATCATAGTTTTCAGCATGTGGCCACTGACCAAGCGGCTGTATTTGACACGTAGGGAGTGAGAACCAATTTGAAAGATACCAGATCTGAGTTCTTTAAAATGAAGAACTCCTATACAGTGGCTGTGGGTCAGTTAAAGACCCTGAAGAGGGAGAACAAGAACCTGTCTAGAGTCTAGAGTTCATCAGGCATGTTCTTCTTGAGGTTAACACTTAACTGTCTGTTAACGTTCAACAAGGAGTCTAGTGGCTGAGCAAATATAACACACTATTTAAAGTCTTGTCCCAAGTCTAAATGAACAGATTTAATGTACGTGGTCAAAGAACCTCTAAATGCCTTGCATGACTATCCATTAAATTTTTGTCAAGTGTCATATTATACTAATTAATTTATGACTGCTTATGAAATAATAAGATGCATGTTTTAATACAGAATGAAAGTTAATGAAATGGATGAAAAAGGTTATCCTCTCCGGGAACCATCACCTTACTGTGTTGTCAGGAGCCTAGTGCTCCTGGTAAGGTCTCCCAAGGCAAAGTGGTTCCAGACCGATAATGGTTCATAAAGACCCCTATGACCAATCGAGGAAGAGGAAGAGAGACCCTGACCGGAGGAAGCCAGGGCCCCTGTCTGGAGCCAGGCCCAGAGGTAGGGCACGGTCGGCCATGGAGCCCGGTCGGGCACATCCTGAAACAGCAACGTGGCACCCCCCACTCCATCCTTTGGACCCACCATCCATAGGCAGATCCACAGGGGTCGGGTGCGCTGCCACATGGGTGGCATAACGAGAGGGTCGCCTCCCTACGCCTTCGGGTTGTGGGGGAAAAACTCTGACTGTTGTTTGTGCAAAGTGAGCGGCGCTGTGAGATTTCTCCAGCGCCTTCGACACCATCCGGCTGCTCCATTCTAAGAGAAAAGCTGACAGAGATGAGGGTAGACCCACGCTTGGTGACATGGATTACGGACTACCTCACAGAGAGACCACAGTACGTCAGACTGAAGGGCCACACGTCAGACACTGTGGTCAGCAGCACCGGAGCACCACAGGGGACCGTGCTCTCTCCCGTCCTCTTCACCTTGTACACATCTGACTTCCAGTATAACACCGGGCTCTGCCACATGCAGAAATACTCAGACGATACTGTGATAGTTGGTTGTATCAAGGATGGACAGGAGGAGGAGTACAGGAGCCTGGTAGAGGACTTCGTGAGGTGGTGCAGGACCAACCATCTGCAGCTGAACATCTCCAAGACCAAGGAGATGGTGGTGGACTTCAAAAGGAAGAAACCACATCTCAAACCTTTGTCCATTGAGGGGGTCGATGTGGAGGTGGTCAGGACTTATATCTGGGGCTGCAGCTGGATGACAAGCTGGACTGGACAGAAAATATGGACACTCTCCACAGGAAAGGGCAGAGCCGTCTGTACTTCCTGAGAAGACTGGGGTCCTTCAACATCTGCAAAAAACTACTGCAGATGTGTTACCAGTCTGTGGTGGCCAGCGTCCTCTTTTATGCTGTAGTTTGCTGGGGAGGAAGCAGCAAGAAGAGAGACGCCGGTCGACTGGACAGACTGGTGAGGAGAGCTGGCTCAGTGGTGGGCTCAGAGCTGGACTCTCTAGTGGCAGAAAGAAGGACCCTGGACAAACTGCTGTCCATACTGGACAACACCCACCACCCTCTGCACAGCACCTTCATCGGACAGAGGAGTGTGTTCAGTGGCAGACTGCTGTCCCAGCCCAGCTCCACCAACAGACTTAAAAACTCTTTAAATAAATAAAGTATCTATCTGTCTATCTATCTATCTATCTATCTATCTATCTATCTATCTATCTATCTATCTATCTATCTATCTATCTATCTATCTATCTATATGCACCAAACAGCAGTTCAGAGTATTCGGCCTTCATGGAGACCCTCAATGGAGTTCTGTATGGGGCTTCAGTAGGGGACTCCATAGTTCTACTGGGAGACTTCAACGCACATGTGGGCAATGATGGAGATACCTGGAGAGGCGTGATTTGGAGGAACGGCCTCCCTGATCTGAACCCGAGTGGGTGTTTGTTATTAGACTTCTGTGCTAGTCACGGATTGTCTATAACGAACACCATGTTCGAACATAAGGATGCTCATAAATGTATGTGGTACAAGAGCACCCTAGGCTGAAGATCGATGATCGATTTTGTAATCGTTTCATCGGATCTGAGCCACATGTTTCGTTGAAGAGAGGGGCGGAGCTGTCAACTGATCACCATCTGGTGGTGAGTTGGGTCAGGGGGTGGGGGAAGACTCTGGACAGACCCGGTAAGCCCAAACGGGTAATGCGGGTGAACTTGGAACGTCTGGAGGAGGCCAATGTCCGCGAGATCTTCAACTCACACCTCTGGCAGAGCTTTTCTGGCATCCCCGTGGAGGTTGGGGACATTGAACCTGAGAGGGCAATGTTCAAAGCTTCTATTGCTGAAGCCGCAGCAGGAAACTGTGGTCTCAAGGTCTTAGGTGCCTCAAGGGGCGGTGACCCTCGAACACCGTGGTGGACACCGGTGGTCAGGGAAGCCGTCCAACTGAAGAAGGAGGCCTTCCGGGATTTGCTCTTTCCTCTTTGCTCTTTGGATTCTTTTCAGGTAAGGGTTGGCCTTTGCCAGGGCTGTCACCAATCCTGTTTGTGATATTCATGGACAGGATATCGAGGCGTAGTCGTTGCGGTTGCGGTTTGGTGGGCTTGGGATCTTGTCACTGCTTTATGCGGATGATGTGGTCCTGATGGCATCATCAGTCCATGACTCTCACTGGATCGGTTTGCATCTGAGTGTGAAGCAGTTGGGATGAGGATTAGCACCTCTAAATCTGAGGCCATGGTTCTCAGCAGGAAACCGGTGGAGTGCCAACTCCAGGTAGGGAATGAGTCCTTACCCCAAGTGAAGGAGTTCAAGTACCTCGGGGTCTTGTTAAAGAGTGAGGGGAGACTGGAGCAGGAGACTGGCCGGAGAATCGGAGCAGCGGGGGCAGTATTGCACTCGCTTTACCGCACCGTTGTGATGAAAAGAGAGCTGAGCCGTAAGGCAAAGCTCTCAATCTACCGGTCAATTTTCGTTCCTACCCTCACCTATGATCATGAAGGCTGGGTCAAGACCGAAAGAACGAGATCGCAGGTATAAGCGGCTGATATGGGTTTCCTCAGGCGGGAGACTGGTGTTTCCCTTGGATATAGGGTGAGAAGCTCAGCCATCCGCGAGGAACTCAGAGTAGAGCCGCTGCTCCTTTGCGTCGAAAGGAGCCAGTTGAGGTGGTTTAGGCATCTGGTAAGGATGCCTCCTTGATGCCTCCCTAGGGAGGTGTTCCAGGCACGTCCAACTGGGAGGAGGCCTTGGGGAAGACCCAGGACGAGGTGGAGAGATCTCCACACTGGCCTTGGAAAGCCTCGGGATCCCTCAGTCAGAGCTGGTTAATGTGGCCCAGGAAAGAGAAGTTTGGGGTCCCCTGCTGGAGCTGCTGACCCAACCTCAGATAAGTGGATGAAGATGGATGGATGGATGGATGAAAAAGGTTATTTTTACTTAACAGACTAAATAGCTTACTTTTATTTGGATAGCCTCCATCCTTGATAGAAAGAAAAGGCTACCCTTGATAAATAAACGTTATTGTTTACTAGTTCAGTTTGTGTGTTAGAGCCAAACATTACCAAACCAGAGGTCTGTCTATTCTGTCTGTTTTCTTCTGAAGTGAAACTCTCTGACTTGATTGAACAGAGTGGTGAAAATGTGAAGACAAATGAGCTCAAGAGGGCTGGAAAGGAAGTGAGCACTGAGCTTTGTGAAGCCAAATAAGACACAACCAAAAATAACCTCAAGAGGTAAAGCATAACATATAGGCTGCAATATTTAAAGTTCCTTGATAAACCAAGGAAGCTTCAGCTGAACATGGAGATCGCGTGTAATGCTGACAGGAAATTGGCAGAGAAGGATGAAGAGATGGAACAAATCAAGAGGAATAGCCAAAGGGTGATCGACTCCATGCAGAGAATGCTGAAGTCTGCGGTGAGCAGCAGCATTGATGCTGTGAGGATCAAGAAGAAGATAGAGGGAGACATTGAATGAGATGAAGGTTCAACTCAGTCAAGCCAATCACCAGTCTGTTGAGGCCCAGAAACAGCTCAGAGATGTCCATGAACAGCTCAAAGTACGTCATAAGACTGCTATAGCTACATGTGGCTACACCCTACAAATCATGTTATGATGTACAATGATGATCTTTCCAGTGAAGATGCATGATTTGTGTTAATTCTATTATTTATTTTTATTTTGTTTGTTTGTTTTCTGAAGGTCTTTTTTTACTGTGTGGAACCAAATGAAGAGTTATTCTATTACTGAGACAAACAAATGCATGTATTTCATCTCGGACAATCTGACCTGCTGCTGATAGGAGTAAGGTGCCAAATATTAAGTTACAACTCAAGGGATTTTGATTACTTACTTACACTATACAAAAAAAAGCAAATGCCTTAACAAGTTTTCACTTTTTAGTTCTTACAGGGGGAATAGGATAACACTTATGTGCAGCTTCAGGATGGTGCATATGGAGCTGTAGGCAGCTCAAAAGACAGCAGACATCACAAAGTCAAAGGTCATTGAGGTGAGAGCCAAAAGCTGTGTGCTGGGCAAGTACTAATATAACTCCAATAAGTGGATTCGGCGACATGGTTTCACCTACTCTAAAGACATTTTTGTTGTATTGATCAGGTATAAATTATGTACTATTGTTTAACGTTTTATCTGATGTTCCATTAGGTTGCAGAACAGACCAGAGAACATACATTTCAACAGTGCTGATAAATTGCCATTCACTGTTCTGGTTACTGTGAACAGTGGACAAAGCAATCTCCTGGAAACAGAGAGATGATTTTGGTGCCATTCTTCTTGTCACACACTGCTTGAGCAATGTGGCAAAATTCCCAAAAAGCAGTGCAATCATATAATAGCAGTATAGCTTTTCACCTAGAAACATCGAAAACTGAGCCACAGCAGTGACCGTAAACTGCACAGGCTGATTATGGGCTTGACTTTGAATAACACAACTTCAAGTAGGTGGGGTGATTTACAGGATTTTAACTCTCAAAGCCCAAAATTTTGCATTATGGCAGGAAAAGGCCACAATACATACCTACAACAGTACAGAGGTAGTGATGAAAATTGCCTTCAGGCTGCGCTGTGGGAGTGAACAACAGACATAATCTATTTCTTGTGTACATCAGTGGCAGGTACACACACAGACACTCATACATGTACAGTACATAAAAATACTGACATTGATCTGTGCACATGCACAAACACTCAGGCACACACCCATGCAGCTCAATAGGTGGTCTTCTTTTGCATGAATACTCCTCAAATTTCACTGTGTTGCATCAGACAGCCAACTGTGTTTTTGCTAAATTAGTGTGCCCTTGTTTCCTGGAACAAATGAAACAGCAGTGTATGCAGTGTAGATCTCGCCTTGCACAACGTATTTACTAAAGGTCTGTATATACAGTATTATGTTTAAGGTTTTTTCATTCATTTCATTCAAATTGCATGATCTTCCTTTGAAAAATTTGGCAAATATACTTGTTCATTCAACAAAGTGTTCAATCAGCTTGTTGAAAACTGCATGTTCATAAAGCATGCAAAATATGATTCTGCTATGCCTGAAAATACATATATAAATATGTATAGTTATGTAGTTAGATTTGTCAGAAAACACTTTCTGCACAAGTCTGATTATGCAAATATAGTAATGAGGCTTTCGAGCATTGTCAGTCTCTGACATGCGGTTGGTTTGTTGAACTAATTAAATGATTAATCATTTCATTACTTATTCATTTATTTGTTCATATATTTACCCATTTCATCAGTCATTCATTAAATCACATAATGTTATACACACTATCATACATTAATTCATTTTCGGGGCATGATAAGTCGACAGTTCACAGTTACGACAAATTCTTTTTTTGTTATTATCACATCATAGATTTGGCTGTATTTCAGTCTTATGCCCATAGTTCAGGGGATATCAGGGGACAAAAAGTAAGATCTGCAAACAGCAAGAAACATTAATACATTTCTTGTTAATGGTGCTGAAGCATAAATCATGCCTCATTATGTTTTGCATAAGTAAACACAATGAGGGCCATGCAGACAAACGCACCTATCATGTTTTATTCCACTGTGTAAAAGAATCACAAATGCTACAACAGCAAACCAATGGTGTATCCTTGTGTCACTAACACGCAGAGCAAAGGTTTACAAATAAATGAAAATGTGATAGCCAACTGCAATATTCTTGATAATTGGAGCAGTATCATTGTGGACTTGAGTAGCATAAATTAATTTGTTCTGATGTCTTTAAATATCTGGCAACATTCAGGATTCAGGGGTTTAAGCCAACACAAATCAGTCATTTCAAATAAAACATAAACCCAAAGTTTTCTGCCAACTGAAGTCATGTATTGTGCCTCAAAAAGAAGTGTTGTGTTTGTATCTATGTATGTTATCAAAAAGCTCTTGTTACTGGGTGTAGGTGATAGCTGCAACTGTAAATGTTTCATCATTCTTCCTGCCTCCTGTCTCAATAAATAAAAAACTAAATGTTTTCTTTTTCGATCTTAGAGAAAACAAAAATTCATGCTGCTTGTGTGCGTGCTGAGATACACAAATACATATGCACAGCAAACACACACGCACACGAGTGCGCACACTGCTGTCAGGCCTGGTTTCTTCAGTGAAGTTGTGTGTCTTTCATCATGGTAAAGAGAATGTGTGCAGGGCATGGTGACAGTTTCACACACCCAACACTGCTGGTATTTTTAGCTATTGAAAAAGATTTTTTCAAACAGAATTTGTCTGATAGTTTGTTTGGGTGTTGCTATTCTTTTATTGTCTTTAATCTCCTCTCACACTGTATGCTGCACTCAACATTCTGTCTTCTGCACAGTGGTTTATTGTTCTGGCCTAGTCTTATCTGCTATGCTTTGGTCTAGATGTTTCTACTCTATTCTATTTGTTCTATTATATTCTATTCTATCGCAGCACAAAGGAAACTGTGTACTGTGTACTGCTACAGTTACATACAGTGCCAGAAGTCAACATCCACCCCTTCGCAGGTATTTTGAACTGTGACACTTTCTTCCAACAGAACCTGTCTTTGAGACAGAGTGATGGTTAGAGTTATGAATGTTCTGCTTTCTTGCTGTGCTGTATTGTATTTCTTTGTTTTGTCTGTTCTATTTTGAGCGTTTTGTTCTTTTCTGTTTTTGTATTACATTCCTTACTGCTTTTCTATAACATACTCTTCTCTTTAGTGCTCCTGCTGTATCATGTTTGTCTGTCCAATGCTATTTTACTGTATTCTATACTGACCTTCCTGTTATTTGTTGCATTTTTTTCTATCTCTGTATCAGGTGCAGTGAGTGACAGTTATTGGTCTGGTGTCAGTGGCTCAGGCGTTACCTCTTTTTAAGGCTGATCTCATTTCCTGCACACTTCCTCTGTGGGGTTAACGGCTGGCAGGCTCATGCACATCCTGGCTGAGGTACATCGGAGGGAAAACAAAATAGGACCCATTGCTGTCATGGGAGCTAAGGAGTGGAAAATAACATGTGTATACTGGCATTTCCCAGCGTAATGTCCAATTAAACCTAAGCCCAATTAATTAAAGAGTTAGGAAACAGGTGTCATACACCATTATGTAGCTATGATAATAATGCTTTCTAAATTGTCCAAACCATTCATCAGTAATTTCTCATTCTTGCTTTGCTCATCTGTGTCTGTTTCTGAACCCTAATTTTTGCATGTTAAAATGGGAGTTTTCATTTAACCTTGCAAACAGGCATTTTACACATCACAGAAGGAGAAGATGTGGTTCAGACTCTTTGAAACTTTCAAAAAGTGCATTTTGAGGTAAGTTATTTGTAGTGTGCTAAAATTGATGTGATTGATAATGAAATGCCTTCCTCCAGAAAGTTGAAAAGTGGGAACCAGAAAGCCTTATTTTGCTTGCACAATGGCTTGAGAGGCCCCTTCCCAACTTTTCAGCCCGTGTGAAATTGGTCTATTGTTGTAGGTTGTTTTGCACAGCAAAGAGCCTGTAGCTGAAGTGAAAAAGCAAGGGGGGAAATGGACAGTGAAGAGCAGGCTGATGTTCCACCAAGTAGTGGTAATGTTTTTCATAAACACTTCTAAAAAGGTTTGACATATTACATGTTCAAAAATCCAATTGGGTCTTAAAATGTGTGTGTACTTCCATGTGATGGCCACAGCCATGGCCTCACAACCAGTTTAAGAGCGGTAACCTCATGCACTTATATTTTTCCTGAGTTTATGCTGTTTTCTTTAGCATTAGTTTATATACTTTTTTCATACAAATTAGACATTTGTTGCAAATATTTATTTAGTTACAAATTACTCACAGGACATATTATAATAACATTTTACTTTATTTAGTTGACCATACAGAAGCATCTTTTTGGGAGTGCGCACCATTAGTTACTTTTGGATTGCCATTCTGTTTGTATAACTATTTGTTTCTGAGCTTACCAGTGTTGGATGCCACACCCAGGAAGTCTGCTGGCTTAAAGGATTGGCGCTGTAAGCAGGAGCAGCTTTATAGGGGAGGTGGCCTAATTTGACACTACCAATGCTTGTTATGTCCAGGGAGTGGCTTTATTCTCTCCTTAGATATTTTGGGGTTTAGATTTATATTATATTGAATATTTTTGTTGAGTTAAGGTTAAGTAAAAGTATATTTCTTTTGGAATAAGTTTTTAGGTAGGTTTTGCTGTAGTTATGTAGTAGTGTTGTTGTTAGTCTTCCCCTGTGTGTCAAAATTGGTCTGATCAGCCAGTATATAAGTCCCCTTTGTTTCTTTTGTAGGAGGTCAGTTGTATTTTTGAGTCTCTTATGTTCTGAGCTTTAGTTACCGTTTCTTTATTTGATCTCTTTTATGGGCCCAAACCTTTATCTTTATGTTGTTGTAATGATTTTTGGTAAATAAAAACCCTTACTTTTGAACTTCCCTTGTGACTCCTCTTGCTTAACTGTACAGTTCTCCCGAACAACCTAGTCTGAAATGTCAGCTGCATTCAGCTATTCATATTCCCCGGCGATCTCAGCCAACAGTCTCCGACCATTCGAATATTGTCGGGCCCTCTCCCATCAGCAGCTCCAGTGAGAGATCGCGGCTTCGGCTCTCTAAGCACACAGCCTTGAAAGAACTTCAGATGGAAAGGTGTGCGTGAGCATTTCTGATATTGTTTATGTCGTTGCAAATGTAAGTGAGGTATGCTGGTGAGGACCATCGACCAAGGTTTTGATAATATTGTCAGGGATTCCCTGCCTGGAGGTGGTGGAGGTGGTCCCAATGCGGAACAAAGGCCCAGAGTAACGAAGACAAATAACAAATTTGGCGAAGGTGTTGGTGAACCAGAAGTGTGTGGCTACTTTCCCTGTCTCTGTGACGACATCCCTCCAGCTTGAACAAGAACTCAACCAGAGAAACATCTCCTTCCAGCACTCGACAAAAAAGTGAAACTTTTTCAACTGTACAAAGACTCGCTTCAACACACAACTCTCCAAACGCCGAGCTTCCCCAGCACTTCCGGGTCACCGGCACTACTTCGGGGGCAACGCCAACGACTCCGTGGCGCATCCCATGGCAACAGAAGCTCAATACAACCCCACATCAGCCCTCACGCAGGGCCAGGTTGTATCAAATCCAGTTGCACCCCAACCTCTTCTTCTCTACTTCTCAAGCATCATTATCAACCCGAGCATATGCATCCCTCCATCCCAGCAACCTTTCTTCTTCTGTTGTTCCAACTTTCCCATCTCCTCTGGCACCATCGGCCGTTCCTACCCCGATACCGGCTACCACAGCCGCCCAGACCACAACCTACACATATCACACACGAAAGCGCAATCGGCCAAACCATTACTCCTGTCTATTCTTTTCCCCCTCCTCCTCCCCATTTCCCAAATGCATCAAATGTGACTTTAATTTCTTCTAATGCACCCATTTTCCCCAAAGCTCCGGTCTTTCAACTTTTCCACCCCCGTCTAATCACTTCACCTTAGCCACAACAAGACCTCTGGTGTGCCCCACGGGCCAGCCAGACCATTCCCAGTGTCACCCTCAGTCAGGCAACAGATTCTCGGCGGTAACCACATTGACCTCACTTCACTGATTAATCCATCCTCACAAGCGGGTTACGCTTATTCCCAGGGAACTGCAAACTGCTCTCGGCCCTATCAAACCTTGCGTTTCGGTTTCAGTTTCAGTTTCTACATCTACCATGTCCTCTTTTCGTCCCAAGCTGCCGACCAGGGCAGCAGTTCAACCAAGGGACATACTGGGGCACCCTAGACCACACTTCCAAACCCAAACGTTTTCCGCAGACAGACTCTCATAGCTCCCCCACCGTCAATTACTCCCCAACCAGTAGGGATGGTTATTGCCACCTCCACCGCCTCCACGCAGGGAATCCCAGACAATATTATCAAATCCTTGGCTGATGGTCCTCACCAGCATACCTCACTTACATTTACAACGACCTAAACAATATCAGAAACGCTCACGCACACCTTTCCATCTGAAGTTCTTTTGGGGGTTTCCGCACATCTGCTGACCAAGAGACGGGTCCCCCACTGAGAGTCTCGACTCCACCAGTTCCTGTACACCTTCTCGCCAGCAGACACCGGTCTACTCTTCACTCACGCATCCATCGGCACGGATCCAACTCCTCCCCTTCATCCCTCACCGGTCTTCCCCTCAACCGTTCATCCATTACACCTCGACCCCTACCCCTCATCCCTCAACCCTTTCAAGTTTCAGAAGACATGGTGTTGTTTTTCTTCTTCAGAACAAAAGTTACAAGAAATGTAAGGAGACTACTCAAGAACTTACAGTTTGCCCTACTAAGTTAGTTTATTATTAAGTACTGTATGTCAGACATATGTTTACTATTTCAGTGGAACTGAGTATTCTACCTCACTATCTACTACTTTATAAAAGATCATTAATAAGTCAGAAACAAGGACGTTTTCTTTATAACAAGGTATATGTTCACAATACAGCTTGCATGCTATTAAACATTTAAACATCTACTTTATTCACCATCCAAAAATGATGATTCTATCTTCAAAGCACAATTGATGATCTAGCAACTCTCAGTAATAAGGCCCAATGTTTGATGAAGGAAGGGGTGGTTGTGTTCCTTGCTCTGTTCCCTCTTAGGAAATGTGTTTTTCAATGTTTGATAGAATGACTGTGAAGCCAGGCTAGACTGACAGAAAGAATGACAAACTGACCTTAGAAAGTAATACAATTATTTTACCTGACATTTAGACCCATACCACACAATGATAGTGAAATCGGCTGAATCCCAAATTATTTATTAAATACCTTTAATGAAATTCAACTCAATACAGTTCCAACAAAATGACATTCACAGACATTCAAATTAAATAATTTTGCCATACCATTCAATGTGTAGGATGATTTTAAATCACTTTCAATCAATTCAATGTGCAATTCAAACATTTAAAGCTAAACTCAGCTCAGACCTCATTCCTGTATTTACTTGTGAGACTTTAAGGTTATATATCATCAACATGTTGTACAGTGCAATATACCATTTGCACTGTAATGGTATGTCCCACAGTCTTTGATTTTCCTGTCTGGCAGACTGACTGGGGGCCCAGAAGTATGGAAGGAAGTGTGATAAACTGTCCATGGAAAACATCGGGGGCCCATTTCTGACCACTGTAGCTGGGGTTAGTAACCACAGACAAAGATGGAGGGAGGCAGATAGGGAGGCCTCAAAACTGTTCATTGAGGGGTGTAATAGGGCTAACCCAGCTCTGTTATTTTAGATTTTCAACACTTGCTGAAAATATGTTATCTTATTTACAGAAAGAAAATCTCACATGAATGACTGGTTAAAACATTCAAAACATTCACCTAGTGACCTTGGTAAACCCCAGACTTTTCCACTTCTGCCACATATTTATATTTTAGGGTTATAGTGAAGTGTCTCGACAGTTGATGGCTGGATAACATTAGCATTTTAGTATTGCCAGTGAAAATATGTTAGCTTGCTGATGTTAGCATTTAGCTCAAAAACGTCTTCAAAGCATGCCTAACGCTACAGAGCCACTAGTGTAGCTGTAGCCTCTTAGCATGGTTTTTGTTAGCCTATGTCAGGTCATTAATTAAAATATAACAATATCTAGAGTGGGCGGTGTGGTGTTGCAGTGGTTAGCACTATTGCCGCACAGCAAGAAGGTCATGGGTTCAAACCCAGGTTGCCCCAGCCTTTCTGTGTGGAGTTTGCATGTTCTCCCCATGTCTGCGTGGGTTCTCTCCAGGTGCATCTGGTTTGCTCCCACCATACAAAGACATGCAGCATGCTTTTAGTGTCTCCAAAATTGACCTTAGGTGTGGATGTGAGTGGTTGTTTGTCTGTCTGTGGCCCTGTGATGGACTGGCGACCTGTCTAGGGTGTTACCCGCCTTTCGCCCAATGTAAGATGGGATTGGCTCTAGCCCCCTGCGACCCTGTGCGCAGGATAAGCGGTTGACAATGGATGGATGGATGGATGGAATTTTTAGAGGAAGAAGAAAGTCCGTGTCGACTGTAAAGTAAAAAGAAAACCACATAATTGTATATGACTTAGATGGTAGGTAAAGTACACCTATCATTATGGTTGAAAGGTGGTTTCTATCATTACATGTCAAACTGAACTTGTAAAGATAAAGGATGTAACCACAAACATTTTGTCTAAAGGAGGCTTGAAAAGCCATTTACTTTAGAATTTAAAACACCATTGTATCTATGATGCAATGTTTTTTTAAGAGCCAAAGTCAGACATGGTGGGTAGAAGTAAGGTACCACCATCGTACCACTGCACCCTGCAGCAAGCAACACAGCTCTAAGCTACTTACAGTGCTTTACAGCACAGAAGTGGAAGAGAAAGCAATTGTCTCCTTCTCTTGATGTTGCAAAGGAAGAGGTACGCTGCACAATGCACAACTGCTGCACTGCTAGATTCTCATTAGACAAGTATAGTTTTCTTTAGAGTAACTATTAACATTCTTTTTTTCAACATTATATTATCTAGATGTTTCATAGGACAGTACAATATTCATTAATAATCTATGTTGAGATGATAAAAGTGAAACACTGTACATATATTGTCACATGAGAGCACTATAGTCAGGGAATATTTCTCCACATACCCTTACATATTGTATGAGTACATGTCCCTTTGTTCCCCTGTGACCATACTGGGATCATTGCTTCTTAACAGATACAGTGCACATACATGAACATGTTATTGCACCAGACACAAGGATTGTCAAAACTGTCTTTCTGACCACATTTACTCTCAAATCTACAAAGTTACGTGCTTTAAAAAATGCATTTAGAGTATTGTGGAACAAAAAGAGAATAGCACCTACGTAACAGTGGTTCTCAAACGTTTTCACATCAGGAATGTTTAAACTGACACAAATTCCATCAATGACCCCCATCTGATTTTGTCCCAGGGTCCCCCATCTGATAGGATTTTTGCTTTTAGATGTTAAATTACAGAAACTGCATGAAACCCGTGACTAAAACAGCCATACATTCTGTCATTGTGTAACTTATATTATGGAATTATTTTGAAAATAAATGATTCCCCTTTTTTGCTGGGGACCTCCTGGAACCCGCTGAAGGATCCCTTGACCCCATTGAGAACCACTGAAATATGACAACACTTCCTCGGATTGTTTTTTAAAACAACATAAACAAAACTTGCCGGCAATACTTGTTAGGATTTTCACTATACAACACGTACAAAATAACATCAATGCATAATGTTTTTCTAACATTGCATATCCCAAACTCATATGACAACAGAGATGACAAACATGTTACCTTTTATGCGACAAATATACATAATTTAACTAAATTAAATTGATCTCCCCTCCCTGCTCTGATGTTTTCTCTCCATCTAGCTGTTTTCCTCTTGATCTTCATTTTCCTTTACTGTTTTCACACAGGTTTCTTTGCAGATCTGCATTATACAGAGAGAGAGAGAGAGAGAGAGAGAGAGAGAGAGAGAGAGAGCGCATATACAAAGATGAATGTATGTTAATAAAATTAACATTTTGGAAAAATACCAAAGGATAAAAATAATAGAAACATCATTCATAGAAATATTTTGAGCATTTCACTGGTGATGGAGAGTGTGGGGGTACCTGTGATAATATTATGATATTGCACATGATCATGTTGCCTTCACTGTACAAATTAAAATGTGTGCACATCCACTGGCATTGCATTTTGCACTAAACAAAATGCTTTGACCATTATCTATAGACATGGGTTCTGAAAAACATAATGAAGTTTGCTATTCTGGGAAACTCAGCATGGGATCATTACTCAGCATGCTGGAGAGTGTAAGCTAAACCCTGAGTCTGAATCTAAGTGTCTATGCGAAATGAAAACGGCCTCATAAATCACCACTCTTTAATACTATATCATTAAACAGGAACCGGCATATAAATCACTAGTAGTCTATATTACCCTAAGGGGGTATGTGTGTCAGGCTGTCTGTCTCCTAACTTGGCAGTCTGGCAGACTCCTTATTTGGATCACTGTTATTATGACAATCATAACATTTAACAGGGTATGGTATTTTAGGCACTATTATACAATATCCAAAATTGAAAGCCAGTGTCTTGTCAGAGAAGCTGGATGTCTGTACAGCATGTTTTTAGACTTGAGAATATACAAGGAACAACTGACAGGAGTGGGTCATACATTTGTGTCTCACAAATTCTATGTTAAGCGCACGTGTAACTAAATACGAATAATCAAAATTTTAGGTACAGTACATCGTTACAGACTTGCAGTTTTGACATTCACTATTTCTCAGTGTCAGTGTAAGTGAACCAAAGAATGGAACTTGTAATGGCTGAATTAACTAGTATCAGCAAACTCATGTAGTCTGGTGAGGAAAACACAGCTATATAAAACTATCTACAGCCTCATCTGAAAAGGACCCATGGCTAAATAGGCTCAAAGAGGATGGAGTTCATCAAACCTAAAATAGAATCAGACATTATGAACTTTTGCTTAGAACAGCAATTAAGACAGAATTTCCCACCAAACTGTCTCTCTCAAATGTCAGACAGTCCAACTATATCGGTGTGTGTGTCATCTAGCAGTGAACATTCTAGTTGATTCACACTGACTCACTGACACGCAGCCACAAAGAATGATTGTCTAATGCGCTAAAATATATCAATAGCTTGTTTATTCTTAAACAGTTGAGAATGAACAATTGTCCACAGTTCATTGTAATAATCTTATCAAACATGTAATCCATGAAATCTTAATGTGACACCACAACACAGTGGATGAAATTTTATTGTCCAGAGTTGAAATCGCTTTATTTGCCAAATGTACAATGTACACAGGGATCTGACTTGGTGATACAGTGCAGTGAAACAAGAAAGAAAAAACAAAAACAGTTAAATACAAGAAGTTCAGTATATAATCAATCCTTATCATCATCACTGTGCTCACGTGAGACCAACAATTGCCTTTGGTTTATATTGAAAACATGAACACACACGTCTAAACAAGCAAAAAACAAAAGCCAAACAACAAACAAGTCAGCTCATACAATGGTGATGTTGAAGCAAAGAAGAGAGGAGAGAGGAAAAAAAGGTGCGTGAAGAAAAAAAAAGAAACATTGTGATAGGAGAAATGAGCAAAAAACCCTAAACAAATTAAATTACATCCCAATCCTGCCTCTTCCCCTCATTGTCTTCCTCTACCTTCTATTTTTACTCCCTTCTTCTGCTCTTTCTTTTCCAACTCATTTTGCTGCCTCACTTTCTCTTCAGCCCCCCTGCCCCCTCTATTCTTTCTGTCACTCTCTGTCTCTCCCTCTCTCTCTCTCAGTGAGCAGACAGGCAGAGACAGGGAGACTGTTGTTGTGCTTGCAGTCTGACACTATCAGCTCATAAATCCCTGTCAACAGCTTGTATGTCTCCTCCTCCTCCTCCTCCTCGCCTCCCTTCCTCCCTCCCTCCCTCCCTCCACTGGTGAAGGACTGGAGGAACCCAATGACCTGCCAGCAAGGATTTGACTGGCACAACCACACAGACACACATGCACACACATTTAGGAAAAAGAAACACACACACAGAGGTGTGCACGATAGATAGATAGATAGATAGATAGATAGATAGATAGATAGATGCTCTCATAAGCACTGTACATTTTAAAAGCTGTGTTTCTATGATTCCACCTCCCTCTGTCTTCCTGTCTCTCTCCCTCTCTCTCTTCCTCCCTCCCTGTCTTTCTTTCCCTCAGGCAATGTTTGCCGGCAGACAGTCATCACTGACAAGTGCTTCCTGTGGTTGGGGGTAAACACCTGGGTAATGAGGCCACGCTGCACAACAACCAAAAAAAAAAAAGAACAGAACACCCCACCAAGGTTCACAGCCCTTGC
The DNA here is from genome assembly GCF_014851395.1 of Micropterus salmoides. NCBI lineage: Eukaryota > Metazoa > Chordata > Actinopteri > Centrarchiformes > Centrarchidae > Micropterus > Micropterus salmoides. The sequence goes on along the minus strand of NW_024040152.1, from coordinate 22,780,136 downwards.
TCACTGCACATGAGGATATATACTGTAGACACACAATCAGGTCATACAGGCACATAGGGGCACACACACACACACACACACACACACACAAAGTCATGCATTCACATGCATGCAGGCAAATCCTGCAGAAACTCAAGCACAGACATGCCTGCACACAAACACACACACACACACAGCAGCACATGCACATGCTTGGCTCAGACTGCTAAACAAGCAGTGAGCCAACCCAGCCATGTCAGCCAAAACTCAATACCCAGACTGACTTCAGTGTTAAAGGCAGACTGTAGTGAGCTGAAGTGAGGGGGAACGAACCGAAATCCAGCCCCTTCTTTTCCTTCACCGTCACTAATAGTTTATTCTCGAAACTTACAAATCCCATTCCAAGTGTTGTCACTGAGGAACTCAGTTCGAACAATTTGCAGTATGTCAAAAATCGTGACTGACTGCAATGCAAAGTTGTGCTGTGGTGAAGTGTGAGAGCTACTGCAGTGAAGCTAAAGCTGTCAATCTGATTGCAGTGTCAGTAACGCTGTATGTCACTGGATGAGTTTTCCTGTATTGAATGTATGAACCTTAAAAAGGGGGAACACTGACCAACCTCGTGGACTTATGCACATGCAACTTATGATGTTATAATTAATGCATCAGTGGCAACATAGGAAACTTAATTTCAAGTAACTTTTTTGTCAAACATAGTTGCCCTATCAAAACTGTAGTGTGAGCTACGGTGATAGGCAAAGGTTGTAATATATGCGCGTAAGTGAAAACTGCTTGGTTATGCATGCATTGGCAGTATAAGATAATTATGCAGACTCAGGATCTATTCATACTGAACTCAACGTCCCCTAGGTACATTTTATAACACAGAAAGTATTTTTTCTGAAAGATCTACGCTTACATTTCCTTTTTCCTGTCTTTGTTCAATGCTAGGCTAAAACATTCTGGCTCTAAGGACGCACGCAAGATGAAACTCATATCATCTTCTCATGTCACTGTGTATTTGGCAGCATTTTCTTCTTATTATTATTATTATTCCTCTAAATTTGTGGAGACAATCTTAAGATGTACTCATTGTCGAAGCTTAGAGTCTAGGCCTAACTTAAGCATATCATTTTGAGGCTAAATAGATTGGCCATTTACCCAACAACTGCATCCAATAGTACATTTTCACATGCCCTTGTTCTGTACAATGTATTGTTATCTAAATTGATTTTGTCACAACAGAATTACATTGTTCTGCTCCACGGGCTCAAAATATTGTGTACATATCAAAACTACATGAATGTTCCGTGTCAAAAGCACTGGACTGCAAGTGATTCAAGTGAATCATCTTATTGTGTTATCTCTGGACAATACGGCGCAGCCTGCATCTCATGTGTCATAGGAACAACAGGGAAGCCTGTGGTGAATCATCAGCCCTGCCAGAGTAGCAAAGCTTTTGAGCATGTTTAGTTTTGCAGAGGTTTTCTTAATGTCTAAAGGACATAAAGCAAGCTTTGGCAAAAAACACTAAATAAAGTGTATGTGCTTCTGCATGGACACATATGGCAATGTCTGGTTCTGCGTCTGTATGGATGTGTGTATCTACGTGTATGTGTGGCCCACACATGTCTTTGTGTGCAAAGGAAATGGCTGACAGTGAAAAATGTGACCCATTCTAATTTTAATTGGCAATGAAAAAAAGGCCTCAATATTTATGGGTTCTGTCCAGACGAACAGAGGAGAAGGGTTTAAGCATGAAAGCATATTCCTTATCACAATTAAAAAGTGCTTTAACATGACTGCAACCCTTTGAAGTTAGATTAGCAGTAATATTGGAGAGATCGGCCCTGGCTTCGAACAATGGAAACTGAATGGAGGAAAGAAATTATTTAACAGAGCCAAAGGTAATGCTTCCTTCCCTTGTCTCTTTTTCCTTGAATTAGCCTCACACTATTTTTTGATAGATTTTCTTGTGTGTAACCATTAGTTTTGTCTTTCTTTTCAACATGAAATTACTTCATGTGTATATGAAAAAACTTGATTGAAGGGACCAAAGAATAAAAGAAAGAAAAAACTAATTTGACAGCACAGTTTGAGATCATTTTTAAAGCATTTTAAGCCTGGAGTGACAGAAAAAAAGACTCCCCAGTTGTACATAAGGCACAGCTGCTGTAGAACTGTAATCACAGTGAGTTTTGAGTTCCCCCAAGTGTCTTGATTGCAAGGATCTGAAACCATATAGTAACTGTGTGTTCCTACACATACAGACACACAGTGAAAGACACATGTCAAGACAGATATACACACAAACAAACAACTGTTGCTGAGTTAAACTTCCCATCATGGCAAAAAAAAAAAAAAAAAAGCCAGTCCTTACATAAGGCCATACAAACTCAAGGGAAGACACAGGGGTGCAACTGAGAACTGTGTAATTAGAGAGAATGAGAGAAGACAGAAAGAGAGAGAGAGCTTAACCCCAGACACAGAAAAGGAAGAGAGAGAGGGAAGGATAGGTGACATGGTTGAGAATAATACTCCCATGTTAAGCTGAAGGAGAAAAGCGAGAGGAACACAGGCCAAAACAGCAAGCAGCTGCTGAGGATTTACATGCTGTAAATTATTCATGTAATCAGCTGTGGGAGCACACAGAGAGAGAGAGAGAGAGAGAGAGAGAGAGAGAGAGAGAGAGAGAGAGAGAGAGAGAGAGAGGGAGAGAGAGAGAGGGAGAAAGACAATAAGAGTAAAAAAACATCAGGGCTGCAAAGATAAAGAAAGAGAGATGGAAACAGAGATGTGCAAAGACCAACAGGCATTGAATACTGTAACAGACAACAAAGAGAAAATGTAACACTTACCCTCACAGTCATGTCTAGACAAGTTGATCTTCCCCTCTTACTCTGACTACCACACCTGAAAGAAACAATGAATGCGTTTACATACATGTGCTACGCTGGTTACACGCACAGTTTCAAATTTCTTGGTCCAGGTTATGAACATCAAAATGTACCATAGGATGACAGAGTGATTTTGTATCTTCTTTGAATTAGTTGTCTGCTAGCTTTAGACAACTTGGCAAGAATGTATAAGTCTTTTTGAATGTTTTTATATATGTCTACTTGAAAAGCCCACAGAGTGTATCTGGCCTATGATGAAAACAAGGTAACTGTGGCTGTGGGAGGGCAGAGCTCCAGACAGCTTCACTGGCCAAGTGTCAGAGGGATGGTTGCATTCTCACCAGTCCGGGCCTAGCGGTTTGTGAGCAGTAGCATTATTGTACCTCGGCATTGTTTAAAAACAAGGTTGCATCTACCTTAATTAATCACTGACTTAATGTACCACCTGGCAAGCACACTAACTGACACAAATAAAACCCACTCAAGTTGTTGCGTGACCAACAGGCGCATGCTGGTTGTGACTAAATGCTAAATGCTCATGTTGGATCCTCCAGCTGTGATTTCTACATTTGCTACATAGCAGAGGAACAACACTCATAGATACAGAGACAGGTTATTTTTTTGGTTGAACAGATATAGATAATGACATCTTTGTACACCCCTACTTACTGGTATGGGGGTACTGGAGGAACAATTCTCGACTTAAGTCGCACACACAGTGACTTGAGACTCGACTTGAGACTCGTCCTCAAAAGACTTCAGACTCAACTCGGACTCGAGGTGCGGGACTCGTGAATAATGTTTATTTTTTAGGAAACTTCTGATGAGCTTGCTGTTATTCCCTCCTTTACCTATAACCTGCCTACGTAACACATAGCATCTGCTGCGCGTGGCCGCACGTGAGAGAGGACAACAAACACCGCAGCTGCTGTGCCATTCATCATAAACTTTGGATTTAAACTTCATACAACAAGACCCAAACAAAGAAGCGCTGAACGCCAATAGGTTAGTAACCTGTGGTGATTAAACACCACTAGCTCAGCATTGGCCATCTAACGTTAGCTTGCTTCTTGTTTCAGCTACGACCTACAAGAGGTTTACTCCGACTGTTGTTCATTATGAAAAGATGAATGAGTGTTTGTTTACTTGCCAAACTTGTGGTAGTCGATTAACGTAATCATTTACGTCCTGCTGGCTGCCATCACGTTAATTATTACCATTGGCTAGAAACAGGTTACAGGTTTATTGTTGATCATGTAACCTTACAGTTTTATTTAATTAAAACGTTACACTGGTTTGAGAGTGGGGGATGTGTTGAATTACAGTAGTTTAAGCTGTCATTGATTGCATTGCACATTACATGGTTGTGCTCTGTAAGTTAAAAAGGTTACAGCTTTATTGTTGATTATGCAACGTCACAGTTTTATTTAGTTAACGTTACACTGGGTTTAAGAGTCTGGGGAGTGTGTTGTCTTACAGTATTTAATAAGCTGTCAATAATTGTATTGCATATTACATTGTTGCGCTCTGTAAATGAAAAACAGGTTACAGTTACAGTATTCCTTATAGCAATGCAGTTTTATAAGCAACCTGGATTGAACACAGCAGATGATATAACATTCGTAATAACCACGAGAGACTTGAGACTTGACTTGGACTCTAGCTCAAATACTTGAGACTTGACTTGGTCTCTTGCTCAGAGACTTGAGAGCATCTCTGGTAACAGCTAATGTATAAAACTACAACTCACCCTGTTTGAGTATTTGTTTTATTTTTAGTATTAGTAATTTGATTAAATGCAGAAATGCATGAAAATATTCTCAATGAATTTTATCAAACTTTCTGTAGGGAATTTCTGTATTGAAAATATGTTATTTATTTATTCATTTGTGACCGTGTCTTTGTATGTTATTTCTGAAGCTCTAAAAGTTGTATTGTTGGCTTTGGGCAAGAAATTCAACTTTTAAATGAAAAAATAGATTGTCTTGATCAATCAATAAAACTGATCAATATCATGTGACTAGTATGAAAGGTCACATGACTTAGATTAGTTTGCTTCCTGCTTGCACACCTGGAAGAAGATGTCTTCCTCAGACTGTTACAAAAAGTAGTAAGTAAAAAGTAAGTAGTGTAAGTGTCTACTACTGATATGTTTTGAGAATTATACTCCTGCATACATATTTTGCTCATAAGAGGTGTTTAATTGTGACCAGTAGTATAACACAGTGCTTCAATTGAAAACACAGGTTTTGGCTGTGATCCTAGTTATCATTTGTTTATTTTGACACATTTTGAAACTATCAGATGTGTTGGACCTCCTAGACATACGAAACCCCCCAAGTGCTGTGTGCAGCATCATGGTCATTCCTACATTTGAAAAAGTGGCATTTGAAAGTGACTGTGATAGTGATGGCTCAGATAGGTAGACTAATAAATGGCAATATCTGGAGGATGAGGCAGATGTTCATGAGAACCAATTGGTTTGAGATGTCAATAGAGGGGTGGCGACAGAGCAGTGGCTAAGGCACATGCCTTTGGTGTGAGATATTTCCACTATGATACATCCACCAATGTGTCGCTGAGCAAGACACTTAACCAGTGTCTAGTTGCTCCAGAGGCGTGTGACCTCTGACATATATAGAAATTGAAAGTGGTTTTGGATAAAAGTGTCAGCTAATTCAATAATTATTATTAATTATGTCAAATACCTATAGTGCAAACCAATCTGAACATGGATGAGTTGCTGACAGGGTTCTTCTCACATCTTCTCACATCACTTGTCTTGGTCATATGACCGTGATGTCTACAATGAAGCAAGGCCTACAGGTCTGAAAGGGGTAAAAGACTGATCGGTACTGTATGTTAAATTGGTTTAGATTGGTAGATGTTTTAGTACAGAAAGTGTATGAAACCCATAACCGAAATAGTAATTGAGTTACTTATGGATGGAATGATAGTAAAAAAAAAAACTATCCCCCTCTCTGCTGAGGACCCCCTGGAACCACCATAAGGACCCCTGGGGAACCACTGTTCTAAGGCACAGTTTATGTCTGCCTGCTCTGACATGCTGAATGTTTTTGAAATGATATTGTGTTTTGTAATGTTTGTTTTTTTATTGCTTTAATTTGCTTGGTCTAATTGAAGAATTTGTGTGAATTTTTTATTTGTGTGAGTTTTATACTTGGTCACTATCGTGACAAGTGACCAAGTGACCTAATATTTCACTAACTTAACCGACATAAAATCAAAAAGGCCATAATTTTTGTGTTAGGAAGGTCTAAGGAGTAAAATGCATGTACTCAAATTTCTAGGAAAAATTTTGGATTAAGTGGGTTAAGAAAAATGAAAGTAAACAGCAAAATGACGTTTGAGTGTATAATCAGAAAAAAAGCCACATAAAGATTTACAAAATTCCATTTCAAGAAGCAAATGTAATACATTCAGTGATTAATTTTTCTCCAGTATGATCTGGTTATTGAGTGTCAGATTGTCTCTTAAATTATGTCACCACTTGTCTTGCTCTCCTTTTTGCCTTGTCACCCTCCACTATAAACTGTGGCGTACAGAACACATCAGAAATGCCACATAAAAATAACAGCCTCACTGCACTCATTGCACTCTTTCCTTGCTCAGTTATACATTCTGACGCCCAGGAGCTTTTTGAGAAGATGCTGATCCACAAATTCCCATGGGTTTGGTGGAGTGGACCGGAGCCAGTGGAAATTGCAAACAAACACTGGAGCTGCTGTGTCTGTTGCGAGCACAAACAACCTCAAAGCCCTCACTCTCACACATCACATCTGTGTGTGCAATTGTGCATGTGTTTGGGTGTATGTGAAGGAAAGTGAAAGAAAGCGAGAAAGGGATTGTGTGTGTGTGTGAGAGAGAGAGAGACTGAGAGAGAGAGAGATTGCAAGGCCTAGAAGGCGTTTCAAAGGCATTACAGCATTAGATTTATGGGGGCATTCACAGTAACATTGGCAATTAAACAAAGATCCCAGCTCCTGTCAAAAGTTCATATTAGGTCTTATTGTGGCGAGAGAGAGTGGGAGTGAGACAGAGTGTGTGAGAGGGGATGGAGGGTAAAGAAGGAGGTGAAACTCAGGGAGACGTTGACAAAAAGAGCAGAGGAAACAAACAGAAAACAATTTTAAAAATGGGCAGAGAGAAACTTCTCATGACAGGCCAAAGGCTAGAAAGGGCACAAGCAACAATTCAAAGAGCAACCGAGAGAAACCAGCCCCCACTCCCCTCCTGGCTTTCCACCCCATGGTTTTAGTGGCCAAGTCCACACCACATTATGGGTCCCTGGGTTTTTCATAATGGCTGGGTGTGTTCTGATCCCGCACTAAAGTCATCGGCAGTTACATCCCATTCCTAATTACTGGTGGGAACCAGAATGAAAAAGGGAACAAGCAGATCGGTTGAGGAACAACTAAACATCAGTAAGGGAAAACAATCTTTTCAAAAATTATTTCACATCATGGAGTGTGATGGTGCCATATTAGGCACATAACATGTAGTCAGCTGATGACTGAGAATATGTGTCACATTGCACCTCTCTCATGCTTTCTACCATTCTCTACTTGATACAGTACACTTGTAGCTAAACACTTTTTTTCCCATTGTCGGCATTTTGGATACAGGGAGGAATATGAATAGAATGCATCAACTAAATCTTAGCTTTGTAACAAGAAGCTTCTTTTCTATATGGATGTCTTGAGAAAGGTCAAAGGATAAAAATGGTAACAATAAAATATGAAGCGATTTGTGTGTAGAGATTTCTATCTTTAGTAGGCACTGACATTTTTGGTGAATTGCATTGCTTTGCTAGCTCATAGAAGAGAATGCTGTGTTGTATCCGAGACCACTTCAAACAGAATGTCCCTTTGTAACAATTGGAGAGTGAGAGTTTTCCGCAGCAACAGATTTATGTGATGAACAAAACTTTAAAGTCCTAAAATACAACGTGTTGAAAATCTTATATATAGCATAATTATATGGTAACATGCAGTATGTGCATTCCATGATGCCAAATGGCCTTCCCGTTGCTTAGTTCTTTGTTCAGATCATCATGTAAGTAACTGTGTTGACACACACAAGGAACCATATACGCACTCACCTGTCCCAGTGGCTGATTAAGGATTATGACTAATGGGGGTGTCAGTGATGATATATACAGTCAGTGATGGGAGTTTGACAAAAACAAAAAATCAAGAAGTGAGGATTAAAGGTACAACATCATAATTTTATGTATTTAATCTCTAGTGGTATTGCTGAAGAAACAACACTTTTAATGAAAATAAATGCACCGGTGTAAATAAGACAGGAACATATACACAATCACATCGAGATACTATTTTAAATGTGTTCAGTGTACATTTTGTTCTGGTAAGAGGAGAAGCAGACATAAACTATACATTCTACTGGTTGCCCTTTACAGTTTGGACATCTAGACCTTGAAGTAAATGACTTTCTATTGATTAACATTAGTCACAGGGAAACCCTTTTGACAGCATCTGTGTTGTATCTGTAAAACCATACTTTCCCTGAGTGCCAAGAAGCTTCTCTTCCTTTAAGATACAACCCAGACTCACATATTTCTTTGCCTGTTATTTTTTCATGAACCACTCTCTATTACTGAAAACTGTCCTCACACTTGTTATTTTAACTATTTTGGGCTATGTCAACTTTGACAAAAGAGGCTTTTAAGCTCGCTAAAATCACAGTTAAAGTGCTTCATATGTTATCTATTAATTAAAAGTAATATGACTGCTTCTGCAAGTTGCAAATGTAATGTTTATTCAGTGTAAAGCTGGATGGACTTTTTGTAGCAAAATGCATGTTTTCTGACTGTACAGCCCTGTGCTTTACAGCTTGTATTTCTCAGTACATGTGCGCAAATGTTTATTGCCAGAAGCAGAACACTGCACATACTGTAAATCTAACATAACACATATCATAACATTTGATCTTGTGAAACTATAAGTTCAAAGGCTCTAAAATGTGGCAGGGATCCAGGTGAGGGATCCACTAAACTATCATCAGTCTACTAGATGTCGGTGTGTTAACTGATCTAAGCTGCAAGCATGCATTTAGCTTTTTATATGAATGTGAGGCAACCAAGTCAGTTTTTGATTATGGACTGCTGTAAAATGAGCCTGTCCTCCACAGAAAAACGACCATATAGGCCATATAACACAAACACATGACAAAGACGGTCACGTATTATAAATAGCCATGAAGTTGTACTCCAGTAGTGGTGGGTTGGGTAGATGGTTAGCAACTTAGCCGCCTTTCAACTGGGACACCAGCATTCGGGTCTGTATGAAACAAGATTGATTTGTTTTTTTAATAAAGTTAAGTACTGTTAATTATGTTAGCTTCATACCATTAGCTAGCTAGCAAACTATGTTAGTCTTAAAAGCGTTGACAGTCCCTTGTAGCCCCTAAGCCTTACCATAACTCCACAGGGGTGTGTGCCTAAACCTAAGTCAAGTCTCATGGCCGATCTGCTAGCAGCTCCCTGCAGTCTCCACGTGTTTATGTCCAGTGTCACGATCCTGGTCTGAATCAGTCTATGTTTTTCATTTATTTTGGCTTTGTCTTTTCGGTTTTCTGATTCTGGTTTCATGGTTTGGGGTTTTTGTTTCCATAGCCGCTTTCACACAGAGATCCTGCAATAAACGCGGAAAGAATGTCTGCCAATATGCCACTTTCGCTCATTCATACTGAACAAAATATTGTGGCGTAATCCATCTTCCGGAGCTAATCCGGTCAATTTTCAAAATAAAATACCCTGTCCAGACTTCGTAATCCGATCGTAAATCAACAATAAACACTATTAAAACAGACAAAAAAAGAAACCATTTAATTATGTAGCCTACTTGACGCTAGCACCGCCAGGGTTTGGTGTATACCTATAACCGCCATGGCGGGTAAAATTTACCTGCTAGAAAAATGCAGTGATTGTGTGATTATTTCTGCTACATGTTGCTTCAACACACTTTGGCAAACATTCTGCACCATGGCTGTGCATTACCTATAAACACCATCCCCACATTTCAGGCATTTACAGAATGTTTTATTCTATTCATTTTGCCTTCACCATGTGTGAAAGCGCCTCATGTCTGTGTTTCCTCGGCTCTGCTGTTACCGGTTTTGTTTATTTACAGTTTTTCTCACTCACTTTGGTACATTTCTCGGATCATCCCTTACATTTGCAAAACAGGAACTGCATTTCTTGAAACATATCGAACAAACAGCACAACACAGCGGATTATCTGCAAAAGCCCGTAACTTGCTCAAAATCCTTAGTCTATCTCTCAAAAACAAATCTTTATGTCTCTGAAAATGTCAGTGCCATCAGAATGACAAGTCCTTGTGTCATTGTTTACAAACAAGATAGCCAAAATGTTTAGTCATGTTATCAATATACTTTGTTCATTTTTAGTTAACCCTGTTAGCCATAGTTTACATCAGAAAACACTAACGTTTTAGCCATAAAATGCACAAGGCTTCACTTTTTCAATATGTCATATCAATTTCAACAGTGTAAAGTTATTCATTGCAAGAGATTGGACAGGATTCACAGTTACGTTTTTACTGTTCGTACTATAATTTTTTGACAGACTATGTCATTGTGATGCAGAAAAGAAAAAGAAAGGACTGTTTTCCAGCACTGTATAGGAACAATGGAAGAAATTACAAAATTAGAAATGTAAGCATGTGAAACACTCCTTAGGCTGATGTTCCTGTTTGTCAGGTCACAGATTCTCATCTACATCACAATGGATATCTTCATCAATTACAGTAAGGAGACACTTATAAAAAAAAGTTGCAAACGCACACACACACATATATAAGCATATACATCTACTGGCGTATATTATATATATATTGCACTGCTCACTGTGTATTGTTGCTGTTCACTGTGTATGGTATTGTGGTGTATTGGGTGAATGATCTGAGGGCTGTGTTGCTACTGTAGGATGTTGTTATTTGTTGTTGTCTATTCTTATTTTGTTAATGCACCATGGTCTGTACGAAACAACATTTCGTTCAGCTGTATACTTGAATGTGAAGAATTTCAATAAAGTTTGACTTTATTTAACTTTGATTTTGACAACATGTCCAGCCATTTTGCATGTGGTGACTTACGCAATGAACTTGTGGCTAGATGTTTTGGGGTGTAAAACTATTCAACACAGTACTGGTATAATTCATTGTGATCAGCATGACATAACCAATTGATAATGTAAGAAAAAGCAGACAATTGTACATAATCATTTGCTTCAATGTTCAAAACAATGAGAAATAGCTTTTATGATGTGCACAAGTGACGAGATGATGTGGAGGTTGAACAAGTAGTTTTGAGAATTTCTCTTGTGATCTAAGAAATGTACTAAAGCTAGTGAGAAAAACTGTAATCCAGGTCTCCCTTTGTTAATCACTCTGTCGGCCTGTGTGTCTGTTGTGCTCGATTGCCCTGATCTCTATCACCTGTTGTGTTCCCACCCTGCCCGTTTGCCCAGGTATAAATGCTGTTTCTTCAGTCTGTTTCTGGTCATCTGGTATTGACATCTGGTCAGGAAACAGAGTTTGAAATTGCCGTGTTGGGAGGCATGGACAAATGCCACCGGTAGAGGCGCTACTGTAGGATACACTCGTATGACTCGTGTTGGTGGAGGTTGGTTAAAACGACATATGTTGTCGTTTAGGTTGGAGGACTTAAGTAAAATTCATCCCATTGCTTGAAAAATTAACAACTTTCTATCTAGTTTCCGTCCCATTCTTTCATCTCTCTCCACGTGTCTTCTGCTCTGCTGCTCCCCCCCCCCCCCCAATAGTTTCCTCTCTACAAAGTGATTTTTCTTGTCAACACAATTTTTGTCATTGTTATGTTAGAAGTCATATATGCTGAATCGCAGCATGGCTGTGATGTCAACACACCAGAATGAACCTCCATCTCTAGAAGGGTGGAAGGGCGAGTTTAATTTGATTGACAGGTGGTGAGTCAGGCCACTGAGTGAGGAATGTGTGCTGAATGCATTAAAGAAAGCAATGAGACAGGGAGATTATGACTGATTGACTGTACCTACTGAGCAATTAGAGTGAGATTAATTGGTTGGTTGTCACTTCATTGGACTGTTATTAGCCTAGGTTCTCTTCTCTGGAAACCATTTAAATGTGAGCTAATTGACATAATTGTTCTGAAGATGACAGAACTCCTGCGGTATTACAGAACACACTTCGTTTTCCTCTGTGGGTTAACAATGAAATAAATGGTAATTGACAAAATGTTGTAATTCAGAGAGAGGAGGCAGCAGCAAGGGAAACAGATGAAAGACGACAGGAAGGGTGAAAGGAAAAAAGAGTAAAAGCAAGAGGAGGAAACAATAATCGTGTGTGTGTGTGGTGTGTGTGTGCATGTTCGAGCAGCACGGAGTTGAGGTCATGGAAACTTAACTGCCCATGTGTTTTGGCCCGTGGATTAGCCTGGACATGCCTCCACTCTGGCTGGAATGCTTTTTTATCACACACACATGCCACACACACATGAACAAGGTCAGGCATGGAAATTAGAGCAGTGGTTGAAATAACCTTGAGAGGCTACTTCTATAAATGAGTTAAAAGGTATATGGGATTTATAAATGATCCATCCAAAGCACTAACACATACTGCATCATATATTCCTGTAGCTCAAGCTCATTGTGTATTTATGATCTTACTAAGTCATACACTTTAAATGTTGATACAGATTTTAATATTTAAATGAATGGTAAATATTTGATTATTTGTGAATAATTCATGCAATACCCACTGCATTATTGTTAAAAAAAAAAAAAGTGACCACTTTTTTTAACCTCTGTGTATTTTTAACATGCCTGATAAAACTGTGCAACATGCATATTGCTGTAGAAGATCAGGAGGAATCAGCCTCCAAAATAAGCTGTCATGGAGATTAGATGAGATCAGTAGCATTCAGGATTTTGCCCGAGTTTACAATATCATTCATTAAAAAGACATCAAATTATGTGACAAAGTGATAGCGAACTGTGTTTTACAGAGATATGACATAAACCAATTAATAGTCTCTTTTCTCACAAAATCTTTGAGATGATCAGCCTGATAAACAGGTCGAAGAAGAGCAGTAGATGTGTTCACTTACTTCTACTGCTGAAAGAGGATTTTGGGTAACTTCAAGTAAAGCAGCTTCTGTACTGCACTTACAGCCAGAGTCGGACTGTTTCCAGATTTTTATTTTAGATCCTGTCTTTACATTTGACTTGAGTAAAAGTACGAATGTGTTTTATGTAAAATGTACTTAAAATATTAGAAATTAAAGGACTCATTCTTTTCAGAATGGTATAACAATGTGTAATACACATCCTATTGTTTTAATATTATAAGAGAAACACAAACAGCATTTTAATGTTAACAGCTGATGAAGGTAGGGCTAAATTTGAAATACTTTATGTATTGTTGGATAGTTTAATCTATAACTATCACATTATAGAAATTGATCATATGTTTTGTTGGTAAAAATCAAAGTATCTCAAACATGTACTTAAGTACAGTACTTGAGTAAATGTAGATACTTTGAACAATACTTCTACTACCAACACTTTCTTTTTGTATCCAGCTTTGTTTTGTACTCAGCCCTCAGACTTATGTATTCTATGTAAAGAAAATAAAAATGCTCAAGGGAAGTTGAATATTACTTATAGCGGAGTGTGATGTCTATAATTACATGACTCTAAATGTGCCATATTGAGGATTACCCCATTAAATAATGTGAATAAATGTCATACATACAGTAACCTGTTTCATCTTGCCCCATCTGGAAGTATTTGAAATTATTGCAGCTAGTGGAATAAGCATATCTAGATGTTTTTATTGAAGAGGTTTAATATTTTATCATGTAAAGTGTTTACAGTTTGCATATTTTAAATAAATTAAACCAGTGAAAGCAAGCATTTAGGAGACTCTAAATTACTGAACATGTTTCCTGGTGAGTACTGCACAGTCTCTTAAAAGATAAAATCCACCCACCACCTGGAAAGAATTACAGTAGGTTACAGTTGGGCATATCTTTTCCCTCAGTGAACAGGAAATGGCTTATTTCTCCTGAGCAGACCGTGTCCCAGCTAGGGAAGTGGCTAACCACATGAAGCTAGTGGGATCTCTTCTGTTTACACACAGTAATTTGCACAGGTGAGAGCGGATGGGCTACTGCACTGAATAAAGCGCAGCCTTGTTTAGTCCCCAACCACTAGGGAGTGGTGTGTGTGTGTGTGTGTATGTGTGTGTGTGTGTGTGTGTGTGTGTATGTGTGTGTATACGTATGTATGTATATGTAAAAAAACATTTTTATGAATAATTTTATGAGCATTCTGTAACATCAGCAAAGGAGAGTAATTCAACAGGAATCTGTATAAAATTCTAATTGACCTGAATACATACCTGATACAGTATGCACACGCAGCAGTTACATGTTCTTGGAACCGTAGATAAAAGTGACCTTTTAATATCAAAATTGTCTCAAGCAACACCTAAGACACAGTTAAAACCACTATTACCTTTGATCCTATGAGTGAAATAATAGAGGTGGCATGTCAGTCATATTGTGGGTTTGATCCTGACCAGGGTCAACTGGGGCTTTTTTTACCCTTTTTTTGGAATTTGCTTTTTTTATATGTTTGTGTAGTTTTAACCAGGTGTGCCAGTTTCCTGCAGTTAAAAGACGTATCTGGTGAATTGGACTGGAAAGGAATGTCCCTATTAATCAGTCAAATTTTATTATCAAAGAATAAAATATATTTTATTTATGAATTTCATTGAATCTGGTCTCTTTCGATATCTTACATTCGCGCACAAATGTGTTTATAAGGCCTGTTGTGTAGACTTCAAGTCTTGTTATAATGCTGTGGAGCTGTAGCTGGCAGGGCAAAGACACACAAAAGTGCCAGGCTGACCTCGACACATGGGCCTTGCAGTATCACAAAAAGACAGACACACACACTTGTAAACGCACTGACATTCCTCATGCAGCTCCATATTATTCTAAATTAATTTTGAGAGAGCAACTCTTGCCATTAGAAGTGTTGCATAGGAGTTACATAATTAACCTGGTCTCATTGATAAGATTTTATCATGTCTATGACCCCTTTTATCCATCCTCTTCATTTCTTCATTATAACTTCTTTATTCTGCCCCTGTGACCTCCATCCTTTCATTCACTCTCTTGATTTCCATTATCTGAAGCTGCTGAGGGTTGTTCCCTGTTTTCCATGTCAGTCTTTCACTCTTCCTCTACCTTCCTTTACCTCTTCAAGGTTATTTTATTCTGACTTTTTTATCTTCTGCATAACAACCTGCCATCCATCCTTCCTCCTGTGGATTTGCCTATGTTATGAGGTTATTTAGACTTGTTCACAACTCTCCCTCCCTCTCTTCTCCTCCAATCTTTCATTCATCCATCATCATCGCTGATCGTCCATCACCGACACAGCCATTCCTCCATGTTTATCATCCGTCTTTAGTAGCGGTTGTTTATGTCTGCTTGACTCTCTGCTATGCTGTTTACTGACCGTCCTTGCTTTTTTGGAGTCGTCTCCTTCAACCCTAGTCTGTCCTATTTATTATAACTTCTTTCATCCTTTTCCATCCATCTATCACTTTGGATCAGACTTTTTGAAGCTTGCTATCTATAAAAATCACCACTTTCTCTTTCTCTCCATCCCTCCATCCAGCTCCCCCACCTTTGATAGTTAGGTCCTATTTGCTGCTACATCTTTCATCATCACTTCCATCCCTTCTTCCCATCACACTCCACTCTCCATCTCTCTCTTAGAGAAGTTATTTAAAGTTTTTTGGGTTTGTTTATCGTAACATTTTTCATCTTATCCTCCCTCATTCCCTGTTGGTCCACTTCTCCCTCCATCCATGTCTCTATCCTATGTTATAAAAGTTGTTTCATTTGCAGACCGTATGCAGCTCCCTCTTTCTAAGATCATATACAAACAACCCTTGCCGTCGATGCTTATTTCTCTTAGATGAAAGGCCACGAAAAAAATCACAAATATCTGACCATAACAAACCAGGCCAGACAGTACACCACCCCACATGATGAGACTGTGGGTGTGTGCGTGTGAGGGGCAAGGGGGGTATAGACATACAAACACTCACATAGTTGCACACATACTGACAAACCTTGTCAGACTTCCATCTCACACTTCAGAATTTATTTTTTTCTGCTTAATTTATGCAGCAATCCCCTGTCAAATCCAACCTGCACCCGTTCTTCTGACTGACCGGCTGCCCTCTGTTTCTTTTCAAAGTGTAGAATTTCACAGACCTTGAGCAAAAATGGAAAAGCGGGTGAGAGGGAGAGAGAAGAAACACACCTAAGGTAATAACCTGATTTTGCCTTAGTTGGTTTTGATTTAAGAAAGGAAGAGTGTGTCAGAAAAACAGCAGGCGCTCTCCTGTCTCGATTCCATGCCAGATTTTTGAAGAGGGAAGTGAGAGAGGGATGGAGGCACGAAACGAAAGGAGAGAGAAACTGAACAAAGAGAGATAGAGACAGTGAATAACACCCCATGCCAATAAAATGAAGTGAACTGACACAAAGAGACAGAGATACCATTGAGAAAATGAGCGCACAACAGAGGGAGACAGGGGAAGGGGAATGAAGGATGAGTGGGAGGGTATTACCAATGAATGAATTTTTAATAACATTGAGATCAGCCATCGTAGGAGCTTGAACAAAAATAAATACCTTGCCTCCATAATTTAAACCTCTTTTTTATAAAAATGTAGATACAGTATGTTTATTTTTTCTACCAGGATGATTCTTAATCAGTCAACAAACATGACAGTGTACCCGACATCAGAGAGCAAGGAAGAGACCCTGACAACAAGACAGGCAGGGACAGAGAGGATTATGGGTAAATATAATGTTGCACGCCACTCACACACCCACATGCAAGCAGCCAGTTGATTACCCCAGGTGTCTATATTCACACATGTGGAGCATTTGAATTTTAAACTTCTCCAAAAACATGTGTCATCCCTCACCCATCTGTCTGTTACCCTGACAATAGCACGAGCACAATTAATGTAAAGCTGGGAGGATATGCCAATTTACCCCCAATTTCCTGCTTACAGCATCAGATTTTTCTCTCAGATTTGTATTTCTTTAGCATAATGTATGAGGCGTGCCATTTTCCTTGCCAAAATCAGGATGCAGGATGTCCCAATTTGCCAATTTTGAAGCACATCCCAATTTAGTGATTAAAAACATTACAGATTTAGCAGTTATATTCATATGTACATCTCCACATGAAAAGGGCTACATTGCTTGCCTTGCATTCTCTTGCAATTCTCTTTTGTTTCAGCAAGTATATTCAGAAAAAATATTAAACGCTTTAAACCAATTATCATTATTTTTTCTTCATTTCCACTAAAATTGTGCTTTTCCATTTTGCTTACTATCAAAGTTGCACCTTGGTCACCTATCTTGGAATATTTCAGTTCCATTTCCCCCCCAAAAAACCTCACTGATCTGGTGGCCAGTATGAAACCCTTATCAAGCCCTGTAGATATTTTACCCACCTCCTTGCCCAAGGACACTTTTATCCAAAGCGACTTATATTTGAGGAACAACATACAAACATCAACATCAATACAGCACGAGATCTACAACTGACAATACATACTAATAAGGGCAGCAATAAAAACTCAGCTAATAGCACGTATGGCATCAATGGGGTTAACAAAAAAGTGCAATAATACAAGAGTATTGTAAGGGGATAGAAGAAGAAGAGCACAGGAAATGCATGTTTTTGGAGAAGTTTAAAATTCAAAGGAAGTACACGGAGCAACTTTTAGAGCAATGGTGCTGGGCAATGTTGCCGTCAATGGTAAAGAGTGAAGATTACTACAGTAAACCCCTTCCCCCACCACTCTGCCACCCACCCCGCCCTGCCGCTATCCATTCAAAACATAGTCAGACTTGCCACCAGCAAGATTGCTCAAAAGGTTGCCCCGTGTTTTATCAGCTTTAGGGGTTAGAGGTGTTATAAGATAAAGTGTTCTCGGAAGAGATGAGTTTTCAAGAGCTTCTTGAAGTTAGAGAGGGACACCCCTACTCTGATGGCATGTGGTAGCTCATTCCACCATCGTGGTGTCACAGATGAGAACAGCCGGGACTGAGATTACTTTGTGTGTAGGGATGGCAGAGCCAGGCGATGTTGGTTGGAGGAGCTTTAGGTAGATTGGTGCAGACCCAATAGTCACTCTGTAAGCATTAGTGACTTGAATTTGATTCGGGAGACCACATGTAGCCAGTGGTGGTCACTGAGTAATGGAGTGACATGAGTCCTTTTGGGCTGAACAACCATAAAACCAAACGCGCTGCTGCATTCTGAACCATTTGTAGGGGTTTCCCCGCACAAGCTGGAAGACTTACTAGGAGGGCATTGCAATAGTTAAGAGATAACCATGGCCTATACCAGAAGCTGGGAGTAATCATCACTTACTTATCACTGTTATGTTGATGATATCCAGCTATGTCTCTTTTGGGCCAGAGGAGTATGACAAACTGACCACACTGAGCAAATGCCTCACTGCCATTAAAGGCTGGATGGCAAAAAACTTGTAACACCTGAACACAGAAAAGACCAAGGTCCTTAGTGTGGCAACCGATAGCATAGCTCCTACGATCACTCAACATATTGGATCACTTTCATCAGCAGTACAATCAAACTTCAGAAATCTGGGTGTTATGTTTGACACATCAATGCATTTTGAAACTTTGCAAATCTCAAACCTGTTGTCTCAAAAGTAGAACTTGAGATGATAATTCATGCTTTAATTTCTTCCCAGTTAGATTATTGTAACTCCCTTTTAACCTCTCTCAGCAAGTTGTCTCTGGACTGTCTACAAATGATCCAAAATGCTGCTGGAAAGCTGTTGACCACATCGAGCCAGAGAACTCACTTAACACCCATCCTGTCCTCATTACATTGGCTTCCTGTCAAGTTCAGGATTCAATTCAAAGTGCTCATTTTAAGATACAGAGCGCTGCATGGTTAGGCACCCGGGTACATCTCAGACCTGCTGCACCCATATACCACTACTAGGCCATAAAGATGCTCAGACCAAGGCCTACTGCACGTATCGAAACTAGAGGCGACTATGCATTCCAAGTGGTGGCAACGACACTGTGGAAAGCTCTTTCATCAGACCTGCGCTCTGGGGTCTCAGTTGAAGCGTCTAAAAGTCAGCTGAAGACTCTTATTTAAGGATGCCTTTGTCTCACCATAAACTTTTAAATGTGAATACTCATGTACTCTTTGATATCCATAAATGCTTTGATTTTACTGATTGATGCCTTTTATAGTTTTATAATATTTGATGCTTATGTATGATCGCATGACCACTTTACTGTTTTATTGTGCTACTTTATATCATTGTAAAGCACCTTGTGACTTGCTCTGTGAAGGGTGCTATATTAAATAAATTTCACTTACTTACTTACTTCAATAAAATAAGAATTAACTGATGCAATGTGAATAAAGTGTCATCCTTATTTAATATGTAAAAGTAATTTGTTGAGCGTTGTTTATTATGCTTCATTTGTGACACTCATCACTGCCTCAGAAATCTGTGTAGTAATATCTTGTATGATACTAATATCAGCATAGCATGACACACACAGCTTATTCAGTAAGACCAGAATAAAAAGCTGTAAAAGCTCTTTCAGTGGGTTGGTTATAATTGCATTCTGTGAGGCTGGTAGCTGTCAACAAGGCAACTACAGGCATAATACAAAAAAATAACAAAGATTAAATACATAATGGAGGCCCTACAAGTTAGTGGGGTGCTGAAAAAAGGGAAAAACTTATTAAGTCTAATAATTGCTGTTACTCACAAGTGAGCCTTTTGAAGCAGCAGTTGCTCATTTATAATCAAAATTCCTAGGAAAGTACTTTTTTGTGGAGTAGGTGGTATGCAATTGTATGAAAAATGTCACACAAACACCATGATTTTATTTGCACAAATAGGCTATGCAAATTT
The DNA here is from genome assembly GCF_014851395.1 of Micropterus salmoides. Classification (NCBI taxonomy): domain Eukaryota; kingdom Metazoa; phylum Chordata; class Actinopteri; order Centrarchiformes; family Centrarchidae; genus Micropterus; species Micropterus salmoides. The sequence continues at coordinate 22,760,175 of NW_024040152.1, read as the reverse complement.
AAAGATAAGGCAAAGAAACTTTCGCACAGTTCCAAAGTGTACCTATGCAAGTTTTTGATATATTTGGTTAGCAGCCTGAGAATTAAGGTAAGCTTGAATTCATCAGTGATTCTCTATTTGAACAAAATGAGGTTGGAGTGGAGCCAAGAGCAGAATGATACAGGTGTTGTCATTTTATGTAAATGTTGGAATTCAAATCATTTCCTAATCTTTGCATAAGATACACAGGTGTAAAATGATCAGTGTTCAGGTTCCTGTCTGTTGTTTGAGACGCTAAGATTTCAATTTCAATTTTAAGGAAAGGGATTGATTAAAATTCCAACCAGCAGTATCAGACAGCTTTTCCAGTTTTGAAAGGCAAGTTCAACAGTGTGGTTTTAATAAGTCAAATGGATCAACAACCACTGAGGTTTTAGGGTTTGGTTGCTGTATTCTCTTTCCCAGGGAGATTGAATCATGGACCACACTGGCCTTGTGCAAAATAGAATTAATCCATCTTGATTTAATTAACATACAATTCTTCATTTTGTTTTACTCTGTACTTATACAGCTTCCCGTATACTTTCTAACATAAACAAGTAAATGTAATCAGAACAGCTTTCAGGTTTTTTGTATATTGCCGAAAGAGAAGAAAGAGATAAGAAGAAAATGGCTAAAAGAAAAATACTATGTTAGTCAGCCTGCCTTTGTTTACCCTTGTTTATGCTTAAATCCATGGTTTTATTGTTGCCTTTCGGAATGGTAAGCAGCTATCCTTTCCACCCCCTCCCTGTATCCAGCCATCCATCCATTCATCAAGCTTTCTTCACCCTACTACAAAAGTTCTTCGGGCCAATTTCTCTCTTTTTTCTGCTTGTCTGTTGGCCTCGAGTCTGACTCACAGGATGTAGGCTGTGGGTATAAGTCTGCCATTGGCCGACTATTTCAATCAGAATTCTCCTCTTCCCCTTCCGCTATAGTATTAATCGTTTTGCAAGGGCATAGTTGAGGCGTCCTGGGTTTAGTGCTGCACAAGATCATTGTGATTGGCCAGAGTGTTTTATTCCCCTTTCCAGCACTGTCACAGCTCTAAAATTTCTTTCTTTCTAAAAGTTTCTTCTTCATTTCTTTCCTTCTCACTCCATCTTGGCCCAAACTATGTAGGACTTTGGGATGTGTGTGTGTGTGCATGTGTATATATGTATGTACATGTACTATATATTATTACTACGCATTATTCTCTTGACTTCATGTATTTGCATGTGCATCAACATATGCTTGCACGAGGCATCAGAATGTACTCATAAACATGGTAGATGTAATTCAGTTTTATCTTGGCGGGTAAGAAGGCAACTTTCAATCCACTTAAATATTATTATTTTGTGTTTCAGTACAGCTGAACACTGACCACAGGCACAGTACATGAACTAGCTCTATGGCTGATCAATGACATTACATGACAACATTTTTCCAAGGCGCTACAATAGTAATAAATGTAAAAGAACAGTAACTTTAGTAATAACAGTAACTTTCACAAAAAAATGCTTCTGTATGCTCATTTCATGTTTCATGTTCATGTAGAAAAACATGACATCCACAGTGTGTTGCAGTAAATGCAGTAGAGGAAATGTACAGTTGTAACACATTTAACAGCATAATTTAGAGGCAGTTTCTTTTCTGCACTGATTCTTATTATTAAGGGCACTTACAATGACTCAAATTAAAAGTCCCATTAATCCGACAGTGTAATCCCTCCATTGCATGGAGTGGCCTATTCACCCAGAGTGTGGATTAGAGAACACTGAGACCCTGTGTTGGTGGTCACTGGTGTATAACAGCTCATAAAGATAATATGATGTGTGTGTGTGTGTGTGTGTGTGTGTGTGTGTGTGTGTGTGTTTTCCTGCTGTGCCGGTGGTCAGCATTGTAGAGCACAGAAAGCTTGTGTGTGTGTGTGCGTATGTGTGTTGGGGGATATGTTGTACATGTGGATAATTTGGGTTCCTTTATTTCTTTGTGGTTACCTGGTGAAGGGGAAAATCCCTGTGAGGTGGTCTTGTTTCAACGTGAACTACAGAGAAGGGAGCCTGTAACGAAGGAAACAGTGAATTTAAAAAAATCAACCCCCTGAATCAAACACTTTTTCTAATCAGATGCCTCAGAAACGGGATGCAGGGGACAGTTTTAATAAGCTAAAGCAAAGGAGGAACCAAAAATAATATTCCACCACCAGCGTTTTAACCCTAATCCATCCATTCATCCAGAGGTTTACACTGCTGCTCTGAAGCTTGATTCATTTGTTATCTTTTACTGAATCTACTATTAAAGTATTTCCCATTTTTTCTCTTTGTTCCACATGTAGTCATACACTCATTCAGAGTCATCACGACTTGTCAGGCGACTCTGACTCCAAAGGAGCCTTTTTCTTTCGAAGGAATTCAGTTCACAGGACATTTTTTTTGTCAGTCACCCTCCCTTCTCACTCTCTCTCTAGCAACTTAGCATGTTGCTCAAACTGTGTCCTTTTTTTTGGATGTACAGTATGTTTACGTATCTGTAACCAAATCCAAATTCCAACCCACACAGTGAACAAGAGCAAATGCACCTCTTGACCCCGCCGCATTTCATTCCATGAGATCATTCCTTAAATGTAAATTGGGACTGGTTGGCAAAAACACAGATGTTGAACGGGAAACCGAAACAGTAATAATAACAAACATGTATATCCCTCTGCTGCTCTATGGGAAAATCTATACTCTATATCCTTCATACAATCATGAAAAGATATCAGTCAGAGATGCATGGCTGCACAGCTCTCACTGGAGCTCGGAATGAATGTATTCATCATGCACTATGTTGCATCCCAAATGGGGACACTCTTAAAAGGTGGTCCTAAACATAAAAACACTTGAGGTAATAATGCATTGTGGTTTGCGTGTGTGTGTGTGTGTGTGTGTGTGTGTGTGTGTGTGTGTGTGTGTGTGTGTGTGTCTAAGAGATGCGCAGTATGTTATCATGGCTGACATTTATGACCATGGAAAAGAGGACTCCTACAGTGCAAAAGCAAGCAGATATTTTTCCATTTCAGCACCACCATGAGCTCAAAGCACGGTAAAGTTGAATATTGGTAGTTTATCATAAACCATTTACCAAGTCAAGTATCTGTGGTCAGAAATGAACACTATGCATACTTGTTAGTCTGTAGTGGTGTGGTAATGAGATAGTCTTTTGTCAGCAGAATTATTCGACTCTTCCGTAAATGGTAAAGTAAAAAAAGTTCCCACTAGGAGTAAATTCACTTCTTCATGTTGTTTTCATTTCAGGGAACTGTCATCATTCTATTAGACTAACATCTGCTTTATGCTTCATGTCAGCAATACTTGCTTTGATAAGCAAAATTAAATGGGTTTTTGATTTGGAAGTGTAATAATTTGCTGTTACTAAAGTCCCACTTGCTTGATAAGCTGTCGCTGCATCCCTAAAATGTATTACTTGTGAAGTGGCACCAATATCTTAGCATTAGGTCAACACTTCCTGTAAGCCTTGTGTCATTTTCTACTGCAGCCATTTAGACATCTTTGCAGTCCTACTAGAATATTTCCCCAGCCCACCACACCAAACAATTTTCTGAAAATCTGTATTAATGCAGGATAGATGTGCCCTGGTCATGCTATAAAAAGCATGGGTGGGCACGCTCAAAGTGTCAGGTACAGTGCAGAACAAAAATCTCCTAATCCCCTAACTCTTTGCTATTCATTATTATTTCACAGGGCAGCCGTCCCAAATACATAAGGCCCCTACCCTGCTCAGCCCAGTCTGCCAAGCTCCAGCTCTGGGTTTGATGTTCCTCCAACTTCCAACAGGCTATGATTATTTCATTCCTTTTTTAACATAACACATCAATTATTCAACCTTTGCTAGACCAGATTTGATTTTTTTGATTTAACAAAAATTATTGTGTGTGTGTGTGTGCGTCCACCCATCTAAGAGGAGACTGAATATAAAATGTTCTGCAAAGATAATAGCTCATGCCTTAGATGACTGATGGATGGTTAAGGGTTGGAGTAGAAGACGGAATAAAAATGCAAGTACTCTGGAATAAATTATGTCTTCATTAGCATAGGATGGCAAATGCTCCTTTCACTCTACACTAAATTGCCTCCTCATCCTCAATGCAAACTGTCAACACAACAAGTGTAACTGTGACAGCAGATTGTATGTGTGCGTGTGTGTGTGTGTGTGTGTGTGTGTGTGTGTGTGTGTGTATTTGTCTGTATGTGTGCTAATGACTTTTCTTGTACTAATTCTGTTGGTATTTTAGGTAAGTTGAGAGTGCAGCACAGCAGGAGCAGCACTGCATCAAGCATAAGGAAAGATTAGATTACTATACATTAACACAAATCCATTACCTCCAGGTTTTGCAAAGTGAAGTAATGTGAAAAGCAATAGTAAACTTTTACTCTATGAATGTGATGAGTGTCCTAAAAGTTATAACTTAGTCCCTATAGCATTTCATTGTTAAATTAATTAGCATGCAATGCACAAGCCCCTCATTAATTCGTACCTTTACAAAAATGATTCCTTTATCCTTTGGCCTTGTTTCCTCTCTCACTTCCCCTTTCTCACTCTCTTTCTCCCCTGCCATTCCTCTCCTCTCCTCACATCCTCATCTCTGCTAATGAGCTCACTTAAATCTATGCCAAAACACAAACAGCAAGAGAAGAAGAAATAAGTACAGTGCTTACTGAAAGCTCTGTTTGTTAAAGGATTCATCATGTGAGCTGTTTTCAATAAATAATAAATGCAAACGCTGACTTTTGTCGGCAGACAAGACTTCGGGACATGAATTATGCATTGTTATTCCTGGATAGGGCAACACAGGGACAGTGTGGCAGTTTGTGGTGTGTTTGTGTGTGTGTGTGTGTGTGAGTGTGTGTTCATCTGGTAGACCCCTGGTACACATTGTGAATACAGTTTCTGAGGCTTACAATCAAGGCGCTTATGTGGACACAACTCATCATGATTGCAACGGTTAAGACTTTGTTTTGTGTATAAAAACATGTGCAGTCCAAACCTTGTGGAGGTTAATTTTGACTTTGTGTTCAAACCGAAATCAAAAGGATCACTAATTATGTTTCTTGGTTGGTCAGATGATGAAGAGCAGGATGTGTGTGTTTGTGAGTCTTTTCATGCATTAGTCCTGTGTGTGGGAGGTGTATGAGGTGGCCCTCCCAGCACATTTGTAGTATTTTTCCATTTGATCTCTACTCTCTCCCTTCTCCTCTTTTTTTTTCGTGCTGTTTCCTACTCTGTAATCATTACAACAACAAAGGAAACTGCCTTCCCGCTAGACAGTGGAAAGGTTCCACTAGCAATGCTAAAATGTATGCATTTTTTTTTACTTGATTGAAAATTAGGAAAAAAGGGGAATAATTACAAAGAGGAGAAAGGCACCCATCCACCCGCGACAGCAATCATCAGTGATCTCAGCTGTCAATTCCCTCCGAAGTAAATAATTCATCAAAAGAAACAAAGGGGAAACAAATATGCAAATAAACCCCGAAAAGGCCAGTAACATTGGCCTACCACCACATGGGAAGAATAGTTGTGGATTATTACTATGGCAGGTTATGACTGTGATGAATCTGAATTCCTCTTGTTTCATCTATCTTGACAGTACTGAAGTCACACACACACAGAGCAAAAAAAAAACCTGGAGGGATTTGAGGGTTTGATTGAGGAGGGAGGGATGGATTAAGGACAAGGGGAATGGAAGGATTGAGGGAGGGGGAAGGAGAGGCAGGGAAGAGGGTTAGTCGACATTGGAGGAAAGAAGAAAGAGATTTGGGAGGGGAAGGGAGGAAAGGAGGGAGGGAAGCTTTTGAGGGTGTATTCGACAGTGCTGTGAAAGGTAGCCATCAAGGGCTTTGATGAAAAGTGCAGGCCTTCTAAAGCTTAGGAGTGACAGCATATGATTTGGTCAAAGCATGAAGCTTTTCAAAGGTAGACATTCTCACTCCTATTCATCTCTCTTGGGCTGAATATAACTTTTGGGCTGAGCTCCGGTGAAATTCTGAATTGGTTTGACAGATTGACTGCATGTGGTATTGTCCCTGTGACTTAAGGACAGTAGGCTGGCTGGAAATGTAGACATCCTGAAATAAAGGAGAATTACATGCAATGTTTCAACAAACTCCTAGGTCAGCAGCTATGCAGAAAGCCACATTTCTATTGAGGAAGTGACATAAGATATTTAATTCTCTATGCTTAAAAGAAACCACATTATCATTGTCCTTGGTTCTTTTAATGGTAGCCATAAAAAAGTGCTCTATACACATATACGAGCTATGCATGGAATTATTTGAGTGTGTTACAGTCCAAAAATATCTCTGTCAAAACATTCAGCTGCCCTAACTTCTTCCAAAACTCCATCTTAATTCTATTTTAAGACATTTTAGACATTATAACAACCCTTATGGATGTTATGTGTTTCTGCATTTGGTAACACCTTAACACATGGCCACTGCAGTGCCAATGGCTACATAGTTTTCTTGGAGGCCTTTTAGCAGTTTGGCTTGGTAACAGCAATATGGACAGGCTTTCTGAGCCAATAGTCGTTAAAACTGAGGGTTGAGGTTTACAGTCTCAGGTCAGTGGTAGCAGGCAACTAGCCTGTCAGACCACACCAATGTGTCATTGTCTCTCTCTCTCTCTCACACACACACACACACACACACACACACACACACACACACACACACACACACACACACACACACTAATACATTATGTTGCAAATAGCATGCAATTTAACACCTATGCACATAGACGGACAAACACACTCATAATACTGCTCTTTGCATGTAAAAGCATGCATGTGCACAAAATTGCACATGCATGCCGGTGAGGCTCTTGTCTGATAATGGTGTCTAGTTCACTTTCTGTTACACACACACACACACACACACACACAGATAATAGTGTCTAATTTAGGCCCTCATATCTGTTGAGTTCTCCAGAGGACTAGACCTCATCAGGAATATATTGGTGACCTACATACTACAGTAGGAATACACAGACAGACAGACAGACAGACAGACAGACACAGTATAATTGCACATGCTTCTATACTGGAACACAGACATCTCCAGTACTTACAGGCATCTGAAGCACATGCATGCATACAGGCACAGGCACAGATCCACGCCTTTCCACCCAGGGTATAACTAAGCTCACACACACACACACACACACACACACACACACACACGTAAACATGTATACGTGTCTATAACCACCCACTCCACGAAATTACACAGACATACTGTACACAGGAACAGATGCACTCCCACATCTTCTTGAAAAATAAACTGGAAAAAAAAAATTCAGAATTTATATTGAACGTTGTGAAATGATGGATGGAAAAGTTATACAACTAATATTCAGCTGGTGAAGTAGGGGTCAAAGCACATCTATAGCTTGGTGCTGGTCTTAGGGGTAAAAGTCTCTACAGTCTCAATTTTACCATTGGAAACTAAATAACATCAAGTGCTCCACTCCTGGCGTGATTACACTCTAAATATTATTCAGAGTTAATCTGCTTTAGTTTGTGAATTTGCAAGCTCACCAAATATCTCTTTCTAAAGCTGCTTCATTTAGGATTCCAGGTAGTTTTCTGTGGATTTCCACCTTAAGTGGTCACAATTTTCTGCTGAGGGCAAATCTACCAATGATATGATACAGTAACTGCACCATCAGTCTGCTGTGGAAGACTGGAATCACTGTATCTATGCTGCATTATGCATTCTGTTGGCATCAGACAGACCTCCAGTCATCATTCATCATTCATGGGCATGAATCTCATCATCGTCTGTCAGATTCACAGTATACTAAATGGCCAAGAGGACCTGAAAGAGAGGGAGAGAGAAAGAAAGAGAGAAAATCTCAGCTAAACATACCAGAAGGCCTGACTCATACACAGTACACCAGCGCAGACACCTCGACAGAGAGTAATTCGGAGATACTGACCAAGTGAGAGATAAGAGGCAGAGAGGGAAATGTGTTATGGCATAAAAGAGAGAGAATATTAAGGAGATAATTACTAAAATCATTTAATGACCCTGTGTCATAATTAGAGCCCAACTATATTCGGTGGGAGGTTAAACAGATCTGCCAAAGGGTGGAGACATACGCAGACATTTGTGGTTGACTGTCTGCACCATGTTTGTAAATGGCTAAAAGAACCTGACTCATGTACAGTAGTGGTGACTACGTATAAAGAAGAGGGAACTGAGGAGGGACCACAACTGATGCAAAAATAGACATTTGAACCAGCATGGAAACACATCCAAGTCTTTTCACATTTATGGGTGATGAGAGGGACTCCACTCAATGGTGAAGAGGACCTGACTCACACATAGCGGTGTCTTTACTTAGCACTGCAGATAAAATGTAATGGCAACTTTTGGAGCTGGTGTTAGACCACAATTGATGGAGTTCATTCAGAGCAAATACAGATTCACTGCTCCATTCAGAGTGTCTTCAAAATAAATGACAGTAGATTGTGTTTGGATTCATGGCTGTCAGTTAAGACCAACTAAGGATAATATGGGGACATTTAGGGGGCACTGTCCTTGAGAAATGTTCCACAAAACTGCTGTTCCTCAGTTTAGGTGAATCGGAGCTGGAGACGATACTGCAGAAAAGTTGATCCTCCTTCACTCACAGAATGCGCCAAGAAGGCAGCACCAGTCACTGATTATGTAATTATCTGCTGCCTTAGTAAATCAGACACTAATTACAGGCAGATTGCGTGCACAAATTGAATGAAATTTGAACTGTGCTTTCATGTAGGTAAATCTGCCTGAGAGCTGAAAGTTTTGAAGTCAGTAAGTTGATCGAGATGGTTATTAAATGTCTAAATATCAGACAAGGGAGCTAAGTGAGAAGTGTATTTTTTTTAAGAGAGACAGAGACTTTCAGGATAGTTTCAGTATTTTTCAACCTGGGCCCTATTTTGTTGAAATGACAAGTAGGTACAAAAAGTTTTGGAATCTGTGCAGTAGATGGCTTCAGCCGGCAGCCATGAACCTGCTAGAGTGGGGGACAACTGCCCCCTTTAAAATTTCATCCACAAAAAGTGCTTCTTTTCCCTATTGACAGGATCAGGATTAGGAAATGCCAGTGGAAATGAGGGAGAGGATTTTGTTGTGTATGTAGAGGACCTGCTAGTAAGACTTTTTTTCCTAATGTTACTCCAACACAAACTCCTTTCTCCAACTCTGACTCCCATTTCCATTCTTGTCTTCCTGCAACAACTCACCTCTCACAAAATTTCAGAGCGAGAATTGTCCTTGAGCGAGATTTCTGTTTCTTGTTAAAAAAAAAAAAAGGGTGTCATGGGCTACTGGAGCCTATCCCAGCTGACGTTGGGCAAAAGGCGGGGTACACCCTGGACAGGTCGCCAGTCCATTGCAGGGCCCATTTTGACACCAAAATATGTAAAAACAGGGCCTGTGTTTAAAAATGCTAAAATTACCCTTTATGGATGAATTGATGAAATTAGGCCATATGGACGGACTTCATGCTTATGTCAGTAGTATATTGGAATCAATATTGCTACACTGGCATAGATACCCAGGTTATGTGCTATGGCAACCGGCAGTGCTTGTAGAAGCAGCAGCAGGTGGTCCATGTGGACTCTGTGTTTTACATTGATGATGCTTGGTACTGAAACGCAGTCAAGATGGACTCTGTCAGACTGTTTATTGTGAAGATGAAACTTTCATATTATCATCTGGTTGCTGCTGTTTACATTCACCCCAGGAAAAAAAAACGCACTGTGGAATGTTTGGGGTGTATATGTGTATGTATATAAATAACTGTGCATATTGTTTTATTTTATTGTATGTATTACCCTATTTTAATACAGGCCTACACTTAATTATATTTTGTGTGTGTAGCATGAAGGAACTACAAATTTCATTTCGTTATGCAGCCTTGTGCTGTATAATGACTAATAAACAACCTTGTACCTTGTACATAGACAGAATAGGCAAAATCATTATATATGTTGCATTTAAAGAATAGTTTTCACATTACAATGTTGGCTAATTAATTAAATATAAATCAATGACAAAATTGCTTCCATCGGAAAGGTCTTTAATTTAGTATTTTTTGCATGCATTTCCTGAGCGTGGAGCCTACACCGGAAGTGACTCCACAGAGAAGCCGGTCTTGGAAACCAATAGCACAAGAGCAGGAGAGGATAAGTTGACACCGCAGTCTGCAGATTCTACTTCAATCACACAGGAGGGAGAAAGATATACAGTACACATATACAGTATTTGCAATGCCCATTCCAAAAACAAGAAGGGTAAAATAAGACCAAAGTTGTGAAAAAGTTAGTTAAAGGCCTCAAAACCTTGCCAGAAAATGAAAAGCTTTCTTTTCTATTTGGGGAACACAGACATAGTTTCTCTCCTGCTGCCTCAAGGCAAGACAGAAAGAAGACAAATCCTGCACTTACTGTCACTGCCTCACTGATACAGTATAGATTTATACTACAAGCTGGTATAGAGAATAGACACATTAATGGAAAGTATAAAACCATATCAATTAAAAGAAATGTGCTCAAGACATCTTGTTGATGTTTTTGGACCTGTTATATGTAATATGTTAAAGCAAAAGTTCTTTCGTTTATGACCAAAAAGCTGCGTAACTACTGACTTCCCCAATAACCTCAGATTCACTTTGTGTTTATTTGCCAATCAGCAAATGTATGCATGGATACACCCTGATTTAAGGTGGCAAACGTGATACCAGCTTAAAATCTGCATGCTAGAATTGTCATTTTGAGCATGTTAGCTTGCTAGCATTCAAATTTAGCTCAAAGCAATGCTGTGCATAAGTACTGTCTCATAGCGGCTGCTAGTGTGGCTGTGGCAGTGGGAATCCCATTCCAAGCTAAACATTCATCACAAACCATCAACACATTCTCATCTCAATACGTCATAACTGACGCTTTCAGAAAGCGTGACAAAGCATAATGACTTTACGGTAAAGGTACCCTTTAGCGTGCGTATGAAACGCCCCTGTTTGCTACGTTGCAGCAACACAAGGGAGGCTAACCCTACCTAAGGCCGATGTGCGCAGCTGTAGGGTTAGCCGGTCGACATGCATGACTTAGGTTTAGGTACTAACATTTCTGATGGTTGTGGTAAGGGTAGGGGCTTCGGTAGCGGTAGCTAGCTAGCTAGCACTTCCGGTCTGTACGGGATGCCCCAGAGCGTCTCATGGAGTCGCTTCCGGAAGTGTCTCATAGAGACGCACCCAGTGCGTCTCACACAGATGCTAAAGGGTACCTTTAGCTTCAAATAACTACGCTTTGTCATTCTTTCTCAAATCGTCGGTATATGACGCCCTGTCAAAATTTAGCATAACTATTATTTGTTTAAATTTGTTATGTCATTTTTGCCAGTTACACAATTATGTAAATGTATCTGTATGTACATAAATAAACATATATTTCTTTTTTAAGGATTTAGGTATTTTTCAGTGTATATATCTATGTTTACTTTGATGTAGATGTATAGGCCTAGATGTTTATCATCAAAAAACTAATTTAAAGATTGTGCAACCTTGGCAGAGCTATGCACTGAGTGCTTTCTAGTAACTCTATCTATTTTTTTTATTTTTTATATTTTTGATTGTGTATGCAGTTAATTCTCCCACTGTATTTATTTACCTTTATCTACTATTTCCTCCTGTGAATGCTTTAGCAAACAAATGCAACCTGCCAATGAGGCAAGTTGAAATAGAAAAAAAAATGAGTGTGTGTGCATGTGTGTGTGTGGGGGGGGGGGTGAGCAGTGTGATGGTGATATGTCTCGATTGCATGATGTTATTTTCTTGAAATGAGACAGAAAGCAAAGGAGAGGCAAATTTAAAGGGACAGAATGTATGAGACAGTGACAGATAGAATAAGATGAGGGAGAGCAAAACAGACAGCATTTTGTAATCACACATTCAGTGTGTGCTACCAAAGAGCTGAGCCACTGTTATGTAAACCAAAATGAAACATTCATGAGCAAACCATCATCACACTCTCAACCCATTGGGATAGTGCATGAATGACCCATATGGTGGGTTAGCTACTATCTGAAACTCATCTATAGCAAAAGGGAACACTTTCAAAGGTTCAATGCGCTAGGCAGTTATCATATCCAAAAAGAATGACAGATGTGTAGGAGTGCAGGAAAAAAGGACAACCTTTATTGGCATGAATAAAAATGATCATGTGTCACCAGAGCAACTAAGGTCACATTCAGACCTTCAGGAAAAAGATGGAGATGGTTGGGGGTGAACGGGGAAGATGAAGGACAGAAAGGGGGCTACATAACATGGAAGGGAGGAACGAGAATAAAGACGGAGATTAGGCAATAAAAAGACAGATGAGATCAAGAGACAGCCCTGACACGCTCAGGCAGCATATGCTTTCTGTGAGCCTGGGAGCAGCTGAGCTAACCACACACACACACACACACACACAAACGTTGTGATGTGGTTAGTTGTGACTTTGTCTGTGACTGGGTGTATATATGAGATGTTTAGAAAGGGGCTATACTGTAGGAAGTTGTGCCAGATCCCCAACACCACACCCCACCATCATAAGGAGAAGGGGACTTAGTGGGCTTTCAGCTTCTGTTGTGGTTTCTTTAATTCTCTCCCTCTCTTTTTTTTCTGTCTCTGACTCTCACTCTATCTCTGTCCTTGCTGTCTGTCTGTTTCTCGGTCCAACGCTCTGTTCCCCTAAGATTGTTTCTCTGCATTTTCTTCTCTCCATATCCATCGATCTTTCTGTCATCCTTACATCTCTCACTTTCTCAGAGGTAATGCGCGTCCATGAATAACATTTGCTATGATCTAATGGCATGATTTCAGCATGTAACCAAATAGGCAGTGTAAATGTCTGTAGCTCAGCACTCAGACAGGGAAACAGGAATACGAGAACAGCTCTGACAGTATGCACACTGAGCCATTCGGACACTATGGACATTTAAGTTTTAGGAAAACGTCAAATCTGTGCCACAAATGGTTAAAGAACCTGATCTTTTAGGCATGTGTAGGCCTAACTGCTGTAACATGAACCCAGGAGGGGTTAAGATTATGACTGTAATAAGTATAGGAAACTCTTGCCAGATAAACCGCACTGCTCTGTGATCATAAGGTGGTGGGCTTCGTTGAGGTTTAGGGCTTCTGTTGTGGTCTCTTTGTACTTTAGTGCTATTATTTTATCCTCAGGATTATCATGACATTCACTCAGCATTTCTCCATGACTCAACCTCTGTCTCTTCCTCACATCTCAATAATTTTTTCTTCATCCTACAGAGTGTGATTACAATGTCCACTAATGACTTGAATATGATATGTACAATAAACAGAGTTAAATTTTTACAGCTGCTCTTATGGTTTCCTCCCTCCTCCCACCTCTGTCTCCCTGTTCTTATATAAACCTTGTTTTGTCTGTGAAGAGAAAAAAAGCCGTACCTCATTCTAACTTAAAAGAAATGTTAACCTGCCTTCTGTGTCACTTGCCACGCAGGCTGGATCAAGACTCTTGAGGTCTGAGTAATCCTGTACGCACGCATATATACACCCACACATTCTGCACAGACACACTCACACACACAAACACACACACACACACGCACGCCACCACACACACAAGTACAGACAGAGCTCTGGCTGCACTTATACACACATGGAACCCAACGATCAGATTTTCTGTCAATATAAACCTCCCCCCACACCCCCACCCACATGCACACACACTCTTACCATCCACCCCCACACCCTTTCTTCCCTTCCCCTGTTTCCTAAACCTCAAACACCCACACATTGCTACTTGATTCAATTAAACCACAGTCAAGTTTGGATTGTGACATATACCCGATGAAGGGAAGTGGGAGATGTGTGCGTGTGTATCTGGAATGTTTGTGTGAATCAGAAAACTTCATGACCTCCTTTTCCACGGCCCTTCCTGGTCATTGTGGTAATGGATGAGGTATATATTAGGATGGACCCCCTAATACATTCTGGGCCAGATTTACTAAAGGTCTGCCTGAGTAAAAACGTGTGCAAACTTGATATCACCAGGTAAGCTAACGGCTTGCACGGAGAATGACATCTTTCAAAGTGCAAGATAACACCTGTTGTTCATTTACTATTTTTGCCTTAATGAATATGCAGTTTGGAACGTTTCAATTTTATTGTTCAAAGTAATGGGAGGGTAACATGCAAATACATTTATTTACTATACGCAATGGGATCTACCAAGCCTAAAAGCAATTTCATGTGAGTGCTTCAGCATCTGTATTTAATACGTTTGAAAAAGGAAGGTGCAAACCCCCAAGTGTTGCGCAGAGATGGCTGCTGTTATTGTTGCCAGAAGGGGACTCAGTAATGAAAGAAAACATAGAGAAATTAATGATATTAGATAATATTATTCTAAATCCAATATATAGAAATAAAATTATTTTATTTTATTTATTTGATGTACTACATGAATTGAATAGTTTTTTTGGATTTTCTTTAGCTCTGGCAATACTGTTGAATGAACATTCATGCCAATAAAGCAAATTTCGTTTTACCTGACTTTGTTTCTCCGTGAGATGTAAGAATTTAGAAAGTTGTGTGGCGCTGCGGAGAGCCACCAGCTGAAGTGGTGTATGGATCATGCATAAAATTCATCCAGCCAGAGGGAACGATTTCACCAACTGTTCACAGCGCGCAGGTCGTAATAGCGACACAACCCATTGTAGGTATCGGAGAGGGAATGGGACGTTGGGGCATACAGGTCCAGGGACAGGAGATTGCAGAGTGACTGGGCCCGCTGCGGACAGTCGGTGATCGTTCCCTCTGGCTAGATGAAGGACGAGCTGCTGGTATTTCCTCACGGCGGGGTCATTCCAGCATACTTTAAGGGGCAAATGTTACCTTTGGATGCTTTTGTCAAATGTTTGCCTAAATTTGGCTTTTTTGAAATAGGCTCACACTGTGGTACATTGAGATGAGAAAGTTGTGAAACACAACCCCGTGGATCACAACCCTGGGGTTGCCATGACACTGTGGATCACAACATCTTGCTCCACCGTCTCCAGTCTATGGTAGGACTCTCTGGGACCACACTAAGCTGGTTCCAGTCTTACCTCACAGGCAGGATGGAGTATGTGGCTCTAGGACAGTCCCAATCATCACCCCACACAGTCAGCTGTGGAGTGCCACAAGGGTCCGTCCTCGGTCCGACCCTTTTCACCATCTACTTACTACCCCTTGGTCACATCATCCATAAACACAAAGTTTCATTCCACTGTTACGCAGACGATACACAATTCTACATAAAAATGGACTCCACACTCCCCTCAGCTCTGCTGTCTGCACTTCAGGTTTGCCTTCAGGTTTTCAACACAGAATCCAGTACAAAATCTGTCTCCTCACCCATCAGTGCATACATGGAACTGCCCCTGCCTACCTCAGTGAACCCCACACACCGCCTCACGAAACCTCCGCTCCTCCACCTCTACCTACTGCCTGCACCAACCAAGGACTAAACTCTCCACTATGGGAGACAGGGCCTTCCAGGCAGTTGCCCCACGGCTCTGGAATGCCCTCCCAGAGACCCTAAGGGCCCCACAAACTGTGGAGGTTTTTAAGAAGGGCCTAAAGACATTCCTATTTCAAAAGGCCTTTCAACACTCATGATTTTAATTTTATTTTTGTGTTTTATTGCTATTTGTTGATTTTGTTATATTTTGGATAACTGTTTTTAACCCCCTGCTACTGTAGCACTTTGAAATTTCGTTGAAATGTAAAGTGCATTATAAATAAAATTTATTATTATTATTATTATACTGTATCTGTTTCTGCTGGGGTCTTTCAAAGCAGTTTTTCAGGTGTGCTGTCCCAAGTACTTAGTGCAATCTTAGGCAGGATGGGCAGGTACATAACGATTTCCACATACTCGGGACGCACTGAATGAAACAAACCAAGGTTTTTACGCAGTGGCTGCTTTCCCTCCCAACTCTCCATGGCGGAAACCATTAAAACACGCAAAACCCTCATTAAAATACTGCCACCTCCATTGTGTTTGCTCCTGTTGTCTATGCAATAATTCTTAGTAAATCACCCATAACTGGTAGTGTAATTGCACGTGCAATATTTTAGAATGCACTCACAATTTAGTACTCTTTATTCAGGATGTTTTGCCCCCTATTGTTTCTTTCTCCCCAGCTTCTGTTTTTTTTTTGTTCTTTCTCTCCCTTCCTGTCTGTCTGTCTCTGTGTCTCACTCTCAATTTCTCTTCCCTAATGAGACGGTGACTGTCCTCCCTGTGGGGAAAGAGGTCAGTGCCCCTGATGCGCGCACACACACACAGATAAATATATAGACATTGACTGCACACATGCATACACATGCATACACATGCAGATAGGACACATGCAGACATGCAGACATCCATGTAGATAAAATGACAAACCCCCTCCATTACTGCCACACACACACACACACAAACCACACACACTGACTGACCCAGAAATCCCATCTCTATTATGCAGAACATCAGTTAGCTGATGGTGGAGCTAATTATGCAGCTACCCTCCGCTAGCCCAAACTCCCTGTTGGATGTCTGCCTTCAAAACTCCAATCCCAAATGTCTTTTTAGCATATCAATAGAGAATTATATATTCCTAAACAGTAGGACTTGCATACATATAGCTTTTCACAACTTTCTCATCTCAATGTACCACAGTGTGAGCCTATTTCAAAAAAGCCAAATTTAGGCAAATATTTCACACTAAAAGCATCCAAAGGTAACATTTAGCTGTCACACTGATGCAAAGATTACAGAGGTTCCCCTTCATGATTTGTTTCTCCATCTATCAGCATATACAATATAAATATTGTATAAGCATATATAGATATCTGTTCAGAATAATGAGACATTTTGCTGTCAACAATTCCATTAAATCATTTAAACATATCCTTAATCACCCACATTTAGCAGTTCTAGTGCTTTATGTCAACACCTTAGCATACACTATGTTCAATAAATAGTATGTAATGTTTATTTATTCCATAGAAAATGTTACAGGTGTGAGGATTTGAATCACCAGTAGTAACAACTGATCACCACTGAAAAGACATAGACATAAAACTTTATATAAGTCAGTTACTGTATGAGTGCTAGAAAACACTGCCGTAGGAAACATCCGATCACTGACATAACATTTCTGTTGCACATGGGGAAGCTGTGGCTCAGCAGGAGGTACAGGTTAGCCACTTATTGCAGGGTTGACGGTTCGATCCCCAGCTCTTCCTATCCACATGTAGGAAGTGTCCTTGGGAAAGATCAGCCCTGCACGGTAGGTTGCTGCTGTTGGTGTGTGAGTGTATGCCTCGATGCTATATAAACAATTTTCATTACATTAAAATTTGGATTTTGGAGACTTTTCAGCAACTATGGTGGATTTTATTGCAGTGACAAAGCGTCAGATTTTGTGCCTCTGACTAGTATCTCCTCTACAGCCAATGAAGTTCATGTGTAGTTCGAATGTATTATTATATTGTGTTATATAATTTTGTGAATTGTGAAATTACTCAGGAGACATCCATGTTTCTGTTTCCAATTATATCACTGCAAAAAATTATTTCACAATGAGGAAAGAATACTCTCTACACTGACAAATTTTAACTTGGCTTAACATGGCTTATCTCATCTTAACATAGCTAAGTGCTGAAGAGTTATTGTGGCAAATCAGACAGAAAATGGCCTGATATCACATGGATCAGCTCAGAGTCAAAAACCTGTCAGTCTTCTTGTGCTGCATGCTGCATTAATCTAAAATCTGAAATATCTGCTACAATCTGAAACAGTCAGCATCAGCACAGAAACTAACTTCAGCTCGCTTTACTAATACCTTGACTGGGTCCCAGTGGGCTGGCTTCATGGATTGGTGCAGTGCAGGGGTGAGGAGTGGTGACCCCAACAAAGATTGCTTGCTAAGCAAATAAGCAAAGTAATCTGGCTGTGTGTGTGTGTGTGTGTGTGTGTGTGTGTGCGCGTGTCCATACATGCATGGAAGTGTGTGTGTGTGTGTGTGTGCATACGCCCTATGCTTGTGTATTTGTCTGCATGTGTCTGAGCATGTTTGCAAATGTGTGCGTGCTTGCCTACTCACGAGGAGCTGAGAAAATGGTTCCTCTTGCATGTTCATAGATAATGCCATGCATTGCCATACTGCATGTTTTAGCTTGGTAATTGAAAGGCCATCTATGGTCTACTGGGGAGGTTTAATAAAGTAAACTACAAGGTTGATTATTTTAGGAGAAGGAAGCCTTTAGAGACCATAATTGATTGGTTGGTGTCCAGTTTAAACTTCAGAAAACTCAATGCCAGTAGGTGTATGCATGTGCTGTATTCAGTTTGTGCAGACTTGCATACATGTTCTCAAACAGCAGTAATAAATCAAAGTCAAACTGACCTGTAGTTCTGGGTAAACAAAACCAGCTTGTTCTTTATCAAATAGACAATGTTGTGTTAGCCAAAACTTGGTCCAGCAGCACACAAAACAAAAAAATTGATTACACATAGTGAGTGTGTATGTGCTTATCTGCCTTTGTAAGTCTGCTGGGTCCATAAACATGGAAACAGACATGACCTGCATGTCTCAGCAGTTTCCTGTGTAAGCCGAGCTTTGTCTAAGTGTGTCCCCATGGTTCTCCTGTCACTCCTCAAGCCTGCAGAGCAACGTTTTCCACTCTATTACTGTGTCTCAGTGTCTGTGCACCAGCACATGTATGTTTGCCTTTATATGCATGTGTGTTTCCATCTGTCTCCTGTCATCAGCAGTCCCCTCTGCACCATTAGGACCTGTTAAGATCAAGGGTCATTTCTCTAAGGGTCAAAGTTCACCCTTCAAAAGGTGAAAAGTCACCAGGGTTAGGACTGGTGTGAGGTGACACTGAACAAGCACGGAACTGAAGGCTCGGCAACTAACACCTTTGGGAACAGAGAGAACTTCCCACATGGGCGGCCTACAGTATATTCAATATAAAGACATCCCGACGTTGTCTTTTATAGGTAAACCGCATGAGGGACATATGGTTTCTGAACAAAGTGATATTTAATGATAAGCGAAAATGAATGAATCACTTACAGTTGCCAGTATGTGATTAAAACCCTTTATGGGTAGGATTTTAATATTTCTGACTTTGGCAACTCTGTTGGCAGTATCCAAAAAAATCACTGTGGCAGACAGCACTGCATGCTCAACCCCCTCACCTCAAAGAGCCAACACTGGGGACACTGACATGACAGAAATAAAACCAACAAAACTCATGCCATAAGAATCGTTTCAAAATCACTTCTTTGTTTTTACATCCAGGCTTTAATTAGTTGCCAAGTAATTGCTGAAATATGCTGTAGCTGCTAAATATGCTGTACTATAGAGGAATTTTATAAAAATAATAACCATCTAAGTGAGGAAGAATAAGGGAGAACTGGCGACTGGAGAGGTGACTCATTTAGAAATGTCTGTGCTCAAATGAAGACTTGAAAGAGGAGGAAGTCCAAGTTCACCCTGGAAATAAGGATAGGGGCTGTTTGGCTTACACACACCGTTAACATCCACACACAAACACACCCGCACCCTTGCACTAACACGCAAACAAATGTCTCACCCAAGCACCAAGTCAACCCATTCACCCAGCTAAAAACAAAAGTTTTCCCCTCCAGCTAAACTCGAGCCTGACCATAATTGTGTCTGCACTTTCAAGTGATTTTATTGAATTCCAATTCCCTGCTGTATTTTTATTGATTTTATTTTGTTTTCTATACTACTGCATTCTATTTTATTGAGTGTGTGTGTGTGTGTTTTCATTTTGATACCTTGTGAAGAAATAAAGGCCTTTATGTGCTGATACATTGTTATTGTTTTATTGTTTTTTATTTTGAAGCATCTTGTCATGATATTTACTGCTATCATTGGTGGGATAAGAAAAAACATAGTGTTAATCAGGTTAACCATTTAGAACCATGGATAGTTTAAACTACAAACATGGAAAGGCACCATACGGTCTGTCCCACAAAAATTTTTATGTCTGCATCAGTGACTCTACCTGTACAACCAGGGGCCATGGGGTGAGTGATGAAACTGAAAAGAATGCAACTCAGAGATGAGATAAGAAGTAATTGACAGTCAATAACCTTCTATCCTTCTCTTACTTAATTTCTTTTACATACCAAAAATGGACAAACAGTGTTTGGATATACAACATTACAAAATGTATATACCTATATGAATGCTACAGCCTGGTACACATGGATGTATACACAAATACACAAAGCTCAGACAGGCATAATGAGGGCTAATATAAGGCTTGAGTAGATGTTATCACAAAAGAACAAAGTAATGTTATCCAGCAGGGAAAACTACTCTTGCTGCTTTTCTTCCCCTTTATGGTATTGTCAGAAAAGGAATCTTTGTTGCCATGACAATACTTTGTATCATTTGGGGTCATTTTATTGAGGTGCAAGCAGTAATCAATAAATAGTAATGTTATTGCCAGCAATTGTCAAAAACATTTCAATAACAGTTTACTTCATTCACAATTGTCCCAAATTGTCTGCGAAGCACTCCCTCATTTCTGTATTTCTCTCGTGCCTCACTCTTCAGGGTCATTTTTTTTTTCTCCAAACTTTATTGATAAAACAGATATACAGGGGATAACTGATGAAATATGGGCTGTAATCAAGCAGAATGTGAGCTGCCTCTACCTAATGTGTGTGTTAACAGTTTCTGTGAAACGTGTTTGATCAATTTTGCTCACATTCCTTGATAGTCCAGTCATGTTTTTTTACACTGAACTACTCAGTGAAATTGCTAAACCCCTGAATTTACTCCCAGCCCACACAAACACAAATCCCTTAAAACCCCTCGGGGGGGGGGGTGCTGGGTATGGGTGTGCATATGTATGAGTGTGTGTCCATCTTCTCTCCAAGTGAACAGGATGTGGGAGGTCAAAGGAGAAGGTCAAAGGTCAAGGCCTGACTAAATAATTACCACATTTCTGCAACGACACACACACACACACACACACACACACACTATCAAAGACACAGCTTCACAACTATATGGGTTGTTATTTTTGAAATGTCTGGACAGTGTCTTCCTCTGTGACCCCCTTAGGTTGTACACACACCTTCAACTATACACAAACACACACTTGAACATGCTCTCTTTCCCTCCCTGTCTCAGTGGCTCTCACACACCCACCCACCCTCACACACACATAATGTCCTAGACTGAGAACTTGTCCCACTGACAGGCTATCAGTCAGGAAACAGAGGGGGGAAAAGGAGACCAGAGCAAGAGAGAGGGGCAGGGTGGCTAGATTTAGCCTGTCAGTCACAGAAGGTCAAGGGTTGCACTGAAAGCCCACTGAAATGTATGCACACACACATGCCAATACGCATGTGTGCACTCACACACGCACACCATCAACAGTGTTCATCAAAACAAGGTCAAAAGTGGAGGCCAAGAAAGCTGGCTGGGTTTACAGAGAGAAAGAGAGGGAGCAGACAGCTGCGTAGTTTACTAGCGTCTGGCCTTTAAATAGAGACTGGAAGAAAGTTTAAAGAGGGCACAAGTGAATGTTTACAGCAGGGCAAAGAGGTGTAAGCACTTATTTGAATTGTTCTGAATGAACTCAATATCAGTAACATGCCTTCAAGAATTCATGAGCACATTGAAAGGGAAGAATTTGATCAGCGAAGAGGGACACCATAAAGTAACTGAATCAGTAATTGAATAAAACCTTTTTGTCCTGATATTTTGCCACAAGCGTTGCACAGCTAAGGATGGTGAAAAAAACAGGGCTACTCTTTGTTTGGGCATCCTTTGTAAACTTAAAAAAGAGGAATGAAGCTGGTAAAACAAAAACACTCCCTGTGCCAAATCCTCAGTTTTTCACTCTGTGTCACTATGGCACTACTTCTTATGATCCAGATCAGTCTAGACTGGGATATGTCAATTCTGTCTCTGGACAAAAAAAATAAGTATGTCCTTTCATGTCCACATCCAGGTAATCAGTGCCATAATCACAAGATATGGGCAAAGAGACCTGGACAGAAAATACACACACACTTGTAGACAAATCGACATATCTGCACACTTAATCACACAAACTGCACATGTTCACAAACACAAACAATGTCATGCATTCAGACAGGTAAGGTTGTGCTCACAAGCCCTGGCCAAGACAGATTAGACCTTTATTGTCTCTGACTACTGCAGAATGTGGCTATGAGGGGAGCGATAAAAGAGGTGATATCAGGTGGAGAGAGAGGATGAAGGATTTTGTATTTGTTTCTGATGGTAATGAAGGTGTTAGTGGTTAATTGACAGAATAGCGTTTAGATGTCTTTAGCATCACAATATCTCAACTCTTAGTTGACACAAGGACTTATTTGAGACTGGAGGTGTTTTTGCACTGCTCTTTGTCAGCCAGTGTGCACTGTGCATGGTAGACATCATCTCCATTCATTTTAATTTGGTCTCTGTAGGTGGAGTTCATCGCTTTGTCTGTTCAGCGAAGGTGGAGCATGAAGGTGGCCTTGCTGTGGCTCCCAGATCTGTATCTGCTGACACAGGGAGGTCAGAAAAGACCTATGTGATAGCTAGCAGATTATTTGAGCAGAAAATGTTGTTTACGAAGTGAACACAGGTTGAATCACTACTGTGGAATATATTTTCAACTGAGTGTAGCAACATAGACTTGTATAAAAATATCCTGTACACCACTTTGCATTTGATTTGTTCTGAGTAGGATTTCTTTTCATGGACTACCATTTTCACCTGCAGGGACCCCACATGAGGCCCCACACACCAAGGATGGAAAAGTCTGAATTTCTGATAATTCAGTACAATACAAAAAGCTAGGACAGACAGAACAACATGGTGGTCAAGGTAGAGATGCCACATGGGGTACAAAAACAGAGGAAAAAAGAATGGAGTAGAGCATGTGGTCAACACAGTGGGAAACCCAGTGGTCATTTCACCCATGGACACCCACATACACACACCAATTGCTAGACTTAATGATAAAATGAAAGATGCATGGTTAGCACAGAGACAAACAGGGAGACAGGCCAGAAGCCAGATGAACAGATACGGATGCATGCAATGCTGAAGTCACACACACGCACGCACACACACACACACACACACACACACACACAGACAAACTGGTCAACCTGGCCAGACAGGCTAAGTGTGCTTTGCCTGTGGGGATGATCAAGGATAAGCTGGGATACACAGTGATTTGTCTCTTTAATGTTGCGCTGTCTAGGTCATAAAAGCTAGTTCTTTCTCACATCTCATGTAATACTTTCCTTGTGGTTTTATATTAGCATCTCCCAACCCACCATTGATCATTTGTGTGTCAATGAAAGGTCAGTAATAAGTGAACAACAAAACATTATATTGTTTGAAAGTTCACGTTTGATGCAATATAGGAATCGCATAGGTATGCAGTGAATGTGAAAGCAATGCTAGGGTTAGTATTTGATTTGCAAGACCACATATATTTTATAGGGCTATGTCAAGTACACTACAAAAACCATTCATCTAACAAGTAATTTCATTTCACATTCTGCCTTCAAGTCTGTGTGGGACCGTTTTTAATACCGCACCTGCCCACAACACAGTTTCTAATATAACTCAGCCCTATCCCACAGGACAAATAAGACACATATTGCCCTTATGGATGTTTTTAATATAAAGAAATGCAAATACAGTTACTCAGCTGTTTACCAAGTAGCCTTTACAGGACGTGTTAGATGCGTTTAAAAGAAACGAAAACCACCTTGCACCAGCTTAAGGCATAGGGAACTAAAAGTGAATAAAATGTCCACCATGTCCATACTTCCCTGATAGTTAATGTTGAATGCAATGGCAATAAATACAAACCCGATATTAGGCCATAAGATTTCAGAACAGCACTGTTAGTGTTACTGTTATCAGAATGAAACCATCTATACACACCACTTAAAGTAGTTAGTTAATCAGATTTGGATGCAGACAATTTATGAAAGACAATCCATGATTAGGCCAATTAATAATAGTAATATAGCACCGCACGCTCCCACCTACATAAGAGTAAATACATGCAAGTGAAAACAATACTGCATCATTTGTTTCTGATCTAGCATGTAGGATGCTTCGACTCAAAATCCCCTTAGAGACACCTAATTTCTACCAATCTATAATAACACTGATTCCTAGTGCAGTTTTGTTGTTTTATATTGGAAACAATAAATGATACATTTAACAATCCAACCTGGATTGCAGATTTAAAGCGATAAAGCGATTAAATTCACCCAGGGTAGCTGATCTACCACATAAACGCCCAGAGACGATATGGAAAAGGAGAAAGACTTGCATAACAGAAAGAACCAGTTTCTAGTGAGTCCTGAGTTCAGTCAGAGGCTGAGCTGAACACAAACACACACAGACAAACTCCCACACACATGGTTGTGCATATTTTACTAGCAAGCATACAAGTGTACATTGGTTGTCTGAGGTTTCTATTAAAAACACTTTACATAAAGGTGGAATAAGCCATTCTAATCAAATACATATCTTTTTGTCAAATTCAGCAAATATGTCCTTACAGTCCGCAAACTGTCGGTTCTGTCTGTGCCCTGAAAAATCCACCATTTGTATTCAGTCTTGGCTCTGTACTAAATGTCCCACACCCCGCTATGCAACAGCCGTTCCAGCCATGATGTGTGTGTCATGGCACTCTGCATGTTAGCTTCGCAGCAGCAACTATACCAACAGTACGCTAACCCACAGTCTAATGTTAGTTTCATTACTTGCTGTGCTGTTGTTCACTCTGTATCATGGTATTTGTCTTGGTATTGGATTTCTCAATCGCTTATTTCACCTTTAAATCCGCCTTGACTATGTGTATGAGTTTGTGTGTTTTTAATGGCTCCATGTCTACAAATGCAGCCATCATCAAATACTTCTTTTTAAATTCTCTCTGCCTTGTATATGTATCAAATATCTACAATGGTGTACTTGCATGTGTAATGGTTTATCCATCCTAATTCTTGTTTTGCATGTCTGTTTTAGTTTAATTCCATCCACATTCCAGAAATGAGATGTTTCACACATTTCACATAAGTTCTGCACAGCTGCTGTACCAAAAAAGAAAATATTTGAAAAATAACTACAGCACCAGTGCAAGATATACTCAGTAAATGGAGAACTGTACAGTGGCTACTAGCTAGGGCACTGTTATCTGTGTATTCATGTTCATCTGAGCCAGACTATAATAGTGCTTTATTACGATGTGGTGTGACAATCCAATCTGATGGCAGTAAAAACTCCACCCAACCACACTGGGAGTGGAAAGATTTCATGCAAACGCCTTCTCTCTTGCTAAATCAGGCGGGGGGAAACAACGTGTTGCACAATGGCTCTGTTGTATTATTAGCCCCTCAGAGGAAGCTACAATTGTCGGATCAGACTCCAAAAAAAAGAGTAAAGTAAGTCTGGGAAAATATCAGCTTCCTGCCCATGGCTTCAGGGTTTAGCCTGAGTAAGTGTCTGCCTCTGCCTTTCTCCCTGCTTCACACACACTTTCTGACCCTGTTTCCCCCCCTCCCCCCTCGCTCTCTCTCTCTCTCTCTCTCTCTCTCTCTCTCTCTCTCTCTCTCTCTCTCTCTCTCTCTCACTCACAGTTATATGCCTGGCTCCTTGTTTACTCAGATCAAACTTGTCAGGGAAAGCCAAGTGAGTTTAAACAAACACACGCGCGCACAAACTCTTGCACACACAGACTCGCACCGATCAAAATTAGCTGGCATCGAGGCACCATAACACATCACTGCTAAAACACAGACAGCACCAGTATCTGATTCTCATACAGTACACCAGAGGTTATTGCTGTAATTTATGCTGACATAAATAAATCATTCAGATCTGTGTTTGAGTGTGTGTATGTGTGTGCACATGGGAGATGAGATGGAGAGGAAGGGAGGAAGGCCTGAATGAGTGAAATGAGAGACAGACGGTATTTCATATATTATTATTATTATTTTCTCTAATGGTCCAGTTTTCTTTCCCAGCTCTTCTCAGCCTCCAACGCTCAGTGAGAGCAACAAGCTCTCATAAAGACAGAGAGAGAGAGAGCGAGAGAGGGGGGGGGGGGGGTTACCAGGACATGGGCTTCCAACTTATCTGGTTGGTAGCCAGTCTGTATCTCCCCGAGGCAGCACACACTGTATGTCTGACCTCAACTCAACTCAACTCAAGTGCAACAGCAGTCAGTCACTGCAGATGATGTCAGCCAAAAGAGAGGGGGTGTGAAGACATCTTGAGAGAGAGAGAGAGAGACAGAGAGAGAGGAGGCGAGCTTGACATGTTCCAGGCGAAGAGGCAGTACCCAACTCATCCCCTCCATTGATTTGCTATAAGTAGATTGGTAAAATTAATACAACTCAAAGAGTTAAACTGAGTAAGTCTATACATAATCAATTTGCTGAAATGCTGGAATTACGCCGCACAATATGAAACAATTCTGTAAGATGCTTGACTGAGAATACATTTCAGAAGTTTGTGGTCAGCAATAGCTTACATTTATCTGATGCTTTTATCCAAAGCGACTTACAATTGCTATACATGTCAGAGGTCGCATGCCTCTGGAGCAACTAGGGGTTAAGTATCTTGCTCAGGGACACACTGGTTAATGGGTCACAGTGGGGAATTGAACCCAGGTCTCTCACACCAAAGGCTTGTGTCTTATCCATTGTGCCATCACCACCCCAACTTGGTCATTAAAACATGATCATATCAGAAATAAATGATGAGAAGATTGGTACAGCTTAGCTTACCGTAGCATAAAGACTGGAAACAAGGTTAACATTAGCCTAGCTCTGTCTAAACTGAAAAAAAAGAAGCTCACTTATTAACACATTATATCTCATACGTTTGATCAATATTGTTTTGCTCTGTATTCAGACTTTGCGCTAAGCTAAACGAACCAGCTGCTAGCTATAGCTTCATATTTAGCATACAGATATGAGAATATTAACTTCTTATCGATTTGATGCCCAGAAAGCGAATAATCGTATTTCCCAAAATTTCAAACTGTTCCTTTAAATTCAATCCTTGTATATTTATGAATGAGGTATATTGCAATAGTGTTCCATCATTTCCATCTTAACTGGTATTGTAGCTAAGTCAATTATCCTAATTTTATCCTGATTTGAGAGATAAGACTTAGAGTACACAGCCTGTTTAAGTTTATGATTTGTCTACTTCTGATAGCTCTTTTGTCTTCTGTTAATCAACTTATCCACCACAAGCTGTGTAGCTTTGGCAACAGATTTTTCCTAATAAAGCCAGTAAAGCATATTTGAAGTTGGAAATACTTCATAGTGAAAGAAACACAAAGACAGAAAGACAGAGGGGAGTGAAGGCAATGAGAGAAAAATACAGGAGGAAAATAAACACGGACAAGAAAGAGATGAGATCCACAGTAAGGGAATGAAAAGAGGGAGGAAGGAGTGATGGGAGGGCAGGGAGAGAGGGAGGGAGGAAGGAAAAGGAGTAAAGACATGAAAGAGAAGGAGAGTGGGTGTTCATAAGAGTAAGACATGGTAAGGGAAATGATGGAGTTGGCACCAGGGAGCAAAGGTAGAGAAGGGGAGTGATGAGTTTGGAAGAAGAGTTCAGCAAAGGCCTTGGATCCAATCAAAAGACTGTTTTTGATTCAGTTTTTCATTTCACCTAAAATAATGTTTCAACAGTCACATGCTCATAGCTAAGCACCAGCCTTGGTCTTTGAATGGGTACTCGTTTGGAGAAAAACACTCCTCTGTGGCCCCAGATGAACTGTGGAAGCCAACTGCAGCTGTAGCTTGGGGAACCAAGTATTGCAAGATTAGCTAACCTTGTTTCACTCTGGCAGCCAATGAAGAATTATTCAGACTTCAGGAGATGTGGTCTAGAGCTAGACACCTGATTGTTTAACATTGCTTGAGATGTTTGACCCCAAAAGTTACTGAACAGAACCAATTTTGGTTGTGAGAATATTTAGTAAGGGAACCCTGCAGCAGTGAACCACTTTATTTATGAATTGACTGATCAATGTTACGTTTACATTGGGAGTTTAGTAATGTATATTAGTTGGTTAAGTTAAACAAGATTAACACGCCCTGACAAGTGAAATCAAAACTAATAGTAATATATCTAATCATAATTCTTTCATTGGTTATAGTGCCAAATATACACAAAATATATTTACTATATCGGCGGTTTGGAGAATGGATGGAGGAGGATGGGGTAATGACAAATATGTTTTGTGTGTGTGTGTGTGTGTGTGTGTGTGTGTGTGTGTGTGTGTGTGTGTGTGTGTGTGTGTGTGTGTGTGTGTATGTGCATATATATATAATACAATACATTTGTCATTTATATTTTATTTTCTTAAAAATATTTGAAGAAATATGTATTCTGAATTCTGTAGCTCTAGAGTAAAGGAATGAGAACAAGGAACACTATGTTATACTTTTAAAAAAAGTTGAGTTCGACAGCTCATTGTTTATTGTTGATTCAAAATAATGTATTTGTAAAACCCATCTGAAATACAGAATACATTACTACAACAAATTATAACTGAAATTTCATTTCGGTCCACAGTAATTCTCATAAGAAATAAAATATTGATCAGGATCGATATAAAGAGTCTGAGTAGTACAAAATCCTGAAAAACAGCCCTGTGTGAAGTCTCAGTGGTAGCAGTGTTTACAAGAACTTTGCGAGAAGCACATGCAAAAGCAAACTGCACTGCTGCACAGACAAGCATGTACAGAAGTGTCTCACCAGCATGCATGGTCACATCAAGTGAAAACAGTGAAAAAAAGCATGTGTGTGAAATTCCACAGGGACAAACTTATTTTTCGGAGACAGAACAAAAAACAGTAGCTAAGTGTGCACATTTCCTGCGAACTCGTAAACACGCTCATAACTATTTCTCACACCAAAAACGAATGAGAAGTTTCTCAAAAACACAAACTCGTAAACACACATGAAGCTTCTAACAAATGCATAACAAACCATGTATCAAGCTCTTCACAAACTTATACATGTATGCATGATGGCTCTCAAATGCATACACGTGTAGAGTGGCTGTCTGCCTCCCACATGCAGTATTTGTGACGCATAGGAAAAGTCATTAGACCCGCACTTCCTCTCCAAATAGAAGAGAAAGAAGAAAAGACAGTCTAAGATGAAACACACAGGAAACGCGTGGGTGTCTGTATGTGTGTGTGCATGTCCGTTTGTGTAGGCTATTTGTACGTGCACATGCACGCACGTGTCCCCCAGTCTTAAGTTCCACCCCTAGGTCTGGTGACCAGTGTCTTGTAACTGCTTGCCTTTGATTGCTTTCATTGACCAGAATACAGATACAATTACAGCCAATTTAAAAAGACAGCTAAGGGTTGGCTTGTTCAGCAGACAAAGTTAATCTTGTGGGTTCAGCATTTGTCCAAAGCATCTCCCACTAATTTCCAGATTTAGAATTACATTCAACTGGAGAGCACCCACTATAATTATGTAATACTGTTTCATCTGAAAATGTGCAACAAATGTGGATGGACTTTGTAAGAGTATCCTGGTATCTCACAAAACTGGCTGGATGATATAGTTACTTTTTCAGCATCCCTGACTCACCTTAAAATATTGACAGTTTGTGAGCTTTTGAGAAAACGCACTCAATTCTTAGGTAGCTCTGATCTTCTCATTTGTGTGCTGGATCATGCTGGATGTGTTTTTCGAACACAATGAAAAACATCAAAGCCCACATCTGGCTTCAACGTAAATTTTTGAGTTTCACAAGTTTCATTTCTCCCTTCACAAAGGTACAAACAGTTAGAGCTTCTGCTTTTTAATGGAACTTATGGTTCTAATTGTGTAACTAATCACTTGACATATAAGGGTGTGTGTATTTCTTCATATAAGGGAGCTATAATTTTGCATAACATCCAAACCAGCACTTCCTTGTGTTTATATCTGTGCGTGGGTGCATGCCTATCTGCATCCTCAGTCAACAACAGTCTGTGGTAATATATGTGTCTCTGTATATGAATGTAGTGTCTATGTATGTTGAGTAGGTGCGTGTGTGCGTGCGTGTGTGTGCGTATGCGTGTGTGTGTGTGTGTGCGCATGCGTGTGTGTGCATATGTGTTCTTCTCCAAATTGAAAAAGTCAGTTGAAATAAATGATCCACTGCAGCAGTTTCTGAAAATGAGTGAGACAAAGAGTCAAGGAGGACAGAAATTATATAGAAAGGAAAAGGGACCTCATAGAAACAACAAAGACAGGAAGAGAGCAAAAGATTGAAATCCTGGGGTTTGGACATCTGTTGAAGCATCAGGAAACTCAATCACTGCATGGCTGAAGGTGGAAGTCTTAACTGTCTACACTGAATCATGCCAGTATACAGCGCGCGCACACACACACACACACACACACACACACAATGCTGTAAAGACAACACAGACATGCAGACAGGTGAAGGACAGCTTTTCTGACTTCCATGGGGACGAGTCACCCTCACACTGACTAACACACATGTACACACAGACACACAGACACACAAGTGGGTTAATTTGGACACTGTATTTCATCTCTGCCTACCTCTGCCATGAACATCTGTCACCTCAGCAGGATCCAAACTGCTAATAAACATGCAAATGCATGCTCATGTGCACACACACACACACACACACACATTATCTCTATTTCTATCTCGCTCTATCATACATGCACTCCTACTTCAGTCAAAATACTACAGATGGCTAAATTTGGCCCACTCACCCGGCATAGCTAAGACATCCTTGCCTCTAGTTGGTTTATTTACCTAGACTGGGCTAGCCAGGTTCATACAATAAATTCATACAGATCCTTATGCAATGATAAACTGCATTATGTTTTAAGAACTAAGACACCTGCTTCCCTTAAGATTCCCTGGGGTATAACTTTCTTCGCTGCTAACAGTAAACAGTGTCTCTGGTGTTGTTTATTGGCACATGAAAAGAGAAAAAGGTCTGTGCGTGCAAAGTTCAAGTCTGAGTGTACCACTCCTAATTGGAAATCCCCCTACACAGCAGACGCTAAAACATGCAGGTGTTACTAACTGTAATGTTTAACATTTGAGCATGAGGCTGAACAGTTTGCAGTGCACTGTTCAAAATGACAGTTTTAGTGTTTTAAAGTTATAACCTTTCAATTTTTGTTTGGAGGATGTGTGTGTGCGCCCTTTTGAATTTTGTTGCTCTCTACTGGTCACAGTTATTCTTTTCATTCAACCACAATAAATGTAAGTATACAGCAAATATTTGTCACAAAATGTACCCATGACAACCATGTGTTCCACATCCCCATGAAATGTTATTTTAAAACAGGTCGCATCCCGAAACGGATATACTTTCTGTTTAAAGAGGATACTGCAGTGGGACATAATGAAGGGAACGGTCATTGCAAAGTGTAAACCAATGAAGCAGATTGACAAGGTGCCACCAAAGTTTGGCCTGAAATTGTAAAAAGCAACAAACAATCAGTGAGGTTGTGGTTGATTATTTATAGAACATTTAGAGAGTTTTCAAGTTTTTCTGGTTATCCACATCAGGCTTATGAAATCTATAGGTCGACAGTTCCTGTTTAAAACTGTAAACAACCTGCACACACATGTGTGACGGTATCATTTTGAACCCTGAGAAGTGTGGCAGCTAAAATGTCAGTGCTGACTGTGGGAGAGCTGCACACAGTTGTATGCATAATGAAGGGGAAGGAGACAGATGGAGAATTGCAACAGAGTGTTACCTACCCTTTCCTTTTGTCAGTTGAAAAGTTTTATACTTATAGTGCAGTGTATACAGTAGCTCTCTGCCTTGCAATGCATTTATACATTTACTTTACTCCTTATGTCTCATGTTGGGGTCTAATAAAAATAAAAAATAAAAATGTGCTCACATTTAATTAAACCAGTGTTGTTCATTATCTGGCACTTCTCAAAACCACTAATGAAACTAATGTTGTGTGTTTTTATGCAGTCAATATTACCATCTAATTACATCATAAATTCAGGGAGCACAGTAGCTGTAATTTAAAGGTTATTAGTGTATATTGCCATTAAAAATAAACACATTAGCTTAGTGCCTTACCTTGACAATCCAGTTCCCCTGTACTTTCCCACTGTAGAGGTCTGGAGCCAGTGAGGATTCCTCCAGTGTTAATTAAACCGTCTGTCTTGGAGAGAATTAAGGTCGTGATCTCCCAGACCTCACCACTCCCACACTCCCTGAGAAGAAAAGAGAGAAAAAAAGAGAGTTAATGGAGGAATAAAAGGATGAAATGACTTAATGAACCGCCTGACGAGGCCTGCTGCCGTTTAATAAGGGCTTATTAAAGCTTAATTAGAGCAATAATCCAGCTTGTTTGGAGTCATTCAATGTTGACTTGTGTCTGATTGTGTTTTTATGGCAAATGGATAAACAAGGAAGCATTGTCATTCCACAGGAAGGGAGATAAGTTCAACAGAGTGTGTGTGTGGTGCCACAAAGAGGGATTCCAAAAATTATTAGATGAGAGCCTCAGGTTACCTTCATACAGATAAGAGAGCCTGCAGTCATCATCTGGTCACATGTTTAAGTTTGACATAGAGTACATCCATCTGATTCAAACACTTCCCCACCTCCCCCTGAACATTAAAGCGATGTAACCCAAAGCAGGCCTCAATAAATGGTTACATTTCAGCTTCTCACAGGCAGACAGCCTGTCATATATGATACCTTCACATCCCTGCAAGACAGCTGGAGCTCAAAGCACCGGACATGCTACTAACATCTGTTGCATGCAGTCAGATAGAGCCTTTACTTTTTCACTTATTTTATAGGGACTCATTCATTTACCTACTTATTACATAACCATGTGACTATAAGATCCAACTGTAAGATCATGTTTTTGAATCTGAGACAAGGAAGTTGCTTTATGGGCCTTGGCAAAAGAGTCACTTGGTTTGTATAACCAAAATGATTCAGCTGGCAGACTCCTTTCCTCATTGATTCACACACAATACACAATATCTCCTCAATACACAGCCGCATGACTCACGTGAGTCAGACACGAAGCTTCATTGGGCCTAAGGACACATCTAAAGAGAGTGTAAGGTATACAGATTTTCATTATTCAGACAGTGGTGTTGTCACCCCTTAGAGGCCCGTGAGTCAACCTCACAGCATGTTGTATCCTATCAGTATGTGAATGCCAAACTTCTCTCATTACTATTATAGCTCTCCGCTCTGTCTCTCTGAGTGATTCATTTTATATGAGTGATACATGTTAGCAATATCCAGTGGTCCCATCAATGAAAGGAGTTACTCATCCTTCATCCCGATCATATGAGAACCCACTGGATGACCCTGCCTAACAATCCTCCAAAATAAGCTGGTGGGGGGAGGGTGGGTTGCCCTGTTACGAAGTTTTGATAATTTACTGCAGAAGGCTAAAACTACTGGTTGGAGTGACAAGATAGCAGTACCATCAACAGTGATAAGATGAGACTCCTTGCTTCCAATCATACCTATCTTTAAACCCTAACATCTTTTTAATACAAAGTGTTTTCCCTCCAAGAAAAATAAGTAAAATGAGTTATTCAGACTGTAATGTCTTATGTAAAAACTTGATTTGACTTTGTATCAAGACACAAGCGGGGAACCCTTTCAGCCACTTTAATACAGTAAGAGTTTTCTTGGAAACAGCATCTACTGGTCATTAGAGGAGGTGCAGCTAGGAAGAGTGAAATGAGCAATGAGCCCAATACAGTAGTTGTTTCACACACAAAAATTCACACACTGACACGAACATATGTTCAATATACCCTATACTGTATATGTGACTCTGATGGCAGGCACAATTTGTATTTTCTGATTAAAAGTATACCTCTTAATTAATCAATAACAGTGATAGACATGGAAAGTTACCATTATGCACTCCCACACACACCCCACACTGACAAATTAACTGATGCTAGAGCTAGATTTAAGCAAGATGACATCACCTAGCAGTCATCTCTCTGTGAAAACACACCACTTTGCCATAGTTGTGTGTGTAAGTGCATGCATGCGTGTGTTTCAGTGTGGCATTTTGGGCATTAGGCATTTTTCCTGAGGCACATCATCTACCACAAATAAACACACACACACAAGCTCTCTCACTCGCTCGCTCTCACTCTCTCTCCTTAGGAAACCGCTGACAGCTAACACACACACACACCTTCCTAGAGCTGTGGTCATCATTTCCCACCATGCTGTCACTTTTTGGGTGCTAATCCAACAGAGGAGTACTACACACAGTTAGCATTACCCCAGTCAGTATGGATTTAATCCATTTATTTTGCCTGTAGCACTTTTGGTTTTAATGTAACACAGCTGATTGATTCCCTCAAGCACTTATGGCAGATGAATCCCTGCTTCCAAGCTTCACTAATTTACTTCCTAGAATCAAAACCATCTGGAGCGTGGAGGAGGCTTAGTACTCTGTGTTTAGATTCAAACATGATGGGTTTTACGTTTTTAACTCTGAGCTTCCCAAAGTGGTAATGATTTTTCAAATTCTTTCAATCATCTCATTTCCCCATTTTTATATCAGTTTCAAGTTTTACACTATGATCCCAGTATCTGGGAACTATGTCATTTAGCCCGAGGGCAGACTGAAGTCACACTCCAGAGGGTTATTAACTGATTTTAGACCTCGCTGGAGGGACATCGCACAGAGATGTGTGACAGCATTTCTTGAGGAAGGTTTGAGCCCTTACAGTCACAGTTCATGAACCGTGTCTCTGGCAAGTCTGCTGCTCTGCTAAAACACTTCAATCCCCTCTATTTATTTCCACAACGCCAAACAGCTGACGATTCCTGCAGAAGGGCCAATGATTTCCATTGTTGTCATATATTTCCCCTCTTCCAGACATATGTCAATTTTATGTCAGAGGATTAGGGATGCCAGTTATTGTT
Source organism: Micropterus salmoides (assembly GCF_014851395.1). Lineage (NCBI taxonomy): Eukaryota > Metazoa > Chordata > Actinopteri > Centrarchiformes > Centrarchidae > Micropterus > Micropterus salmoides. The sequence continues at coordinate 22,725,050 of NW_024040152.1, read as the reverse complement.
CTGCAGCATGAGAATGATGTCAACTTTCATACAGAGCCATTTCTGTGAGATGTAGACCGCAAAGCAGCTGACAATTTCTGCAAAGATGCCAACACATCACATCATTTACAAAACTACATCCCTGCTCTTCAGCTCTGTCAGTTGTACCCCAGAGAGTTAAAGAGGGAGGGGGGAAAAGAATGATGTAATTTTTCCAGTAGGGCTTTAAATCTCAGAGTCATGCTAGTGTGCTGAGCCCTGGAAGATGAGGATGATGATGATGATGATGATGATGATGATGATGGTGCTGGTGGTTAGAGCGGCGGTGATGATGATGGTGCTGGTCAGTGCAGTGGTCATGGTGGTGATGACAATGATGATGTCATTTTCCCTGAAGCCTTTTCCTTTTTAGTTAATAACATGAGCCACTTCTCACTTGGTAGTGCTAGGAATCAGTGCACATATGACTTGAGCTGATTTACCTCTTTTAATCAAAAACCTTGTTGCGTGGAGGAGGCACTACTACTAATGTCCTCAGTAATGTATCTATTAATATTAATATCCCTAATGTATTACATTGGAGGGGAAATTAGGTTTACTTTGAATAATAGCATGACATAAAATTATTCTAATCTGAATGGGTGAAGTTGATAATGTTCACAACCCCCCTACCTTGATGTCTGTATGTGAGTGAGAGTCTTTTGATATTGGTTTTCTCAGTTTGTGTGAATTTGGGATACCTATTGTGTTATGGTCTTTGTCTGTCTGTTTGTGCTCTGGCTTTTTCTCTCTCTCTCTTCCTCTGTACCTCTTTCTTCATTTCCTTCCCTCCTGGCAGCGGAGTTGTGGGCGTGCACCTGCTTCCGGGTTTGCCACTCTGACACACCTGCATCGCATCTCAATCACCCACCAGAATCGTTAATAGAAGTATTTAAGGAAGAGTCCGCAATCCAATCCCCTCCAGATGGTTTAGTCATCTACTGTCTCCTGACTTTCCTGACAGCCTGAACCAGTTTTTGACAAACCTGTTTTTGTTAAGTCTGCAAGTTGTTTGTTTTTTTTTCACTTGCTTGCCTGCGTGTTTGCTGCCTTGCTCACACACTCTGTTCTCTGCCACAGGAATCATACAATCCACCCACCTGCTACGCTGTCTGTCTGTTACTTGGTGTATCATGGAAGACACACCGGAACATCTCTCCGTGGATTCCACCTGCCTGCTCAGCCCTGGGCCTCACACTCTGCCCAAACTCCTACACTCTCTGTTGTGTTCAATAAATCACCTTTAACTTTACTCACCGTGTCCGTCTGTTTTTGGGTTCATATCTGACAAATGTAATTAGTTCCCACATGATCTACTGACATATTATTTATTGCATTTTTGCTCTGATAATGTATATAATGTTGGATAATACTGTAATAGGAATAAGGATGTGTTAACTCCTTCTGCAATATTTCATCAGCAGATAACACATATTGTATAGACCAATTTGAAGCATATAAACTACTGGAAATTTACTGCATTGTATGGCAGTTTTTCATCAGCATTATCATCGATATTCCCGTCTTGTGACAAGGTTTAACTGACATTTAGTATCTGTTTGAGAGCTCTCTTTTCTGCCATGATTTGTGTGGTATCAATATATCAGTATATATCTGTTCACTAAAATAAAGTACTTCTTGTTTGTTTTAAGAAGAAGGGGTTCCCTCTTCTAAAAGCTGAGCAAAGACATACAGTAGGCTACCAGCTCTCTAACTCTCAAGTGTGAGTTGGAATGCTGAAAGAAACTTCTACATCTATGATGATTAGGGTGATCTAGTGTCATTACTGGTGTTTTTATTTTTTTAAAAGCCCACATCTTTCTGAGGAGTCTGTATAAGCTCCAGTGCTGAAGAGCCAGCCCATCCTCGATTGCCCTACTCAGCACTGATGAGACACTGTGCTCAGTGTTTGTATTCGCATCAAAAGCAATTACTTCAACATGCTCAAGTTTCAAATGTGAGTGAATGACTATATACATCATGCCTTCTACAGACAAAGTGTAGTCATCATTGTTTCCATTGTTTTCAATCTTTCTTAATTTCAACTTATTTCCAAAATTCCCTGTTATTTTCCAGTTCCACCCCAGTGTGTTAGCTCTGAACTATAAATTATGTCACTCTGCCACTGGGCTTCTTGCTCATTATGGCTAAACTGATAACAGATGCAGAGAGCCTTTAACTGTTAAAACATTTAAACACTAAACAGCTGACTATGCCAGAGCTTTTAAAGGGCAAGCACACAAAATAATCAATTTGAAGCTAAAAATCAATTCCTTTAGCCAGGTCGTTGTAAAACACACCAACACAGTCACCATTACTTTGATTCTGTAAAGGATGCTACTGTTGCAAGGCTGGGAGGTTCAAAGCTCTTGCTGAAATTCAAATCTAACACACAGACTGATTTAGTGAAAGGAGTTATAACCCCTCCTTTGTCTCTAACGGGTCAAACCACCAACTGTAGTGTAGTTTTCCACCTTTTCAAATGGTGCACATAAAAGCCAAAAGTGAGACTCACTGTTTAACAACTAGCACCATTATCTTTGTTTGCTTGCATTGGTTTTAGCTGTTTTCCCATTTCCTATGTTTTCCCAGTTACACCCTTGTGTGTTAAAATATATCTAGTTTTACACAGGGCATGATGTCATTCGACCTGCTGGTCTTTCCCACATTCATGGCTCAGCTGATAACACATGTGGCAGAGAACTGTTAAAACATGGGTGTGTTGCAGCTTTAAACTCCTAACCCATATCAACCTTCCCTGAGAAACAGAGTGAGGAGGGGATTTGGCAAAGAAAACAGGTCCCTTTTTCCCTCACCAGCAACCATCAGCTTTAAAGCTCATCTAGACTGTGATTACCTTGGCTGAATACAGTAACCCAGCCCATGTTGTTGTAGGCAGGCTACAGCTGTGCCTCACTCCATAAAACCTGCAAAAATCATTTCATAGTCATTCCTTTACCTTGCTGGCTTACGAAACTAAAAACCCCACTTGAATAAATCAGCAGGAGTGCAGGAGCCTTTTAAAATGGTCAGACAGAGTTAAGCTGTTGAATTCCATATACTGTGGTGCCTGATATTTGTTTGACATCAGTATAGGCTGTGGTTGCACATTTGATCCAGACTGCTGTACAAACCAAACACTACTCCACCAACAGCCCAGTGAAAAGTCAGACGCTTTCATTCAGTAAATCTGTGCCGTGAGTCAAAGTAACTAAAGTAGACTCTCCATACATACATAAGTGGATGATTATGCGATAACATCTGACTCACCAACTGGTCTTTTGTGGTTCTGCAGCACGCTAGTAGCCTATTCTTACTCTGTGTCAAACACCATTGAACTAAGTCTGGTGCAAAGTAAATAGTAAATATAACTTCATACAGCTGTGCTAATTAAAACTAATACAGAGGTTAGCTGTATGTGGGGGAAATGAGAAGGACACTGAAATGAATTCAAGTCCCACTGGGGCACTCACAGGATAAGCTCAGCTGATATGGACCCTTGAGAGGAAGTTGGACTTGTTTATGAAGGAAATGACATCATTGGGCTAGGATCAGACGATGACCTCATGCTGACAAGATAATGACTGAGAGAGAGAGAGAGAGAGAGACAGAGAGAGACAGAGAGAGCACTGTTTAGTTTAGTTGCAGCAGTCATGTGCAGATGAAAGGTTAACAAGTGCACTATGGTTATTTTAAACCTCAAAGCCGAGTGCTTAATAGCTTTGGTGAATGGCTGCTAAGCAACATTATCTGATTTTAATACGATAATGTCAGACTAATGGTGTGTCTCTTGATTTGCTAGTCTTAAACAAACATTCAGTATAAAAACGTAGGCCACATTTTCTCATACAGTAAAAATGTGAGGAATTGGTTATACCAGTTGCCATGTATCTTCAATGCAGTACGTACTGTGTTGTCTCAAATAGACATATAGATCGTGTTCAAAGATGGGAGGACAGAAAATGCCTAAAGTGTGCTCATTTCTCAACAAACATTCTGCATTGCAAGCATTAATGCAACAGGTGGTAAAGATTGTGAGATACTGTACAACCTATGTGTGTCAAAGGCTCAGATATTTGATGTCACTTGTGGATGGAGTGGACGTAATGAGCGTGAGCAATCGGAAGAAATATGTTTAATTCAAATTTTGGATCTTAAATAATCTGGTGAGGAATTTCAATGAATGTCTATGCAGAACATTTAATCTTGGACAACCTCGATTCCTGATGGATTTGGATAAACATGATTTTCCGGTAAGTAAAAATTATTAGAAGATAAGCAACCTATTTCTGGTTCTGTGTTGTACAAGTTATTTATTCTTTTAATGTAGCTTTTCCAAGCCTTTTCACTCACACAAGGGACCACTGCAACTTTCCAAAACAACATTCTGTTGCTCCGCACTTTCTATAAACTGCTCTGTGACGACCTCTAATTGTCCAGGGGATTGGGACAGCGTGATTGAAAATAAAAATCCTTCACGCCAAAAAAATTACTAGAGGGGGTTTGGAGGAGCTGTTGGACCTCCCAAGAGCAGAGCTGGACTAAAGCCCAAAAACAAAGCTTGCTGCTGGGTTAAGGATCTTAGAATATGTTGGATTATGGAGCCAGAGAGGCAGAACATGCCCGGGGACAGTGGTGGAAAACTAATACTGATTTTGGCTACAGAGGGATACTGGGTTGTGTGAGAGACAGTTTGTTCTGTGTTGTTAGGATAATGACACTATTCAGGGGATAAAAATAATGGATTTTAACAGGGGTAGTCTACCGTTAGCCAACAGTTAGTTTACAGTGCAGACAGCTGTTTTCCCTGCATTAGTCCATGAGTGGTAGTCTAACATAATTAAAAATGATCACCAGTGTTAAAAGAAATAAAGCTATGATATAGTAAATACTGCTAGAATAGCACCAGTGTTTTGTGAATCAGAAATTCAAATGTGTGGCACAATATCTGGCATAGTAAAATTTTAAAAAATAAATTAAAAAAAGCACAGATGATGTGAAAAAGAGTCATGTTTTGTGGAAGTGTTCCAGGAGATTACAGTTTCTCCATTGGTTTGGCTCATTTCTTGAAACAAAAATTACATTCTCAAAACATCATGGACAAACCTCCAAACCACTTGGCAATTGTTCACAACAGAATTGAATTTCTCATTCTTTTCATCAAATTGCATTATGTAAAAGTACATGTCTCAATGTCTCAGTACATCTTTGCAAATGATTAAGTACAGGTAGCCTACATTTAGCACAATTTTCAAGTGAATAGATCTTGTTGATCTAAACTGATTGTTGATTCTGCAGTCTAATGGTTGTTCACTCCAAAACGTGATAGCGTCATTTCACAAGCCATCACATGCACAATAGTCTGTTCAATTGTCAAAATTTGTCAAGAACATAATACCATGAATACCATATATGAATCCCTTGGAACATTTGATAAATTTATTACAGCAACTGACAGTCAGGTGAAACTAGAACTTGACTAACGAAGGAGGAGTGTCACACATCTCAGATGACCAATCAAACAGTATGTTTAGTTACCTGACAGGTTCTGTCCATTACTGTGAATGTATGTAAAGAGCTTGACCATGCAGTACCAGTACAATTTCTGAACATGGAGGCACCTGGCCAAGTAAATGAACAAGGGCAACTGCCTGCTCGAGGAAGAGGAAGAAGAGGAAGAGGAGGAGGAGGAGGAGTAAGGGTGCGTGGTGGTGGAATAGGGGGAAGAGGCAGAGGAGCACAAAGACACCATGCTGTCCCGGACGAAATTCGGGCCACAATTATAGACCATGTCATCAACCATGGCCTCACAATGGCGGAGGCAGGTCGCAGAGTGCAGCCTAATGTGCCTCGCTCTACAGTCTCCTCCATCATCCAAACCTTTCGCAGGGAAAACAGGTATGTAGTCAGTCAATGATGGAATTATATGTTGTATAGGACAGGACACTGTGCATAGAGCAAGAAATATATTTATTTACACGTTTGCCTATTCATTTAGTGTGTGTGTGTGTGTGTGTGTGTGTGTGTGTGATATCTTACCTCAATGGGATGTTATGATACTAAAAATGAAAAGAAAAACATTGGAGTATTGATGATACAGTTTACAGTAGTATAATGCCATCACATTGAGACAGATCCGCGCTGCAATCCTACAAGACAATGCCATATTCCAAAATGTCAACTCTATAAGCATCTCCACAATAGACCGGATATTGAAGAAGAATCTGATGACTATGAAGCAAATTTACAGGGTACCATTTGAGAGGAACTCTGATAGAGTGAAAGAGCTGCGGTACCAGTATGTACATGTAAATCAGTTACTGGTTGTCCATCATTATAACCTTTTTTACAATTACAGTTTTTCTCAGTCGCTTTGGTGCATTTCTCGAATCATCCTTAACATTTGCAAAACAGTAAGTGCATTTCTCAAAACAGGTAGTACAAACAGCACAACATAGTGGTTTACCTGCAAAAGCCCATAACTTGCTCAAAATCCTTAGTCTATCTCTCAAAAGCAAATCTTTATGTCATTGAACTTGTCAGTGCCATCAGAACAACAAGTCCTTGTGTCTTGTTTATGAACAAGCAAGTCAAAATGTTTAGCCATCTTGTCAATATAACAGTGTACTCTGTAAGTATTTTCTGTACATTTTGGCTAAGATTTTGATGACAATGATTGAAAATGCACAAGGCTGCACTTTTTTTTGTATGGTATATATCACTTTCACCAGTACAAAGTTATACATTGCAGGAGAGAGGACAGGAATCACAGCTATGCTTTTAATGTTCATACTGTAATTTGTTGACAGAGCATGTCATTGTAATACAGAAAAGAAAGAGACAGGACTGCTGCATGGGATACACCCCTTTGACTGACGTTCCGGTCTTTTGTATCTCTTCCACATCACAACAGATATCTTTATCAATTCAGGTTTTCACATTTACAAAAAAATTCTAATAGACATGTATAGAATGTCTATCTATATATATTTCTGCTCACTGTGTATTGTTACTGTTTACTGGTATTGAGTATTGGTATGAGTGTTGCTATTGTGATGTTGTTGTGGTCTATTCTTACTTTGTTTATGGTCCTTAAGAAACAACATTTCGTTTAGCTATGTACTTGTAGGCAAAGGATATGAATGAAGTATTTTAACTTTCATTTTTGATAACGTGTTCAACCATTTTGAATGTAGTGACTAATGCAATGAACTTATGTCTAGATGTTTTGGGGGGTAAGATTATTCAACAGAGACTGGTATAATTCATTGTGATCAGCAGGACATAACCAATTGATAATGTAGGAAACAGCAGACAATTGTACATAATCATTTGAATCAGTGTGTCAAGTCATTTGCAATTTTTTTAAAACAATGAGAAAGTGCTTTTATGATGTGCACAAGTGACAAGATGATGTGGAGGTTGAACAATTAGTTTTGAGAATTTCAATTCTGATCTGAGAAATGCACCAAAGCGACTGAGAAAAACTGTAAGCAGTGGTTCCCTATTTTTTTTGGCTTCAGTACCCACTTTACCTGATTTGTGTATCCAGGTAATCCAGGTATGAAAGTATTTGATTTATCTGACTTCAACACTTCGCCTTAAAACTGCAGCTTACTGTATGATGCAATTATCATTGTAATCCTTATTTTGAAGAATATAACTGAATGGGAAGAATGAGTTTTACTGTAACATTTCAGTAAGTCTAGTCATTGATGATTTCCCCCCTCCCCTTTCTGTCAAATACCCCTTGTAGTAGGGGTACATGTACCCCAGGTTTGGAACCACTGGAGTAGTGGCCAGTAGTATATTGAACTTGTGGAGAAGATGGAACATTCCTATGTAACTGTCTGTAACTGTAGTGTATGACTCCATATCTGAGAATGGTGTGGCAACTCACATCCCCAGTCTTGGCCCATACAATACACAGAAGATCCTCATCATCTTGGACCGCCTTCATTTGGATTTGATCCCTGAAAATGAGAGAGGTCTCGTAGGGCCTCACTTACCACAATATGTCATTGTATGGGACAATGCGAATTTCCACCGTGGCCCGCTCATCAGGGCCTAGTTCACTACTCATCCAAGGATGGTCATGGTGTTCCTACCACCTCATTCTCCTTTCCTCAATCCTATTGAGGAGTATTTCTCTGCTTGGAGGTGGAGAGTGTATGAGAATCGGGCTCAAGATCAGAGGTCCCTGCTCCATGCAATGGACGCTACGTGTGAGGATATTACAGGAGATTAGTGTAGGGGATGGTTGCAACATGCACGCCGTTTCTTCCCTCGTTGCATCGCAAGGGAGAATATACGCTGTGATGTGGACGAGAATCTGTGGCCAGACAGCAGCGTGTGGATGGCCAGGAGGGTGAGAACGGTGGCCAGGAGAGGGAGGGTGAGGACCGCAAACCAGTGAAGAACTGTTACCTGTGAAACTCCAGCTTTATTTACAGCACTGTAGGCTGAATATAATTTTCATTGTTTTTTGTTTGAGTGTTTATATTACAGTATATTATGCTGTATACATTTTCTTTTTACTCTGATGCATGGAAGTTACTTTATGTGTGTGAATAAAGTACCCTAAAATCCTATTCTTACCCTAAAGTCCTATTTCTTTTTTTCAGTTTTATACACAATTGTATTCTGTTAGCTAGACAAAAAACAGTACATTAACCATTTTCAATGAAGGACTGGGCTAAAACTGAAAGGTGGACATGAGGGATATTTCTGTGGTCCTCTGCCATAGTGACAAAACATCTAAAGATTTTGACTTGCCGTGCTTACACAATGCCAAAGGGAGGAAGCATTTTGGGGGCACTGACTGTTTAAATGAGAAGGAAATTTAGTTTTGACACATGAGTGAACTGTTTTGGGAGAGGTATGAGCTTTTGCAGGTGAACCATGGTGTTGTGCCTAACCATCCACGTTATTCTGGCAAAAGCACTAAGTGTTGAGAACGTCCGGTCTGTTTTAAGAAATGAGCCAAAGCAATTGAAGGATTTTCTTGGCACTGACTCTTTATATGGGAAAGGAATTTAGTTTTGAAGCATGAGTGAACAGTTTTGGGAGAGATATGAGCTTTTGCAAGTGAGCTATAGTGTTGTGCTGAACTGTAAGACTGTTTTGCCAAATTATCTTAGAGTTTTGAGAATGTAATTTTTGTTTCAAGAAATGAGCCAAACCAATGGAGAAAAACTGTAATACAGGTGTGTAGTAATTGTAATTGACAATATCAGCATAATATAGTAAGTTTCAGTTTTAAAACTACACTTTCAGAAGGATTTAAATTAAAATAATCATCAAAACTCTGAATCCTTATCAAAAGGACCAAAGAACTAAACCTAATTAGAGATGTGATGTTCAGAGTTCTGGGTCTACCCCTGGGGTATTTTCCCAGTTGGACCTGGAAAACCTTCAGTGTAAGGGTGGAAGTTTTCCCTTCAACTTCAACAAGTTAGTGTTGGAGGAAACATGCCACCTGGATTGTCTTTTTTATCAACAACAAGGAAATGTTAGTTAATGTAATGCAAAATTTTATTGAATGTATTATATTGAACCGTGTGCTGACGATGTATGTCATTTGCTTTCTGCCATATATACATACAAACTTGCTGTACGATATCCGCTCATAGTGCCTAAAGCATTATCAATGTTTATGCCATCACAGCGATTGGTTAGGGAAAGATCGTATTTAATGGAGAAAAAGTCCACAGTGACTTGAAGCAAGTGACTCAACATGTTTATTTTATTGAAATTCAACCAAAACCAACATTTTCACTTACCTTAACCAAAGTGCATTTGTTGCCTAAACCTACACAGGCAGGACTCAGTCCTGTGCTTTGCATGTTTGCCATTCACTCCAACCATCTCCCTATGACTCCTGTGAGAAACAGAAAGCTAGTGCTTCAGTCACTCAAAAGAACAATGTCTATCTTATCATCAGAACATGGTTGTGAAACAAATTAGTATAACTGTAATTTCTAGGAGACAAAGTTGATGCATCACAGTGTTTGTACAACATGGTGAGTTGAAGACATGATCACATTTTAATAGGTAAGCAAACTCTTGTCCTGTGCAAACACTCTTTAGCGCAGCTGAGTCTGGTATATTTCCACTGTTATATTTTAAACCTTCATAATTATAGAGATATAGGTTTTACCAATAGTGTAGTATGTGTTTTTCATTGGATGGTAGTAAATAGTAAGCAAATATCTTTGGTGTATTAGGGTTATGATATGATTTAATTACAGTAATGGCCACTGTGTGGACCAGCAGTTCACACTACATTATCATGGCCTTGCACAAGCAAGTAACAGAAAGGTTGAGACATGTTCAGGATAATTTACCAAAAAAGTAACTCCTGGAATGCACTACACATCACAGACTGACTTTGAGGCTATCTAAGGGTTTTTTTAAATTAAAGTTGTATACTTCCACATAAATGTTTCAGTCAATATATGTCACACAAATATAGTGCATTTCTAAGGAACACATTCTCACAAGGCTTGTCAAGGATTATTCTGCCAGGTCTAACGACAAAGAAGAAGTGAGAGTTAATTTACACAAACAGAATGGTCCCATCTGGCCTGATTAACATACTACAATGCTAATGCTAACTTTTAATGGTGTGATCATCTCATGTGCTCATTTTCACTGAATTCTTAATGCAAAATTAGCATATTAGAACAACATATTGTCTCTTAGTAGCCCAGGGGCCCGATGCAAGGGGGTGTCAGATTCCATTTTTGTCTTGAGCTACAGTTTTAACAGTAGAACATAGAAACAAAAGATCACATAAAAGCACGTGTCCTTGGACAAGAATGTAATTTGATTCTAACAGAACTGTCAAAGTCAATTAAACCAGCAATGTGTTGCAGAGGTGTTTTCTCTTCAGAGTACATTCGGAATAAACACAACAGCTGTCATTAATGTGTATCCAGGTGAGTAAATTTAATTCCCTCTGTGTTTTGCTCAATGTGTCCAGTAAATGTATTTGAGTTAATTAAAAACTGTATAATTTGTGCTCTCCCAAGCATTTTTTAAGTCAGCAGAACCATCATAATGTCTTTTTCAAAAGCAGAATACTTTACAGCAAAGGTATGATGTGAGATTTGAAATCTAATGATTAAAATGCATGCAGCACAGACTGCAGTTTCCCACCCACCCACCCGCCCCTCCACACACACCAAAACACTGTCCTCTGCAGAATCTGTCGCACTAATAAGTCACAGTGTCTCCTCATGCAAGGAAGAGGAAACATAAAATAAAAATGCAAACGCCGGCAATAGCCTTTTAATGTTGCTATAAATAAAGTAGGACCAACAAAGGTAGCTGTAGTGGAATAACTCCCTCTGTTAGCACAGACACACACTCACACAGACAGACAGACAGAGAGAGATAGATGGATAGATGGATAGATGGATAGATAGATGGATAGATGGATAGATGGATAGATAGATAGAGAAAGACAGATATATGCACTATAGTCAGAAGGCTAAAAAGACAACCTGTAAAATGTGCGGAAACAGTAAACAGTACAACTTAATGTCAGGAGACATATATCGCCCTCCACTTACATACTGTATAAAGTAATTACTAGTTAGTGGATACATTTTGATATATAGTATGTTACCTCAGCTATTGTTTCTCACAGTAACATGTCAGATCATGTGGATGATGTAGATAAGAGCTTTGATTAGTGTTTGTGTACTTCAGTCACACGTGCACGCAGGCCTCAGACCACCATTGGACGCGATAATAACTCAAGGAGAGATGACAAGGACAGGCTTTCTTTTCAGCCCAGAGAAAGAGTTACAAAGAGACGGAGAATGAGCTAGGAGGGCTGAAGACAAGTGGGAAGAGGGAGAGGGGAGGAGGGAGGCAACATATTTCACCTCCATTCACCTGCTGACATGGCCTCTCAAAGAAACCTTTCATTAGACCTACAGAACAGTCAGCTTAGTCTATCCAATTCTGTCAATTTAGCTGTCATATTACACTGGCTCACTTTCTGCTCTTTCATCTAGAGGGGATTTTTTATCTCGTGATTTTTATATGGATGATTGGCAAAAGAGGTGTGTGTGCGCAAAGCCTCAGAAGCCAAATCATCTAATACATCAGTTAAGTGATTTAAGGTGTGCATGGTTAACCTGCACACACCTGAATCCACCCTGGCAGAAAAGGTACTAAAGGAAGTAAGAGAGCAATTCATCACTTTAAAAAGTGTCCTTGCATTACCTAAGCATTGAAGAGCTTAAAATGCCTCTGCAGACAGTGTTTCTTTAACTGTTTTCCAGGGTTTAAAATGGGTCATGACCCATATTTTATTCACATATACTTATCACGTTGAGGTTTTTTTTTTTAGGTTTGGATTGACAAAGAGTTAAACAGCCATGGTTCATAACAGTTTTGAACAGACTTTTTGGGGATTTGGGTGGGGCTAGGCTCAATCTTTCTTGGCTTGAGTTGAGCTTTGCGGCAGATATGTGTAGTTCACATATGGGATCTCAATGGGTCCTTTCAGAAGGTGATAATTTAGTCTGCCAACACCTCTTCTAAATCATTAACTTAAGGGAAAGTTAGCCAAGCCATCTTATTTTTTCACATAGTTGTGCAGTGAGAGGAATGCTCAAAGCATACACAGACAGAGGGCCTATGAGCGATATACAGAGAGAGAGAGAGAGAGAGACTCTCAAAGCTTTCACCTTAAAATAGAGCACATCAATAACATTCTGATGTTGATGTAAGACTTGAGAGGATTGGCTGGTTTCACTTTCCACAGAACAAGCTCAAACTACCCTCCTCTCTCTCGCAAAAATGTTTTAGGCCACCCACATATCATATAGAGTCTCTATATACTCAGCAGCTAAAGAGTGGTGTCAGCAACTTCTCATACCATCCTGTTGCCTCTCTCTTTCTCTCTCAACTTTCTACTTTTACCCTGTCTGGTTAAGCTTACATTCACAGCTTTAACCACTTTTATATATGTTAAGATTAAATAGTAAATAATGAACATACACAACAATGGTTTTGTTATACATATCAACTCTCAAGGTCTGCAAAACAGCTATATCATATTTCAATATTATTTCTTTATCTTAACCTTTTAGGAAACTTGAGTTTTGAGTGATGCCCAGCTGGGACCAATTTTAACCCATCAGTACAGTTCAGTATTCCTGAACAAATTGGGCATAGCATACAAATAAAATGCGGTGGGCAGAGACTCAGTGCACTGTTGTGTGTTTTCACTGTACACATGATCACATACATTTCTGTTGGCATATGATTGACTGACTTGCATGTGTCTGCTTGGATTTGACATTTGGTTCAGTCAATTCTCTGGCCTCTCTCTGTATATGATGAAATGGCAAGATCCGATGGTCCCACCCCACACCCGCATCCCACCCGTGGTAGCACTTGCCAACTATAACAAGCAGAATACTGGTTAACCGTAGCCACAGTTTGTGCCTCTCATGCACAGCTGCTGGTCGTAGAAGTAGAGCTGCTATCGAAGGTACAACACAGGTACCAACACAGTGACTTTCTCAAACAGGCCATAAATATGCTTCTAGTGACACTCAAAACTCCACAAGACTTCCTGTTTTCCCAGGGGAGAAACATTTTTTTGAATATTCTAGTAGAGAGGGTTCTAGCAGAATTTGAGGGTGTAGTTACCCTTTAAGCTCACTTTGGACAAGGTTACATTACTGAAGGTCAGTTAAACAGCAATATCTGAAGTTACAGCAACCAATAACTGTGTCAATACAAACATGAAGTCAAGCAGGATCTTTCCTTCGGTACTGCACACATCATGAGGGTGCCATTTCTTTTATTCAATATTCAATAATAAGGCAATGAGTTTGCAGCTGTGACTGCTTTTTTAAAACTGAACAGAGCTGACAATCCAAAGGCACCATAAAACTGTTTTTTAAACAGCCCCTCTGTTTTATTGAGCTCTGGTTTCCACAAACATCAAAGCTTGTTACTCCAACAACCGAACAGCTTTGCTTACAGTAGCCCAGCTGAAACTGGGAGGCATAGTAACTGCCATCCAATGCTGAATCCATTGTCACTCCAAGACAAAAGTGTATTTTGCAAAAATGTTAGTAAATGCTATTTATTGCAAAATTACAGTAACTGAAATGAATGGACAAAAAGATCAAAATTTAAGAAGTCCACTATGTTTCTAAAAACTAAGAAAACTGAAATGTGAGTCCATCAGTAACATTAAAAGTCTTCTTAGTTGCTAAGCTTGGCCTCTGACCTCAATGTAAACTGAATTTAGGGGTCAATAAGTCATCATATTATAATGGTAACAACACGTTCAAATATGAGACTGAAATATGATGACATAAAGAGACAACAGAGCTATATCACACACTAAACTAATGTGTTTTATTTTGCATCCTATCCCTGTATTTGATTTCATTAAGTTTATTGCCATTATTCTCCCTGCAATTTCCAGTGATGTGACTATTTTCTTTCAAGGCTGCTCAGGAGTGTATATTTTAACTTTACAATTATTAATTTAGCTGACACTTTTATCCAAAGTAATTGCTAGTTGCAGAGGTCACACACCTCTGGAGCAACTAGGGACATACACTCACCTAAAGGATTATTAGGAACACCTGTTCAATTTCTCATTAATGCAATTATCTAATCAACCAATCACATGGCAGTTGTTTCAATGCATTTAGGGGTGTGGTCCTGGTCAAGACAATCTCCTGAACTCCAAACTGAATGTCAGAATGGGAAAGAAAGGTGATTTAAGCAATTTTGAGCGTGGCATGGTTGTTGGTGCCAGACGGGCCGGTCTGAGTATTTCACAATCTGCTCAGTTACTGGGATTTTCACACACAACCATTTCTAGGGTTTACAAAGAATGGTGTGAAAAGGGAAAAACATCCAGTATGCGGCAGTCCTGTGGGCGAAAATGCCTTGTTGATGCTAGAGGTAAGAGGAGAATGGGCCGACTGATTCAAGCTGATAGAAGAGCAACTTTGACTGAAATAACCACTCGTTACAACTGAGGTATGCAGCAAAGCATTTGTGAAGCCACAACACGCACAACCTTGAGGCGGATGGGCTACAACAGCAGAAGACCCCACCGGGTACCACTCATCTCCACTACAAATAGGAAAAAGAGGCTACAATTTGCAAGAGCTCACCAAAATTGGACAGTTGAAGACTGGAAAAATGTTGCCTCATCTGATGAGTCTCGATTTCTGTTGAGACATTCAGATGGTAAAGTCAGAATTTAGCGTAAACAGAATGAGAACATGGATCCATCATGCCTTGTTACCACTGTGCAGGCTGGTGGTGGTGGTGTAATGGTGTGGGGGATGTTTTCTTGGCACACTTTAGGCCCCTTAGTGCCAATTGGGCATGGTTTAAATGCCACAGCCTACCTGAGCATTGTTTCTGACCATGTCCATCCCTTTATGGCCACCATGTACCCATCCTCTGATGGCTACTTCCAGCAGGATAATGCACCATGTCACAAAGCTGGAATCATTTCAAATTGGTTTCTTGAACATGACAATGAGTTCCCTGTACTAAAATGGCCCCCACAGTCACCAGATCTCAACCCAATAGAGCATCTTTGGGATGTGGTGGAACGGGAGCTTGGTGCCCTGGATGTGCATCCCACAAATCTCCATCAACTGCAAGATGCTATCCTATCAATATGGGCCAACATTTCTAAAGAATGCTTTCTGCACCTTGTTGAATCAATGCCACGTAGAATTAGGGCAGTTCTGAAGGCGAAAGGGGGTCAAACACAGTATTAGTATGGTGTTCCTAATAATCCTTTAGGTGAGTGTATTGGTGGATGTGTTAAAGTGGGGATTTGAACCCAGGTCTCTCATTCAAAAGGCATGTGTCTTATCCACTGCTCCAACAATACCCCTGAACACAGTTGAATTCGCAGAACACAAATTTCAGTGATGTTGTTTGTTTCTGTTTAGACAGGCTTGATTAACTCCTATAAGTCCTATAAGGTGAAATAAACCCAATCTTGGCCATGAAAGGTCACAGTGTGGCCACAAAACTACACATACATATATACACACAAACACACTCTTGCAGACAGACACACACAAACACATACAGTCTGGCCACCCAGGATGAGAGAGAGAGATGGAAACTTTAACTGTGTTTATAACTTGACTTTGGATTATAGGGTAGGCTAAAACAGAGGGAGGGAGGGAGGGAGGGAGGGAGGGGGGGAGGGGGGTTTAGTTGCTCAGCTGTAAATAATTAAAATGCAGTCCTCCCCTATTTCCTCTCTCTCTCTCTTTCCCTCACACATGCACACCCACACACATACACAACAGCCTCTATTATCTTTATTATAACTTCCATTCCTGATATATATTAGTTGTTGATTTTACAGAGAAGAAGCACAGCAGGCCTGTCTTGTTAAAATACATAGTGTGTGGCTGTGAGTCTAGGTGGTTACTAAGCTATGTCAGATAGAAAGGAACATCTCCCAAGGCATGTTCCACCACTTCTGATAATAACACACACCAGCTCTCATTTCTTCTCTCTCTATCTCTCTAACAATAAGTCATACGATCTGCAAATAATTTAGATTTTACAGTCAACACACCAAACTCAACAGCTAAAAACATCCTTGAGATGTGATCATTTATGGTTCAGCTTTAAAAATAAAGGAAATCAATATGACTATTTTTATAGCCTTTTGATATCTCAACCAAAACAAATTCTCTGACTGCTCCTGGTCCAAGACTCCTGCATAATGTTTTAAAGAGTCTGCCAGTTTTCAAAGGTGGCTTGGGAGGCTAAAACTGGTTCCTTTAATTACTTTGGAGAAATTTCCATCCAAAGTTGCATGTAATGTAACACCAGTAAAGCAGAGTCATAGACGTGAGGCAGAGAGACTGACACACACCCGGAATGGAGGTCAGTAACCTTACCCCACAAAATCAGCTTTGGCCGCAACAAAAATCATTTTGAAAAGTTTGAAAGCCACCGTGCGGAAAAGTCAGCTGCAAACCATTTACTGTGGAAGCTGTAGACTAGCTGCCAAGTCTTAAACAGCATGTCTTATTGGCAAAGCTAACACACAGCTGAAAGCCTTATAGATGAAAGACTTATACCCTATAAGGCCAGAGGCTCTTAAAAGCATTTATAGTGAGAACAAGGCTGGGCGTATTCCTTTTGGAATGTAATCTATTACATATAAGAGATTACCTGCTTAAAACCTGTTAACCCTACTTTTTAAAGCTATGGTGTTGGACCCCAAAATGAGCCCACTCAAATTATTCTCCACATCACTAATACTGATATGTTTTAATGAGCTAGGATAAGATGAACATAAGTGATGCAGATGAGTGATTGCACTTAAAAAAAAAACAGGCAATTATTAGATTTTCTCAATAGCTTTGAATGGTACCCACTGCAGAGAACTGCAGTATCGGTTTACATGCGCTAAAAAGCAAAAGTTTCTTAAGAGTGTGCAAATTAAGAAACAAGTTAAAGAATTGTTTACATGTCAATGTATCTTTGAATATTTTGAATGTGGCCTTTGTTTGGCTGCTTGTTTTGGAATACTTTTTCAGTTTTTTTTAAATGGCAAAAATCCAGCTCAAACCAAACCAACATACACTACACACCTCTCTCACACACCTAGCAATTACACACATATGCACACACCATTGCTGTATCCTGAGTAGCCTGCCAAGCAACGCAGATCCTGAGCCAAGGGTTTGCACCGCTGGGGGTTAAGGTTTCAGTGCATGTCAAATGTGCAGTTGACTAGAAAGATTAAAATACACACACTCATGTGCACAAACACATCCAATCCCACAGTGCGTGTCCTTTTGACCCCAAACAGGCCAGAGTGTCATGACCTTTCAAAACTTGAAAGAATTTAGCATTGTGTACTCTCCATTACATCTGATAAAACAGCTAACCATTGTCTTCCTTCTCTTTTGACTTCCTGTTTTCCACACCTGTTGTAATGTCTCCTTTGTCTTTTCCCTTCTTTGTAAACTGTCCCTATAGTTTCAGTCTCATTCAGCCCCTCTTCTCTTTGCTTTTAAATATGCACCATTCACTTTCTGGTAATCATCTTTTCCCCATTTTCCTTAAATTACATACTGAGACTTTCATCTGTTTTCTCCCATCTATTTTTTTCTCCATCTAATGCTGACTTCTTTTGTATTTGTGTATGTTAATGCATAGTTTTTGTGTAGTCTTCCACAGGTGGTGACACAGCAATAGGGGAAATAAAGGGAAAGATGGACATAAATTGTATTAGAAGCTGTATATTGTCACGATAAAGGCAAAACAGAAGTGATGGAAAGTGAGGGCGGTTGTCACTAGCTAACAACTCCCTGTGCTTCAGACTCAGGTCTGAAGGCTAAGAAGGCCAATGACAAAGACTGACGGAGCAAAGTTTGTGACTACAAATGCAGTAGGATGGTTCAAGGGAAAAGTAGCATGAACACACACACAATATTAACAGCATTAAATAACCGAAATAACCAATATGGGAAAATTACATCGGTTAGAGGCTCTGAATTTTGGTTTCTATTACTTTTCAGTTAATCACCCAGCCCTAGTATCCGGTACATCTATGTTTGACAAGTTAAAATGTCTGCTGTGAGAAATGCAGTTCAAGAAGACTTTATGATACATCCCGCTCTACTTCCTAGATTGTGTTTTTATTGTGTCATTCATTCAGTGTTTCCTGTTTTATTTTGTTACTTACCTCCCCTATTATTGCAGATCACTTCACTTCCTGCCTTTGTGATTGTCTGCCCTACCCTGATTGGTTTGACCTCGCATTTGCCTTCTCACGGCCGGATTTGTTTACCTCATCTACTGATTGAATACCTGTGTCCCAAACTTTTTTTGGTAAGTGCCGATATTGAACCAAGATTCTGAACCAAGAGTTTTGCGCTTGCGGTTACCCCAGTTGTTACACATTCCAATTTAAAAGATAAACCAACCAAAAAATCCAGCAGATAAATACACGTCCAATACTGTAAGACTCCCAAATGCTCCAAATGTACCATCAGACAGCAAGAAGAAACAACTCAATATCTGTAAACAGCTGAATTCAAGTGCAGCATCCATACACCGCAGCTCCTGGGGGACTCACTGGAACTCCCTCTGCTAAACATCTTCAGAGAAGCTAGTTCAAGATGTACAGTAGATATATGGATTAATCCCTTCAAAGCCCTTTTTGAACCACCTGTAAACACTAACACTGAGACCAGAGACCACCATCACGAACTAAAGGAGCTTCAAAATATAAACATTATCAGAACCCCCGAGATTTCCGTATACCACAACTAGAACTGAGAGCTAAACTTAGGACCCTAAAGGATAAAAAAGCTTGCGTACCAGCCAGAGTTTTGAAAATAATTCTCAAGTATAGTGCAAAAAATATTTAGTCAACCATTTAGAAACATTTCTTGGGAAATAAAAAGAACTACCTCAAACAATGCATGCAAAGCAAATCTCACTAATATCCAGCATTGAATCAAGATCCTTCAATTGATATTACCACATAAAAGCCAGTAACCCTATACTAAGACTCTTCAATGTCAAGTGAAAGAATCAGATTTGGGGCTTCTTGTGATGAAAAGCAACATAAACAAACATATCGGTTAGTGGTTTCGCTAACTTTTACCGCCACTTTATCCGCAATTTAAGCACCGTCGCCGCCCCCCTCACTCGCCTCACTTCCACCTCGGTCCCTTTCATCTGGTCTCCAGAGGCCACTGCAGCTTTCTTCCACCTCAAGTCCCTGTTCACCTCCGCCCCCGTCCTCACCAACCCTGACCCCTTCCTTCAGTTCGTGGTTGAGGTGGACGCCTCTCCCAGCGCTATCCCAAGGATAATAGACTTCACCCCTGCGCCTTCTTCTCCCGCCGTCTGTCCCCCACCGAACGTAATTACACCGTGGGGGACCGAGAACTGCTGGCTATTAAGCTGGCCCTGGAGGAGTGGAGGCACTGGCTTGAAGGGGCTGAACACCCTTTCCTAGTCCTGACAGATCACAAAAATCTTTCCTATATCCAGACCGCTAAAAGACTAGACTGGGCCCTGTTCTTCAAAAGGTTCAATTTCTCCCTCTCCTACCGTCCTGGGTCCCAAAACATTAAACCAGACGCTCTCTCCCGACTCTATTCCCCAGACACTCCCCCGAACCCCCCGGATACCATTCTGCCCCGCACCTGCCTCATCGCCTCTGTAGTCTGAAAGGTGGAATCCGCTGTCCGCCGCGCCCAGTCCACTGAACCCGGTCCCGGCCTCGAGCCCCCTAATCGCCTCTACGTCCCGTCGAGCGTCCGCTCCCAGGTTCTCCAGTGGGCGCACGCCTCCAGATTCAGTTGCCACCCCGGGATGGCCTGCACCCTCTTCCTACTTCGCCAGCGGTTCTGGTGGCCCTCCATGGATAAGGACTGTCGGTCCTTTGTGGCCGCCTATGAGGTGTGCGCCCACGCCAAATCCTCCCATCAGCCACCCGCCGGTCTGCTCCGCCCCCTCCCGGTTCCCGGTCGCCCCTGGTCCCATATCGCCTTGGAACTCCGTCACGGGTCTCCCCAAATCCAACGGGAACACTGTCATCCTCACCATCGTCGACCGTTTCTCTAAGTCCGCCCACTTTGTCCCCCTACCCAAACTTCCCACTTCCTTGGAAACCGCCTGCCTCCTCATCAACCATGTCTTCCGTCTGCATGGCATCCCGTTAGACACCGGTACCTGATGGACTGGGCCGGCTACGGCCCAGAAGAGCGCTCCTGGATCCCTGCCAGCCAGATCCTGGACCGTTCCCTCCTGTCCGACTTCTACCGAGCTCACCCGGACAAACCGGGGGGTCCGCCTGGAGGCATCTGTTGAGTGGGGGCCCCTGTCGCGGTGACAGCCCGGCTGTTGGTGAGTGTCCTGTTTCTCCTTTCCCTCACATTCTGGTTTCTCCTGTGCCCTCTCTCTCTCTGTGTGTGCTCTCTCCCTCTCTGCTCCGGAGCCCGGCTGGCTACCCACACCTGTACCTCGTTAACCTCCATCCCCGGCCGCTGCACCTGCCAGCCATCAGCCTCATCACGACCAGTATTTCTACCCTGGCTTTCCACTCCATCCTCGCTCGATCGTCGCAGCTCCTGACTTGGTGTCACCGCTTTGTTCTGGCTCGTTTTGAAATTTCCCTTTGCTTCACGTCCCAGTTACCTACTAACCCTGTCTGTCTGTTTCCTCCTGCCACGTTCACTCACCTCTGCCTCCCAGTTCGGCCAGCCGGGCTTGCTCGCCAGCCTCCTCCTCTCGCCGCCTCCACGACGCCCTCCGGCGTCTCCCTTTGCACCCCGCCGAGTCCCCAGTCACCGCGTCCTCTCCTCCCCGTCTGCCAGCCTCCCTCGAACCTCCAGCCTAAGCACCTTCCGCTCCTCCAGCTACTCGGTCCCCCGCGTCCTCAATAAACCTCTTTTTCAAACCCTCAGCGTTGCGTTTGGGTCCGTTCTGTCTCCTACCGTTACAATATCAAAGTTATTGGAATCAAATGATGCATTCTTGTTTGGCTTTAAACAGGCAGTAGACAGGGGCAAAATACCTGGACATTGTGAATGACCATAAACTAAGAAAAACTTGATTCAGTCAGTAAAAGCAGTCAGTCGAGCTAGGGAGATAGACCGCCTCCCTAGAGGACACCCTGCGTTCACAGAACTAAATTGCCTTTTACACAGCACACATTACAAAAATAATAGAAGCACCTATTTTTCATTATGTGATCACAAACATAAAAAAAAAGTTCCTCAAATAGACAACTTATTCAGTGAAGACGGGCAGCTAATATGACTCTTGGTGCAGTGAGCACAGAAAAACGCAATTTATCTGCAATTTCTGTCTCTTAATAACCCCCTTGTACTTTATTTCAATTTGCTCTGCTAGTTTATTTTACTTTTCACATTTACTTTCATTAATGCCCTTGCAAAAGTATAATTTTTAAAGAAGAATGAAGCATGCGGTCAGAGGAGAAGAGGGAACGATGACAAGAGAAAGGGAGAAAGAGAGTGTTAGAGGAGATAAGTGAGGCCTCTTGCCAGAGCTTCATCTTGAGAGCTGTTACTTTGCATGTGGAGGGAGAAAGATGGAGAGACGGAGAGAGAGAGAGAGAAAGAGAGAGAGAGAGAGAGAGAGACAGAGCTTGACCTGGTGGTCAGGGTTGGCACAGGGTAGCCAACTGTGCCAAATGAATGACCTTCCTAAGACCTGGCCAGGTTTTTCTTGCTTCTAGCCAGCTCACCTCTCTCACCTAACCCTCCCCTTTCAACCCCTCCCCCCTTTCCATCTCCCTTTCATCTCCTCCCCCACCACCTTCATTCATCCATCTACCGGTGTCCACACCCCCTTCCTTTCCTCCCTTCACTCTTGCCATAAGTCTAACCTTTGCAATGTCAAGTCCTTACTTTTTCATTACCGTTACACAATAGACCCCATACCCATTTTACTCTTTGTCAGCCACAACAGTAATGATTACAATCTCAATCTTCTAAATGTCCTCATGCAGGAAATACTCAATTTACTTTATAACGTTTAATTTTGCTCTCAATCACCATAACCTTTCATTTTGCCCACAACAAAAGGACTGATATGTTCATATTGACCTGACAAGGATTTATAATAGGCCTTATCATCACAAATAATGGAAATGGCTCGGTTTGCTCTTTCAATGCATTTCATATCAAGCATTTTTGATAACCAGGTATTTCACGATAATGTTAAAAGAAAGAAATTACTTAGAGATAGACAACTGGTAGATTTAAGTTTGGTTTTGGGCAGTGTGGGGTCAGCTGATTCAATCTGTGGTCCCTCAGTCCTCTTTGAAACAACAGATCACTCCGCATAATATTCACAACTGCCGTATTCTCAATGTATTTCTAGATATAATTCTATGATAAAATTGGGTTTTCTTAAATGAGAATTGTACTGACCTTTATTCAAAGCAAACTGACCCCTACTCTGCTGCTTTCACTCCAGATGCATCTTGTTTCTTTACTGAGAAGAAAAGACACTCAACCTAAAAAGAACGTGCATGTTATGCTTTTGGACAGCTTTGCATCGGTAGGGATGCGGGTTGCTGTCTTCATTACATTCAAACAATGACTAATGTAAAATAGTATACCTATAACCACAGATCATAGTTTCAATACAAGAGCTGAGTGTCTTACCTAAGACTGAATCTTATAGTGCCAACTTAGTAACTAAACTTTATTATTAATATTTAACATCCAATCTAAAAAGAAAATAATGTAAACGTGCCAAGAATTCATTACAAAGAAGTTGCTTGTGGTTTTGTGTGCTCTCAGTCACCAATGCTGACTCTAATACATAAGCTCATTAGGATAGCATATGAAGTGTGTTTTAGTGTGTACTTTCTCAGTAAGAGGTGTAAAGTGTGACCAAATGAATCATTATAACTGTCTGCGACACCTCTCACCACTTCTGGCCAAATCAAAGCCTCTTTCTGCCCGCCCCTTATCTCTGCTATAGCTACCCTTATCTCACAAACGGCCCCCTCACAGATACACAATCATCATATACATCAATGGCACCAAGGTGGGCAAACACACACAATGCACACATATCACACACGTTAATGGCACTGGACTTGATCTTTTTCCATTTGCGGTGAAAGACACAACACATTAAAAAAGGGAAGAGAGACGCTTTTCTGCCGATGAAATGAAAGGCTCGCGTTGCAGTGATCTGTCAAAGCAAGCAAAGGTTCAACTGTGGGTCAGACTACCATGGGATTTTTTTCACTGTGTTCCCTCTCATATTACATGGCGGAACAAGGGAATATAAGAAGAGGAAGGGGTGATCCTAGACAGCTGAGGCATAGAGAGAAAAATTTAGAGAGAGACAAAGAGACGTGTTGAGAAAAAGAGAATATAGCTGCAAAAAGTTTCATCTTTGTGAAACTGAGTGTGCACTTTTTGAAAAATATGTTTGCCACATCATAAGATAATTAGGTAACTGTGCTAAATGGAACATGGCACTGTAAAAGACTAATTGGTTCTGGTCATTCTAATACAGAGTTCATGGAGAAAAAATTTCAGTGAGACTGAGAGACAGAAAAGAGGCAGTGAGGAAGAAAGAGATACCAGGTAGATGGAAGGTCAGTAGGGCAGTATCAACATCAAGGCAATATCTCGCTGTACAATTTCCCCTCTCTTTCTCATTGCATCTTTCCCCCTCTCCATGGCTCTCTCATCCTGTTACTCTCTATTGTCTTGTCCTCTTCACTAGATCTTGCTCTCTTTCCTACTCCTGTTTCAAACACACACACAATCTTACAGAGACAGTTCAATCACCAACTGAAAATGACCACAGGCACTGAGAGAAGAAAAAAGGCATTGTGAGAGTGTGTGAGGGGGGCTAGAGAGAGGTAATGAGACAGAGAAAGAGAGCAGGGTGGGGAATGGCATGTGTGACAGACACAGAGGAGAGCAAATGAGAAAAGGAGACAGAAAGAGGGGTGATTCGTGCATCCAATGAAAGCTGGGGTTAAAAAGTCGAAGGCATCATAAGTGTTAAATGCAGACTACAGAGGCCATTCTTTCAGCTGTCTGTTCTGTGTTCTCTTCTCAAATACAAGGCTATAGTGTTAGACTGAAATATGTTTCATTCCTGTTTAGCAAAGATGTTACCCTTGTATGCAGTGAGCAGTGGAGGACTGCTGCAGAGAAAGAACATTTCTAATGCTTCTAAGTGAATTCAGAATTTGAAAAATCATTTTAATATTCATCCATGCAATTATGGGGCTTCAAATGCTTGTCCTTATTTCATTTTAGCAAGACTGGGCCACCACCTCAAGAACTGATCACTGTTATAAAACAGCTTGTTGTCTGTAGTTTTAACTCACTGATGCAGGTTCAGACACAGAGATATAACCACATTAGCCATGATTTTAAAATGAACCTGCCAACCCAAAAGTTACCGCTCGCATGTTGCTTAGCAACCTACACATGTTTAGCTTGCATTCAAGGACTTTGCTAAGAGGAAAAATAACATTTAAATCTTAATTAAAGAATATCTCTAGCACAGTTTGGGCTTTTGTTATTGCACCAATGTATTAACAGAATTTCATCCAAGCCATGTGCCACCCGGTTGTGCTTCACATTTTTATATTATATTGTTATGGTCCAATAAGAAATAAAATACTTGATTTTCAATTTACTACGCAGGAAAAAAAGTATTGCTTTTGTTCAAATATAAAATCTAAGAACACATTCAGCACTGCAGTTCAACTCAAAGTAGGGGAAAACAGTAA
The DNA here is from genome assembly GCF_014851395.1 of Micropterus salmoides. Classification (NCBI taxonomy): domain Eukaryota; kingdom Metazoa; phylum Chordata; class Actinopteri; order Centrarchiformes; family Centrarchidae; genus Micropterus; species Micropterus salmoides. The sequence goes on along the minus strand of NW_024040152.1, from coordinate 22,699,726 downwards.
AAATATGTAACCACAGCTTTCAAACATTACCACAGGGGAAAATACAGAGGAGGCCATTTCCCATTTTACCTATCACTTCTCACCATATAACATCTGACAAAGCTGAACTGCCATAAAAAATAATCTAGAGGGAAATAAAAGATAAGTGTGCCAGAGCACCATGAAAATGAATACATTTCGCTCTGCACTGTTGCTCAGGGAAAATGAGTCAGGGTGGAGAAGTGGCACATTTAGGAGTTATAAACTGCTCACATAGAGATCACAGAGATTACACAGACAAAACCAGAACAGTAGAGGGGAAAAATCACAGAGCACAACTAGGAAAAAGAGAAGGAGAGAAAAACAAAGTGAGGAAAAACAACAAGATCCAGCATAGACACAGACAAGTGGAGAGAAGCAGAATAACAATACAAGCCAGGATGATAGGATAACTCTGACACTGAGAGAAGAAAAACAGACAGAGAGGGGAGGACCAAAGTGCAAGAGAGAAACAAAAATGAAGGAGAGGGAGGAAAGAGAAATGAATTGTGGTGAGCTGAGAACAAGGACTGCTTGCTTGTGTATGTTTTTTTCACTGCAATGAAATTACAGCTGTTTATCTCTCCAGTTTTTCTTACACTTTTGGAATATCTGCAAAGAACAGCTAAAAAAATATTTTTGGAGAGGCTCAGAACATCAATAAACATCAATAGAGATCTACATCAATAGATATCTTCATTAAATAAAGGGTTTTATGATTAGTGTGACTTGTCATGTTAGAGAAGAATGGTCACACTGGAGCAATGCAAGAGTGGTTAAAGAAAAATTAGGTGATGAGTGGGTAGGAGAAGGAGGAGGATGGGAAAGGATATGTGATTCAGTGGGGAGATAAGTCTAAGGAGTTCTGAGAGGGAAGGTCAGTCTTAGTGGAGGAGAATGTGAGAAAACTTTTGGTCCCAGAGGTACAAATCACTTCCCATGTGAGTTCATCTGTTTGTGTTTTTTTATACAGTATGTATTTTAACTAATAAGCCACCAGCCACCAATTTGAAGTTATATTTGGTTGGCAAAAATCACTTTTCAGTCAAGTACTGTAGTATGTTAGGATTTTCTGTTTTGTTTTGTCCGCTCAGCTATCGGCTGTCGCTTCTCATGCTAGCTATCCTTTTATTATTTAAAAACATCAAGCACCAGGCAATTTTTTGTGCCTAGGAGGGGCTACTCATGTGTTTAGAACAACTAATATCAAAGCATCACATTTTCACTCTAACTCATCATTTGTTCGAGACACCTTGGCGCCGCTTGTTAATGCGCTGGGTAACCCTTTTGCGTCATTAAATAAATATGCAACAATAAATATGCAATATGCAATATGCACAATAAAACTAGTGGTTAATGTAGGTTTAGGTACCAAAACTACTTGGTTAGGTTTAGGAAAAGACGAGGACGACTTCTGTTTCTACTACTTTCTAGAGTCAGCTTGGTGGACTTGTTCCACACATGGCAGTGGGTGTGCAGACAGTCACAAAAACTGGGAGGTACGTTGCACAACTAATGAGAAGTTATACAGATAATGCCACAATATATTACGGTATATCTCATGCTTGAGCAGATCCTATGACTACATTCATTCCTCCACTGTGTACCCGACAGTCTTTTTTTCCATGTAAGGAAATACAAGAACACGGTCATATTGTATGGTAACTCATCCTCACACTGAAACATGTAAACCCTTTCTGTTAAAAAAAAACCACTTTCATTGCCACCTACAACAAGCACCTCTCGTGGTGAAAAAAAGTAAAATCAAAAATGAAGAGAGGTGAGAGAGAATCTCCCTTCTGAGATTTGCAGACTGTTATTTTCACTGAGATTTGTTCTGTTGTGTTTCTCCAATAGTCTGTTGAGTGCTGTAGCAGGGGGATAGTCACGCTAGAGCTGCTTTGTATGAATAACATTTCATGTGCAATAATCTGTGTCTTTCTTGTCACAAAATTACACACACACACACACACACACACACACACACACACAGATGAGGAAGGGCCACAATCACACATTCTTTGTGTATATCTTCTCTCTCTCTCGCTCTCTCTCTCTCTCTCTCTCTCTCTCTCTCTCTACACACAGACGCATACATAACCCTGAAGTTGGGTACAGACTAGCATGAGAGACAGATGCAAATTAAAGAACATGCGGGTTCACCATAGGAACTGATTGACCAAACCAAAACACATGCTTAAAGTAATCATGTCTGGCAATTCCTGTAAAATCATGTTTTGATACACTGCCCTTCCTTTTACTGCTTTCTTATTTTTTCTGTCATGTCAGAAATTGTATTGAACTGATATTCTCTGAAATTCTAATCGAAATAAATTTGAGTTCTATAACTTTTGTCAGTTGACATTCCTCTTTCTGTCTCCCTGCACTTTCCTGTACCCTTGTTTCTGTCACTCTGTCTGCACTGTGAAACAAGTAGATGAACACTCATATTCGAGTCTGTCAAAATCTATATTAAAGTGAGAAAGTATAAACAATCTCCGCTGAAAGATTCCAGGTGATAATCACTTCACATATACAGTTTACTTCTTGAATATTTTTTTTAAACTTCAGAGCTTCTTTAAACAGAGAGGCAAATGATGAGAGAAGAAAACAGTTTCAGTGAGAGCAAGGAATTGAAGTGAACTAAAGCAGAGAATGAGAGACAGCAGGAAAAGAAACTAGAGAATAAGAACGCCAGACAGACAGAGAGAGCAGAGAAAGATTGTAGTGAGACACAGTGAATCTGTTGGCAGAGTTACCAACAAAACCTGTTTTATAGCCTGTACGTACCCCTAATTGCCAACCTGTTTCATTGACACCCGGAGATGCTAACTTGTGAAGCAAACCCAAGGTGTGATGCACACAAGAATATGATTGTACAAGTGCTTTCTTTCTCATCCAATTGCATACATGCATACATTGTGTAATGACTAAATGTGCATATGTTAAGCTAAACTCTAAGGTATGAAAATTATCTCATAGATTATAAAGACTAAATAAAACAAAGTAATGTGTTTTTAAAAACTTTTTTTTCACATTTTCTTTAGATCAGTAGCTTTACTAAATTTCATTGCTTTGCTGACCAAAGAGTCTCACTGCTGTTACCATACTTAAGTGAGACTGACATGAAATGTTAAATAAAGTCACATTTTCATTTTTTGGGGGCCCAGTGACAAATGTTGACAAGCTGCTTTCCACTTACTAATTAATAAAATATGTAAAAATGAAAAACGTTACCATACCATTTTCCACATTCAATTAAAAACTTCCTCACACATTTAGCGTTACTTCCTGTCTGTTACCTCACTTGCATGAACATGAGATTTCTCACTTGCTCTTTAACGTATTTGCAAATTTTGTCAACAACAGAACAAACACTCACACTCGCTCAAGTGTCACGTCCATCTCCCAGGGGCTTGCAATAAGCAAATAAGCAATGCAAAATCATAACATAAATACAAATAAATGTCACTGTAGAGCTTTAACTTAATTAAGAACACTTAAGAGACCCAATCTCTCTCTGTGAGACAATTCAACTGGCTTTGTGTGTGTGTGTGTGTGTGTGTGTGTGTGTGTGTACAGCAGTGATTTTCCCGTACTCCAATTAACCGTCATAGATGGAAAAAGGTAATTACAAAGCTAAGTGGGAGACTTGAAGTCATGCTGAGACACATAACGTAGACACACTTGCGCAAACACACACTAACTCAAAATGATGCATGAACACATGGCCTTGTCATCCCATCAACCCATATGAGAATTGATCAAAATATAGACACACTGTGACAATTAAATGTCATTTAAGATTTTCTTGAATTATGCAAAGAAAGTCTATATTGAGTCTATAAGTATTGTCGGGGAGTCGGTTAATAAAGTGATAAGATAATCATCAGTGGTTGGCATGATTAATAAAAAAAGAGCAGAGACGAAGAATGACATCTGTTTCTTCAGTGAAGAAAGGTAAACACTCTAAGTATAAAGATGAGAGACAGTGAACAACAAGGATGGAGAAAGAGACTGAAAAGGCAATGCAAAATGTCAGAGTATAGAGGAAAATGGAGGGGAGAATACAGGAAAAGAATGCCCAGACACATGTTAATCATTGTAATCTGTAATTATGTGTAAAAAAGTGGTGTTATTTGAACATTAAATGGGCTGTGAAACAGAGTCAAGTGATTTCCACTTTTTTTACCAGGACAAGACACGCACATCCTGTTGGTTTGTCAATACAGATCATCATAACATCAGCTGAGATATGCCTAGACCACAAACAACAAACACACACAAAGACATAAATGATGATACTATCACTGTTTCAAAGGTGTATCACACGATGTGAAAATCTACCTGATTAGCAGGTTGCTCAAGCTCACAGTCATATCACGTCATACACATGTGCTGGAACATACTTGTAACACCAGTTTTTTCAAACAGAGTTCAACGGAGACACAGAATCCTTGTCAGCTGGTGTTGTTTCTCTCTGTGTATGTGTGTGCAGGCGTAAACCTGAATCCTGGAACAAGCTCAAGTGACAAGACAAACTGCATAACCTTAAAGCATGTATACATGTCCAGACTTGCCTGGAATTATGCAGAAATGGGCAAGGTTGATCAGCAATCTGACAAATCAACCAGCTTTAGAAACTGCTAAGGAGCCACTATCAGGTTGAATTGGAAGAGTTCAAATCTTCAGAAGCACCAGTGTTAACATTTGTATTCTCTGTTAGAGACCTACCTCCCTTCTTCACTTCCTACAGTGATGTCAGTATTTGTAACTGGAATACTGATGACCAATGAGGTGATAAGGGTGCCCAGAATGTTTCCCAAGAGCCACATAAAGCCTTTCAACCACACATATGGAGCTATTTACATGGGCCAGGTGGTGGGGCAATGAAGACTGAAGAGTCTGACACAGGCACACACAAACACACACACACACACACACACACACACACACACACGTGCAGACTGTCTTGTTATCTCTACTCTCAGTTAATTTATGGTCTTAGATCAAACATTAGAAAATGATACACCTGACACTTAACCACACATCATAGATTGAAAGAACGACATGGATGGATAATTTACAGTTCTCTCGTCACTGCAAAAAAATAAAAAAGAAAGATATGAGGACCTGTCTGAGGACCAGATACAGCATGATGTTACCACACAGTGCCGGTGCAGTCATGAAAAAAGACGGAAAGGCAGAGATTCTCACAGCTGTTAGTTTATGACTTAGAATTATTGTCATAATCATAACTGTCATTCCACACCACAAAGCCTCATTGGTGTGCATGTTACATGCATACGTGCATGTCACTACACTGTGAGGGCTTCTCAGTTTTCTGTTTTGCTTTGTTTTGTTCTGTTTTGTTGAGTTCATTTCCTGGCTTTCATTTGGTGAGTCATGGCACATCTTTGTCCTGATACCCCAGAAAAGAAATGAGCAGGCAAAACAATGAATGGATTATTGATGGATGGATAGGTGAATGCATGGATGAACAAATTCATCTTTGTCAATTTTATCACATTTAAAGCACAAATATTCAAGCACACATTCATTTTTATCTTCCCCTATTTCTATTTTTTCTGTCTTCCTTTCTTTCTTTTTTCTTTTCTTCTGCCTCTTTGTCTCCTTTTCATTTCAACACCTTTAAAATACAATACAATACAATACAAATCCAACCAAATGTAAAAACAACCATGCCATGAATGCATATTTCCACAATGTAATTTCCCTCTTATTTACGCCACTCTGAAGCTGCTGCCGCAACAGGAATGACAACCCTTGTTGGGATTCTGTCGCATCAAGCCAGCAGATTTGAATGCTAAACCCATTAGCCAAGCATCACTCACAGTCAGAGCTGGCGATGATAAATAACCCAACCAGAGAAATCTGATTAGGAGCGACGGAGGCAGGGGATCTGAAGGAATGAGTAACAGCAATGTCGCTGTTATCGGGCCTCAGTCAGATTGGAAATCACACTCCGAGAAAACATGAAATGTTCATCTGCAATGAGTTGGGACCCAAAATTGGGTCTTTGGTGAGTTGCAATTAAATGAAAGCTGAACTTTGAGTGCATGTTGGTAAGTTCTGACACACCAGTCACTGATCTGCAGTCGGGTTTATAGGTATATTTTAACCTGGAAGAAACTGGGAGTTGTTGGGTGGTAATGTTGCCTTGAGGGTGAGGGTGTGGTTGAGTGAATCATTCACATTCACCTGGCAGTGTACAGTGTACAATGTACAGGTTGACACTCAAATACACAATTGTGTACTGCCTGTTACTCTGGCTCTGTTTACTATTTTCATCTGTTCTGGGTGATAATAAATAAAACTGGGGCCTGATGGTGGATTATTCATTGTATTTTTTATGGGAAGAGTTTTTAAAAAATTAAGGGCACGAGTATGTACTTTTGAAATTAAACAGAGGGATTACAACAGATTTCATAAACCATCCTATCCTGACACGTTATCTGCATGGTAAGACCAATTTTGGTGAACATGTAGACACTAAACATGTTTCCATCTAATTGTCATGCGAATTTTAAGCATACTTTTGAAATGTCGCAAAAAAGAAGAAAAAAAAAGAAATTGCAAAATATATGCGTTTCCATCAGCTGGTTTGGAGCGAATAAACCAGGCTACGGCAAACGTAGTTAAGTCAGTAGTTGACGTTACACATGGCTGTAATAAACAAGATGAATGGGTTCCAAACCAGAAACAAAACCAGTCGCATGAACCTGATGGCCGCTGATTTTAGAAAAATGGAGAGAGGTCCTCAGAAATGTGTTTCAAGCGGGCAAGTTGCCAGCCATGTCTCCGCATGTTATGGGCATATCTGGTGTTATGCCGAGTTTTGCATGCCTGCAGGGAATTGCATGCACCTCCAAATAATGCTTTTAAACGCTATAATGTCCTTTGTGGGGTTCATCAATGTTGATAAATGTTTCGAAGTGTATATTTTATGAATGTTTAGAGTCATTAATGTTTTATTACACTCAGTAGAAGTAGCATTCATTGAGATTCAGCAAAAATGTGCTGACTCCCTACGGCTGAGGGGCTGTTGGTGCTGTCGTGGGGTGATTGCTGTCTCTTTTCTTTGGGGATGGTGGGTGTGTGTGTGGGACGCTTTGCTGCTAGGGAGGGAAGAGCGCGGGGGTCTTCTGGCCTGACCTGGCCTGAGTGACATTGCCTCCCGGGTGTGGGCGGACCTTCGGGTCTGGGCCGTTGGGCCGTTCTGTCCTTGGGCGGGGTCGTTGCTGCTCCGGACCTGCTCCCTTGTGTGTGTGTGTGGGGGGGGTTGTGCCAGCTCTGATGGCCTGGTGGTGTTCAGAGTGCTCCTGATTGTGTGGGAGCGGTGAGGTGGGGGGGTGGCAGTGGGGCTGCCAGAGGGGCCCCGGCGAGGACGGGGGATTGTTGGACTTTGGGTTGGGGCTGCACTGACCTGCGTCAGGGGTGTGTGGGGGTCTGGGGCTCGGGGCTTTGGAGCCTCTGGGTCTGGGGCAGCTCTGCGTTCTGGGGGGGCTGGGCCCCCCTGGACCTGCCCTGGGGCTGGGCGGGGTTGTCGCTGACTAGAGGGTGCTAGAGGGGCTCTTGCTATAAGCCCTGGGCTGGAGCGACCTGGCGTCCTCCTGCTTAGTGGGGTGGGGGACGGGACTGAATGAATGGTGGGGCCAGTCAGGAATCTGGCGTTGGGGCCTGCTCTTGACCTAGGGATCCGGGGACTCGGGCTTGTGGCTTTTGCTCATTTCTGGGCGGGTGGTGTGCCCCTGGGCCTAGGGGCTCGTTGTCCCCTCTCCTCGCCTGGGCCATCTTCGGCAGGGGTGGGGCTCCAGCTGCTTCCCCCTGCCAGCTCTGGCCAGCATGGCCGGTGTTGTCGAGGTAGGTTTTGGTGCTCCTCCTTGGGGGTGCTTGACTGGGGGGGCTGGGCCCCCATCCAGGGATGAGATCGGCCTCGGGGGCTGCTGGCACTGCCTGCACTCTGGGGAGGGATGCCTCTGGCTGGGCTGGGGGACCGTTGGCCTGGTTCTCCCGCGTTATCGCTCCCTGGTGGCAGGGAGCTTCCCGGCATGGCTTTCTGCTGTTCTTCCTTGGGGCGGGGTACAGCTTCCCCCGGGACATGCGGTCTTTGGTCCTTTGCGCTTTGGGGGGTCGCGGGGTGCCCTGGCTTCTGGGGGTGGGGGTCTCTGCTCGGGTTGATCCGGTTGCGGTTTGGAGGGCTACGGTGGGATTGTGGGGCGATTGTCGATGCATCTTGATGCATTGTGCTTTTTCCCTGGGCAGGGTCTCTTAATGGCTGCTGGGCGTTTAGTTTGTGCATTGGAGTCCAGGGGAGGCATTTCCTCGTTGGCTGGGAGGGACCAGTTTGCGTCACTGTTTTGTTTCGTTGGCCTCGGATCCGTGCTTCCCCATTTCTCTGTCAGCCGGTTGTTGGACCCCTCTGGATACTGAGGCATATAGTTAGTTTTCGGGATGTGCAGTGTGGGTGCGGGGCAGGGCTGTGCTCCGGTTTGTTCTGGGCTTGTGCCTGGGTGTTGCCGTGCTCACGCAGTGTGCGCGTTGGGCTCATCACTTGTGCATTGGTGTTGATGATTGCGTGGCATTTGGGCGTTTTGGTTGTTCACTGTGCGGTGGTGGGGTGCTGGGTGGGGGGGGGGAGCAGAGTCTATGTTGTGTGCGCGCCGTGGTCGGCCCAGGCGCTGCTCTTCCGCGGGTTACGCTTCTTCGGCATTACGTTGTCAACTGGCATTTGGGTCGGGGTCTTCCGCATTTGCATCGCGGTGTATCTGGGAGTCTTTGTTTTTTTGATAGATTTTTTTATTATTTTTTTTCTTTCTCCCACCCCTATTGGCTGCTGGGGTTCTTGCCTGCCTGTTGCTGGGGTCGGTGTGGCACAGTCGTGGCGTCCCACTCTCACTAACAACTACATTCTTTAACAGGCTTATGCGCACACACATGTACACACACACATACAGACACATTCACCCACATGCACACAGAAACACAGTCTCACACATAGACACAAACAAATTTAGGCGGTCCCTGGTAGAATTATTCCTGATGCTTTTCTTTCAGTTACTTATTTAAATTAATTATTATTCCAGCTCTCGTTGCTGTGCTGTGTTGCTTATTTAGTGTGCTGGACTGTTTCTTGTTTTCATTTTTCTCTTAGTTGTCATACTATGTCAGCTGTTGATGGAAACACGGCTACTTACACACAAAAAAGCCTCACAAGATTAAATTCTTAGATGTTGAATAAATATGTTATGATAAATAACAAAGATAAATACCACTTTCATGTCTGTGCATTAGTTTAACTTAGCATTAAGACTAGAATCAGGGGGAAACAGCTAGCCTGTCTTTGTCCCAGGTTAACAAATACTCCTATCATGTTGCATATCCTATTTTTATTCAGAACAGAAATGTAAAATGGATAATTTTGTGGTTTCACAGAGAAAATGTGCTGTAATGACTGTGTTTCTCCCATGCAACTTCTTTACATTCTTCAGGCTGGCTACCTTACAGTGACAAAAACACTCAGACGTCACTGTGCCCAACTACTATTTGCCAAGTAATAGTTACAGTGTATATATAAGACTGGAATACTAAGAACATTACAGTTGGACTAATCCTGTTAGGGTGCATATAACATTTAATCAACAGTAGCCATCATCATCATCTCATTTTGTACTGTACTACTTTCTTATGTCACTCTGCGGCACACTATAAAGCAGTTATATCTTAACCATGAAAGGTGTGTCTTTTGTCTCTTTTTTAAGAGCCCCATTTCCAAGCAGCGTCACACTTTAAAGGTCAACTTGGACTCAGCATGTCTCAATGAGACAATCGATTCTAACACCTTAACCTGGCCACTTGGGTCAGATATATACATTTGCATTCATTATAATGACCCTTAAGGTCGAACTAAATTCAATTACATAATCTATCACTACATAGAAATTAAATCCATGGCCAGGGTGATTCTGTGCAAGTGAATCTTTTTAATATTGTAACTGAATTTCAGGTAAAGAATGAGCATAATGAATGGCCACTGGCTCAAAACGCTGTTTTGTTTTTTCACTTAAAATCAAATGGCATACCATAGGTATTTTAATCTAGCAGTGATTATACAGCATTGAGCAACAACATTATGATACACAATACATTTGCTTGCGTATCATAATTAGCAAGATTTTCCCCTTGCAGCCCATGACACTCAAGCACACCACAACATCAAACTATCAGTCCTGGTTAATTATTAAGAGCAAATTCAATTTACCAGTTCACTGACAAGCCCATATACCTTCTATACCCAGTTGCATAAGCGTCCCCTGTGAGAAACAATTACACAAACACATACAACATACACATACAACGATTGACCTTTCCCGTTGAGTATTATTAATGCATGCAGGTCATAATAGGAAAGGTTAACGAGCAGCAAAGCCAGCACCGCTCACATGGAATACAAACAAGAATAGTGGAAGAAGAAGAAACATGACTTTTTTTTCCCACGTGACTTTTAGTACCATTGAAAAATTAGAAAGATATCATGTAATTGCAATCGCTGCACATACACACACCAAAAAGAATAGTCTTGATGGCATTAAGTGACAACAGAAGGCGTTAATGGTTTAGAGAAGACATGACCAGAATTTGTGGTGAGTTCAAACAACAAGCATGGGATCCGCAGCAGCTGAGCATGTTGCAAATTTGAATATGCTCAATCATTTGGATCATACTGTTATACATACTGTAATATTATTTCATGTGCAGGCGTGTATCCAGGGCAATACATTCCAGTGCACATTCTTCAAACATTTAAGAATAACAAAATATTAAGCTCAAAGGTCCAGTTTAGTAGTCTTCAGACCTTTCATCCACATCTCATGATCTTCATTCAGCAAATGGAGCTAGTACAGTTATCATCACAGTACCTACGTCTGGAACTTCGGTCAAGCAAAAATAAGTGGTGATGTGATATTTATAGCCTCTGTTCAGGGATGGTCTTCTTTTAAGGATGCCATCGTATGTCAGTGGTCTCTCTTTCTTTGGCCTTCCACTGAAAGCTCCGAAAGCTAGTAAGTGGATCTTTATGCTTATTTAATTTTGTTCCTAATACTGTTCCAAGAAGTCAATTAACTTAGTTTAGATCTTCGTTTACGCTTTCATAATAATTGTACTCTTTCATAATAATTGTGAAGTGGAATTACTGTCATGTTTTTCAAGAGTAACTGAACACCAGGCTGTAAAAACATGTATTACACCCCTCTCTATTTGAAATTTCAAGACAGTTTCTTCTCTGACCACACCCAGTATCAGTGATGGATGTGGTTGGGTGTGGTCAGAAAAGTGCTTCCTTGCCCGTAACCATACCCAACAGTTATGTTATGGGGTCCTGGAGAATTTCTTTACATCATTGCAGCAAGTTAAGAAGTTAAACAACTGGAGGTCAGCAAGGTTACTCTTTTAAACACTGCAAAACCACAGTTGCTTTAATGTCAAAAAAGATGGCCGGCATAGAATTTGCATGCATAGCTAACAGTTTTTTTTGTTTGTTTTTTTAACTCTTTATTGAGCATGTTAAAAGACAACAACAAAAACTGAATAAAAACAAACAATCAACAAAAAAGATCATCTGCAGATGGTCCAAATAACAGTCAAAGGTCAAAGGGGGTATGAAGAAGTTAGAATAACTTTTCTTGTCCTACCCCTACTTCACTGATATGTTTTAACTACTCAAATTGTTCCCAGCACTTAGAAATTCCAACTAAATAAAGATTTTAAAAAAAGAAAATCACTGTTCCAGCTCATATCCATCAAGGATTCTTTTTTTTAAACAGAAATTTCATTTGCAATAAGTTTTTACATAATTTTAAATCATTATTGCTGTTGTTCCACAGGATAACACCCTGGGTTGTTATACAGTGGAACTTATTTGTTCGAATTAGCGGTTTACTAAACATTGATATTCCTCTGAAATTGTACATGTTTTCTCGTAGTTGAAAAAGCTCTTGGATATTTCTAGGCAATTGGTTATTGTGTGTGCCCTAAAAACAATTTGAATAGTTTTGTAGTCAATCAGATCTTTAATATTTTGAGTTTAATGAACAATGGGTTTGTTGGTTCTCTGTATATGGTTTTATGTATGATTCGAATGGCTCTTTTTTGTAAGACGAAGATTGGGTATGTATTTGTTTTGTAAGTGTTCCCCCATACTTCCACACAATAAGTCATGTATGGGAGTATGAAGGAGCAGTACAGCATATTTAGAGAAGCCTGATTCAATAGGTCTTTGGCTTTATTTAATATTGCCAATGACTTGGATATTTTGGTTTTAATATACTTTATGTGAGGGTTTCCAGCTTAATTTGTTATCGATAATTACCCCGAGAAATTTTATTTCAGATACTCGCTCTAGTTCTATACCATTTATCATTAGTTTCTTATCTGTGTCAGCTGATCGGTTACCAAATATTATAAATTTTGTTTTACTCAAATTCAGTGTTAGTTTATTTTCCTCAAACCAAATCTTCATCCTACTCACATCCTTTTCCATGGTATCCAGTAGCTTCTCCAAATTTTCACCACAGCATAGTAGGTTTGTGTCATCAGCAAAAAGAATGGTTTCCACAATTTGCGATACTTCACATATATTATTTATATAGAGGTTAAATAATAATGGCCCCAACATTTAACCCTGTGGCACCCCACATGTAACCTGCAGCAGTTCTGATTTATTGTAATGTATTTCAACATACTGTTTTCTGTTCTTCAGATAACTGGATAACCATGTCAGTGCAATTCCTCTAATACCATATCTTTGTAGTTTTTTAATCAATAATTTGTGATCTACAGTGTCAAAAGCTTTTTTGAGATCTAGAAATATCCCCACTGCATATTGTTTCCTGTCTATTGCGTTTGTAACTTTTTCTATAAATTCTATCATTGCAAGAGAGTGTTAATCTGTCAGCTCTAAAACCATATTGTTGTTCACATAGACTACTATGTTTGGCAATGAAATCATCCAGCCTCATGAAAAACATTTTTTCCAATATTTTGGAGAACTGTGGAAGCAATGAGATGGGTCTGTAGTTGTACAGTTATAGTACGTGTCATCTAAGAAAGTACAGCACAGGGAATAACCATGAGTGGTTGGACAAAAAATACACAATATACATCACAAAAGATCTGAAGCTGCTCTCTTTCTTTCTTGCATGCCCAGAAAAATGTCCAGTCACTCAGTAGGGGAGAGCGGGGTATAGTGTCACACTTTTCACACTGTCTAACATTTACTGGGCACCTTACATCACAATGGTACAAATTTCATACCAAATGAAAGAATGGAGTCTTGGGCAGAAGTTTTGTATTCATCACATCTTCATATCTTATCTCATCATGGAGCTGTAGACTGTTGAATAGAGAGTGTGCACTTGTGATAATTTGCCCCATCGGCAGGTAAGTTGTCACACTGGATTATCAAACAGTTAGAAACTTGTGAATATTGATTTCAAATTGTAACCAGAACTACAAATATAATCAATCAACAATCAAGCCTAGAGAATTTGGAAAATAAATAATTTAAATCAAAACACAAATGTTGGCAGAGCACACATGTATAACTTCTTAACTAAACAGATGTGCTGTTTAAACACACTAATGTAACTAATTTTGCATTTCTGTATTTCTGTACAATGTACATATGTATCTGACTAATCAGACGTGTTTAGAGTCACAGTTCTGGCACACAGAAATTGCCTGGCCTGAGGTGCAAACATCGCAGGCCCATTTGTGGCATTTCACACACTTAAACCACGTCTTCTTTGGAATACTGTATGAAAATGGCTCCACATAGATGAGGCCAAAAGAGATGTCAGCCGCTTATGTCAAACTCCTTAGCTGTAATTCTAATTGATTTGTTCTTTTACTTCACCTGCCTACCTACCTCCACCTACTCTCTTTAACATTATGTCAGGTGGTGTACTGCCATTCTCTGTCTTCTGTTGATAATTTCCTTCCTTCCTTCAAAAACACATTCCTCTTTGCAATTACAAATAAATTACAAGCGTATTTGTCTACTTCCCTTGTTGCCTAACTAAATTAATAACTGGATCATGTAGTGTGTGTGTGTGTGTGTGTTTGTATCTACTAACATACTACATGCCTACGGTATAAGACCGTGTATACTCTGCCATGAATTCAGTCTTATCCAGGCATATGGCTGCTGCTGTAAACTACAGTGTATAATATTCTATATACAGAATCATAGAGATAATTACACAATTTCATAATTTTTGAGCATGTTCTATGTGTTTATTTGTACTGGGGCAAGAAATCACTTGTGACGACTTGCCCCAAAGTTATTGAGACAACTTGCCCCAAACTGACATGTGTGCTACTGTCAGCTAAATCTCAAGGTTAGCTAAACATAGCACTTCAGCTGAAGTATCAAAAGACACGTTATTGTCTCCTCTACTTTGTGCAAAGTTATCATTTTGAACATTCATACCTAATAAGGTTGGAATACATAAAATGTAAAGTGCAAATGTTTTACTTTTGAAGCAAAAAACTAATAAAATTGTGGTCACCTCAGATTAGAGTGACCGTGACCACATGTAAACAGGAAGTTGAACATAGAAAAAGAAGTCACACAAAATGGCTATTTGATTTTTGACATAGAGCCTCTAGTGTTGGAGTTATGAGCAGTGTGACAACTTACACATGAGACAACTTACCCCGCTCTCCCCTACATACTGTACATACTAAATGACCTGAAATATATCTCTTTTGTCTCAAAAATAAATGTAAGTCAGAAGTGAATTAGAACATGTGTGTGTATGTGTGCGTGCATGTGTGTGTGTGTGTGTGTGTGTGTGTGTGTGTGTGTGTGCGTGCATCTGTCTGATTGTCTGTCTCTCTCTCTCTCTCTCTCTGTCTCTCTCTCTCTCTCTCCCCCTCCCTCGCTCTAACTGGGTCAGTGTGATGATGGTGTCAGTGTCTGGACTCAGCAGCAGCATATTTGCATCAGTCATCCCAACTAGACCGTGAAGAGAAGGATTTCCCTGCTCAGCTGTGCCAGTGAGTCAGTGAAATTTACCCTCATAAAACCCTGCTGGACTGAAAAGAGGCCTGGGGAAAACTTAGATCCATTTAATGGGCTGAACTTCAGGTTCTTTGCTTTTGGCAATACAGATACACTGTAAGCAAGACCAATAATTCACATAATGATGCTTATTTAATTATGCTGAAGACATAATTCTAATGGTGTTTTATAGATGTGTTTTTGAAAGGACGGGTGTAGACAATGAGCCTCTGCTGTGGTGAAAGATCTCAGTGGTCATATTACCAAATCTGCACTAGCTGAAAAATCTGACAACTCTAAACACTTGCAGCCTTATCTAATTACTGAGCTCTTGTTTCTGTATTTACAGTTAGATAAAGGTGAAAGTCCTGGTTAGTAAGAAGAAATCACTTTAAAAAAAGGAAACCTCATTGCAACATTTTTTTACTAAAAAGAGGGAGACTACATACTAATTTATTCTTTAACATTTGTACCTTTTGCATTCATTTTATTTTTGTCAAGGTTGCTATTCTCAAATGCACTGTCAAAAGTGCATTGCATGAAATGAAGAGTGGCAGGGAAAACATTCAGGGCTGTGAACTGCATCAACACTTGTGATGACAGCCCTCTGGTGTGCTTTAAGGTTGGAGAAAAACTCAGTGGTGCAGCCAAAGCAATGTAGCCAAATTCAACCTCTAATTAGACCTGCTTACCCAAATTTAGAAGGCTGTGGTAAAAAAAAAAAAAAACATGATATAAGCAGCCTGGACAGTCAGGCTTGTCGGGTCATATCAAAATAGCTTGGGATAGCATTACAAAATTGTGAGGAGGCTGAAAGGTGCAGTCACCGTGATACGATGAGCATTACTCCAACCACCTTGGTTCCATTTCTTACCTCGCTGACAGTGAGGCCATGCAGCATCTTGAAAAAACACATCATTCTTCTTGTTTGCTTGCTGGACATTTTTGAGAGAAAAACATGAGACAAGGGATGTGTACAAACATAAAGGCAGAGATAAAAGTCCCTGTGACTCATCACCTTACCGACATTCCTTTCCCACCCCCTTCTCTCTCTTTCTCTTTCTCTCTCTCTCTGAAGTCTTTGATTATAACTTCCCCAAGTTTGAAACTGATGTTTTTTCTGTCTTTTTTTTCCCCTGGACGTGGGTCAGCTCAGAGTCAGCCAGCTGGGCCTTGATCCTAAGCTCACTCTCAGGTAAACTTTCAACTAGAAAAGACCCCTATTGCTACTTTCAACGGTTCATCTCCCTTCTCTCCGCATTTTCCTTCTCCTCCTCACTGCTGCAAAGTGCTTTGTTGATAAACCCACTTTAGAGGTCTGTGAGAAGATTTTGCTTACCTCCTTGTGCTATTTGTGTAAGAGGGAAGTGTTGCATGAATTTGTGTGAGTGTGTGTATGTGTGTGTATATATTAAGATGTCTACATACCTCTGTACCTGACAGATGAGTTTAAATGCCACTGATATACGTATGATCTAAATACAAACTCTCTTTAGAGCCTTTCTTATGTGGACATTAAGTTGTTATGATCAGCAGGGCTCAAAACACTTATGCTAAATTGCATGAATACACACAGACAGTAGTGATAACGCACAACTGCAAGAATACCGTTATTCTGTCACTATCAGATTAGGCAGCCACCCGCATCTTCAGACTCAACTTGGTGTTCAGAGCAAACTGAGAAATACACAGTAGGAATTGCAGTTGTCTCACTCACACACACACACACACCAACAGACTCACAAACACATTTGATCAGTGATACCACTTGCTGTGCAAAAAGGACAGTTCTTCTGCCAAGGCAACATGCTGTTGGCGAATGCTGTGAGAAGCTGTCGTGGAGTCTTCTGCTCACTTAGCACTTCACACACAGTCTGTCATACTCTGTGTTACTCACTCAGCAAAAGCAAGAAGTGTGTGCAAGTGTTTTGTATGACGGTCCAAAAAAACACAGTCCTGGATAACCTGGAAAGAAAGTAAAAGAGACAGAAGAAATGATTCTAAGATTTGAGGCTTTGTTGGTTAAAGCCCAGAGTTTTGGAACGAGGCAGCAGGATAGAGAGTCATCCTCAAGAGGATGCTTGATAACTGATGAATGACCCCCAGCAGGTAACACAACATTTAAGCAGCACATAATTATTCTGGCTTGCGAAGTGGATGAAATGTTGTATAGTGTTACCACAAGGGGGCCATTAATATAGGGCGTGGCGATGGGGCAGTGGATAAGACACATGCCTTGGGTGTGAGAGATCCGGGTTTGAAGCCACTGTAAGACACCAATGTGTCACTGAGCAAGACACTTAACCGCTAGTTGCTCCAGAAGCATACAACCTCTGACACACACATATATATGTATATATATATACATATATTGCAATTGTAAGTCTACATGCCTTTTTATCCCCTTAATGACTCTGTAGCACACAGTTAGCGTAGTGTTTTTTTAAAATTATGTCCATATGAAACACACACAAATACACACAGTTGTTTCCATCCCTTCAGAGGACATTATATTGACAAACATTAATTTCCTAGAGACTTACCCTAGCCCTAATAATAACCATTACTTGCCTAACCCTAACATTTAAACCTTAACCTAAACCTAACCATATTTTAACCTTAAACCAAGTCTTCACCCTAAAATGTAATGATGGGGCTAATTATGTTTTGTCCCCAAAAGGAAGGTGAGTCCCCACAATGTGACTGTGCGAACAGATTTATGTCCCCACAACATGAGTATTTGACGCTTACATACATACACACACACACACACACACAGCAAACACACAGGCACATTCACATATGCTCAGACATCCTTCACTTCCTTTATCCCCTGCTTCCATGTTGATAGTGCTGACACAAATAAACCCCTCACCCACTGTCACCCTCAGAAATGCGCACACACACACACACACACACACACACACACACACACACACACACACACACACATACACACATCAAACATCACTTCTCCTGGCATGCACACAAAGAGACACAAATACTCCTCTCTCTCTCTCTCTCTCTCTCTCTCTCTCTCTCTCTCACTCGGATGCAAACACACACACACACACACACACACACACACAACAGCCACCTTCCATATAAGAGAAATACCTGGATTGCCAACTGTCAAGGGCAAAACACAAACACATGCATGGACACACACACCCGCCCACAATACACACAGTGTGACATCAGTTTCACTACAAGCATTGTGATAGCAGCTCAAACTGTTCAGCTATGCTATGCGCCAAAGCATAACTCTCAGTTATCTCTTTCAGGTTTCAGGTATGTAATAACAGCATATGTGTGTATGTGCAAGCACTATAAACATCAAGTCACACATAACTAGAATCCTGTTTTCAGTCCTATTAATGTAATGTAGATAACCATTCCATTGTGTTACATCTGTATAGTTGTGAAGCCCAGATAAGAGAATGACAGTGTTTTCATTTATTATGCATTTAATAAATATTGAAGTAATTTGAAATATGCTGATCTGATCCCTGATAAAAGTGGAATGGAAGGTGCTGTGTTATAGTTTGTCAAAACCAAACAAAAAGTCTAATCAAAGCTTTCAATTGTTGTTGTTGTTTATAAAGTTTTCACATATAAAAAAAAAAAATACAATGAAAAGCGACAGAAAACACAAATCCCCCTGAGGGCACCATAGACAGGAGATTAAGTGCTTATGTGCATTCATGGATATTTGCATGCTAAAAAGTTAAAATATTTCACCAAAACTAGTATCTGTTTGGTCAACATTCTGTCTGCTGTCCTGTTTTTCTGTGAATGAACATCATCCCACATATCCGTGAGGACTCACAGATCAACTGACTTTAACCAATTAAGACTTAAGTGCTGTCACTCTTTGCCCGAGCACCGTGTCAGTCATGTGTACACACTGACATACATACAAATAGGAATACAGTGACAAAACAAACCGACGACCTTCATCGTGATTATCAGATCAACAACCTACTGCAATTTTAGTAATCCATCAACTCTTGTGGTGATAAATGCTACAATTCCACATGTCACACATTTTGTTTAATTGTTTTCATGTTCCTACATAGCACTAGTCTCAGTTATGTGCGTATTGGTTCCGAGGGGTCTGCAGTTGCCAGTGATGCCTTAAAAAGGCTAAAAAGAGTAGTTTTTGCAAGCAACTGCTCTGTTTCTGAGTCTTTAGTCATTAGTTGTGTTAATTACAGCTAGACAAAATCAACTCTATACATAATCCTGATTGATATTGAGTTAAATCTAAATGTAGCTAATGTTACACACAGCTCCATATCAGGTTACAAAAGTTCATGTACTATTCTCTCGATTTCTCAAGTTCCTGGATCAAATTAAATAATTAATACATATTGTAAGGCCCACACGTTAGCCTCAAACCAAAGTTGAATAAAGGGTAAATACATATGGAAACATATACATAAAAAACTGCTAGCTTCCCAGATGTGATTAATGAAGTGAGAGTCTCACTCGACCACTCTGACCTGCACCAAGGCCGTATAGGACAGGAGCCGTAGAGCCCCGAGGCAGTGTGCATGTTTGTGTGTTAATGGGTGAATGAGAGAAAGAGGTATGCGTGTGCATGTGTGTTACAGAGTGTGTTTATGCATATGCCTAAGTTCATATTCCGTGTGCAAAATGTGCGCTTGTGTGCATTCGAAGCAACGTACCCTGAGGCTGTGACAGACGGACTCTAAACCACGTTACCCACACACCCCACTGCCTCGCTTAATAGTGCATGAGATAAGAACAGTTGGACTTCAAACTGCCCCCCCACCCCCATCACCACCAACCCCTCCTCCATGGGAAATTGAGTTTTATGGCTCCCCACAATGGCTCCAAAGATTTGAATTGTCAACAATTTGGAGATGTCCTGGATGGGTTGACTGGGACACCTAATACAAACACAGACACACTCAGTAGCTCAACAGCATAGTATGGGTGAAACTGCACGCTTTGTACACACACACACACACACACACACACACACACACACACACACCACACACACACACACACACACAGGCAAACACACACTGTATGTGTACACACATGCAGCAAGCACAGAAAAACACAGACATGCACTGGCACAGATGCAGAGACAGATACACTGCACACATGGACAAACACATGGGCACCATGACACAAACAAGCTGTCTTACACACAGGCAAAGCAAAAACACACTACATCACGATTCATCCATCGAGATGTACTGTGGACAAAATATAAGATCCACCTGCTCCTTCCATCATATCAACTGTTCAAGTGCGGTCTGTCTGAGAGGCAGACTGGGGTGGTGATGGCACAAGACATGCCTTTGGTGTGAGAGATCTGTGTTCAATTTCCTACTGTGACACATTCACCAATGTGTCCCTGAGCAAGACACTTAACCCCAAGTTGCTCCAGAAGGGTGCGACCTCTGGCATATTTAGCAATTCGATAAAAGTGTCAGCTAAATGTAAATGGAGTTGGGTCAACAGTAGAAAAGTTGGCTACATGTTGAACATTAAGTATATTTTACTCCCAACAGTGTTGACATAACAGCAGGACAATTTCTTGTGTACAGAGCCAAGTTAAAGTCAGAAAGATTTAACACATTTTTGTTTAAAATTACAATTTGCTGTGGACTACATAACAATTAAAGCACCCTTCCCAACTCTGGAATCCTGGTTTAAACTTCCTCTGGCATTACTCATGCAGTTAAACAAGTGTGGTAACCCAAGGAATGAGCAAAGTAATCCAAACCCCACTCTAAAAGTAATAAATCATCATCCTCCCCATGCAAGTCAGAGGTAATCTGAGTGAAACCTTCTGAAACAGCAAACTCTCACAGAGATCAGATGAACACATGTGACTCTGCAAGACAGTGACTCAGTCAGGGGGAGACGGAAGCAGAGCACACCTGCAAAAAGAAAGGCTGTGCAACAAAGTATTATGGAAATGGACAACTATAGCATCTAGCAAAAGAAAACAGAAATAGAGAAACAGGCATTTTAAAAAAACATCACTGGTGAGAAGACACATGAGCACATTTATGCTCAAACGCAGTAATGCAGACAGAGAGAGGTGGAGAGTGGGAGGAAGAGGCAGACAGATACAGACAGAAATGTACAGACAGAGAGAAATAGAAACAGACACACAGGCAGACAGAAAAGCAGCCAGAGATCAAGAGAAATAGTGAAGGAGAGAGAAAAAGACACATAGGCATCCCAACTGTGACAGGCGGACCACATTGGCACAAGGAAACTTAAGTGTTCAAATGCTGAAAGACAGCAAAGCGTAACAGCATGAAAAAGAGAGAGAGACAGAAACAGCGAGAGGCAGGAGGGAGAAAATCAAAGTGTAACTAGAGGGGAGAGAAAAAGAGAAAAAGTGACAGAGGAGGTAGCCCATGTAGGGTTTATGAGTGAGAGCTTGAGATGATGACAGAGACATACATAGAGAGTGCATAACTCAGCAGGGATTCTTACATGCTCGTCTAAGGGCACAGTCCAACAGAAGAAAAAAATACTCCACATGACAAGGACAACTTGTCTGTCCTCCACACTCTCTTTAGCTTGAGATTGTGAAACAGGCCAACCACATTATCAACCGTCCACACTGTAAAACATAACTGCAGCAAACCTTCAACTTTGATGGATTAGTAGTAGTTTTTACAAGGACATTACAAAGGGACTGCTCTAACTTCTTCTGTGTCCCAGAATGCATTGTTTTGTTTTGTTTTAAATAATGATGCCATTTGGTGTGGTATTTTCATCAAGTGAGATGTTTTCGCTTTCACAAAGTCTGACAATATTTTTAGATCCTTTGGATGCTCCTGGGACAGATGAGTCAGCACAAAATGACAGCATGTTATCAGTCTACCAGTCTAAGATACTGAGCTCCTCTGAGACAAGAATAATACAGACCCTTGTCTAAAAGTGTGGAGTTACCCTTTCAAGTGGATGCAAATTGGTATCTAAAGTTTTGAGGAGTAATGTTAACATTTATGGCTGGCACAGTTGCTGTCATTGTCAAATTTCTAGCATCATTTCTGTCAGTGTGGAGCCGAGTGAACTGCCGATGAACTGCCGAGGAGGCTGGCTTAGTGCTCTCACTGTCTTTTGGCACGACACCATCTCATTGTGCATGAAAGAGAAAATCAGACAGAAGAATTAAGTCAGTTACAGAGATAAAGAGGCAGAGAGAAGGGGAAGGCCAGGCGCAAAAGAAAGGGAGGGACAGAGGGTCAGAGAAGAAGTGTGAACACCTACTTGTGAGCGTCCTTGTGTCTGTGTGCTTTCATACTGAATATTTGTTTTTGAGTGGCCACAGTTCACTGTGTCAGCATTGCCACACACAGCTGAGGACATCAGAGAGCTTACTAAGTAGCTGGTGAAGCAGCCTCTGTCTGCAGACACACACACAACAAACACAAACAGTAGGAAAAAGAGAGGCTCACAAATGAACACAGAATCACTGATGCACATTAAACACTTGCACACTCACACATATGCATATTGTCTGGACTGGAAGTGGATTATCTACCCAACCCAACTGAAAAGTAGCCTGACTAGTGCACAAGGATTAACCCGTATGTGCAAGAATATTCAAATTAATCTGGATTTTTTTTTGGGGGGGGGGTTGCCAGAACGAGGCCAGTCAGGCTCCTCTGGCTGCCTGAAGTGGCAATGTGGGGCAGGTAATTTGGAATAAAAATCAATGAGTCATATTAATGGACAATTAAGTTGCATGTGAACATTCTTAATTCCCTCTAGGCCAATTAAGGTGTTTACATGGGGCTGCTTTAATTTGGAAAGAGAGCAAATTAGTCCTGTGAACAAGTTATTAGCCTGAATGTAACATAGTTCTAGTACAGCAGTTACACTAGTTACATGAGGAGTGTCGATTAACAAAGAAATAAATTGGTTTGATTTGTTATAATTAAGCCAACAGTACAGGGTTATATAATAGGGTTTTTGCATGGTTAACCATAGTGGTGGTGACCATAATACAGGGTCACTCGTAAGTCTAGCCTCTGACATCTATCTGAAAGCTAACACTGCCTGTCTGTCAGGCTAACAGGCTAATGCATAATTGAAAGCATGACTCATGCTTACTCAGCTCATTTCTTGGCTGAAGATGAAGCCTTGACCTTGTCTGACAAGAAATTTGTGTCCACTGTGAATCAGCACTGGATTTTAGTCTTAATAAGAGCAGTGGCTTAATGTTGAGGTGTTGTGAACATTGCCTGCAAGCTGTACCAAACACTATGTGCGGGCTGGGTGTGTGTGTGTTTGTGTGTGTGTGATAATTTCAGTGCCTAAGATTGTCAGCGAGTCACACACACATACAGTACACACAGTTTGAGTCAGAATCTAATTTTATTCAGCAAGGACATTTACAAGTACCATGAATTTGACCTTGTGAACTGGCACTGGCAACACAGCATAAACAGAATAGCTAACGGCTGAAGCATAGTAATTAGATGCATAATAATAAGAGCAGGGCATGACTTGGCCTTATTCAGCCACATTCCCACCAGAGATTACGCATTGACCTCATATGAAAAGACCTGAAAAGAAATATGTCAACCTTTATTGTCCACTGGATCTTTTATATTGTCTAGAAAAGCCTTAGCTTGAAGTTGCAATCTAGATTTTTTTACCTTGGACACATTCACATTAGAGGGGGATTATTGCAGGTGAAAATAACAATTTAGTTACCTTGCCACATGATATATCTATATATATACTTTCCCCCAATCAAATTAATATTCCGAGAGCTTGATACACTGACAGTAAGCTTCTTACACATACCTCAATATATAATAGACGCATGCTTTTGTTATGAATAGCGTGAGAAGTACATAATAGGTGCCTTCAAATCAAATCCTTAATGACATGCAACAAATATGAAAAAAAGAACTCTGGGAAATTAACATATATGTGTATATATATATATTTGAAGTGCTTTCAAATTAAATTCAAACTCATACTTGTATGCTGGCCATGTTTTATAAGAAATTGGGCTTGTATCCAGCTGTGTTCAGCATACAGGCAGCATAGAACTACTACATTACTGAGAGTGGGGCATTTACTTGGCCTTATTCAGCCCATTTCCAGACACTCAGATTATGCGTCGCACTGGACTGGAAAATCGTGTCAATGCAGATACTCTTACGGAAAGTCTTTCATAGTCTGAGGCATAATCTGCCTCCAGGAAATGCAATATTTTTACACTAACCATCACATGGCTATAAAAGGCATGTCCATACACAAAGATTCCAGGACATGACTGATCTCTGACGCATATTTATTTTTTTAAAGGTGGGCAATCACTAGTACAGTTTGAGTAATTTTATAGTATATTATTACACCATCATACATCATGATAATTAGTGTAACATGATAAAATGTTCTCTTTGAGAAGAGAATAATATTTGGATGGATAATAAATGAAGGGATAGAAAGATAGGAATAAACATGTTTGTGCATTTATGCATACATAAACAGTTTTTCTGTGACTTAGATGAGGCTAGTTAATTTACCTGAGTTTTTCACATCTTTAAGGATTTGATTTGAAGGCACCTATAATATACTTCTCACGTTATTCATAACAAAAGCATGTGTCTATTATATACTGAAGTATGTGTGAAAAGCTTTTACCACAATCAACATAAAACTTGTCTATACAGCAGCTATATCGAGTATAAAGAGCTCAGAAAATGAATTTGATAGAAAACACAAGACAAAAAAAACTACAAAACTAGAGTTACAGACTGGAGCCTTAAAACAGCATAGCTGTCTACATGAGATCTGTTATCTCTCCATGGGACAAATACAGCAATGAGCCACAGGATGCAGACATCTACGTCCCACACTGTAATCTCATATTCCTGAATGCAGAGTTGGTTGTATGCATACACAAAGGAGTGTGTTATACCCACAAAAAGGAAGAGACTCGAACAGTTCATATTCTGATATCTCAGCTAGTGTTACAGGACACAATCTGTTTTATCACATCATATCCAGCTAAGTTCAAAGATATCTTCATCAAAACAGATCTGATTCAGTACTGGTCAACGATACTACACAGTCCTGACAAGGTATTACGCAGCAATAAAAAAAAAAGATATGAGACAAGATAATATTTTGGATTAGCCTGCTCAACTATCACTGCCCCAACTGTGCAAAGCATATAGCACACAGCATCACATAAATACGCACAAAGGTATTATTTTAGGTATTCTAGTCAAAATGTTTCCTGTTTAATACTGATATGTCACATTACTATAATCTGACAGCTATATCTGAACAAGATTACAGCTCATTGCCATACCTCCGTGAAAAAAGCTCTAAACTTTCAAACAGCCACATTACCGTGGATTAGCATTATAATAGTAGGACAGTACAATATCAACTTTAAACACCTATTTTATTTTTGGTTTATATCTGAAGTTCCCAAGTAGAGCTTTTTGGAGGAAACCGGGAATTCACTATGTCTGAAATCATTAAATAAGTAAGGACATAAAATATGGGATTGTATTGCATTATCTACAACAAAGAAGGGAAAGACAGAAAAAAGTTCTAAAGTGACACTTCCAGGGCAGCAGAATTGGAGTTTGTACTCATTTATTGCATTCCCTTATGGTTTTACTTCACTGTATACTCAGTCACTCTCCTTTTCTTGTATCCCCTTATGAAATATTTACTATTTTGCTTTGATCTTTTTTCTTTTGCAAAGTAAATATTTTAAAATAATTACTGCCATAATATTACACGTTCTCAGGAAATATGAGGATGCAAGTTTCAAACAGAACTGGAGGCTTTCATTTTCCTTTCGGTTTACAGGCTACGGCTGGCAGAAGCTTTAGTTTGCGCTTAACTGGGTTGTGACTGACAGTTATGGCAGGTTACTATCTAATGTAGAGTAACATGGCTGATAGAATGATTTTGCAGAAGGAAATGTGTAAAGGTGACAGCCCCCTCCTGTCTTCTCATCTCAGCTCTTGTGTCCCAAAATAATGCATAACCTGAGAAAATTAATGTCACTGCTTTGAGTTAGAATGGAAACATTGCAGTATTTATTATAAATTATAATAGTCTGGTAAGCTTTAGGTGCCCACTAACCAGGGTGAAGGACAATTCCTACTATTAAGCTGCTACACCACTTCCCAAACTCATAGCAATGGAGATGCAAGGGTAGTGCCTATGTAGTTGTTGGCTATGACACCACAACACAGAATTAAGCCAGACACAGCCCCCATGTGATACTAAAGGCTCATGCAGACTATGCGACATTCAGCGTCGACCGATCGCCGTGCTGTTCACACTACACAACTTGCCGTCTTGTGACAGGAGTCTTGAAGTCCTTGTGGCGTTCACATGACGTGACTGATCGGTGACAGGGGGTCACACACTACACAAGCTAACAGCGGCTGTGGCACCCAACGCTGGTCTCCAAACCACATTTTGTCAAGAAAACACACGTGAAATGTGAAAAAGGAAATGACGCAACCTACACACGAAACAGCTGTTGTTTGTTATTATAAAGATAGAAATTATAAATTAGAATATGGGTGAAAGAATGGATTAGCACACGCAGGTAGCAGGGATTGTCTGAGCTACAGAGAGAGCTGGAGGTGAGTAAAAAGTGTTTTGCGGTGAAAAAGTAGCTGCCTGCTCTGCCAGCTGCCTGCTCTCATTGGCTGGATGTGGATGGAGAGTTGGCTGACTTCTCCAGATATTTGGCATGCTAGATATCTGGCAGTGATGTGTCGGGGAGCCGTTTTGATGCGTCGTTGAGTAGTTCACACATAACGACTGGCGGTCGCCGATCAACCGCTGATTTACTCCCAATCACAGCCTGACGGTCGCCAAGCTCGCCGAGTGGCAAATCGGGATAAAAATCGTGTAGTGTGAACTAGGCTTAAGATAAGATGACAATCAAGGTGCCGTCATCAGCTACACCAGTCACAGACACCTACACCTTTGTCCTGCATCAGTGGAAAAGAAAGGAGTGGAGACACAAGTTTTGGTGTGGGGCAGGGACGGTTCAACCAAACACAACAAACCAAGAGCCATGGGCAGTTATCGTAGCATACTGTGTGCTCAAACATGTTCGTTCTTGTAGCAGTGACACTGCCAGGTCATGTACGACCCAGCACAGAGGAAAAGAGGAGCACAGTCAAACCAATGATATGCCTTACTCTCCTCCAAGTTGATGGACACCTCTGGGGAACAATTAGCTTGAGACATATATATAATTTCAATGACTGAAAGTTCTTTCATTCACTTAGACACAACTTGATCCTTTTCTACACCTAACTGGATCAATGCACCACTCACTTACTTCTGTTTTTCAAACTGGTAAATACTGCAGATGTTCAGTAACAATAACATCTAACAGTTTCAGATATCTCCAAAGCTATCCACTAAAGACTAAATAACTAGAAATAGGCCTTGAAGTTGAAATGTTCTTTGACTGGTCTGGCACTGCAAGGCCGGCAAAAGGCTGTCAGGATGTGCATAGCCAAAGACACAGGCATGACCATGCTGACCAGTTGATGTTATTGACTGTTTGCCTCACATTGACCAAATAGATATTTCACAAAAGGATTTATTTATGTTTTACAGAGACTGTACATCAGGATTCAGAAATCACTGGTGGAAAGTGATGGTAAATAAAGGAGGGTGGTGAGGCAGAAAGTTTGGTGCTAGTGGTTCCTGGCATAAAAAGCAGTGGGAGCAATCAGGTTAAATCTTTAAAAACAACTAGTGAAGACTGTACAAAAAAAAAAAAAAAAAGATAACTAGCTTGGACAAAGATATCCATTATAGGTGAATAGAGTGTCACCAGATAAATTCTTACAAATAAGCAGAAATAAGTATATACAATAAAAGCTGTCACCAAAGTCTTTATCATAGTAATAAACCTCTAAAGCTCACCAGTACTGATATGACTTAACTGCACTGTGCCCCAGTATGCAAGCCAGTATTCATCCTCTAATGACACATGTGTGTGTCTGTGTGTTTATGTCCATAAAATCACTGCTTCTTAATCTCTGAACTCCCAGACAATAACAGATTTGTCTGTAATAAAATCCTAGTCTTTACACGTGTGTCTGTCTGTCTACCAGGCAGATCTATCTTTATGTGTGTAGTTGTAGTTTAGTGTGTGTGTGTGTGTGTGTGTGTGTGTATGTTTGCGTGAGGAGCAGATTTAGCTTTGAACCCCAGTCTTTAGAGGGATTATCAGTCCATCCCCAGACAGCAACATGCTGTGCATTTATGGAGGTAATAAGTTGACCTGTAATAGACAGACCGACGACTGGCTAAAGCTCTTATTGAAAATTGTGTCTCTATATCTATACATGGGATAGGACAAAGGAGGGGTAGAAGGCAATATCTTCG
The DNA here is from genome assembly GCF_014851395.1 of Micropterus salmoides. Classification (NCBI taxonomy): domain Eukaryota; kingdom Metazoa; phylum Chordata; class Actinopteri; order Centrarchiformes; family Centrarchidae; genus Micropterus; species Micropterus salmoides. The sequence goes on along the minus strand of NW_024040152.1, from coordinate 22,671,207 downwards.
GGAGCATTTAGACCTGCTGCGCAACACGCCATGTGAGCTCTCAGCCGGTGAATTTTGATTTGGCTCTTACCTTTATGTGTTTTCCGACTGATTTGTCATGGCATTGTCTGCAGTTGCGTTTTGACTGCACTAAAATCGCAGAGGACAAATGTGCAGCGGGCAGAAAAGTATGAGCACGCAATGTGGCACAAAACAAGACATTAACATTTAAACCCAAACATAAAATTACTGAATAGCAATCTACATCACAAAGCTGTGTCCTCATTTTCCTCAGAGATTTGTATCACTGCTTTTAAGCACTAAAAGCAGAAACAACGTTTTCAGTTTGAATTCAGTCATTGTTTAACATTATCTGCTAGCTATTTCTCATAGCATGCATTAGGATGTTTCAAACTAGGACAAAATCCTTCAAAAGGTCATGCGCTGGTGGATGCAGACTGAATGGTTTTCAGGTCAAAGCAAAAAACTAAATTAAACAAAATTTTATTTGCCAAAGCAACCCTTGTGTTGTTCCTGAGCTCATAGCTCATTCAAATGTTACCTATCTGGGAAAACTATAAAAAAATTGGGAAGCTCTGCTATGTTTTCCTAAAGTCAGGCACAGTCAGAAATAAAAAAGAACTTCCTCCACTCTGTCATTTGGGAGAGAGTTACTATAAACTGAAGACAGACAGATGTAAAGAGTGATAAAGCTTACTCTCTGTCTCATTCCTGTCCTTTTCATATATCATTCTTTCTTTTGCCCTTCACTCTCATTCCACCTCACTTCGCCTCTCTTGCTTCCTCTCTCTCCCTCCTTTCTTTCCAGTCCATCATTTGCCCCCATGTCTGTTTTCCTGGCTTCATCTCCCTATGTTCCCTCTCTATCTCTCCCTCCCCTCCTTCAAATGCTCTGCCTTATGCGCAGTCATAAAGAAATAATTTATTCTTGTCCCCCAATGCGGCTATGTATTAGCATGCCAGCAGAGCACGTTAACTTATCTCACGGCTACAGGCACTGAGTGGGAAAACTAAGCTCTGATAGTTTGCAACAGGATGACCACAGAATGCCTGTAGCTTGGAGAATTAGGACTGTCGTCACGATTAGTAACGGTGGGCCTAATGTTTTACTGCACTGTAATTTACAGTACTATACCCACAGTGTAGTGTCCTGTATGGCTCACTGATATGCACAAAGGGAGCATCAATCCAAATACATCTGGTAGGGAATATTAAACTAAATTATTATTGCTGCTATTTTTGAGCACTTGCTCCTCCTTATCAATTCAGCCTCTTTTCTGTCAAGGCACATAGTACATAACACATCCAAAATCTGTTTGAGCGGCTGTTCGACTTTGAAGATCCAGCTCAAAAATGATCCATCTGTCAGTCCTTGTATCAGAGCATCAAACATTACATTTCAGAGTGCAAAAATAGTATAAAGTGAATAAAGCAGAGTGTAAACATACACAGTAGTGGTTCAGTAATGTTTCATGTGTAAGTATCAAATGAAGCAAAAACAGATTGGACTTTAACTAGTATTTGTCGTTTTGTTGTTTGATGAACCAGAAAATATACCTAGTGTACGCTTACATGTATAATAGTGATTTCCGTGAGGGACCACAAGCTGTAGTGCCCACAGGCTACAAGCAATTAATGGTAATACTAAACCTGATAGCTTTCCTGAGGCTGACCACAGGATATCTGAGAGAATAATGCTTTGGGGAGTAATTATTTATTGTAGGCCCAATGTTGTATTCTTGTTTAATGCACTTTGCATTACATCTGACCAGCTCATGAACATGCATTGCATGACAGAAATATAACTATAAAAAAATAACGCCGACTAAAACATCTCTGTAGTCTGGTCTCAGTGTACTACTTTGCTCCAACACGGTACTGTGCTTTGTGGTCCTAGTCAGACTTCACCAGAGATAGAATGAAGTACTTTATATTAGTGTAATAGCGAATACAGATGGGTGAGAGATTATGGTGACACAGATTTAGTTGTGCATATGCTGCAGAGGAAGAGATGGTGTGAAACCATTGCCCATTTTAATGAGCATTCCAGCTCAGAGGGATGTTGAGACTTGATAGCTGGAAGATGCCACAGATTGCTGTGCAAATGTTGTCCCGTGTAACTCAGTGGATTAGGTTTAAAAGCTCAACTCCCACTGGGATGTCTATACATAAAAAAATGCATGGTCTCATAAAGCACCCACCAAATGGAAAATATTATGAAAACTGCACTGTACTTGATAATAGCAGTACATATAAGCAATGTAATTAAGCTACACACAGCGGAGCATACTGTATTGTCGCAGAAACTATGCCTGTGCAATGTCTATTAACGGCGCAGTGCTGGGCCTGTTACAATGATTAGTTACGGTAAACCTGATGTTTCTGTTTTACTCATAAGTTCATTTACTGGGTAATGGATTGAATCTGCAATCCACGGTATCACAGGTAAATAGTAAGCCAGGATAGCCGCTTCAAATGCTACAAACAGGACTTAATCTGCAGAGCATGAGCTCTACTTACACATTAAATGAAAGATTATTATTCTTTTAGAAAGCTACCATGTTTGCAATTGAAATGAGTAAAACGTGCTTAACAGTGGAGACATCATTCAATTCCATATGTAATGTTACATAAATAATTCCATGTCCAACAATGGAACAAAAAATGTGAAATTCAAGAGTTGCTCAAAGAAATGAAGGTAAACATTCCTGCATGTCTGGTGGTGGGTGCACTGCATACACTCTGTCCACATTACCACACCTGTACAGCTCTTCACCCTCTCTGTCTCTCTTGCATCCTTTCTCCTGACTTACTGTAGAATCATGACTCATCAGCACCCATATTGACCTATATCTGTCCCATCTGTGTGTCACAGTGTTGACTGACCTACATTCCCACTGATCCAGTCATATACAGGCTGTGACCTCAGCCTGTTCCGCAAGAGCAGCAAGAGGCAGGTAAATGCTATTTTGCCTGAGTCTCAAAGCTCAACTGTTGACAACTGCATGTAAATTGTTGTTAAGCTGACATAGATACTGTCAGGTACTCTTGTGTTCTTTTCCCCATACATCTGATGTGTTGAGCTGAATTAAGGCAATCATTAAGGTCATCTTTTTTCTTTTCTATAATTTAGATGCCACATGATGCCACATAAAAAAGGAAGCATCTCTAACAGTTGGCTGAGCTTACCACTTTGATCATTTATCTTCATTAGCCTGGATGTTGTTTCCTCACATTCTAATTTAAATCCAATCTTTCAAGGGCTAATGTATATTTGGCTAATCACAGATGTAAACAAAGAAAATGTCATCTCTCCTCACTGCTCAAGTTGTTCCTTGCATATGCTTACAGTGATGAACAAGCTATTTCTGAGCAGACATGGTAGATTAACATCAGCGCACACAGCCAAAGGGCAACATCTCTGAATTTTCTGCCTCTCTCTGCAGCAGAGTAAGGCATGGTGAAAATGTGATGCTGTGGGGCCATGTGGGCTGCCATGCACACAGGCTGGAGGTGGAGCTTGGCTGCTGACAAGTGCCACTGCATGCTCCCATTGGCTCCCAATGACATCATTGATAAGGACTGAGTCTTGCTCTCACTCTCACTCTCACTCTCACTTTCTCTCTCTCTCCTTCACACTAGTGTATGGTTAAGAGGGCTGCTTGCATCGCTCATTACTTTTTCTCAAGATTTAACAGGCTTGCCTAAATCAACTGCTGCATATAAACAGGGACAATACAAATACACCTTCTTCATTTTAAATCTCGCTCTCTCCTGAACTAGAGGATTTGAGAAAACATCTCTCTGGCTAGTGTCCACTAAACAAGCAGCGATTCACGCAACTGCAGTACAATTGTACACTGAACACTGACATAGCAAACCATCTCAAGGCAAATGTAACACAGAACAGACTGGACTAGATAAGGCAAGTCTGCTGAAAGCGAAACTTTGCATGTGACACAGTGAGGTTGCATACAATATCTGATTAGCCAGGCAATGCATGCAATTTTGTCATTAATTAAAAGACAAAGGTTTAAGAAGTTTTGGGTATAGGTATAGTCAAAAAATAGGAGTCCAGTGCCAAAAAGTTTGAAAACTGTCCACGTTCATGTCCATGTTCATAAGGAGCTTCAAGCATTTTATTGGCCGAGTACATTTCTAACTGTGAGTTCAAGTATATGGCAAGTGTGAAAAGTCAACCCTGCAAGTCGTAGCATCTGTTTACAAACTAAAACCCCAGGCTATGGCAAAGTTTCTGTAGCTATAAACATTTTTTTAAACTTCCCACTTGTCATCCAAACTGCTTATATTGACTTCATTTTTGAGGAGCAATGACTAGTGACTGGCAAAACATGATAAGACATCATCACATTCTGGTTTTCTCCAAATTACCACATAAATAGTCACACTCAAATGTTAAACACACAGCCTCCGCCAATATGTAAGTGATTTGGGGAAATAAAAGGGGGCGGTGTGTGTGTGTGTCTGTGTGTCTGTGTGCTGGGGCATGGGGTTGAAAGGGGGGGGTGTCTTCTGGTCAGTTTTGCTTCCAAGCGAACAAGCCAGTCCTACAAACAAAGGGGTTGAACAAGTGCCACAAAGTAATAACACCTACCCATGCGGAGGGCCGAGGAGGATCATAAATGCAATATCCTGCTATCCCAGTGACTTTGGGCTGGGACGCATCTTGTGGAGAGAGACATACTAGATATTTTTTATAATCCTCAAAGTGTCTTCATGAGTTTTAGATTTCCAAGTGTGCCTAAAATGCATACCGCTTGGCACTGCTGCTGCTGCTGAAGTTTAAATCCTTAAGAGATGAGACTTCACCTTCTCCAAAAGAAAATTGCACAGTCTCTTAATCCTCCTCTGCGTCTTAAAAGCAGCTTGATAGGTGCCTCTGTACATCTTCCATGTGATTTCCACATATTTCTTACTTCCATAACCTCCCACAGGAGAAAGCGCTTTGCTGGTTAATCTGGTGTTAAAATCCACCTAAGGACAGAACTGAAAAAAAAGATTGAAAGCAATACAGTTAGAAATTTATGCCAGTGCAACAAAATTTCTCATTGCTTATAACTGGAAAAAAAATAAACAAGAAAAATAAAATGATACATTATGGGATCAATGATATCTAACAAACCCATTAGCAGTTAATCTGTGTAAAAGTTGGTATGAGCTGTGTGAGTTTAAAATGAGTTGGAAAAAGTTGGAAAATCAGACATACCCAAAACCAAATATTTAACAGAATGCAAAACTAATTTTGTTTCAAATAACAAATCAACCCTGTAAGTGCAAATTGTCTTCTATGTTCTTCTATGTAAGTTTAAGGGTAGGGCCACCATACAATGGAATGCAGCAAATTCAAACAAGTTGTATGGCCACACCTTCATATTATGAAGAAAGTTTTTAAAAATCGTATAAAATACCTTTGTTATGTTTTAGATACCCAATAAAAAATCTAAGTGAAACTCTCTAAGGAACCTCAAGTTAGTAACTTTTGATCTTGATGATGATCTGGCTGGTTTTACGTATTTTGAAAGAAAAAGCAAAAATAAAAGCTTATTCAACACTTTGCAGATAAGAAAACTAAATTCAAGTTATTTTCCATCCCATGAAATTCATTTCATGTGTTCAAAAAAGTAGTTTCCTTTTGGATTTGCGCTTGTTTCTGATGGTTTTCTTTGTATGAACTGAGAACAAAGGATCCTTTACTGTAACAAAGAGGCTGCAGCGGCGTATACCTGTTGCTCTGAATCCCATAAACTATGACAAGTTTCTAGTGATTTTCGAGATGGACCTATTTTGTATCCATTTTTTTGCGTCCAAACATTATTCCTTATTCGTGCAACAAGTTGAATTCTCTCGCTGTTTTGTTTCTTTGAGACTTTACACCTGATTGCATTGTTCTGAATTCCCACAGTGCACTGGCAACTTCGCAAGACAAGGAATACCACTGTCATGAAACTACTGCAAAAGGAAAGAACTATTTACAAACAATTTATGAACTAATACTTGTAACTTTGTCTTTTTTTCCAGCGTGCGTAAATGGTAATTTTCTCCGCAAACTTCTGACAGGCAGTTGCTTTGTCTTGTGCGTCGCAACATCCCCAAGAGACAAAAAGATCAGCAGCAGTACAAACTCCATGTCACCTCCACTAAAGCTTAGTGTCAATGCATTCTAAGTATAATATGTTGAGTATTGTTGAGGGTTATGAAGACGCGTGCCTGAGCATCCCCTCAAGTTCTCTCCTCAAAGCGCCCCGCATCAGACAAAGGAAAGGGGGACCGCTCCTCTCGCTCTCTCTCTCCTCGCCGCCTCTGTTTCTCTATGTCTCTCGCCCTCTCTATCCTGCTTTGTGCTCAAGTTTGAGCGCTGACGCACCAACTACAGCACCAACTTTTAACTGGATATACATTCGAAAATCGCTCCAGGGGTGCAAGCAAAGGCAGTAGACATCTCACCTGTGGATGGTTTGTTCTGCGCGCATCGCCGTGCGTCGTGGAAAAAGTTTGAGAGGGCACATCCAGCTTTGTGTTGTGGAGTCCCCCTTTGTCTACACGTGTGATAGATGGATGGGGCTCCTTTGGCCGCGCCTAGTTCATTTCGCTCTCCAAAGAGTCCCGCCCTCTCAAAGTCAAGCAACTATGCACACAACAGTACACACGGACTGTAGATATGTGTGTGTTTACTAAAAAGCAGCACAGTGCTTAATTGTTTGGTTTAAGATTTTATTCATTTATTTATTTATTTTAGCTCACCAACTTCACTTAATCAGTGTATTTAGTTTTCCCAAACCATGCAATTAACTCAGCCATAATTAATTATTTTGACATTTTCTTCGTTTATTTCTTTACTAACTCGTGCCTCTTTGTTTGCCTGCCCACTCCCATCTTGTTTTACCCTTTGAGAATTCTCTCTCTCTCTCTCACTCTCTCCCTCTCTCTCTCTCTCTCTCTCTCTTGCTCTTATTCCAATGCCCATTAAATGCAACACTTAAAACTAAACACACTTTGGTCAATCATTTATTTCATTCATTCTTTTTCTTTCTTGTCTTATCTTTTTCCTCACTGTTTGTGTACACATAGCATGGCCAGGCTGACAAAAACTTTCCTGGATGCACCACCTGGAGACCACCATTGTGTCTGGACAGCAGCAGCAGCAGGGGAACAAAGGAAGAGACCAAATGAAAAAAAGGTCACATTGTTTTGTAATGTACAGAGTGGCACTAAATATAAATAATAACAAGGAGCAGCTCTGCTGCTACAACAAAAAACCTCTCGAACTGAAAAGCATAATTTGGAGTCAATGTAGGTATGTGAGGTTTGGAAAAATCGGCTTACAGCCTACTTTTTTTAACAGGAATTTTTGGTAATAAACACTATCATTATTTTATTGTTTAATTGTACTCACTACATTTGATAATATATAACTAGAATAATTGCTTAAATAAATGTGCATGCGCATGTTTCATACTAGTTTTATAAACTAGACTTGCATTGTTACAGGGTTTTAATTATCCGTCCAGTCCATTAATAACACAAACATAAAACATTTGGTTAAACTGAGGAGAATAGGTAAGGATCTTTTTGGTTTTGTATCAAAAAATGAGACAGAGGTTCTGTATGCATGTGGTCAGACTACTTTCATATTCAGCATTTTTTTTTAGACAAAGCACTGCAATACCCTTTATCAAGATCCTTTGCAGCTCTGAAGTAACACACGATGTGAAAGTAAGACAAGATGCTGTTAGTGTTGGAGTCAGGGGTGGCAGTGGTAATATTTCCATGCACCAGAGAAAGAAATTAACTAGACAGACAATGGATATGTAATTACAAATACATGCAGTCATTACACATACACACACACACACATAGTTGCATAGTCGGTGTGGCCTTTTCTTACTGCGCTTGCTTCCAACAGACAGACAGGTAGTTCTTCCATCTCTTGGCAGATACAAAGGAAGTACCAGTCTTAACCACGAGTACTTGGGCCCTGAAAACAAACCAGACAAACAAACAAAAACTGTGTTCCAGTGTGCGTGATGTTCCTGTTTGCATCAATGCAAGCCTACGGGAATATCTGAGATGCATAGACAGAGCCAGTCAGGTAAAGACTAGAAAACAAAAGATAACAGACACCACCAACACCACTGAGTCCTCCATTCACACACCAGACAGATGGAAATAAATAATGAAATGGAATGCTACAGCTCACAATGAAACCTGTGTGAACTGAAAACAACACAGACACATGGTGTTAGTGCAAAGACAGAAATAGTAAAAAAAAAAAAAAAAAGAAACATAAATGCATAAAACAGAGAGAGGGGATAAATAGTCATATCCGTGCCATCCTCACCACCACCATCCACCCCCTCTGGGCTGAGCATAGAACAGCTACATACAGACAGGCAGACATTGAGATACAGTCATACATCTCTCACCCCCCCTCCGGCAGAGCTCTTATCCTCCCTGCTGTGGTTTTACTGGGCCACTGACTCCAGTAGTCAGCCTGTTCTGCTCCGCTCTGCTCTGCCCTGGCTGCTGCCTGCATATCTCCCACTGAGGAGTCAGCTGAGCCAGGCATGAGACTACACACTGAACAGGCTACATACAGCTTAGATGAGCTTAACGCACACACAGAAGTGGTGGAGCTTTTAGGACATTTCCAAGATTATACCACACACTGAAGATATTATCTCTTGGTATGATACATATTTATCATCTGTGTGTTAAGAAATAACACTGGGTATTATAAAATGCATATATGACTACCGGCTGAAAAGAAGGCTGTTTACGCTCAGTGTAAAGTCAGTAGTTACACACAGCCAATTAAGCTCTGATAAAATGCATATATCTGCATATTCGTGTCATGCTGCAAAGGCTTAGTTATAGCAGCTTCATACAATCAGTTACAGATTAATGCACAAGTGCACACTCACCGTGTTCCCTCTACAGCTGCAAACATAGTAATAGTGCTGCATTTTGCACGTAGCTTCTGAATGTTGAACATAATGTATAAAATACAGAAAATTATGTGTGTTGTCTGTTTTGTACCTTGCACTTATCTTTATGTCCTTGTGAACTCATGACGCTAGGCTAATTCCTGATTTTGGAATTACATTTTTATGAAATACATACCAATGGTCCTGCTACTTACCTCCTTATTACACACAGCCAATTAAGATAATTTTACATTTAAATAACACTGAAGAGGCATTTTATTTGGCTACATACTGTACTATGTGTGACAGATACACAAAATAATGAACTGCCTGAAATGGCTTACTATATACTATACAATACATAGTGTAGTAGAAATAAATAAAACTCTATAAAAGCACACACCTAATGTCTTGGTATCTTAACGTAATTTTGCATCCAATCACAACATTAAAACATGCGCTGCACTATAAACTGACATAACCACTGTTGTTAACACCTTACATAAAAGCCCCACATAGTCAAAGTAATTTCACACAGCTAATAAAGCTCTTACACAATAGAAACGATAGTGCTAAAATATTGCTTCAAGGTAGTCACACACAACAAATGCATACTGCAGGGTTCATACTGCATGCTGAAGATTCCTTGAAAATGTCAAAATTAGGGATGCGACATAGCTGAAGATAGTAATTTCTTTTATACTACTGAAGGAACAGCAATTAAAAAAGGAGATATATTTTTTGATGTATGAGGTAGACGTACAGTGTCTGGTGTTTCTGCAGGGAGAACTATGTTGTCATGTGGTTTAAATGTATGCCGAGACTGCATGCACATACAGACACACGTACTGTAGACAGACAGACATGCTTGTCAGCTATGCTGGAGGGCCCTTGGCTGACTGCTGCTAAACCAGCCCTTCCCCCACAAAAAGGGTCTGTCTGGGAGAGGGGGAAGGGAAATCATGACTGTCTGAACGCCAGACAGCCAGCATACAGCACAACAGGCTAGAACGGAATAGAAGAAAAAAGAATAGGATATCACTTTGCCTGGGATAAAGCCCATGAAGATTTACCTTCCTATCTCCAGGAAACAGCCTTTATTACACCTCCCTTATCATTCAGCCAATTAAGGTGATCCAAGTATGTGTTTATTATGTCTTTATTAATTATCTAAATGGGAAACATTGTATTCTTCAGTGTGGGTTTCCAGGTCTCACATCAACACTCCCCTGCTAGGAAACATTTTGAATGCATGATGTAGACATAAGCCTTATGGGGCCTTAACATGAAATCTATAAAATATGTGTATAATATGTAAAATATTCTTATTGATTTGCTCTGTCTGAGACTATGGAGATGCTTCTATTCTATGGCTCCACTGTGGCAATGCATGCTTCCCAAAGGCTTTGCAGAATCAAGACCATCCTAAGTCTATAGAGAGGAGAGCCTGCTATAAGACCTTTTCAAATTTGTGTCTACTGTACTGTAACTGGGAATTAAAGTTTTTCATTGAAGATTTTTCATAGTTCAATGATGAGCTTTTCAATGATGAGCTTTTCAAAAGCTTGGTAGACCATCTGTGGGACATTTACACTCAAGGCTTAAGACATTTTTGTGTTCACAAAGGACATGGACAATTCTCACTTAATGTGAAATTTTGAGAAACAAGGCCCTTCCCTGTAGATGGAAAATGTTTGCAAAGCATTGTTTTTTTTGGTAACTAAACCAATAGAATAAAAGAAATACAGAAAATATGGCCTTTTCATTTTTATTTCACACTGCACTTACTGGTATCATTTTGCTTCACTCTAAAGAAGTAGTTGGTTAGTGTCTGGGATGCAGTATGTTGCCACATAAGCAGTGTCCCCCAGCCCATGTTCTTTGGTTATTCCATGTTAACCACTAATGGGAACCAATCCATACTGTTAAGTTTGCTATTAATCGCCATTTTTTGTATCCAGCTGAATTATTTGTTGCCATATAAAATGGAAGAGCTACTAAAAAGCAGGTGCAGTGGTAAGCTGAGTGAATAGCTTTGATGGGCCTGTGTGGTCTTGTTTTGGATACTTACTCTCCTTTACTATCTTTTTGGAAAGCAGTTGACATAATCAATGCACAAAGTTGGCAAAGGTAATAAAGAGTCAGCCATTTCTTTCTTTCTTATTTATGGAATCTAACACAAACAGTCACAGAGAGATAAAAAGTTCAAGAAACAAGAAAAGAGTTGTAGAGTTTCAGTTCCAGCTGATATTTATTTCCTTCCTTGAAAAAGTTCTGTACACAAGTTTATATCAACAATCTGACAGGCAGTGAATGGACACAATTTAGCTGGCATGAGTTCCCCCCTTTCTCTGATTCTCAAAGAAAGGGTGGTTCCTTTGTTTATGGCATGATTAGAGACAATAAATGATAATTCTACACAGCATATTGCACAGGATGGATGAAAAATAAAGTCAATATATTTAAAAATGCTTTCATATATATATAAAAAAAAGTCTGAACTGACCACCTTAAATGTAAGTAAGGATGTGTAAAAGATAGCAGTTCTAGACAGTGCCTGTCCTCGATAGCAACAACGTACATAAACACACAATCTTTTTGCTTTATGATACAGTCAAATATACAAAGATCGAGTTCACGTTTCGTTTTTCCTCATTTTTTCATTTTTTCTGAAAAACACAACAGCTAATAACCTGAATCTGAAATACAAATGCTATTCACCATGCCATAAAGATACTAAAACAATTATTAGCTAATAGTTAGCCGACAAGTAGAAAAGATTATATATTCAAATACAATGAGAAACGCAGTACAAGTAGATGTTGCGGAACTCAAGTCAGAAATTTGAATATGCTTGATGTTATCATCCTTGTTGTTTGCTTGCTGTATTGATAGCCGGTTCAATCCAGTGGTTGATTGGCAAATTTGACATCTATTAATGAAAACATCAAGAAATAAGTCAAATTTAAAGCTACAATCTCCTTATTTGTTGTCATAGGCAAGATATCTGACGGGAAATGCAAAAGCAAGTGGGTGCTTAAGATAGTGATGCTGTTAAACCCACATGGTCCACAGGAAAAAGCCTCTAGAAATAATGCATTCCTGTGTCTTTAAGGAGCCTGCAGACTGGCACTGTAAACGTAGAAGGTAGGCTGATACAAGGACTGGTGCTGCTTTCAAGTGCTGTCGGAAAATTCGTATTTACATCCTTTTAAGTGGGTGTTGAAGTATCTCGTGCCTGTACTGACAATAGGGGATGTTCGGGGATTGGACGTCAAAGTAGTCTTGTCAGTATTTGCTGGTAAGTCAAAGAAAGTTTGCCAAATTAGTTGCTTAAAACACCAATTACACACCTGATTCATATTATTTCCTCTGCTCTGTCACTTTAGTAAAAAAGTAGCTTGGTGCCTTTAATTTCTAAAATTACACAATAGGCACCACAGTGATATATGGTCTGTCTTGCTGGCTGTCCTTACAAAAGCGTTTGACCAGGCAATAACTCATGAGAACGAGCTTACCATGAGCACTTGAAGGCAGCATAAAAACCAGCCTGCCGGTGTACTAAAAATCAGGAAATCCAACACAGCTGTATTAGTAGGCTACACACACCGATTGTTGACTCCCTCGTTTTCTATATAGATTTGTACAAAAATACACTGAGAAAATAATCAAACTGTTTCCTCTCTTTTAAGTGTCCAAAAAGTGTGTACATTTAAATATAAAATGAAATCAAACGTTGTGTGTTTTTAAAACTCTAGCCCTTCGCCTGAGAAGGAAATGTGACAGACACAGACATACTGACAGACAACCGTGTAAGAAAAAGAAAACAGGACTAGATCATGTATAGGGCCTACAAGAAATAAAAAAAATGATCAAGTCAAAAATGCTTGGCCCCGTATATAAATACAACATCCCATATAAAATGGCATCTGACTACATGTACAAAACAAAGCTCAGAGGATGAAAAAAATCGGTGAGGATTACTCTATAGCTATCATCTGAAATGAAAGAATTTTGGTCCTGAATCAAAGAGAACACGTGTATAAAGTTCAGCACAGATTTGAAGTTGCGTTTGAATCCTGAAGTTTGAAAAATTACAACAGCTGGTGATTATTTCAATGTCCTTTTTTTAAAGAGAAGAACCGAAAGCGAGCGCCACCTACCCATTTAAATAACCCTAATACTAGTTTTCAAACTGCTCGACAGTCTCACAGAAAATCTCAGCACAAGATAGGAACAAAAGTAGGCTATCATGCTTAACATGTTTTTTGCTTTTGAGAAAATATTCGACTTTTAAAAAACATCAACCCACCTCGGTTTTATTAAAAATCCCTCTCGGTGACACACCACAATAAAAAATGTCGCACGACAGTCCTATTTCTGTACCTTTTTAGTGGTGAAGTTCACTTGGCGATTGGTAAAAACTTGTGAAATGTCCCTTTTTTTAAATCGGCAACAACATTGATTAAGTGAACGGCGGACCGCATAACGTGCAAATCGATCACAGTTAAGTTGTTCAGTTCAAAAACAGTTCAGGATTGAGCGTCCCACTGCCATGAAACCAAGTCAGTCTCTCCTTCTCTTGTTTGCACTCCCTCCACTTCTGTGGTTCAACCAAGTCCCCGGTCCACGCATCCGAAGAAAAGTAGGTGCAAGTTATTCGCTTTAAAGTTTAGCTTTCCAAGGATTTGCAGCTCTTGCCTAACAAGGACGAGAAAGGACGGGGGCTAGTTTCAGTGGGGTTTTAGTCTGATGTAGTTATTACACAAACTATTACGCCCGGTGCACCAGGAGCTCCCGTTTCTGTTAGTCGCTTTCTTTTGCCTTTTTTTGCTCACTCAATACGTGAACACCAGGTTGGAGATGGTGGACTCCAGCCAGTCCCCGGAGATCATCTCGCTGACTTCGGGCGTGCAGTAGTCGGGGAACTCGAAGTGCGAGCCCCCGGAGCCGGACTCAAAGTTCATATCCAAGTCCCTGTCCAGCACCGAGGAGCCAAAGCTCCCCAATGACATGCTATCAAAGCTGGGGCTCGGGTTAATGTCGAGCAAGTCGTCCTCAAACTCTTCGTCCTCCGAGGAAGAGGAGGAGTGGGACGAGGCGGAGGAGTGAGAGCCGGAGGGTGTAGGCGAGGAAGCCCGCCGACTGCTGTATGTGTGCCCGCCGTGGCGCTCCGAAGAGCCGCCCAGGCTGCCGCTGCTGCCGGGGGAGTCGGCTCCCTCCTCCCTGCCGCTGGCCGCGTCCTCGTACAGGCTGAGCGGGTCGCTGGAGTCCGCCGAGTTGCTGAGCGTCGGGCTGGCCGGGACCACAACGGAGGACGCCGGGCTGGCGCTCAAGCTGGCCCCGCTGCTCCCGAAGACGTACACCCGCTTGGGCTTCTTGCCATCCGGTATCTGCTTGGCTGCTGATGAGACAGATTTCGACTTGTAGAGAGAGTTGTGATGGTGCTCTGACGGGTGCTCAGAGGCAAACGGTGATGCTTTGGTGCTACTACTGTTGCTGCTCCCGAAAAGTGATTTGTGGGGTCTGCTGCTGCTGGGTGATTTGGATCCATTCTTCCTCGAAGATGAGGATGTCTTAGTGCTGGTGTTGTTAGAGCTACCGTTGAGTTTCTCCCCCTTGTCTCCGTTACTGCCAGGCTTGGAGGCGCTTGATTTTACCTTCTTCCTCGGCCGGTACTTGTAGTCGGGGTAGTCCGCCATGTGCTTGAGCCTGAGCCGCTCCGCCTCTCGGATGAAGGGGATCTTGTCGCTGTCTCTGAGCAGCTTCCACCGCTTCCCCAGCCTCTTGGAGATCTCAGCGTTGTGCATGTCCGGAGACTGCTCCATGATCTTCCTCCTCTCGATCTGCGACCACACCATGAACGCATTCATGGGTCTCTTGATGTGGCCACTGGGAGTTTTGCACCATGCCGGGTTGTCTCCCAGCTTGTCCCCGGCAGTCGATGAAGCTGTGGAGCCCGGGGAGAGAGGCGAAGCGGCCGGGTCCAGATCCATGCACGCCCCGGAGTCGGAGCTCGAATCCCCAGCGAAAAAGGACAGCGCCTCAGCTGTGCTCTCTGTGTGGCTCATTTTCTGCACCATGCTGCCCAGTTAGACACACAGAGGGAGAGCGGAGTGCTTGCTCTTTCTTTCTCTCTCCCTCTCTCCTTGGTCCTCTGATTCACTTTAAAGCAAACTCAGCTCTTTTCTCCCCCTCTTTGCAGTTTGAGCTGAGTAAAAAAAAGCGCAAGTAATAATTCACTCCTGAGATGTGCAGTACCTCGGTGACTGTTCAGTCCAGTGTAGCCTTTAAAAGGCTAGAGGCGTAAAAAAAGACATTTAAATTTTTTCAAAAAAAGTTTAATTTCCAGGTTCTGTAGGTGTTAAAACAGCACGGATAGTACAAGCCACTCTCCACTGAGTGCAGTGATCTGTCTCTCTCAGTCTCTTCCTTCTGTTATAAAGTAAATTCAGCCGTGTGGTGACTGAACATAGTCTATGCAGCTGCAGAGCGCAGACTGAGTGCCACACTGTGCACTCGGGCACTTACAAAGGGCTCCCAAGTACAGTGTGTAAGGTAAGTGCTTCCCTCTGCATCAGCCCTGTCCCCTCTCCTAGAAACAAAAGCCATGCATGCTGAGGAGGAAAAAAAGAAAGCTAGAACGAGTTACACTGTCCGCCTTCGATCGGCAGACCTGCAGTCGAGTTTAAGCAGCCCTCCAGTCCCGGCCCCCTTGCTTGCATTTATCCCTTCCCGGAGATACAACGGCGATAAAAATCCACCAATCGCACGCTGTCGCTACCCTGCTTCTGCGCCAAACTCACGCCCCCCTCGGCGCTGATTGGCCGACAATGGAATCTAATAATAATCAGCGCGTGCAATGAGGAGCCTCGTGTCTGACCTCATTCCAGAATACAACAAGAAACTTCAATTTTTTTTAAAGAGACACTGGCTTATGTTATGGCCAGCCCATGTGTATACCATTAACATATAGCTCTATGGGAAGCTAAGTATACTTTACCATATGGAAACTTTAACAGTTGAGTATAATTTGCACCACTGTGTTGCCTGGGTAATGCTGAAAACATATCCTGTAATATAAATCTCCTTTCTGCCCACTGGTACAGGCTGTATTGGTGTTATGAATGGTGCCCACCTATAATACTGAATTGGGAGCCTAAACACTTGCCAGCGCAATGCAGCTGATGTGGTTGTGCATTACCTAATGTTTACAATGTACCAAAGAGGCGGTGGAGAGAAACCTTGAAGGTCCACCTTTTAAGGCTGTCACAGTAATATTTATCTGTATATTTAAAAAACTGATCACTTAGAGAAAAGAGGAGACTTTTGCTAATTGGTAATTGTTTTGAATTTGTGGTTGTTGGCCTGCAGGTGGTCACTGACTGATATCTTTTATATCATCAACACGTTATTAGACAAGACCACGTTCAACAGTTGAGCCGTTCTGAGAGCTTCACAAACAGGGAAATGTCTCTTTGACAGTTAAGCCGGTGTGAGAAAAGACTCCGAGCCAAGCTGTAAGTGTTCTGAGCTTTCACCCCTCTCTCTCTCTCTCTCTCTCTCTCTCTCTGTAGCGGGGTTGGGCGGTCTTTTGTCACTAACACACATCGAACCAGCGCACCAGACAGAGAAATGCGAGGGCTGCAAAGAAGCAGGCGGCGGCGTGTACGCCGCACACCTCCAAACTGACATGGTGCAGCTTTCTGCTGAGTGACACAGACAAGACCGGGTGAAAGAAAAAATGCATGGCATTGCGCCTTTCTGCGCAGGATATCCATTTTACGCACGGTGTAAATTATATCCAATTTACTACAAAACAAGACAGAAGTTGTGTAAAAATAAATTTTGGCCAGAATTAACAACACAACCATGCGCTGCATAACATTTGAACCTTTTTTTTTTTTTGCTTTACACTGAGTATATGTAAAATCGCAACCCTGCTTACCTGAAACGTTTCCACTGTTCAAGTTACCATAATTATTGCCAATACAATTTCGTATGTTTTTTTTACTGTGACATGAGTAACGATAAAACACGTATTATGTAGCAGACATCAGTTGTTGCCATGTTTTGTTTTCTCGGGGCACATCCAGTTTCCCCTAACAAAACAAAGAATAGACTTTTAAATCAGTAAGGAGTCACAAAAAATGAAAGGAGGAATGAGGGACACAAGCACACACACTAGGTATAGGCTACTGGGCCGTGTTGGATGGTCGCTAGATGGCGTCGCAGAGCCGGAGAGGACTCAGCTCTGCTGTTTTGCAGAGAATTTAAGGTGAGTGAATACCAAAGAGCAGACCAAGTATCCAGAACAGTTACCAGGGTTGAATTACATAATGTCTCTGTGTGATAGAGAGGCATCCAAGCGATGCTGTTCTGCAGTGTGTGTTAGAGGAGAGTATGAATTACATTTATTCATTTAGCTGGCGCTCCAAAGCGACTTACAATTGCTATATATGTCAGAGGTCGCACGCCTCTGGAGCAACGAGGGGTTAAGTGTCTTGCTCAGGGACACATTGGTGTCTCACAGTGGATTCAAACCTAGGTCTCTCACACCAAAGGCATGTGTCTTATCCACTGTTCCATCACCACCACCACTGGTGGTATGGCAGTGAAATAAAGGAAAATGAAAGAACTTTAGAAATGGTAAAATCAGCTCAGTTTTTAAATCAATCACCACTGTAATGATTTCAACTTCCAAGAGAGCACATTTCTGCACAAAAAAATGCCATCAACCTATGAAATGAAAGTGTGTGTGTGTGTGTGTGTGTGTGTGTGTGTGTGTGTGTGTGTGTGTGTGTGTGTGTGTTTCAGAGAGAAAGAGAGAGTGAGATGGTCAGGTGCCCTGTATCTAAATGAAAGGAGAGTCAGAGGTGACTTGGCTCACCACTGGGAAATTAGTATGAAAGTATAGTCACCACCGTTACTGGATGCATTTCACTGAGTACAATTATATTCAATATGGCCTCATATCTGCAGTGCATCCAAGTAAAGCAATGGGTAATTGGGCTCCAATTTGTGTGCTCATGGAGCAGAACTGCAATGGAAATAAGAATGTTAACTCATAAACTCACACCACTCCTCAAGGCCATTTTAATAAGGAACTGCAGGAAAACATCATAGCATGTAGGCTATACTATAGAAGCGGCTGAGTCTTGATGCTGTAGCGGGGCGAGCGAGGGGAAGGGGGGCAGAAGGTGTGGCTTTCCCCCGGGCCCACACTGATTTTGGACACAATCTGCATGACTGAGCATGCTTTTTTGATGTTTAGTTGAATATTTTGAATAAAGTTTGTTTGTGTGTCTTGATTGCAGCAAAAAAAAAAAGTAAGACCAGGTCTGTGTCTTCTGCAGAGATGAGCCCCTGCCCCTTCACTGCCAAGAGGTCTCGTCTCATGCAGCAAAGAGCACCAGCCTGGACTCTCTGGCCTATTTGAGTTTTGTCAGGAGTTTTGCTTTCACACCTAACCTGTTTTGTACAGTTAAAACGAACACCTGGTGCATTTGCCTTGTTAGTGCAGTTTGTTTGCGCTGAAACTGGTGCAGACTAAACCACTGCGGCTAGACTGCAGACTATGGTGCTAACCATGGGATTTTATTAAAGCAGAGAACGGGTTGGATTTAGAATTGATCTGTATAAGCAATGTATGTATGCAAATTATTTGGAGACCATGCAGGCTATGCACGTCAGAGTGTATGTATTTTCCCTGATTAGTAGATCAAAAGCTGTAAAAAGTGCTTGTATTCCGTGAACTTTGTCAGTTCATTAAGTCCATTAAAAAATGTGTGTGACAGAGATCCCACAGTAATATGCCCCGAATGATAACTGTACAAGACGCCTCTTCTTTGCCCTGTCTCTAGGTCATTATTCATAACGTGTAATAATGCGCTCTTTGTGAGCGCTTCATGACACCAAGTCAGTCACCGGAATTTTGATTTCCCCGCGTGGGTCATGGAGGACGCCACCATCATGATGCAGGATGACCATCGCCACTAAAATACAACAATATATAACTTTTCCCCGTGGTCCGGATCAAACAAACCCTACCAACAAAAAAAGTGCCCACCGTATAAGGACCCACTACAGGTGCTTCCCCCTTCTTCAATGAGCCATAAGTTCTGCGCCTGCCTTTATGGAACAGGACTTAGCCTTCAGGAAAGAGTACTTTCAATTACACAGTAAGGTTTAAAAAATATAATAAGATATAGTAAGAAAAACATCCACACTGAAATGTGTAAATGTCAGTATGAACTCAATAGTAATGACCACAGACACACTGTAAATCCCTGTTAATTTAAATTACTCAAATGTTCAAATATCTTCTTCATACTTTTTTTCTCCCCTCTAACAAAATCTTGGGAACTCAGTGCACCTGGGGTGACAGCTGGAGGCCTTTTATAACACCTTATTCAGTACCTTGAGCAGGTGTCCTCTGTTCTATCCTATTCTACTTTTTCTAGCCCATTCTAAAACCCAAAGATAAATACGACCTTTCACCTAGTTTTGGCTTCATAGTTAACTTGAGTGTCTTTTTCTTGGCTGCCCACAGTTTTCTGTCTCTCTCTCTCTCTCTCGGTCTCTCCCTCCCGCTCCCTCTCTCTCCCCTCTCTCTCTTTCAGTGTACACATTAGTATGCCACACATATACACACACACACACACACATGACCTGAAAGGATAAGTAGTGCATTCAAACTTTCCTCTCGCTTTCTCTGTCTTTCTCTTTTACTGCCATTGTTCCAGTGAGGTGCAGCTGCCACGCGAGTTGGAGTAAGTCGCGTGCCAACCCTAATCTCAACAGGTGTTCCTTTGGGTGTCTCTCGCTCCCCACCCCCCTTCTCCCTGCCTTTGTCTGTCCTCACTCTCCCTTTTTCACTCTCTCTCTCACTTTACTAACTACTTTTCTTGCTCTCGCCCTCACAAATTCAAATT
Source organism: Micropterus salmoides (assembly GCF_014851395.1). NCBI lineage: Eukaryota > Metazoa > Chordata > Actinopteri > Centrarchiformes > Centrarchidae > Micropterus > Micropterus salmoides. The sequence continues at coordinate 22,651,328 of NW_024040152.1, read as the reverse complement.
TGGTTTATTAGAATGACTATAATGAATTCACTGCTGCCAAAGCATGTTGTACAATGTTCACAATGTAAGTATCGAAATCTAAGAAAAAGAGTCAAGAAATGTTTTTTACATTATACTACACATATACTATACTACACTGTAATACTACATACAAAGAGTTAGTACAAACAAATCATTGAAGAATAAAAGAATTTAAATGATAAGATAAGGTAGATTAACAAATAAATGTAATAATGGTGAGATTCTAAAAGCGATCATATCAAAAGCTCAGTGCAGTTTCATGTGTAGTTACTGGTTTTGTCTCAGGCCGTGGCATGCTCTGACAGATTTTGCTGCTTCCATGGCAATCACAGTTTTTCCACAAGTAAATATAAAATGTTGAATGAGAGTTTTATTTTGGTAAAGAATTTGGCTTCTCTGTCTTTACCAGGCTGCTGTGTAACAGGAAGTCTCACTCTCTCTCTGTTCGCTCTTATTATCTTCCCACTTCTTTCTGTCCGTACTGTCTTTTCTCACCCGTATCTCATTCTGTCCTCTGTCTCTGCTCTCTGCCTTTTCTTTCCATCTCTCAGCTCTCTCTCTCCAGTTTAGCTCAGTTGGTTTTATTGGCATGAATGTTAGATGAACAGTGTTGCCAAAGCACCCCCGTCTCTCTTTCTTTTCCCTACCCATTGCCCTCTGAAGATAAATCTGATCTGAGGTCATCTGTTATTCAGAACACTGACACCATATGGTCAGCCAACCCACTCAGAGTACATGAAAACTTAAAATCTTCCCAGATTAAAAATTGATGGAGCAGTATATTGACCGGCTGTCACAAACCCTGCTTGGAGTTTAGACTGCTAGAAATTTAAATCATAGCTATTTGATCCATTACAAAAGATGTTGACCTGAACAAGTCAGCTTATTAAAATAACTGCTAAAAACAAAAGGTTGTATTCAGACATAAGTAAAATATAAGAAACAAAGGCAGCAAATGCCAGAAAGATAAAGAAAAAAAACATGATTTAATGAAAAAATAATAATAATAATAATAAATAATAATGTTTTAATAATTATGATTTTTCTTTACCACATGATGCTGTTCATCATAGCCACAGGTCGACCTCTATTGCAATTAAAAATGTGATGCTTCAGGCGCTACCTTGATCAGATCCGTTAAAAAGAAATAGACACAAAGCGGTTGCCACTACTAACCTGTTGTTGTGGTATTGAGAATACAGAGGGGGTATTGATGCTAAGGGACCGTCCTGAGGGGTGTCAGTGATGTAAAGAAATGGGAATGGAACTGAATGAACTCTATGCCCCCATGCATTCAAAGAATGTCACTCCTGATGATTTTCACTTCGTAAATTGGCAGGCTGTGCAGAATAACAAGACATACAGTAACCTACCATTTTGATGTGCACATACACAGAAATCTGCATGGTTACTTTGCAAAAGCTTGATGTTGGTTGAGCAAGAGTTAATCAAGATAATCAGTGGGTCTGATGTGTTGGCTAAAATGACACTTTGACGATGTATGCCACTCAAATTATAGACTACAGATGGACCACATACCTGCCTCTTTCAGCGCCTGTAAAGGGATTTAATCAGCAGAAAGAGAGGGCATTGAAATATGAATGCTGAGGTGGATTAGAGATGCTTGTGAGAATCAAAAGTCTTTACTCTGCCTTCATGGCATGATTCTGCCTCAATTGGCTTCTGTGCAATTACAGGTGTATTGGTTGAAGACACTATGCTGAAAGTGAAACATATGAGCAAAATAAGAATAAAAGGGGCTCATGTGATTCTGCAGAGGTGTATGTGAATGTACCTCCGTCACTAAAAAGAAAATGGCCACAGGTAAACTGTGCAAAGTCCACTGTTGTCTGGGTGGATGCAAAAACTGGCACCAAAATTGCGATGGACCATTGGATAACCCCCCGCTGCGCCTCTTCTCCCACTGGAGAGAAGCGAATCACAAAAACTCCAACAGATGCAGCTGTCGGGAAAAAACATTCTAATCCATGAAAACATTATGCCCCTGTATGACAATATGACCCACAGCATGTATCACTTAACTGCAGTACATACAATGAAGGTCTTTGATTTATTGTAGTTTTACTGTCATCAAAGGTAATGTTAACAACACAGTATTTTACGACCCTAAAACAGACAGGTGGCTGGTTACTGTATATATGAAATGTATTTATTTAGTCATATTTCTAAAGCTTTGTTTGAACAGGTGTTTTCAGGCACAGATACAGACAAAGATGCAGCCATAAGTACACACACAAGAATACACACACATGCACACACTCTCAGTAGTCAAGTCAAGTCTTATCTTATCCAGAAAGAGCAGCTGCAAAGTATGACCCCTAGCTTTGCTGTTAATGATTGGTGGTGTGTATTTGGTAGTGTGTGTGTGTGTGTGTGTGTGTGTGCGCGCGCGCGCGTGTGTGTGTACTTATTTCACCCCCACAATCTCCCCTCTTTCTCAGCCGACAAGAGTTCATTATTAGTGGTCTAGCTTTGATTTGTCAAGTTCAGCAAGGTGAATTTGAACATCTGTCGCATTTCAAGGTTGTTTCTGTCGGGAGAGCAAACACAGGCAGAGCTAAACTACTACAGTACTGATTAAGTGGAATACACACACACACACACACACACTTTCAGCAGGTAAATGTGTGACGAACAAATATGTAAGATCACTGTATTTACAAATATTACTTGCATTTGTACAATGTTATGAGGTCATATCACATCAGCTGAATTGATTCTTTACTTTGAGAGAATATGTGCAAAGGCACTGTGGAATATTTAATGACTATACCATTTTCACCATCAATGTGTGTGTGTACATTATTAGACTGTTTAGTTAATTAGTTTTCATTTCTTGCAGTATCATTTTAATTCATAATTTTTTAACTTTGCAGATATCATCTATGTTTCTGTCTCCATATATAGATGGAACTTGAACAACACAGTGATATATTCAACAGTTATGCCCACAGTTACTAATATTTAAGATACTCAAATAGCATGCTCAAAAGGAAATGATACGTTAAATTATCCATAATTTTATAAAAACAAACAACAATATTAGCTTTATACAAGTTTGTAATTTATTGCAGAATTGTCAAATTGTCTTACTGATTTTCATTCACATTTTTCAAGTACCTCAAGTTAAATGTTCTCAATTATAAATCATGTAAATTAAGGTATTTAACTCAGAATTCTTTAATTTAAGTTTTGATCCTAAAAGAGTGACACAAGGACATCATTAACAGGCTGTTGCAGGTTGTAAAAGGTTCAGGCTGCTAATATTCTCGCTGTCATTCTGAGTTACCAGCACTACACACTTCATGTGGCACACGCATATTAAAGTATTCATGACATCTGGCATCTGACCTTCATGTGGAAAGTGCCACAATGTGAGACACCACTTTCTCTGTCCTTGCGGTAGGTGACTGGTCATTGCAGGGACTGCTTCAATCTGCCATGCAAGGTTGTAGAGTGGTGTAAATCAGAAATGAATGTCTGAACAGTGGAATTTGCGTGACTGGGTTTGAAGGCCTCTGTGTGCATATTCATATACATATTGATGTATTTGTGTATAGGCCTATATACTATAAAGTCTATGGTATACCTGAGTTCTTCTGCCCAATTATGTCTTTGCACGTGTGCGATTGGGTGGGCAGATGTATCAAGTCTGCAAGATTGTGCACGCTCATCTGTGTGTATTTACATATAGTGTGTGTGTGTGTGTGTGCGCACACGCGCGCGTGCGCGTGTGAGTGTGTGTGTGTGTGCGTGTGTGTGTCCAGTCAGAGGTGACCAGTTGTCACCAAGCTCTGACAGAAACCAGGTATCAGAGAGACATGTTGTCACCTTGTCTCCTCCAACCTTTACTCCTGGGAGTGTTTGTGTGTGTGTGTGTGTGTGTGTGTGTGTGTGTCATACCTCTCTTGAGACACCTCCTAACCCACCCCAGGCTGACTGCATGGATGACACACATGGAAGGGTCCCAGGAGTCAACCTCGGGTGATGAGGCAGCAGCATGTGTGTGTGGTTCACATCTCATGAGATTCACTACCTCTTTCAGAGAATGGATGATGAAAACACACGCGCGCACACACACACACCACACACACACACACACACACACACACACACACACACAGATGGTTCTGGGCCTTGATGGTGCAGTCAGTCAATATCAGGGTCAGGGTCAAAGGAAGAGACGTAGGGGGAAGTGTGTGTGGGGTGTGAAAGTGAAAAACATTGTTGTTGTTAAACAAATGTTTAATGAGCATTAGTGATACAAAGCCCTACCATTGTTTTACTGTTGTTAACATTTCATGCATTTACACACTGTCAAAGATGAGAGGTGATAATAAAATAAGTTCTAACTTACTCTGACTGACTTTTGGTAGTCTTTGGGTGTAAGACTAATTTACAAAGCATTTAGCGTTAAAAGTGGATCCTAAGTCTGAGAAGGTGGAGGTAGGTCAGAGGACTGTCACTAAGACCTGTTCACAAGTCAAATGCTGCAAGTAACAACAACAACGAACTTTTAAGAGCACATTTTGATGTCAGTGAGTTAATATATAGATAGACATATCTAGATAGATTTTTATATTCACTTTTATGTAAGATTTCATTTCATTCAATTCTATTTCTAATTTAACCTCTCATTTAATAATTATTTTCACTGTATCTATAATTTAATTTAATTTAAATCTAATCTAATTTACAGTAATCTAATCCAATTTAGTTACTTGCCAGAGCCGGACCCTGCCTTGCAGTGAATTTCTGAATGGGTAAGTAAAGGCTACTGGCTTTAAATCGAGCAAGTCGGCTTTTTTTCAACTACTGCTCCTCTTTTCCACCTTTGTTTGCACACAGCCATCCAGATGCTAAATATTGGGTCCAGAGTTGTTGTTTTAAGGTTTCATCAGTCAGGGGGTTTCTGCATAGAGCCAAAGTCGGCTTCCTCTTCTCCAAACAAGCGGAACAGCTGATTAAAGCAGGTAATAAAGCTTGTTAAAGATCACGTTCCTCCGATGCTCAGACGGACACAGACGCTGTGCAGGAGTTATTTCATGAACTTGATGGTTTATGAACTTGACAGTTTGTTATTAAATTTGTAATGAACTTTATCGTGTGTATCGCGTTATATTCCCACACAAAAAGAGTTTTTAATGGTCAAGCATAGCCTATGGTTTTTCATTATATTCCAACCAAATCTGATGTTCATTTATAAATTTTGCTTATGGATAACGTTATTGGTTACTAATTAATGATGTCTGCCCATCGCTTTGTATGGCGTACAGGCTACATCAACTGGTTAATTTGCCTGATCTTCGCAGGTCTTTAGACTGCAGTGGAAACGCACACAACAATGGGGTGAAGGAACCTTTTAGTCCCTTGAAAAGAGACTTGGTGAAAACTAGGCAACAGACAGCCAATGTTGTTTGTATACTGTAGCTCGGGAAAGATAACTGTGTCGCACATGCACAAAAATAACACGCACATGCCAGCAGCAACCTCTGCAGGAACCAGTCCGAACACTGTATGGGCCTGATGGCACTCCTCATTTTTAAAACAAGACGATTGTTATCTGTCTCAAAGTCAAGGTTAAGTTACAAATCTGGATTTACTCCAGATCGAAAGCAATGTATTGACTTTGGCCATTGACTATTCAAATGCTTAATAGCTGGGCAGACTGGGCAAAATGGATGCACATATCTCAGTAAATAATAACCATCACGTATTCAGCCAAATCATAGTATATATCTATAATTTACAGGGGCTATGCTTAAGTTTGAGTAGATTCTAGATCATCAGCCAGTACAAGTACACACTCAGTACATACTTTTTAAAGCAAGTCACACAGACCCAGGCAAAATTCAGGCAGCACAGTACGAGCACAGCCAGAGATGTACAGCCAGCATCAGCCACACGCAGCTCAGACTCTAATGGATCGGTTGCTGCTCCACCAAATGATCCAGCAGATTGGCACCCTTTCCTAACAGACTTTAGGAGGACTGAGCTAGTGTGCAGAGTTTCATTCAAACCAGCACTGGTGTTCTTACCCTAAAGACCAGTCTAGAAGAGGTTTCCATTCAGGTTTATTACAGAGACAGACTGTTTTAGAGGATAGAGGATTGAGTGAGAGCACTGCATTGTCAGCAAATTGTTTACATGGCTCATGAGTCAGGTAGGAGGGCCACATAACAGAATATTGCTTAGGCTCTGCAGACTCCTATGTATTGATGAATAGTTTATTTCACATTCTATTGTCAACCAATCACTATAGACATAAAATGAATAAATTAATATAAATTAATTCAGTTATTCATAGCAATGGGGCCAACCCTGTCCCTTCCCTTAGCTTGGGAGTTATCTTAATCCGTCAGTACAAGGTGCTCTCAGCAGCTTTGTAAATAGCTCTTAACAGAAAACTCATTGCTAGGAACTTTTAGCGCCATTTAGGAGGGCTCCTAATAGTAACATAAGACGCTAAGATCCTGCCTCAGGGCTGGATGTATGTAAGGTGTGAAAGGGTTTCCTGTCGTTGTGTTTTTACTAATTAGCACTACCTGAACTTGAGCATCTATTAAATATTATACAATATGTATAAAAAACAATGTCTCCTGCAGATCTCAGATGATTTCAATAGAATCTAAAATATCCTTTGTGATTTGGAGATAGGGATTGATTGGCATGCTAGCAAACATTTGCTTTTATCCTTAATGAGCAGTTTTGTGAAATTAGATAAATAATATTTAAAATGGCAGTCAGAAAAGGTATTGCATTTTGTTTTTCACTTCTAGAGTTTGCCTTCAGGTATCTGTAACAAGGGTGGATATGGTTTTTATTCTCTGTCTTTCAAAATATTAGAAACATAGTGGATGTAATCTATCCTCCATCCAGCAAAGTGACAAAGTGCTTTCTCACCAATTACTGACTGCCATCTCCCTCTTCACACCTGGCAGGCAGAGGATGTGGCTGATAACATGTATGTGTGTGCGTGACAGAGAAAGAGGGAGAGGTAGAGGGGGAAATAAAAAAAGATTAAGTCAGAGAGAGAGAAAGGTTTTAAAGAGGTTGTCACTGTGTTTACGTTTTTATAGTCTTCATCGGGTGAATGACATACGTTCGTCTCTGTGATATCACACTGCTGTAGTTAACCCTATATTTCCATGTTGTTCTCTTTTTCATTCTCTAAAACCACTTTGCTCTACAGTAGAATCAGCAAGATTAGACTTAAAATATTTTCTTTATAGTGGGGACCTCATATAAATGTACTTAGCTTTTCAGTGCAGTATTAGTGTGCCAGCCAAAACTTTACTATTTGCTTATCGAAACACTCCTTTGGTTCAGATGAAGTGATGTGCTTAAAGATAGGTAGTGTCCCGTAACAATGGACAAGTTTGGTTGGATTAAAGGTATATTGGATTAAACAAATTAAACATAGGTGTGACATTGCCACTATCACACAAAACAAGCATTGTTAGAACAAAGCCAAGACCCACGTCTGTTGCAAATGTACTTTGTGGCCACAACCTGAATTTTCTATATGTTATATTAATAAAAGATGAATAGGAGTTGATTGTCTGAAATCCTCAAGAGCTTTTCAGAACATTATTCTGAAAGCCGAAGGCCATATGTAACCAGCAGGTAAACTGTCTGATGGCAATACAAGGTTTGTTTGGACCAGTGAAGCACCACTGTCTCTTATCTTCTGCCCTGAGAAAACACATGAACACATATACTCAGGCAACATCCACACTACTATGTTTTTGTTATAAAACGCAGATCTTTTGCTACATTTGCACCTCCCTTCCAGACTAAAACAAGCAAATCCAAGGACCTAAATTGGAAAAGTTTGAAAATACTGCCGACCAGTTTTTGTTTTAAAACTCCCGGGTAGCGTTCTAGTGCGGACTGACGAAAAGGAAGGACGATGAAAACGATGATACAGACACTCACGTTTGTCTTTCTGATTAGGTCTTATAAATTATGCAAAGCAAAAACAAGATGCTACTGACAGTGTTTTAATTTTGGTATTTCTGTTCAAATATTTTGTACTGTGCAAATAACACTTTGTTGCAGAAGTTACTGTGTGTCGCCATATTTACTTTGCGACGACTCCTATACTCTTTCTGCTGCCACTTTGTACTATCATGTTACTTTCAGTAACAGTTTCACCTTATTGTTGGTTCGTGCAAAAAAATCTCTGGTGTGGTTATACGTCTATAGGAGTACTCGCTAAGTCTTCTGCAACTGCAGAGTAGACAATCTGCTTCTTGTTGACACCGTACGTAAATGGCCACTAGATGTGCGTTCCTGTTTGATCCTTGATCAAAACATCAATCCTGTGACATCTCTGAGCAAGGATCAAAACATCACTATCCTACCTGCTGACAAAGGAAGATGCACGGTAGTCCTTAACACAGCTGACTACCAGAACAAAGTCAACACACTACTAATGGACACAAACATGTATGAGACACTGAGACGAGACCCAACCAGCGGATACAAGAAAAAGGCCATAGAATGTCTACAACAGTTACAGAAGGACAACACCATCACCCGTGAACAATATTACCGTTTGTATCCTGGAGAAGCCATTCCATGCATTTATGGACTACCCAAGATACACAAAGAAGGAGCCCCACTCAGGCCGATTATCAGCAGCATTAACTCGGTCACCTACAACATTGCCAAACACATTTCTACCATCTTAGCTCCATTGGTGGGAAACACGCCTCACCACGTCCAAAACTCTATTGACTTTGTAAACAAAGTTCGAGGACTAAAACTGGATCCAGATGAAACCATGGTATCCTATGACGTGACTTCTTTGTTTACCTGCATCCCCACCATAGAGGCAGTAGAAACCGTTAGGAAACGGCTAACACAAGACAACACCCTGGACAACAGAACTAGCCCTGACCAAATCTGCAAATTACTCGACCTCTGTCTAAACACCACCTACTTCCAGTACAACGGTGGATTCTACAGACAGAAGCATGGCTGTGCCATGGGCTCACCGGTATCCCCGATTGTGGCAAACATCTACATGGAAGAAGTGGAGAGTAAAGCCCTCAACTCCTTCAGAGGAATAGCACCGAGCCACTGGTACAGATATGTGGACGACACCTGGGTCAAAATTAAAAGCCAGGAAGTGCAAGCCTTCACAGAACACATCAACTCTGTGGACAGTAACATCAAGTTCACACGAGAGGATGTTCACAACAACAGTTTGGCCTTCCTGGACTGCGCTGTACACATTGAAGAGGACAGGAGCCTGCAGATTGGTGTTTACAGAAACCCCCCACACACAGACCAATACCTACTGTTCGATTCCCACCACCCACTGGAGCACAAGCTAGGGGTCATGAGAACACTGCAACACAGAGCGGAAAACATACTAACAAGCGCCCAAGCCAGAGAGAAGGAACAGAACCACCTGAAGGGGGCACTTACAGCCTGTGGATACCCTAAATGGACCTTTGTGAAAACAGCCACAAGATCCAAGAAGAACAAAACTACAGGGGAGGAGGAAAAGAAGGTCAAACGCAACAACATTGTGATTCCATACGTGTCTGGAGTATCAGAGAAACTCAGGAGGATTTTTAACAAACATAACATCCCTGTGTTTTTTAAACCCAAGAACACACTAAGACAGATGCTGGTACACCCCAAAGACCGCACACCCAAACACAAGAAAAGCAATCTAGTGTATGCGGTCCAATGCAGTGAGGAATGCACAGACCTGTATATTGGGGAGACTAAACAACCACTACACAAACGCATGGCTCAACACAGAAGGGCCAACTCCTCAGGTCAAGACTCTGCAGTCTACTTACATCTGAAGGACAGAGGACACTCGTTTGAGGACCACCAGGTGCACATTTTAGACAGAGAAGATGGATGGTTTGAAAGAGGTGTCAAGGAAGCCATCTACACCAGGGTTGAGAAGCCGTCATTGAACAGGGGAGGGGCTCTACGCCACCACTTATCCCCCACTTACAATGCTGTCCTTTCATCACTTCCCAGGAAACTCAACAAACGTAACCTATTGGCCTCAGGTGAAGATGCCAACGATGGTCGTTCAGTCTTGGCCACAGGTAGTCTTAACGACTGTAACGACTGTCGTCACAGCAACAAGGAACACTAATGAACCAGCGGTATCGATTCCAGTCCAATTGCCCTTGATTTTAACCTTTGTTGGATCCTTGCATTGCATATTCATTTGATACAATTATTCTTTCATAAATCATTGACAGAAAACCCCACTTTTAATTATACCGTTTTTAACAGCCTGTAGCAGTGGCGTTTTCTCACAGAGGCCAAGGGAATCCAGGCTTTTCCTGTTTTTATCAGACTATATTGATCATTTTAATAAAAATCTATTGTTTTTAGTTACGATGTGCTGTTGCTGTCATCTCTTCCCTATTTCTCACTGAGTATTTTACAATAAGTGAAACAGCGCCCCTCTAAATGCTATGTGTTGGATGTGTGGTGAAACACCATATTGCACCACCGTAGAGTGACGGGCAGTCTGACTACGTGGGGAGGCCAGGCAGAGTTGGCATCCCTTTGTGAAAAAAAATTAAACGATTAACCAATCAGATGAGGCCACTGTCATGCCACTGCCTAATTGTGATTAGTCAGGATGATGGCAAGGGAAGCCAGCCGCTGTCTGGCTTCACGCCAATCAATTCACAGCACGCGATCAACGACATTCAGATGAAACAATGGGAGCTGTTAGCAACTCTAGCTGGTGCAGTTATGGAGGGTGGAGATTTGGAGTATTTAGTTATAATAAATAGTTTTACTAAACTACCACTACAGCAGCAATTTAAGATTAAATCTGACGGAGAAAAAGGGGTTTCGGACGTTCAACGAGTGGCTAGCTGGCAGCACCAAACTTCAAATGACTGTTGCAGTGGGAAATTCTATAACTTGGACACTGACCACTTCGCCACCATGAAAGACAGGAGAATGGCCTTCCTTTTCAAATAGGGTGAGAGAAATGTCACCTCCTTCTCTCTCTGAACTTAACTGAACTGCAGCTATGTGTGCGATTTTTGATGTGGTTATATTGTTTGTTTTGCTTTGCTTGCCTGGAATTAGCTGCTGAATGAATAGTCCGGTGAAATAAACTTATTGCTTTTACTGCGGTTGTGTACGCATAGATAATGAGCTCCGGACAGCACCTGCGACAGGTTAGGCTACCTGAATAATTGTTTTTACTCTGTTGGTCTGGTACTCGGTTGTTAGTTTTAAGTGATGTTGTGTTATGAACATTTGGCCAAGCATCAAGAAGTATGTAGGCTTATTTGATACATGCACCACTGCTACTATGCAAATTTAAAACTTGCTCTTCTGATTGAGCTTGTGAATGCTTCTTTTATTCTTAACCGAAGCCTATTTGTACTGTGCACTATAAGCAGCGGGCTATACATGCTATTTGGGGTGAGAGTGAGTTGGGGTGAGAGTGAGTGAGTGTGAGAGAGGGGGGTAGAGAAAGACAGAGCGTACTTGTCGGTAAATGCAACTTTCAGCGTGTGTATTGATAACAGTGCACATCTTTTAAAGTATGATTCAGTTTTGTGTAAAATTATACCCTGCACTGTAATAGCCCAATACATTAGATAATTGCCCTCCAAAAAGGACATCCCTTCTCACTTGGCTTCCCCAAAACTTTACCCCACCCCAGGCCACTGGCCTGTAGATGCCATTCCACATGAGAAGACTACGGTCACTTCTTCTTCTTTCTCATATAGCCTGAATGCCTCTTTAGATGAAAACATTACTCAGTGCAGTGGTGAGAACCTGTGTCAATATGTTTACTATGTATAATGAGTATTTAGGCAAGGTTGCACTACACTACACGTGCACACATTCAGACAAGGCTTCCCTTTCACTGAAGAAGACATGAGGCTGGCCTCAGCAAACACAGTCCTGAAGGTGCAGAACTGCACCCTTACAAGACAGGATCTCAACAGGGAGGAGGGAAACTGGTTAAAACAAGGATAGGAGGGAGTTAGACAAGGCTTTGGAGAACAAGAACAATTTGAGTGCAGATTGAAAGTCAAAGAAAGAAAAAATAATTACCTTTGTAAAACACTCTATGCAGAAGGAAAAGCAGGCTAAACGCTTTGAAGGACTTGGACACAGGAAGAAGACAACATGAGACAGAAGGAAAAGCAGATCACCTGCCTTCAGAATAAACTTTTGATGCAGGAAAATTAGTTTAGTTCTGCCTGGAAGGAGAACAACGATAGGATGAGAGCAGCACTTGAAAAAGACCTTAAACGGGTCAAAGTCGAGCGGGCCATCAAGCTAAAGTAAGTGGAAGACTGCTGGCAAAAGAAGGTGAGCCAGCTTGAAAGAAAGAGACACTGAGAATATAGACAGACCTTGGCCCTGCTGGGTGTAAAAGAGGAAGAGCTCAATCAGAGTGAGAAGCAGTGGGGAATAAAATGTGACGGTCTGGAGGAGAGCTTCAGAGAGGAGCTGGTTGTGAAGGAGTGCTGGGAGAGCAGATCCCAGGAGCTGGAAAAAGACAGGAGATGTGGCTCATGAAACAAGGCGAGCAAAGCTGAGGAGGAGAACAAACTCCTGATGGAAGAAGAAGAAGAAGAAGAAGAAGAAAAAGAAGAGCCTTCTTGGAGTAGTTGTAGGAATAGAAATTGTGACAGTAAGATGTAGGAGGCTTAAATTACTTTGTGACCTAGACTGCATCTATATGACATGTAGAATAAACCCACATGCATTCCCAGTCAATGAGAATGCAAAGGGCCAACCACTACTGCTCAGTTTTTAAGCCTTCTGGACACTCTATCGCTCAATAAACACTTTACTTTCAGCTTTTATATCTTTTTTTCCAGTGGAAAGTTATTCCTGTTCACAGTAAAAGTAACATGAAATATTGTGCAGTTTCACTGTTGTTATTTTGCACAGGCAGGGGCATGAGAGTCAACTTATGCTGCATTCCCATGAAATGGGAAATGACACTTGCAACACTTACTAACACATACTAAAGACTTGTTAGCCTCTGAGGTTGACAAAAAGATGTAGGTATGATGGAGTTTGTTTCTTTTGACACTGTTAGAAGTTATTGGCAGGCTTACTGTATGTTTTCAGTACAACAGAAACAACCAAGATAACTAATTTTTGTATTATTAAACAATTAGGTGATATCAAGTGTTATCAAGCTATTATATACATGATACCGTATATAACTTTGCCTTTCATTACTGTACATGGACATTTTGCGGGCAGGTGAGCAATTGAATATTTGCCCTGCTCCTCAGTAACAGAATTCATAGTTACGGACAGCATTTGAGCCAAATTACTAGAGAATGTTTGTAATAAAATAGTGCAACATATCATCAAATAATTCAGTTTAGTGTAATTGAGTGGGCGTCTATAAAGTTAGCAAAAAACGTTTCTACTTGTTTAATCTTCACAGAGATCTCAGACTGTGCACAATAGATGGTGAAACTCCAACAGGCAACAAAAGTCTTTGTGCACAAAAACTCAGAGGTACATCTTTAAAAAATCACGATGCCCAGAGGACTTCCTTTGAGGTACTTGTACTTTATTGTTTTACTTGTACTATTGGTTATACTACTGTGAAAGTGTCACGTTGGGCTCTGGGTAATTGTGACAGCATTTCCCACTAAGTTCTGAATTTTCTCAAGCCAATCAATCAAGAAAGTAATCAGCAGATTAATCCAGATTTAAATTACTGTAGCAGCCCATTACAAGATTTAAATTTAGCTCCACTTCAACCAACTACAACAGTAAAATCCTGCTTTTACATTAACGCACAAGTAATAAGAATCCAATTGTATAATATATAATAGTTTAACACTAACATGGGCATTAAGTGCTTTTCCTTTAATACTTTAAGTACATTTACCTGAGTATATGTTAACACAATATTTAACATTCAACATAAACATTTTTTTACGGGACTTTTACTCATAATGGATTGCTTTCTCAGTGTAGTATTAGTATTTTTACTGAAGAAAAGGATCTGAACACTTCCTCTATCACTGCTGACCAGCATCAATACAGAAATAAAAATCCAAATGGGACCAAGTCTTGCTCTGTTACAGCCTATACAAGTCATACCACATGTAGAGCAAAAAAGCTGAGGAATGGGGTGTTTTCAGGCAGGACACTTCAGAATTAATTAAACTTAGACAAGTAGGCAGTCGTGGCAGTATTTCTTAGAGAGAGTTTTTCTGTGTACTTCAAATATTCTGAGATACTGAGCATCACCGTTATGTGCTTTCGATCCTTAGCATACTTTCTACTACTGACAAAAGGAAGTTGCAGTGTGCTGTGGTGCAAAGTTATACACATTTTGTTTTTGCTCTAAGTTGGTCAAACAGTTCCATCACTCAGGCTACATGTTAATGTGTCCATCTATAAAAAATGTTTATCAGTGAACAGGAATTAAGAAGCATCTGCTGAAATAAAGCAACATCTGCTTCTGACATGCAGCTGAACAAGGCAAACATGGTTCAATGGGGTAAGGTGCACTGTGTACACTTGGCCGCCTCAAAAGACATATAAACACCCCAGGTTGCCCTACTATAATTACTTCAGTCATGAACAATTAAGGCACAGTAAGGTAATGATGACTTAAATATCTTAGGACAACTGAAAATGTCAGAGGTATTCAAACTGGAATAGAAAGAATGAGAATACTGCATATGTGTATGTGTGTGGTGCATGTCTGTGTGGTCTCTAAGTTGATGACTGTCTTGTCCTCACCCACATATACCCCCACTCACCCTCCCAAAAATACACACAGCTATTTGTTGCGACAAAAGACAGCGGGTGACAGAGATTGATGGTTGATTGATGGCCTCAGCTGATTGCTGTAGTACAACACAGCGGCCAGCCAGCTTCACACATACACACACACACAAGCACTTTCTGCCAGTCTGCCAACACAGAGTTAGCAACAGTCTGCGTTTTGCCTCCCTCACTTCTCCAAGCCAGTCGCTCTGCACTGCGGCAGGCAGGGGAAGCAGACACACACTCGCACATGCACACCCTTCTCTGCTCCACTCCCATATTTTTTGGAAGGGAAGAGACGAGGAGCAAGCAAACGCAAGACAGCACAGCGTTTTCCGTATTTTCTAATGGCGAGCTGCTGTAAAATCAAGCCGACATTTCAGGGATTTTGATTTTCTTGCCTTGTGCTGAAAGTTGTTTCGGAGTATCATCATTTCAAAAGGAATATGCACAACTCGACCTGTACGCCAAAAAAGAGACACACAAAAAGTGGGAAGAAAGAAAAGGAAATTTGGACCCATGTGGTGGATTTTGGAAGTGAGCTAACATGCAATGTTCCATGGGTCGTATTTTGGATGGCAGTGAGAAGGTAGGAGCGATGCCAAAGGTTGCTCCCTTCTCTTCTTTGAAAACACTCTTGCAGTAGCTGACCCCTTGGGCTCTGGCTATGCTCAGTCTCCACCTGCGTGCTAGTGCTGATAAAGTGATGGAAACCTTCCGCTCTCCTTCCAGGATATAGATGAAGCGGGGCCTTGTGATTGTGCAGATTCTGCACTCTCCATATGCAATATAAATCATATCCAGTACAGCGGTATCCAGCAAGGCGAGCTGTCCCGCAACCGGCACCCAGCCCGGAGAAATCGCAGCCCCAGTGGAGGAGAGGGAGAGAGAGAGAGAGAAAACACTGGAATGAATGAATGGGGAGGGAGAAAGAGAGAGAGAGAGAGGAGCTTCCAGACAGAGTGACCTACATTCAGCACTGTCTGGAGTCTAAGGCAGAGGGAGAGGGAGAGAGAGAAACAGAAAGACAGAAGGGGATGCACAGAGGCAGCATAAACAGAGAGCGAGCGGATGAGATAGCAGGAAAGAAAAATGAAAAGGAGAGAAGGAGATACAGAAACCAAGAGAAACAGAAAAGAGTAGAGGCAGAAAAAGAAAGCTGATCCTCAGCCGAGCTCATCTATTTCTTACTCTATTTCCCTTTTGTACATTCATTCATGTCTCTTTTGCTACCGTCCTCTTCCCATATCGCCTGTTTCCTTCTACCTCCTGTTCTGCTGCTTTATTTTCATCTCTTACCATTAATCATTCATTGTCTGAGGTGCCTGGAGGAATGCAGCTACCTACAGTGTAACCCCAGTATGTGGCATACAACCAGGGAGAGAAACAATCATTTAGGACAAGCTCTGTTCTCCTTTGTCTCTTCATCTCCTATTGCTTCCTCTCTCCTCCACTTGCCCCCCCACCCCGTCTCGGTCTGCATCCCATTTTCTTAACCCTCTTTCCTCCATGTCCAACCACCCCATAACCTCCCCAGCCACATTTATCTGTCTCCTCCTTCTCCTCCTCCTCTTCTGCAAGCGTTTATCTATCTCTGGGTAGCTTTAACAGTATTTTTATGGTGGATTACTTTGTCTAGCTGCACGCTGTTATCTAGCATCACTGGAGGGGAAGGAACAGCACCAAAGCAGCAGCAGCAGCTCTATCTGTCTGTGAGCCTGACTGGTGTGCTAGGCTTCTATCTGATTGCCTTTTGGATGGAAAGCTGTCTGAAAGCTGGTGGCTTACAAGCTGGTTCTTATAGCCTTTTGTAGCTGAATGTACGGTTACTAAATTCAAGTGTAACTGCCTGCTCGGCTGAGCATTTGTCCATCTAGCTATGTGGGCTTGTCTAATTCTATAACCCAAATATTTAGAATATCATCGGCTGCTGTAGTCATTCTTTCTCCTTCATCTTGTCTTTTTCTTGTTTTCACCCCTCTTTCTCACATTTTCCTTCTCACTCCCTACCTCCTTCCCACTCCATCACTTCCCTCCACTTGCATGTCATTCCTCAGGGATCAGTGTTAAGGACATGAGAGAGGATTGCAGTTGAAGGAGAGGACATGACATGGGTAATGGAAGAGGACACACAGTCACCTGTCAGGGAAAATCAAGGTTGGAGAGGCGGAGGAAATGAATTATTCATGAGACAGAATTACGCTGCTTTCACCTTCTTGAATAAGCTTAATCAGAATCCATCCTTTCTGACTTTTAGCAGCATTCATAGAAATGGCGATTCAAAATCATTGATATTATTACTGGTTTCATTTTCTAATTTTCTGCTTCCTTGGGCTTCCCCAAAGAATTTTTGGTGACATAATAATTATTATAAGTTTATAGTTATTGCCACCACCTGAAAATTCTTGGTGTCTCAATGTTATTTCTATCAGAAAACAAAACTACTAAAGGGATGCCTGTGAAAGACTTATCTGTTCGTCAGTACAGCTTAAATGTGTTCAAAAGTATTCACCTCTGCTCTCTGTGGTCAGGACAGTACACACTTTGCAATGCCTTGATGTCTTTAATATCACATCTTTGAACAAGAAATTATTTTTAAATGGAGTGTTATTTATCCTTTTTGTAGCACTGGAGTAGCCTTAATCATCACAAACTCTGCCTCCGCACACTGTAACCCTGACATGTACTTGCTTGTCCTGGTTGACAAGCTTGTTTTGGCCACTGTGCTCTTTCTATATCAACATAATAAGGTTGACCTTTACATAAACATGCATCCGATGAACCAGTAGCATCCCCCACTTCCCATCCTGCCGGCTTCCCACATCATATGACAGGTCCATTATTTGTAAATGGCAACTACACAGCACATCTCTTGCCACTTACAGCGAATCACATCTATTTGTGTATAGTGTTTCTTTCCTCCTCTGTTCTTCTCACTTTTATCTTGTGTCCTGTTGAAGCATGGTTTGTAAATGTCTCTTGAAATCAAGGAGAAAAAACCTTCATGATAGTTACCTCAACATTATATAGTGCATTATCTATGGTTGGGTTTGTTCCCATTGTAAGGAGTACATTGCAGACAGCTGTCAATTGCAAAAAGTGTTGCAAAATTGGAGATTCTCTGCAGGACTTTGTAGAAAATGGCGAATGCACTTTGCTTTTCGCCTCTTAAAATAAATGACATCTATTTGTGGAATGGTGTGAATGAGATGTTGTTTTTTTTGTTCTTTTTCTTGTATCTTCACCTTATAGCTCTACAGTTCCATGCCAAGTCATTTTCTATATGACATTTCCTCAGTGAATAGTGGATGTTGTTTTTACCTTCTCTTTACAGCTTTTTCAAAATCTGCTCTATAATTTAAAAAAAAAGCATGGTTGTCAGCCGTTCCTGAAAAGCTGACATTTTCAAATGATAAGGTGTTGGCAGCAGTGCTTTGCTTCAACCTTGCTCCATATAGTATGATGGATTTGTTGTTTCTTGGACCGCACTGTCCCTTTTAAGGGAATAATTCATGCCCGAAATGACAGAAAACAATCTTTCAGAACAAATAAAAAGTATAAAGTACAAGTCATTCAAAGTGGTATATCAGAGCTTTTGAGTAGTGTGCTACTAATGAAATTGTCTGCTGCCTGTTTCTTTTAGGAGTGACTCGTTATTTGTTCGATCAAGCACATTCAAAAGTCCACACCACATGTTATGTGGTTTTACACATGCAATTTACCAATTTAAAACAATATAATATAGATGCATGTTGTACATGTGTTAGGTCAACATGCCACATTTCTATTTCAATAGACCTTTAAGAGGCACTGCGTCATCACTGAGGGAAATTTGCAATTTATTTAACATTTTTCATTCTTGGATACAAAAGGTCATGCAAGCATTCTTAAAGTCCAAAGAGCCATTAAATTAATCTCAGTTTTGTCATCAGTGACAAAAAGCTCACCTGAGACATCTTGTCTTCCTTGTGTTTTATTCATTATGTCGCATTTTGTCAGAGTTTATAGGAATAACTAGCCCCCTGGGGAGTTAACTTGTCTGACACTGTGATGTTCGTGAATCAAATCTATGGTGAATTGACTGTTGAACATTATACCAATAAAGCAACACATTTCTTCTCTTTCCTAAGTCACGTATTTCACATTAAGCTGCATTTCCTCCCTGTGTTCGATACGTCTCTATTCTCAGTATGTGGTCAGGTGCTGTATTAAGCCCTCATCATATTATTTTCCGTCTCACTCATCTGCTCATAATATACGAAATTTCCTTCTTAATTCATTGTTCCTACTTAGACGTGTGAGAGGAGATTGTTTTATTATGTGAAATGCTAAACAGTCACAAGGCTTTTCACACTAATTATGAGGATGTTCTTAAACTCTTTAGAATAAAGGCAAAGTGGGGGTGTGGAAAACTTTCAGCAATTGTTTACAGATTTCTTTCTGCTGTCTTCTGATTTTTCACAGTTATATTTGTGAAAGACCGTCATCTGCCGTGAAAGGGGGGTGACTGTCCTGCTGTTATGATGGATTATTACTATAATGTCACTTTGGCTATGAAGTGTCCCCTGACAAGTTAAACTGGGAAACTAAAGTAATAATCACTCAGTTTGTTACTGAGGTCTCACCTAATTTCCTTCTTTGTTCAGTGACTTCAACACAGCACAAGAGAAAAATCCCTCAACTATTTAGATTTTAATACAACTTGTCTTCAGTTAACAGCCAATACTTCCAATGAGGCAAGCGCTGAATCACGATGTACCAGGTAAGTGGTTGTTTGCTCTAATTTTCAGACAACCAAGTGTATGCCATCTTAATGTTGTCTTTGATTTAATGTGATCGATTTGTAAACGTTTTTGATTAAAAAATGAGAAGATTTGTACCAAGTATCTGTCTCCAGATCTGTGAAAAAATGTAATCAATTAAAAATCATTTGACAACATGGTGATTTTGCCAGTGGTATTTTTATCCATTCTTCTGCTGCACATGAAGACAAGAAAGAAAGCATGACAGTATGAAAAAATTTTCACACAGCTTTTTTTCATTGTTGCTCTTCCAAATAAAGCACCTAACATGTTTTAAAGTAGTATTCTACAACGAGCAGAAACTTTTTATATGCTAAAGACATACAGCCCTCTGTGCTATTGTTTCTGCAGCTGTCTCTCTGTTCCAGAGGGTGAGGAGTGGGTGTCATGTAACAGACAGGTCAAACCAGTTTAAAACCACTGACTCAACTCAGCGCACTCACACACACAATGTTGTGTCAACAGATAAAGAGATAGCACTTTGAACTCAAGAGGAAAAATATGCATACAGACACAAACACACCTTGTGTTTTTAGTAAGAGTGTACACATTATCAACTGTGTAAGACACATAACAGTTCTGTTTGTTGACTGAAGTTCAGTTTAACTGATCTAACTGATCATGTGTACAGGAACATTTAAACTGCATTCTGCTTTGAAACTTGATGTAATTACAGCTCTGTTTTCTATATTTTCGGCTGCTTGTAAATACATGTATTTACATTTTTTAAAAATGTATTTGCAGGACATTTAATGCAACCATTTGTTGTTTTATTGAAGCATTTTAGCCAGATACAGACAAATACAAGTTTTAAAAAAATATTTGCAATCTATAAAATTAATACAAATGACAGTAATACAGTTTATTTGTAATGCATTTCACATTTGAAAGAAATGTCAAAGTGCTACAAGTAAAATCAATAAAAGCAAGGTAAAAACATCAATATAAAAACAGATTAAAAAAGTGAACATAGTGCAACAACTCGCAAGGTTAATTAAAACTCATACGTTCTGCTAAAAATAAATGAAGTCCTTTTTAAAAAGCTCAGTAGTCTGAGGTGCTCTCAGATGATCGGGGAGGGTATTCCACATCCCAGTAGTGGCAGAACTAAAAGCCCGACCGCCCATGGTGCTGAGCTTAGTCCTGGGAGAAGGAGGCTGTTTGAGTTTGTTGAGCAGAGGGCTTGTGTTGAGCTTAGAGGGGGGAGTAGTTCCTTCAGATAGCAGGGGGCATTGCCATAAATGCACTGGTGGGTGAGGAGGGGGACCTTGTATTCAGTCCTAGTGGAAATGGGAAGCCGAGTGTGTAACAGTAATCCAGTGTGGAGGAGACAAAGGAGTGGACCAGTGGTAAGGGTGGAACTGATTTTTGCAATATTTCTGAGATGGTAGAAGGAGATCTTGCAGAGGTTTTCGATGTGGGCTTCAAATGTCAGTTGTGGGTCAAATTTTACACCAAGATTGGTGACTGTTGAGGAGAGGGGAATGTGTCCACACCTTTCACATCTACCAAATGAGTAACCTCCAGACAGGCGGTGAGCATAAAAGACAATGATGATTTTGGTAAAGCTGCATGGGTGTGTGGGTCCGATTTTATGTACAGTTGTGTGTCATCAGCATAACAGTGAAAAGAGACTCCTTATCAGCTATTGACGTTGCCATGGGGGAGGATGTAAATAATGAAGAGGGTGGGCCAAGGACTCACCCCTGGAGGACCCCGCAGGTGTGTGTGACCGGGACCTTGCACTTTCAAATGAAATGTACTGTCCAACGAGGGTTAAAATGAAGGGCAACTGGACTTGGTTGAAGCTACTGGAAGACGTTTCGTCCCTTATCCAAAGGACTTCTTCAGTTCTGACTGACTGGCAGGGAAACTCAGCTATTTAACCTCAGTGGGGTCGTTATCCCGGGTCATCGATACCGCTGGTTCGTTAGTGTTCCTTGGTGTTGTGACGACAGTCGTTACAGTCGTTGAGACTACCTGTGGCCAAGACTGAACGACCATCGTTGGTATCTTCACCTGAGGCCAATAGGTTACGTTTGTTGAGTTTCCTGGGAAGTGATGAAAGGACAGCATTGTAAGTGGGGGATAAGTGGTGGCGTAGACCCCCTCCCCTGTTCAGTGACGGCTTCTCAACCCTGGTGTAGATGGCTTCCTTGACACCTCTTTCAAACCATCCATCTTCTCTGTCTAAAATGTGCACCTCGTTTGAGGACCACCTCCTCTCTTATTCACTCTAGCTTCACTCATAAAACTGAAGTTGGGAGGGGTAGACTCAATAAGGGCAGCTGCACTGTTATCTTGGTCCAACCAGGTTTCAGTTAAAAACATGAAATTAAGATTGTGAGTGATTATAAAATCATTGATTAAAAATGTTTTTCCTGCCAAAGACCTAACGTTTAACAAAGCTAATTTTAGTGTGTTAAAAACATTATCTGGCCCACTTTTTTTGACAGGCTGCGGCCGACGAGGATTTAATACTAAATTTGCTTCCTGTTTCTTAACACATTCACCATGCTTTTTCTGTTACCTATCAAGACAGGGATGGAGAAGACTACCAGCACATTGGGCCCCGGCTTGTCCTGGGAAGAGTCATGAGTGCTATTTTCCTTGTAGCCTGGACCCAGCACATATCAGACAGAGCTTACTGGGCTTTTTCGCCATTGCGGAGCGGGAAGGCGGGTTGTGCGCTGTATTTGTGGCACATGTGTCAAACCTGGAGGACTTAAGAACCAGTGGTGGAGGTGGACGGTGAGAGGGGTTTAGGGTAGAGAAAATGGGAGTGGAGCGAGACTGTGTGTCTGTGTTTGCCAGTAAACACGCCAAGTCTGACTCTTTGTTCTATTGACGCTTCTTATTAGCAGAATGATTATAGCTACACACTGACATGTTGTGTACTGGGGCTACTGGCAGAGAATTAGCACACAAACAGCATGCACACCATTCAGTGTAACATGCCTTAATGATATGGAATCTGACTTAAAGACACTTATGCACACAGAGGGAGGGCATAAAGTCAGGTAAGCATGTCCATGGCACATTCCTGTGAGAAGACCATGTAGACAAGTGAAATGGGATACAAATCTGGACGCTTATGAGTATGCTCCAGTGTACTCAAAAGCATGGTACAAACACAGATTAAAATCATATAAACAGCCTGGAAAACAACATGATCATGTACATAATTGGTTGACGGGTTCACTGAGTTCACCCTCTGAGGCAAGTTTCATCTTAACCGCACTGGAAAGGTGGTTTGTTGTTTCTCACATACAGCAGGGTTTTACCTTTTTAACGCACATGCACACAATGAGAACATCGATATATACAGTACACACTGACTTTCATGGGCAAACACACTTATACACACAGACACAGAAACACACGCACAAGTACACACCTCTCCCAGACAGTCCCATATGGACTCATTAGGGGCTAGTCTATCGCCACCTGTGCACTGAAAGGCCCAACGGACCGGCTTTGACACTGACAACGGACAGGAGCTGTGCAGGGAATACACACACACACACACACACACACACACAAACACAGGTGTAGGCTATTATGCATGAATATGGACACACACAAGGCAGATACACACCCATTCTTGGAGGCAGGCAGGGACAGCTTAGGGACATTATGTGCAGTAGCTTGAGACTAACAGTAGTGAGTAGACTTCGCCTACTGACTTTATACTTGTGTGTTCAATTTTTTCTGAAGATACATCGCCTTATAGACACTGAAATCAGTGCATGCCCTTGTAATAGCACAATTAGAGAACACTTAGAGTAAAAAAACATTTATTGATTAATACTATATTATAATTATACTATAACTAAAACATTTGGACCTATGTCACTTACATTTAGATGGAGGGACCTTCAAAATGTTGTGTAACCAGCACAGAGGTTGTTGAAGTACTCTCCGTTCCAGGACTTATGCATTAACTTTATTAAGTTTTGGTGCCTTAGAATATGCAGTTGACTTTGGATTTTATTGTCATCAAGCTCCAACGTCAGGTTGTTGTCATCATATCCAGGGCATACTTTAGAGAGACAAAAACAGATAGATGGACCAATTACCTCATATGATGTATTATGACTGCATCTAAACATGCTCTGACTCATTAAAGAACTTTAGCAGAAGGCACCTGACTAGTACCTGCAGTTGGTTTTATGTGTAACTAGGGCACTCAGAGAGCGCAGACCTCCACCAAGGCCAATAGTCCAGTCTTCTATGATCTAAATCTACAAGAGCAACCACTATATACATGTCTGGATATATTTCCAAAACTATTAGAATTACAGTATATCAAATATGGCTTTGCTTAGCTGAATCCTCAAAATCTCAGCTCACAATTGACTTCAGTGTTAAAATGTTTACGTAATCCTGCTGACAGACAAACAAACAGATTGCACCAAAAATATAACCCAATTGGCAGAGGTAATGGGCTAAATGTCTATACAATGTAGAATACACCTAGACCTCTGTTTGTATTTACCATTTTTGAGTTCTTCATCCTGAATAAGCCAAAAAAAATAAAAAAATACAACACATGCTGATGGAAAATCAATGATGAATGAAAGTTTGTGACTAGATCTTTTATTCACGGCCTTTTGTTAATCTTATCAATAAAAGGTAATATTTGATAAATAAATCCTTTTTTTAACTTTTTTTCCAAATACATGAGAGATACAGTTGGGGAGATAATATATGATACAAGACAAAGAGGAAAAGAATAAGAAAAGCAACAATAAAGGAGGTGAGATCATATGCAAAAGAGAACATTCTGTTTCTGTATTCATTCAATATCTTCTCCAATTTATGCTGGAAAGGTCTATTTATATAAAGGGAAACAAAAAATTCAGCTGTCAGGTGACAGTTCATAAATCTAAAAATATAACAGTAATCAGCTGGTTGTTTTTTTTAGATTAAGTTACTTTCTTGGACAATGCACATTTGTTTCTTCTGTATTTAAATTGCATTGCATGTTTTCTTATTGTGCAAATAAACCTTTCTCAAAGCATTTTCATTTGTTAGTTAACATTTTTTGGTGCAAGCTATTTTCAGAACATTTTTAACAAATACTTTCAAAATGTGAGGGTGACAAAATCAGCAATTTCAAAATGTGGTGGGGACATGTTCCCAGCGTCCCCAGTGAAAATGACACCTATGACTAGCAGGCAATCACTTGTGTCAATGATCCCCCAGGATTCCGGGGTCTGGGAAAACCATAATCCTGACTATCATATGTGAAACAAGTGGCTTCTTTCCAGGGGACATGATCGACCTGCACACATAGTAGTGGTTTGTGTGTGTGTGTGTGTGAATACTCACCCGATGAATACCCATCGGCACACTATCTAGCGTCAAAAGGAATTCCCAGGGTGCCTCTTGATCTACCTGCATTATGGGCTGTGTGTGTGAGAGAGAGACAAGGTAGGGGGAATTATGGTGTGTGGGTTGAACGTGTGTGTGTGTGTGTGTGTGTATGTGTACTGTATATCAGAAGAGACAGGCCCTCTCCGGAAACATATGGTCTTCTTACCATAGTATGCTGCATATCAGGCTGAATTAGAGCCGAGGTTAAGGAAACTGTCCCTGCATTGGATTGGTGTATTTGTAAAGTATTTAATATGCGAGTAGTAGCAGCATTTTTAAGCCTGCCACTATGCTGTAGCTCCAACATGTCTCTATCACATCCAAAAGGTCCACTACAGTGTTTTCAGAGCACTGAAGTTGTGCTTGTACAAACAGATTTATTAATGTTTTATTATCACATGCTGAGTGTTTGGTGTTGTTGACTGAACTGAAGATATAATTCCAAAGTTAGATGACCTTCTAGTTGAAGCTTTTTTATTTTGAATTCAGTATTTGGCTGGGTAAAGCTGTCAACTTTCAACTTAAGTCTTCAGTCTGCTTCGAGCCAGCGCTTGTACCAGCTTACAGTGTTTACTTTGAACACAACTAAGACGACAACTAAGAGACTGGAAAATAATTTACAGAAGTACCAAGGACAAGGGTTATTCCAGATATAAAGAGTGATTTCACACTGAAAAGAGACAAATCATTAACAAAGTCCTGAATGCCGTCAAATGATTGCATTCAAACAAATGCTCGTTCAATGAAGACAGTGAGATGATCTTTAAACCTGACAAGCTTTCGCTATCACTCACAATGCCGCTGCTACTTTGCTCCTGCTCCTGCCGTGTTGACTAAAAACATCCCGCTCCTTCTGTTGTAGTTTATTACCATACTTGACAAGGCAGATCTTGCCTTGTGTATTTTGTGCTTCCCATATCTTGGTAATACGTGTCAGTTGGGGTCTGTTCTGCGTAGCTCTTTACTGTGCTTCCCGCTGAATCCTGCACTGTTACACACTCATTGGCATCCTAAGGAGCACAGTCTATTCTACCTAATGAAAGTGTTTAACCATTACCTACAGTATATTTTCTGATACAAGTGTCTCTTATGCAATCATGTACTGCTTGTAATGCAAGACAAATTAGGTATAAGATATGCTGAGTCTATCAAAATGATGACCCACTGGCACCGAAATGGGCTTATGAGGGTCTTCTTGTTCACTCACACTGACTGTATAAGTAGGGTGACCATATTTCCAAACCCTCAAAATTTTAGGTGCACGGCAGACTCAGACTCATGCACGTACACATATATGTGCTTAACACCATAGGCGTTTTTGTCAGGATGGGGGACGCTTAGCACACCTGCCGAGCACACCTTTCAGCACCATGGACACCATGAATGCAGCATTTTTTTCCCCAGGTACTTCACGAAGGAAGAAGAAAGCCTACTGGAGCTCTTCCGAAAAGACAAACTTTCTCTTCAGCATGACAGCTAGCTGTTAAAATACTGCTAGACCTCCAAAAAAGCTAGTAATGGAACTTAATAGGTGCTCATCAAATAACTGTAATATGAAAAATTATAAATGCCACCAGAAATCATTTCATTCGGTACCTAAATTCTCCCATGGATGAACTGTTCACTATCATCAGCCACTGATACTGTATCTGGTTGGATTTTAAACTTTCTTTTTTTAATTAACTAATTTCACATTTATTTGTCATAGCTCCGCCTGGCAACCAACATGGAGGAGGCATTGATTACAACAGTTTTAAGCTTCTGAGATCTCTACAACCTATTTGAAAGACAAAATTAACATATAAAAACAGTTACATACATTAGTTGAATTGTATTTCCACTTTGGTTTAAACAAATGCCACCTGATTATCACGTTATCAGGACTGTTGAAACAATGCAGCAGTGAAATATACATGATTTCTCAGACCTCCACTACAATCTGCAGGCTCTCTGGCACTGCACACCACCAACTTGCTCACAGTATGAACACAGAGTTACATGTTGTTAATGACCTGTCAAGGTTATGTTCTACTTTGAGCTGTTTCTCCACGTTTCCACACTTCTCGGGGGGCCCAGCATTCATACTTCATCACAGTAGGTCACAGCCACATGGCTCCCCACTGGATTGCACAGGGTTACACCTTCCTATCTCTGTCAATGTACAAACTTTAACCATTCACATATGTATGCTGACCAGTTAATAATAGTCTAACCTTTATGCTGGATCACTTACTGATGTCTTGGGATGTTTCATCATGTTGAAGCAAGGTGAAAGATCTCGTTCGCGTTCCTGACTTTTCTCCCTCTTTTGCTTCAGCTCTCTCTATGCCTTTCTCGCTCCCCTGTCTCCCCTGTCCCCCCCACCCCCACTCTATGGCCTTTTTCTGTGAACTTTGCTTGACCCTCTCCCGCTAAACTGCCATGTTCTAGGGAAGCCAGCGTCAAAATGCAGAGCTTTAATAGAGTCAGGTAGCTAAGGGCTAAAGCAACACAAAGAGTAAAGAGAATAAGAGATGGCGGCTCATGGCATGGCTAATGCCATGCTCTGTGAAATGCTCTGAAAGGGCTCTGCCATCTTTCATCAACTTGTCTCGGGCTGAAAGAGACCTTGTCATTTTCATTGTCAAGTGTACAATTAAATCTATTTCACTTGTACACTTTTCTTTCAGTCTTGCTCTTTAGTAGTTAAAAATAGTAATGTAAAACACAAACACCAACACATTTACCATGGTTGGTGACTTGGGTCCCAGTGGATTTTTGGGTTGCACCTGTGCCAACAAAGTCCACTCTAAACAGAGCCAGCGAACTGGAAGGGACGCAGTTCACACCATGTTTGTATTTTCACGCATCAAAATCAATTTAAACCCAGTACTTTCACACTTGACTAGCTGGCACATTTTACAGGTCTCGCAGTGACGGTTTAAAATAATCAGAGGGGTTCCACTCAAACTTCCACAACTTTGCCATTGACATATTTCTGTCTCAGAGGGCAAACATATGTGGAAGGTTACACATTTCAACAGAAAAAGTTTGTGGTCTCTTCTCATCCTTACACACTTTATGCCACTTTCATTCCATCTCTTGTTCCCTCTAAGCTGCTCCTTTCATGAGACCCAAACTAGGAGAGGGAGAGATGCCTGAGATGGGTGAGAAAGAGAGAGAAAAGAGGGACAAAGAGAGGCAATGGAAATAAACCAGGGCTTTTAAGACATTGACAGGAAAAGTGGTTCTCAAAAAAGAAACTATTTATTGCTACTTCTAATTTTTGCTGGTTAAATTCAACTACACTGTAAACAAATGGAAACTTACTTCAATCACAAGCTTTTCAAAAGCTATTTTTCAATTGAAAAGCAAGTTCAGTGGAAAGAAAATATGTGATCAAACATTTGGCAAAAGTTGTGTTATTTTAAAAGCTTTTCTCCCAAATCTATTGGCATGCTACCTTGATCTCAATCATTATATTCATCACAAAAATAAATTAATTAACAACAAACACTATAATAAAACACTTATAGGTTTCACAAGGTCTGGAAGGTTGCCTTCTATTGAGTTACATTTTTATTTCAGAATATTACAAGGAAGCAGAAGTCAGTCAATAGATGAGAACTGGAACAAATTAAAGCAGTTTCCTTTTCATAGGCTGCTAAAAAATATTACTTTTTCTTCCTCAGTTTGTATCTGATTGAGCATAGTTTCACCTTTTGACATACAGCATACAGCATTCACCTTTAGAAAACAGACGCATGTCTCTTTGAGAGGTGTATCCATGTGAAAAAAACCCCTAATGAAACCCATTCCACCTCAGCTCTTTAAGACAGATGCTAAGCTTTTCATTTTCCTCTTTTATTTTCATCCACTACTGCAATCCACTTTAATGCATTGTTGTGTTTGCTTGGGACTACTACTACCATCATATTGTTGCTATCCTTGAACTCACAGTCTTCCGTCAATGGGTTCAGTTCATACTCATTTTGAAACATGTTGTTGGTTTTCAATGTCTATGTTTTCTTGCCGCCGTTTCACTCTTCACTTACTGTATGTTTTTATCCATCACTGCTTCAAGGTCATTAATTGCTGTGCTTGTATTGCACTAAATGTGACAACTTGCTTAGTACCAACAAATACCAAAGAACAGTATGTCAAGAGAGAGCAATGAAATTGAGTAAACTCTAAACACAGCCAGACATACACACAATTTATGTCTCAAAGAAGTACTTTTTTCATCAAAATTTTATTTCATCAACATATAACCATTTATTATGTATTGCCAGTATATTTACATGTATTTCAGTATTAATAACTCTGATTTTCAATAATATAACCTATTTCATTTGTCAATTTGTATTCATGATCTACATATGATGACTATAATATCTAGGGTGACCAGATGAGAATGGGTGAAATTCGGGACGGGGGCGTGGCTACATTGAGTGTCAATGAACATTAACACACGTGAAAAACGCTAAAATTAATTATTTTTGTTCATGAAGTCACCTGTCTGTCATTAGGAAAAGCACAACAACTGTGGATATGTAGGTAAATCATGATCTTTTACCTAATTTTTATTTTATTCATGTCATCAGTGCAGTGTCACATCTGTCTGCGCAATGCGCGCGTCAGATCTCTCTGCTGTGCCGTGGCTGCCAGAAGCTAAACTTTCCCTGTCCTTGCGACTGTAACTTCCACTAACCACAAGAAAACAAAAAGGGTAAAAGAGCACGAGTTACTTTGTTGCTATAACAACGCTGTTGACACAATGTACAGATCACCCTAATAATATCAAACAACACATGTCAAACGACATGTCAATGTCGTTTTTTACAGTGAAAGACAAACAGGGTCCAGGCAGCTGAGAAACTAACAACTCAAAATGCAATGCATTATAAAGAGCAACAGTTCTGTGCTACTAATTATAATTTTGTAAGAGGTGTAGCTACCATTAGTGAGTCCATTGTTGTGGTGGCAGCCCGGCTGACGGTGAGTGTCCTGGTTTTTTCTACTTTTTATCAGTTTTTCTGCTTTTTCCCTTGGTTTCCTGTTCTCTGCCCGCCTCTCTGTGTTTTCTCCCCCGTGTGCTCTCTCTCCCTCTGCTCCTGAGCCCAGCCAACTACCTGCACCTGCAACCCATCATCCACCTCGTCAGCCTGCCACACCTGCCAGTAATCAACCTCATCCCAGCCTGTATTTCAACCCCGGTTCTCCACACCATCCTGGCTTGATCGTCGTTGCTCCATACCTGGTGCCACTCCTGTGTTCAGGCTTCCTCGTTTCTTGTTTTTTCAAACTTACCCTGTGCCTTGTCATTGTCTCCCCCTAACCTTGTCTCTCTGTCTGTTTCCCTCCCAGGTACACTCACCCTCGTCCTCCGTTCGGCTGGGCTCATCCACTGGCCCACTCCCCTTCGGACCTCCCTCTCGGCGTCCTCCCTGTTCCCCTGCCTCTCCTCGCTTCCTTGGCCCCTGTGTTCCCCGGCTCCCTGGCCCCCGGTCTCCTTGGTTCCCCGTGCCAGTACTTCCCCGACGTCCTCCTCTCCCTCCACTCCAGTCCCTCTCACACTTTTTTCCCCCAATAAACCTCCTTCCCTCTGAACGCTGCATTTGGGTCCTCTCTGTCCACACACCACACCCCGTAACATCCATCTTTCTTTGCAAAGGCCATTTGCTCATTGATGCTTAGAAAACAATCTTGTGTTTCATTTTAAAGTTTTGGTTTCTTCCTGTGTTTGAGGCAGGTTTTGTCTGCAAAAGGGGCAAAGTAATGCTGCTTAAACTGGTGATGATGGGATGCTACTATGACTTTCCAGTTTAGGCTGCACACTTTAGTTTAATAAGAAATATATAAATTATTTTGAGCTTTGCAAGAGTATGTTTCAAAAGATGGTCTGAAGGAGAAAAGGTTTGCTGAAATAAAAAAATGACATGATAATGAATATCTACACTAGTATAGACCCTAGACATGACTCGGCAAGGTCCTAAATCATTGGTTTACATGCATTTTTCAATTGGTTGGCTGTAACATTATGGACGGCCCCACTGGAAAAGAGAAAGTCTAAATGTTAGTGTAATACTGCTGCACTCCTTTAAACATTCATGCAAACACAATGCAGACAGCTTTCTACAGTCTAATTTGCAGCTAAAAAGCTTTTAATTGCACTTATCAACAAGGTGCTTGTGTGCCCATGTGTACATGTGTATGTACATGTGTGTAATGTCCTGGTGCATTGCCAGTGACTCAGTCATTAGCATCCTGCCGACGCACACACACACACACACACACACACACACACAGAAACAGCCAATACCGAACACACATCCAAATGCAGACACACACATTTTTACTCCCATTTACACGCATCCAGCAAATACACTCACAGTCACATAACATCCCATTCAATTTCACACATGTCAGGGGAGACTCCCAACCAGGCAGTCATATTAAACCAACTCATTATTTATGCAAGGGGAGAGATTGCCAGTCCCAGATTCATCTCATAAAATGTTAATATATTCATCGGGAAATTGTAGTCTTTTAATCTGCCCCACCAGAAAAACACTAATCTGTCACTACAGCACCATGTTTTACAGTAGCTCCCTCTTTCCTTAGACTCATTCTCCTATGTATCTCTGTTTTCCCCTATCTACGTCTTTTCCTCATTTCCTATCTCCCTTTCTTCCTACATCCAAGAAGCAGCTGGTAGAGATCATGCGTGGCATTTGGGATGCTAATTCCTATTGTCTTCTTCTTGATTTTTAAATGGTTTGTAGGATCTGGAACACTGTGTCACTTTTCAAAGTGCTGTTTTTGAACTCCATGGCTCTTGAACGAAGGATAGGATTGTTTAAATAAAATTGAGCTTTTTAGTGTGCAGTGATTCTAATATTTATTGATACTTTCAATCGCTAACACTACTGAGTTAGCTGTACACAGAGGACCCATGAAAGGGAGTATCATCCATCCATCCATCTATCATCAACCGCTTATCCTGTGTACAGGGTCCCGGGGGGCTGGAGCCTATCCCAGCAGAAATTGGGCGAAAGGCAGGGTACACCCTGGACAGGTCGCCAGTAGGGAGCACCCACAGTAATGATATAGGATCTTAACAATGTATATTGTCTGAACATCTGTTTATCTTATTGAGGTAAGTCCATTATTCCAGAGAATTAGTTCAGGCCGAACCATTGCAGCCTATATATTAAAAAAAATCAACATGCTATTGTTAAATTATCGTCTGGTTCGTTCTTATTCATTCCCCATTTCTTTCTCTCCACGGCTGGGAGATAAAAAAATCTCCACTCCTCCTGTTTTATTAAAAAAACATTTCTATCACCTAAAATGAAGCAGTGCTAGCTAGCTGAAAATTACCTCGGTTGCTATGCAACGGCAGCATCCGTGCAAAGCCCTGTCATTTCCCAAGCCAAACTAATATCCCATAATAACCTCAAATAAGCCCTCTACTCGTGCTTGTTTGTGTGTGTGTGTGTGTGTGTGTGTGTGTGGGTGTGTGTGGGTGTGTGGGGGTGTGTTTGTCTGTGTGTGAGAGACAAAGAGAATGTGAGACAGTGTCTGTCTGTCTGTCTGCATGAATATTGTACTTGTATGTACAGTTGTGCTTGCCTATGTGTGCATTATGCATGTCTGTGGACATAGCTGCCTGTCTGCCTGTGTGTCTGTCTTGCGGATTATGCTGAGGCAGTCATTCCAAGAGAAAAGCAAAATGGGGGGAACCCAAGAACTGATGTTTTTAGTATTATATGCTGCTGTCTGGTGAATGGATTTATGTATCAATTTGACCATCTTCACATCCATATGAACATTTTAATGCACTCAGAAAAATAAATTGTTGTTTCGCAAGTGATCTATGGGATGTGTAGTGCAAAAACACTTCAGCAAGGCACCAAACTCATCTCCTTGATATTGCTCAATGGCAGAACACAAGTGAATTGCAACCTTGCTTAATTTCAAGTAGTGCCTTGCAGCACAAAATCCTGCTGTGAGGAAAACAGCAATGGACAGACAGAAACAGCTACACCAATTAGCAAAAACAATAACACTTTGTGTCAACTGATCTAGGAGATACTATTACGTCACTGCGCATGAAGACATCATGACACCAGTTTGGGCGTAAGTATCCGCAGCCCTGTAGTCTCGCTGAGATTTATCACGAAGTGTTGAGTGCGGTGACAAATTGTTGCATGTGTGCCATTTGCAGCATTATAACTGGTTCGATTGCCATCCACTCCACAAAATGGTGTGGTGAAATTAACTTAGGAATGAAGGTAATTTCCAATTCCCTTGAGATATTAGAAAAAACTTAACAGGGGAACGAAAGAAAACTTCACCTTTCCCCTTAAAGCCACTTATTCAGAGCCTTTGAACAAGCCATTTGATTGTCCTTGTTAAAGGGCTGCTTGTAACACAGAGATAAAAACTGGGATTGAAAGGGGTAACTCACACAGGTTTGGGAATGTGTATAACTTTACTTTATCAGCACAAAACAAAAACATAGACAACACATAAATTTAAATAATCCAGTTCCCTGCCTGCAATAATAGTGATTATTGCGTCCAATTTTATGAAGACTGTTTTAGAGAGCTGTTGCTTATTTATGCATATTATGTGAAGCTGTTTTGTTGTTTTGCATTGTATTGTATGGTTTATTGACCCCCTTTAAACGTATACATAATGCTTGTATTTTGAAAAGCAGTCAGTGATAAAAAAAACAAAAAACTTCCTTGCATGAAAAGGATTTGCAGCATAATGTGCATTTTTTTCTTGTTCCATGTGTTATGTCCTGCCTGGATAGATTTTTAAACACATGGCCATGATAGATAGGTTTATAAACATGTCCCATCCTGCACCCAAACCTGCCCTGCAGAAATAAATGAACCCAAAGAGTAGGTCAAAGACATGTTAGGGTTTACAAGAAACATAAATCCTTCATCCGGCATGTGTAGTGTGGGTTAATACAATATTTGTCCACTAAAAAAAAAAAATGGAAAGAGTGCACTGCGATGCTTAACACCTGACCCTAAGATATTGTAAAGGACATTTTGAAATAAAAAAAAAACATTATTCTTTATCTGCTATATGATTTAAACATGTAAAACAACTTTATACTGAAAGAAATGCATTCAAGAAACTGCTTTGACAACACTGCTTCCAAGAGCAGAGTTCACGCTCACACAAAGAATAGAAAGCTACGGTAAAGTGGAGAAAGAAAATATATTGATGTGATCATTTAAGGATTTTGACTTTAACCTAGTCATCTCTTTAAATCACAAGTGGCCTCAAGAGCCTCTTAAAGCTTTTTTTCTTTTGGCACATTGTGCATGCGCTACAGGGGTTTATACTGTACAGGTTTTATCAGCATTCATAGAAAAAAGGAGTGAAGAATTTGGCCTTTTGGTTCAGTGCACAATACATGTGCAATATGGTAGTCTTTCTTGCAAATATATATGTGTTTTAACCTTTGAACTTTGAACTTGTACATGTACCTGTTCATAAGGCAACATGTGGATGTGATCAGTTTTTTCCCATGCAGGAGTCACCATCACTGTCAACCTTAACTGACTTTAATCTATTCTGATTAAATGTGATTAAAATAAACATACTGACTTTACATTTAAAGTTAAACTAGCCTAACAACTATTGTAACACAGGGACAATCTACTTATGTGTTATCTGTATCTGTGTTCGTCTGAGCTCATGAGTTCATACTCACAGAACTTTGACCTAAGGAATCTGTAGAAATTGCACCTGTGCTCTGAAAGATTTAAATTTGAAACATAAACTTTCTTCAGAGAAAGAGAAAAAAATGTATTTAACAAAACATTACATTATAGTTGAAGTCCACCTTTCCTCAACAATTTATTTGTTACCTTTTAATCATAGCGAATATATTTTTATTCTCATGGAATAGACTGGAGGACACACATTTCACATACCAGTACTGAAAATTCAAG
Organism: Micropterus salmoides; assembly: GCF_014851395.1. Lineage (NCBI taxonomy): Eukaryota > Metazoa > Chordata > Actinopteri > Centrarchiformes > Centrarchidae > Micropterus > Micropterus salmoides. Next base: position 22,616,365 of record NW_024040152.1, on the reverse strand, counting down.
ACAGCAAACAGTCAATGTGGCAATTAAGTAAGATAGCAATTTTGTTGGAACAAGGTCACCGCATACTAGAGGTTTTAAGTTTAATTCAAATGAAAATGCATTTAGCTATGAATGCTTTCAAACCATGCACGTGTTAGTGTTTGATAAAGACTCTAGAATTGATTAAACTAATCAAGTCAATTAAATTTTATTTATATAGCCCATCATCACAAATTTGCCTCAGGGGTCAGCAAATGTCAGCAAACTTCCCAAAAAACAACCCTTTAACAGTGAAAAAATGGAAGAAACCTCATGAAAAGCAACAGAGGAGGGATCCCCCTCCCAGGACAGACATGCAATTGATGCCGTGTGTTCAGGACAGACCACCATAATCAAATTACAGTATTCATGATGACATGAATAGCAAAACACAGGCTCCACGAAAGGATACAAAACAACAATAAAGTTTTATGTGCTTCAGTCCATCAGACCAAACAGGTTCAGATGATGTCGAGTAAGAACAAAGTGAGCATTAGTAAAGCTGGAGAAACACAGAGAAAGTCACGTTAGCTCGCCGGCTAACGCCGAGCAGTAAAGTTATATCGCTTTCCACATTACTTCGTCAACTAACGCAACTATGTTACTATCCTGTGTACCACTGTTGATTTAGCCTGCAAGAAAGGATGTAACAGTAAAAAGCAAATGTGGGGCAATTTGTTTACTAACGTTAGCCTATAGTGATACAGCCAGGAGCAGCCAGCTAACGCTACAGTAGCTCAGACCTGCCGCTATTTGCTTCGTAACGTTCAGTTTAGGTTTATTGTGGTTTTACCAATTCTCAGGTACACAGCTTCTCCACCTTTCCGTCACTGTAACTAACATAACCCACATAATATACAACACTGCAACTTCACAGCGACAACAACACAGAGGAAGAGCCATCCACTAACTCTACAGTAAAGTTACTTACTGAGGTCTATCTGTTAGAAAGTGTGACACAATCTCGTTATAATATTCACTCCAGCTCACTAACCGTTTCATTATCATCCAATACATTTAGCTGTGCTGACATTGCTGAGCCTCCGGAGACAGATTCACAGATAGTAAAGATAGTTACTGAAAGCAGCAGGCAAGCTAACGCTGTAGCACGTTTGCATAATGCAGTAAATGTACCGTGATCAGTGTTGGGCAAGTTACTGAGAAACTGTAATATATTACTAGTTACTTATTACTCCTTAAAAAAGTAATATTATTACTTTACTACTTTATTACTTTCCAGTGTTTCCCACAGAATAATATGTGGCGGTCCGCGTTGATAATTATTACCCCCCTTCACCCCCAAACAAAGCCTCTCTCACTACTTTTTCACTAATATCATATACATAGCTGTCTCCCTGCCCTGCCTATAGCCACTGCATTTTTTCCGGGAGGATTGCGCCGATATGCAGCTGGCTGCCCTGGATGAAGTAATATTACGGAGCTGCCCCTTTGAGGAAGTCAATGTTTTAACAAATCTTGCATGTTCTTAAACCTTTTAATTTCTTCACCATGATGAATACCTTGCCATTGAAAGCCTCTGAATACTCAACAAAACCATAATGGAATATGTTACACAATGGAACACTTTTTTGTGTTTATAAAGAAGCGACAACAACATCAAGCCAACAAGAATGATTGTATTGTACAGGTAAGGGTCTTCTTCTGCTTTTCCTGTTTGAATCAAACCATGTACAATTCACATCAAAATAAAGTTTTAAAAAAATCGTTTTGGCTTCCAAAGCTCTCAGTGATTTAAGTCCAAAATGCACTTTGAGTACAAACTTCAGTCTAAACTTTCTTCAAAGAAACAACGTTGGCCCTGACAGCATGTAACAGCCTGACCTTCTGTACTTTCCAAATATCAAAAGACTCATTTCAACACCCATTCATTCACTTTCACACATTAATATAACACATTCCCTGGTACAATAGGCCAACATACAAACACACGCAGATGGCAGGCGCTGGGCCCAATCCAATGTGTGTGTGTGTGACTGTGGCTGTAGGAGGTTGACAGGCAGTGTGTCTGTGATTGTATGTCCAGTCCAATTCTGTCTACGCCTGCCTGTTTTAGGAAGCTTAATGGACAGGCAAGTACATAAAAAAGTGTATCTACAGGGGTGTAGGAGTCCATTTCAGTGTGTGTGTGTGTGTGTGTGTGTGTGTGTGTGTGTGTGTGTGTGTGTGTGTGTGTTTAAACAGGGCAACTCATGCAAACATGTATTTACGTGTTTAAGTGCAAGAACGTGTATGTGCAAAGGCAAAGAAAGATACAGAAACAGGCTTTACTCAGTTACTCAGTATTTCTGGCATGCTGATAAAGCACTTGAAACCATCAGAGTGAATAATATCCAACAGACCGGGGAGGCCTGCTTCGATTCTCCAGCCAGCCCTCTCTGGTTTGATAAGATTGTGTTAGCCACCACTTCACACCGCCTCAGACTTCAAACAGTTACATATTGCCCTGGAAATTGTTGCAGGGAGCACGTCAGACAGATAAATCCATTTCTGATCATACATCTAGCTCAATTTATTTATAGTGCTGCCAGCCAGCCAGGCAGGAAGCGAGGATGAAGCAGGGTAGGAGGGACAGCTGGAGTGAAATAAGAGCGATGGAGCGATGAAGAATGAGATGTATGAAGGAAAGAGGAGTAGTTTTACTCATGAAAGCTCTCCACTCTCCTCCTCTCCTTTCCAATCCTAGTTTTTCGCCTGGTCATTCCACACTCTCTCCCTCCTTCATCATCTCAAGTCATAGCTAAACACCGTATGCATCTACATGGCCACAGCAACATGCAAAAGAATAGGGTTGTTAATGTTTAAATAATTTTCTGAGGTGTTATCACGTCTGACATGTTATCACGTCAGGTAAAAAACAACTACTTCATGGTACCATTTGCCACAGGTGATTTTTGCCACTCAATTTTAGCCAGATGAATCTTACAAGTTGATCACACTGCTCGACATATCTGGTCAAGGTGAAGGTGGTCTCTGGTAAGAGAAGATCTCCATGGAGAAGTGCCACGTTGGTTAGAACTCAAAAAAGAGAGTGTCGAAAAGCTGAACGCAGGTTCATTATGACATCTATAAAGAGAGACTTCGCATTTATAATTTAGAACTGAGAAATGCAAGGCGGTCCTTCTTCTCTGACATCATCACCAAAAACACTAATAATGCACGTGCCCTGTTTGCTACTGTCGACAGGCTAACCAACCCTCCTGTGTCTGTAGTCTCTGAACTTCCAGACACAGGAGTGTCCACCAGGGCCTGCAATGAATTTGCCTCCTTCTTCACAGACAAAATTCAAACAATTAGAAAAGCAATCAGGGCCTACATATCAGGTACAGGATATGTCTTGTCCCTGTGTCCACTTAAAAACAATTCATATAGCATGAGACAATTTGATTCTATTAACCATAAAAACCTGAGGGACATAATACAACATCTGAAATCCTCTTCATGCTGCCTTGATATTCTGCCAACAGGTTGTTTCAAAAACGTATCTAAATGCATGGCCTCAGATCTACTACAAATTTTCAACATGTCTCTCCTCTCAGGGTTTTTCCCACAGGCCCTGAAAACTGCAGTCATTAAGCCACTCTTAAAAAAGAGCAATCTAGACAGGTCACTAATGAGCAATTATAGGCCCATATCAAATCTCCCACTTTTAAGTAAAATCATTGAAAAGGCTGTTTTTCAACAGCTTAGTGCTTCCTTGGCACTAAATAACTGTTCGACCATACCACAGCACTGAGACAGCTCTTGTTAAGGGATTCAATGACATCCATTTAAACACTGACAGTGGCAGAATTTCAGTCTTAGTATTACTGGATCTCAGTGCTGCATTCGACACAGTCGACCACAACATATTACTAGACAGACTTGAAAACTGGTTTGGACTTTCTGGGACAGTACTAAACTGGTTTAAATCCTACTTAAACTACAGGGATTACTTTGTGTCTATAGGTAATTACACATCTGAGCTGACAAAAATGACATGTGGAGTTCCCCAAGGCTCCATTCTGGGACCTCTTTTGTTTAACATTGACATGCTTCCACTGGCTCAGATTATGAAAAACAACAAAATATGTTACCATAATTATGCAGATGACACACAGATTTACATAACCATTTCACCAGGGCACTATGATCCCACACAAGTGCTGAGTAACTGTATTGAACAGGTCAACGGATAGATGTGCCAGAATTTTCTTCAATTAAACGATAAAGATAAAACTGAAGTTATTGTTTTTGGAACCAGGGAGGAACGATTGAAAGTCAGTGCTCAGCTTCAATCTGTAATGTTAAGAACCACAAATCAAGCCAGAAATCTTGGTGTAGTCGTGGACTCAGACCTGAATTTGAGGAGCCACATTAAGACAATTACAAAGTCAGCCTACTATCACCTGAAGAATATATCAAGGATTAAAGGACTTATGTCTCAGCAAGGAAAAACTTATCCATGCATTTATCTTCAGTCGACTCAACTACTGTAACAGTGTCCTTACAGGGCTCCCTAAGAAATCCATCAGGCAGCTGCAGCTGATTCAGAAGGCTGCTGCTCGAGTCCGTACTAAGACCAAAAAAGTGGATCACATCACTCCAGTTCTGAGGTCTTTAAATTGGCTTCCTGTATTTCAAAGAATTGATTTCAAAATCCTGCTGTTAGTTTATAAAGCACTAAATGGTTTAGGGCCAAAACACATTTCTGATCTTCTGCTTCATTATGAACCATCCAGACCTCTCAGGTCGTCTGGGGCAGGTCTGCTTTCTGTCCCCAGAGTCAAAACTAAACAAGGAGAAGCAGCTTTCAGTTATTATGCTCCGTATATTTGGTACAAACTCCCAGATAACTGCAGGTCTGCTGAAACTGTCAGTTCTTTTAAATAGACTGAAGACTTTTCTTTTTACCACTGCCTTTAACTAGTAGATTGATAACTTACACTGCACTGTAACTTTTACTGTCCTGTTTTCTTTTTCTTTGTTTTTAGCTTTTTACCATTGCTTTTAATTAAATATTTAGACTGTGAGAAATGAGTAGGTAATTTAGTGAAAAGATAAAGAGAGTGACATTGAACAGAGTGAAGGAAGTGGTCTTAAATCCCACGCCTGAGTGATTTGCAGAACCCTTTGTCCACCTGTAAACGAGCAAGTGGGTCCAGAGAATAACTGGACCAAAGTGGCCTGCGGACAGACATGTCCTGGTTTCTCTGTAGTGTCCGAGGGTTTTTGGAGTTTCAGTGGACCCAAAGATTGCTATGGACCCAAGTAAAGACTAGCTAGAGAGAGTAGATTAAGTGTACTTCTCTGTTTATTCTCTTTTCAAAATAATTGTAACTCAATTATTTGCTCAACCCCTCAAAGCCTGTTTTATTTTCCATTTAACTCTTTTAACCCTGATTGTACACTGCACTGTAACTTTTATTATATTTTAATGTGTATTTTTTCAATTTCCCAATGTTGCTTTTAAACTTTTTTATATTTCACTGTTGCTTTTATGTTTTATGTAAAGCACTTTGAATTACCTTGTTGAAATGTGCCATACAAATAAACTTGCCTGCCCTTTTTTCTTGCTTTTATCTTGTATTGTTTTTGTATTATTGTCTTTTGGGTATTTTTGTCTTTACACTTGTTAAAGCACTTTGTAACTTGTTTTTGAAAAGTGCTCTACAAATAATGATTATTATTATTATTATTATTATTATTATTATTGCCTTGCCTTGGTCTCTTATAGGAGAAGAGGCTTATGTTGTTTTTTTTACTACCAGACCAGAAACGCACAGAGGGAGAACCCAATACACATCTTTGTGTCTCAACTGGTTGCACTTAATAGTTTATAAGAACACCATCTTTCCATATTCCAAGGAGAAACATTTACTGAACTAAGGAGACAATGCATTAGTACTTTAACTAAAAACGTACAGTTCTCTGTAGATACTGTACCTGCAGTATTGTCATGTGATCATGTACAGTACATAAAAAACTTTTTTATATTAGCCTGTATCATGATCAAGTCAATTTTTTTCAAATACTTGCTTGTGCTGAAAGTGGCAGTTTTTACATCTGCTCTGCTTCACCATGGTTTACCAAGATCACAGTATCAGCGAGAGAGGAAATAGTCTTCCATTATGAAAAAAAGTAATTGACAGCATTCGCACAGCTGTGCGCGAGTGTGTGTGTGTGTGTGTGTTTGTGCGTAGGAATGAGACACCTCATCGGGTGGTTTCACCAAGCTGTGGTGTTCTCACAGGGCTCTCTCTCTGACGCCCGGCTAACTTCCTGCCTCTAAGTATTTTTAGTCTCACTGTCTCACCTCCACTGTGTCATACACGCACATCACAAACTCTTGTACCTCAGTACAAAACAACACTTTTTCTACCTCTCCAAGCCTCTCAGGCCACTCAATTACACGGACTTCCATTACTTACATGGATTTGTTGTCTCTGTCTTTCCCATTCTTAGCATGACCATTGAAACAGCCTTTCACCACATGAAAATTACTGCACTCTCTCTTTCTGTCTCTCAGGAGCGAATGCGTGGTGACATTTTTATGATCATTATTCTTCCACCTCCAGGCTGAAGGAAATCAGCAAGGGGACAGCAGTTGAGCTGAAGATTGCGTGCACTGCATGTGAGTGCGTGTACTGTAGTGAGAAGAGAGAGATAACATGAGATGCCTTGATCCTGAGTTAAAATCCAGCTTGTTGAGTTGTGTGCAGATTTAAACTTTATAGTGGTCCTTTATGTGCAGAGAAAGGTTTATTAAACTGGGACTGTGGGACTGTGTATGTGAAATGCAGATGTTTTCCGGGATTCCTGAGTAGCAGAGAAGTCTGTCTTTATGATATGCAGCTTTCGTCTGACAACGTTGAATCATGATTAAACAATTAGAAACTTAGACAAAATTTGACACTGTATTACGGTGGCTAATCCCCTTTAAGAAAATGCCATCTCCTACTGGGAGAAAACACTTTCTATACAGGTCAAAGATCAGAGTCAAGCACAGTTAAAAAAACATCTGGAAAAAAAGATATTCATTCTTGTTAACAAATGTATGCTAATTCACTTATCACTGTATTTCTTAAGATATACTTAATGTGTTCCTTAGAGATTAGCAAAGAGCATAACACACATTCTCTTGATTACCAGAGATGGAATTACAGCATCTTAGCTTAAGTATCCTTCATCATCTGTCAAGAAGAAGAGACAGCAGTTTATACAGACCAATAAAACAGTAATAGTGGCACCAAAAGATCATAAAGCAGACAATAATTGCTAAGATTAATTGACTGGTATCTACCAAGGCGCATGTGCTAATCATTTATCTATTAGCATGATGAACCACTGTGAAGACAGCAGTTGCAGTTGCAGAGTCACTGAGAGAGAACAAGTAGAGAGTCTCACACGGACAGCTTCCATGACAGTGACAGTTATGTCTATGCATTACAGCTGCACACTCTCACTTCCACAGTAGTGATGACACCTTGACCTTTTCAGTATTGGATGTTCTCACAGCAGTGCAGGTGACATGGTGCACAAGTCAAGTGAAGAGTCGGGCAAGCAGCGCACTGTAGAGGTCTAATAAAGGAATTAATGAATGCTTTATTAAGGTGAGCTACAGTACTGAAGTGCAAGTGTCAAGACAGGCAATGAGCACATGCTGAGAAAAAGTAATGCATTTCTAATTAACTCTTTTGACTTCGTTGATAAACTTGTGGAAGCTATTCATGGATAAATGCAGTTACCTAAGTAATGAATGGTTTAGTCAACTTAAAAGCTGTGCAAATGAGAGTTAAAGTGGCATTATGCAGTTTTCAGCGGCCACTAGCGGTGCACTTCTAAGATTGCAACCAGGTGTGTACTCGTATGCGTGCTCTCTTGAACTCATGAGCGAGCATAATCCAAAACACAACCAGTTTCATACAGAAATACCACAATAAACGCAGGAACACCAGCATGCTGGCTGTGGCTTTTCTTCAGACATGTTCAGGCTCTGTTACTTCAACGTTCCCGTCTCAGAGGCAGATCAACACCGGCGTCGTACCTTTCATTCAGCACAGCAAGCAGCACATTGGCACAATACTCCAGAAAAAAGGTAGAGTGACAGTGGCTATAGACAGACAGGGAGAACAGACAGAGCTCAGGTAAACTTATGGAAGCCCATTTCCGCCAGTAAAATTAAAAATAAAATGAAAACTTTTTAAATCATATTAAGTCGAAATTATGAGATAGTAAGTCATAATTATGAGATACTAAGTCGAAATTATGAGATAGTAAGTCATAATTATGAGATACTAAGTCATAATTATGAGATAGTAAACACAACAGTCAAAGTAGCAACTCTTTCTGTTCTCATATTCAGTTTGACACAGAAATGGATTGTGAGTACATTGAAGACTACTTTAAACGTGGCTTTACAACAGATGAAATACTTCATTTGCTTTCTGATTCACATGGGATTGTACTAAGCAAACGCACCCTTGAAAGGCTTTTAAGCAAGAAGCAACTGTGGCGTAGAAAGAATAAAACCGATGTGGCTGATGTGGCAACCTTCACTGAACAACAACTGGAAACATCTGGACAGTTCCATGGTTATAGTTGGATGCACCAAAAATGTTGGTTACATGGAATTGGGACTGACAGAGAAACAGTTTGAATATTGCTACAGTTATTGGATGGTGAAGGTGTTGATCTGAGGTCAAGAAACAGACTATGAAGACGTGTTTACCACAGCTGTGGTCCAAACTATGTCTGGCACATTGATGGCTATGACAAGCTTAAGCCATTTGGAATCGGAATCAGTGGATGTATTGATGGGTTTTCTAGAAAGATGATATGGCTTGAAGCTTACAAAACAAACAATGACCCAAAGATCATCACAGGCTACTTTATGGATGCTGTGATCAACACTGGTGGGTGTCCTGCCAGACTCAGACTTGATTTAGGAACAGAAAATGGCCTTATGGCTGAAATGCAGCGTTTTTTGCATTTTATGACTATGTTACCTGGAAATCAGCGGATTGAAAGATGGTGGTTGATCTTGCGCAGTGAGTGTGTCCAGTTTTGGATAGACCTATTTGACAAACTGAGAGAAGATGGCTACTTCTCAGACAACTTCTTGGTGTCCTTGATCCAGTTTTGTTTTCTTCAAACAATACAGGTATTGTTTTACTTTCACATTATGAGATAAAAGATTGCTCAATAATATTTTTAAGAGCCACAAATAACCATGCTTAAAATGTCATTGCTGTGTGAATAATACATAAATAATTGTTTCTTGTTGTCAAAAGCAATAATGTGGGTTCAGGTATTCAGTGTAGCTATGCATCAAATAGGAAATGTCCTGTGTAATACATAGCATGACATAATGAAGTAAAAGCCCCTTTTCAGTTTTTGGTTCTTCCACCACATTTTCATAGCTATAAAAATATAATTTCAATAGTTGCACAGCAGCAAATTACATTTAGCAGGTATTAAATAATGCTGTTGTGCCAACCTGTCATATTACAACCAGAAGGCAAATCTCACAAATAAAAAAAGCCATGGGTCAGGGCTACCTCACTATGGCATTAATCAAATATGCCCAATATTTTTATATAATGTAACTGAATACTATTTGTGTCCTAGGAAGAACTTGATGAGGTTGTTATGACTTGGAACAACCACAGATTCCGTCAAGTCCACAACTCACGACCACCTCATGGACGTCCCTCCATATTGCATGCAGTCCCTCATCTGTATGGAGGCTGAGACTGTTTACACCATGTGGACCTGGAGAAGATTCAAGTCTGCATTAAAAAATGTGTTTTCAAAGACTTTCCATGTGATGAAGACCTGTTCCGTATCTGTGTGGACCTAATGACACAGCATAATCTGAAATTAACAAATGATGTGTTTGAAACAGTTGACCTGTATATTCAACTCAGACAGCTGACAAAAAATGAACTAGATCTAGATCATTAACTTTCCTGGGTCTGTGCCACATGTTGTATGTCAATGTTTTTTGTTTCCTGTTTTGAAATGTAACTGATTGCAGTCGTCAAATTTCTAATGTTTCAACCTATGATGAATGCTAATAGTGTGGCTATTTAAACACATAAAGGATACACTTTTGAACAAAATATAGGTACACATAAAGTATCGTCCCAACACTGAGTAATAACTGAGTAAAAAATCCACACATGTATTAAATGAATCATTTATTGCAATGTTTAAACAACCACAGCATACAAAATTGCATATGATTTCATTTTCAACTGCAATGTGATTTAAATTGCAACAGCAGGGAGCCTTTAAGAGTAAACCAGCTCTAGGCATCTGGAATGGTTGACAATGCAAAACTGTCTTTTGGAATACAAGAAAACAAAAACAGCACCTGAATATTAAAATAGTGCTTATGATGTGAAATTAATAAAGAATGTTTACCTTGTAACAAACTTGGACTATAATGTCACATGTACTCCTTGTACATGTGACATGTACGGGGGGGGGTAATGTCCATTACCCAGACATTGGTTTCTAAGACCTTGTTCATTTCATGTCGAAAATCTGGGTAGCTGTCATAGCTGACTGGCAATCCAAGTAACAGCCACATGTATGAGCAACAGGTTTTTTTTAAAATCCCTGAAGTTGTGTGAAGCTGACAGTGATCCTCTTTCCTGTGAAGTAGTCTGATCCAGTGCAAAATCTGAGGAAAGAGGAGAGATGCTGGGTGTCTGACTCTCTAAGGTACGCACTTACGTACTTGACAATTTGTTTCTCCTGGGAATTCTGGGAACTGGGGTAAGTAATTGATTTCAAAATCTGAACGACAAGATTCAAGGATCACTCGCTCAGACTTTGACACAGAATTAAAAAAGCTGTACACAAGATCACTCTCTACAAAACCCAAAACAGCTTGCTCCAAAAGTACAGGTGCAAGTTTTAAAGGAAAGTACTTCACTTTTTGCCAGCCAAATGTGATTATCAATTTCCCATTCTTGTTTACCAAAATCATGACGTAGGTATGGAACTTTAAAAGCATTTCCTATTGTGCACTGCTCATAAAAGTCATTCCAAAATTCTGACAGTACATCTCTCAAAACACTCCACAGCCTTTTCAAGCTTTCCATCAGGAAGAATAACTTTAAAGTAGATTTCATCCTCCATGATACCTTGCTCAGAAATCACAGGTCTCTAAGAATCACAGAGATAGAGTGGAGAACAATAATTTTCTTCACTCTATCTCTGTGATTGTCTCCTTCCTGCAACAGATCCATGGAAGGAGGAACGGGTGATTCAAAAGACAGTTCCTGTTGGAGAGGCAAGGTATCATCAAGACTAGAGTACTCCATCCCAGAGATGCTTTCTGTGTGGAAAGTTATAATTCCACTATCCTCTAAAGCATCCACATGAAGCAATGTTTCATGATCTGGCAAAGTAGATGCACCAGTTGGCTCGACTGTGGCGTAAAGAAAGGAAACACTCTCACTGCTTGCATTTGCGAATACTGTGCTGCTTCCAACATAAAGAACATCTGAAGTATTTAGCTCCACAGCGTCTGCCGTAGAAGTGGAGACTGGAGAAGGGTAATGGATATCAAGTCTGTCATGTGTCTTTTCACCTTCTTGTGAAGTTGCATCACTATTCTCCTCCTCATTTATGTCACTGGCAATGTTTCTTTTCTTGGTTGTTAAAAAGAAACGTAGAACAGGTAACTTTGTCTTTTCATAAAGTTCCCCGACTGTGATACTATCCTCTAATGAATGCTGCTGAAAGTCAGTTAAATCAATCAACTGCACAGCCTTTTCAATCAAGTTCTGTTTTTTACTGTCCTTTGAGACACTCTCTTTTCTGGTTCCCCCACCCTTTTTGGTGCGTACCTGCATAAATTCCCCTTCTCTAAAATGCATCCATCCCAGCTCAATTTTTCTCTGTCTTCTCAGCATTCTATTCTATTCTCAGGTGTTTGGCGTTCTCTCTCACCTAGGCACCTTTGTTTCTTGCAAGCTTTCCTCTAAGTCGCTCAAAGATCTTTGACTTGCGACTACTAGGTTCCTTTTCTTTCCCTCTGCAGTATCCAAAAACAGCTAGTCGATCACCATAGGATGGCAGATACTCTTTTAACTGGTCATCTGTCATGAAACGTATGACACTGGAATCAATCTACAATGCAGAAATATTTCATGAATTCCTATGTCAAATGCATTAAGTTAAAAGCATTTAAAAAACTGTAAATAGAACCAGATATTATTTACAAAGCTCTTTGAAACTTTGGGTTTTTAAAAATATTTATATGTGATGATTTATGTGTGATGTGCATTTCCTATATTAACTATCTTCTCCTGTTCCCTTCGCTGTATGTCCTCAGGCACATGTCTTGACCTTAAGTAGTCACTCAACTCATCCATTTTGTGACAGAACAAAACACCTCTGAACCTCTGTTGAATAAAATCAAAGGTTTATTGTGACATTAAAGAAATAAAATACATATAGTTGATTTTTACTAATTCTTTTTGGTTTGTAGTTACGGCATTCACGGGTTTTGGTCGCACCCCCACCCCCAAGTATACAATATTTTCATGTTCTTGTTACACCCCACCCTGTCTGGCCCCTGCCATCTATGTTATATATATTTCCTTTTAAAAAAAATATTTTTAGTAATGCTAGTTATCTGTTTCCAGTTTAGTGGCACTGTACGCTAAGTACTGCTACTACATAACAGGTTTAATTATCACTGCCACTGAATGCCATTGAACCTACCACAGAAGCCTGGTCCATGGCTGGTGAGGGGATGGGCCACATATTTTTCAAAACACCTCGGAATTACATGTGGCGTGTGGCCTGTGTCATGACATTAGATGTCGAACTGTCCGTTTTACATATCGTATATGCCTGAGCCTAATGTCATAACATGGTAGCGTAGTTCCTATTAACGTGATGAATAGGAGAGAGTACAACTCTAGTAAACATTGATACACAACGTCAGGGTCACCATCTAGTGGTGTGTGAACGTTACGACAAACCCATGGTTCTAGACAGTGAAATATATTATTAAAACTACATCACAGTCGGAATGATTAAAACACTACTTTTACACCTAATATTTAACTTTTACTAATGTCACCTGTAATATTCATCTTACCTTTAGAATTGCATATCGTTTGCATGCTTAGGCCAGGGAGGTGATGAAGGAACGATTGAAGACAGCGCAAGTGGTGCACATGTGCACATACTATCTCATAATTATGACTTACTATCTCATAATTTCGACTTAATATGATTTAAATTTTTTTTTATCCAGGCTAAGTTTTCATTTTATTTTTTATTTTACTGGCGGAAATGGGCTTCCATATAAACTCCCACTGTAACTTTACAGAAATAGTTTTATCAGCTGCACGCAGAACTAATCCATGCTCGTTAACATTTAATGCATTTAGCCGACATACTACACCGTTCGCTCGCCTGCTGCTTTTCGGTAACTATCTTTACTATCTGTGAATCTGTCTCCAGAGGCTCAGCAATGTCAGCACAGCTAAATGTATTGGATGATAATGAAATGGTTAGTGAGCTGGACTGAATATTATAATAATATTAGTAATTAATAGTTACAGCGAATGAGGTGGAGAAGTTGTGTACCTGAGTTACGTTATTGGTAAAACCCATAGACTGTATATAAAAACCACAATAAACATAAACTGAACGTTACGAAGCAAACAGCAGCAGGTCTGAGCTACTGTAGCGTTAGCTGGCTGCTCCTGGCGGCATCACAGGCTAACATTCATCGCACCACATTTACTTTTTACCGTTACATCCTCTCTGCAGGCTAAATCAACAGTGGCACACAGGAAAGTAACATGTGTTGCGTTAGTTGGTGAAGTAATATGGAAATCTAACGTTATATAACTTTGCACCGGATAACATTAGCAATTGGTCGGTGTTAGCCTGCGAGCTAACGTGACTTTGTCTTTGTTTCTCCGGCTTTACTAATGATCACTTTGTTCTTACTCGACATCATCTGAACCTGTTTGGCCAGATGGGCTTCTGCACATAAACCTTTATTGTTGTTTTGTATCCTTACGTGGAGCCTGTGTTTTGCTGTGAGCCGGTTGTTTCATGGTGTAAGTGGACTGCATGTCATTAGCTGCCGTGTTGTCGATGTAGTCAGAGAGAGGCTCGGGAGCGTGCACAGGGCTGAATCCGACCCGGAGACCTCACATTCAAAGCAGAATAGTGGCTGATGCAAGCAATGGAGAAAACAAGCGTGTGCTTCATTTCTAAGTGAGTTTTGAGCCCATTGACAATAAGGCAATGAAAATTGAAATGAAATGAAAAACTTACATATAGTCCCTTTAATAGATAGAAATAGATGTAAAGCGAGAGGCGTTTTTGTATTCGACGATATATAAATATGTCTGTGGAAAATATTCTTGCATATTTTTTAACTGCCGCGTGTTCTGTGTGTTCGGTGTGGGTGTATACACAAAAGAAAGGGAACTGGCATGTAGATGCATTTTTTTGTTTACATCTTAGCTGTAGTTAGGCTAATATAAAGCTACGCAATAGCTGTTTTGGACTAAATATTTTAGTGGATTGGATCGTCTGGACATTAACAAGGACCTGGACCGTAACAAGGCCATTTTTGTCGGAGAGTAATTCACTGGTGGAGTACAGCTTCACAGATATGTGGTGTCAGTTTTGATAATAGGCAGGCAGTGCTTGAGGAGGGCCACCGATACCAGTAAGTTACTTTTACATTTTACTCTTTGGCGTCCCGGGACTTGCGTACTGGTGGGCGTTCAACTGTTCCCATTCTTGACTGTTTGCTAATCTCTGTTGGCGGAGTAGGAGCAGGTAGAAGCTCGGTGCCTTTCATGCAGCTTTGAGCCCCCATGTGATTGGGGAGTACCGGCAGGGCTGGGAAATAAAACAATAAGTGTTTGATTTAATCCATTTGAATCATGAACAAATCAGCACTTTAATTTGTTGAGGAAAAGGGACTGAAAAAAAGATTACTTACTTACTAAAATTTACTTAATGATAATTGTTTTGAATGTGTTACTTCAGATTTGTTAAGTGATCCAAGTGTTTCCCACAGTGGCACCAGCAATAAACAACGTGCTAACCTTGACAACCCAGCTGTTTTCTAATGTTAACTTGGCTCTCCTTATTAGCTAGGCTCCTTACATGCTTGCTAATAACTTTTTGCTGGGTGTCCGACAGCGTTGTGTTGGACAATAGTGACCCTTCGCTAAGCCTCGCCCCATCTTGGTTACTGTTGCTAAGTCTGACAAACTGTCGGCGCTGCCACTGTCTCTCTGTTTACTGCAATCCCCGGAGAAATATAGTCAAATTCAGGCTGGCAAACTGACTCAAACGGAAGTGAAAAAAAATTAAAGATAGAAGCTAAAGCCTACCACTCACACAGTACAAGTGAACCACCACATCCCCCGACGATTGAGACAAAAGACAACAATATTAAGGATCAACACTGTTCTTGTAAAGCTGGGTAGGTCTCTATTTATTATTACAATAATTAAAAAGCAGAACAGTAGGGCTTTATTATGTTACATTCAGTAGTAAGTTAGCCAGCATTAGCTAACTCACATTACATTAGGAACGATCCGCAGCCAACATTTTTTTTGATTTATTTCAGGTTTTTTTTGAAAGAGAATAAATCGCACTTCTCCTTTCAACCTCTCTGGGTAGCGACTGTAACTATTACAAGTGCCCGAGGAACAGCGTTTGACCATATCTAAGAAAAATAGAGCCAAAAAAAGCTAGAAAACAACTCTTTTTGCATTAGAGTCAATGGAGTGCAGCCACGAAAGTGTCAGACCTCAGTTAGAGCCAGTCCTCTACTGTCCTGTGATTGGCCAGCTGTGTATTCGGGGCGTGGCTTAGCGAAGGGTCAAATGTGTAGCGGTGTTCATGAGGGAGAGAGAGAGAGGGATGAGCAAAAGGATGTGCTGCGCGAAGTGCCACGGCGCTCTGGCCTAGTAAAAGAAAATGAAAATCAATATGTGGCGGGCTGCCACAAATAAATGAACGTATGGGAATCACTGGATCCACTGTTGTATTAAATGTTTGTTCTGACCATAAAAATAGTTATTCATTTAATCTGATTTCTTCAACTTTCATTCAGGGGCAAAAATCTGCCTTATAATGATTTGACATTTATCATAAGAATAATATATATTGAATGATGTGAAATTATTTATCTTGATAACATTTTCGTCCGTATTGCCCAGCCATAAGTACCAGCACCTATATTTTCCACTTCAAGCACTGATTATAGGTGGTGACAGAAAATGTTACCAAAATGCAGGATATCAACTGTTTAATGCTCAAAATCTCTGGAGGAAGGAGCCGGACACCCCCCGTCATATATTTCCACATTGAACGTTTTAACAGTGTACAATTATATTCTTGTCTTCTTCTTGTGAACCAGAATTGTGTTTCTTCATGTTTCGTGAGCTAAGAGTATTTCATACCCCTAATCTGAGTCCCTATGTCCCCGTCAGTTTTCACCCTACCCTCCATCTTTGTCATAAACTCTGAACACATTTCAGGCACAGAAAAATTTCTTGCTTTAAGCCCTGTGAATACATAACTTGGGTAGATGGATAAATACATTATCTGTACTCAGAGAGCCCATATTGTACTTAGGCACTAAGGCTGCTTTGGTTGTAGTGCCAGTTACAGACAAAATAGCATCATATTTTGCAGAATTCACTGAAATTATCATGAGCATGTAATCTGCAATTTGGTTGCAATTGCACATAAGTATTGATGAAAATTTATTTTTCTAAGAATTCAAAATGGTGGCAAAATTAAGTAATCCACAAAGTATCCTCCAAGCCTCTCATATTAGAAGTTATAAGCAAAAGTTGTGAAGTGCTTAACCCTCACATAGTACAAGATAATTAGTTCTGGTCACTGTGCAAAGATTTAAAACTACAGATGACTTAAAGTTCATGGCCGAACTGACAGTCATGCAAGTTATCCACAGCATTAAAGTATCTGCCATGCAAACAATATATGCACACGCAAGCCATGAGTTTGCCTCATGTCAAATTTATATCTGATCTCTGGTGTTGTGTCCCAATTAGTGTTGTAGCCGAGACCACCCAAACCAAGACATGAGCAAGACCAGAGTGTATCGAGACCAAGTCAAGACCAAGACCAAGGGAGGGCGAAACCGAGTAAAGACCAGGGGTCTCATTTAAAAAACTGTATGTAGAAACCTCACTCAAAATGTACGTGCGCCCAAAAGCCAAAAATGGCGTATGCCAAAAAATATTCAGACTTATAAAACCGTGCTTACGCACACTTGTAAGCAAGTTCCCTTTATAAATCACAATCAACTTGAAATGTGTCGCATGTGAGGGAGCTCCATGTCCGACCCTTCAAACGCCCATAGTTGCCTATAAATGGTCAGTGAAACGCCCCTCATTAATATTAATACGACACTGATGTTCCTTTTTGTCAAGGATGTTGTTTGGTGGGTAAAAAACACACTGTCACGCAACGCTTGTGCACCAGAGGAAAGGGGGCACCAGAGCTCCACCCCTTTATAACTGATCTGCAGGAAGGGGCATCCCTCCTGAGTAGTGACGTCACTGGCTGGAGAGGGACACAGACGCAAGACGGGATGACCCAGGTACTAATTTGGATTCCCTCATTTGAAAAGAGAGTAAACCAAATGCATTCCGCTTGAAGTTGAGCATATATTTATGAGAATAAATGCACTGCATGCAAGTATTAATTAACATGATTCTTGATTAAACTGTACAACTTATTTGTTCTTTTGCAGAAACAGATATCTCCGTTTGTGTTTATTATCCTATATCTGGATCTTTTTGTGCGCTGTAAATTACCTTAAATTGTGTGTTTTTTTGCGCACTCAGGGAAAGTCAATCAAAGGGGTGTTTTTTTATTCAGAAAGGCTTTAAGCCTATAATACTCAGAGGTAATATTTCGATTTATTTTACACAATAGTAGGCCTATTCATTTCAAACCGTTTCATTCTTCTGCCATGTCAGTCGCCGTTTCTCATTTCTCCTCTTTATGTGCCTATGCATGGTTCAGAGTTTACTTACAGGACCGCACATTTTCCCGTCAAGTTTATTTTTTATAGATCACAACCTTTGCTTGGGAAGTGGCGTATGCACGTTTCCAGCCCTAGTTTAAATCAATTTAACCATCTTAATTCAACACTCCTTTTCCATGATCTACAATCTACCTAAGCCAATACAATTTGTTTGTGTAAGAATTAGGTTTTCTGGGTGACTCTTTTCTTCCATATTTGATCCTTCATATTTGATCTGCAACAGTGTATTCAAACTCAAAATTTCTCTGTCTCCACCCTTTTCTAACATCTCTAGGCTAGCTCTCTCACCCAAATGATGAAGCGGTACCATGACGTATAGTGTTAATGTCAGGAGTTGAATGCAGCTCACATTAGCTAACACTGAAGTAACTTAACTAACACATACGCTACATAGCTTTATGTGGCCTGACTCTCATTGTTTATCAGAAGCAAAAATGTAACTTAGGAACTGCACTGCATTAGCTACCTCAATATGTTAACTAAATTAGGTAGCTTGTGCACCTAACTAGGTAGTAAATAGCTGGCAAGCAACTGAAACTAGTGGCCTGAAACATACAGTATACAAATGTAGCTAACTTCATATGTATAGCAAACATTCACTGAAAGTTTTACATACAAAATGAGTAAGGATGTTAACAATTAAATCAGACAATGCACAGACAATTTAGAGATATGCCCCCAGTTGGGGTGTTGACTTGTCTTGAAATAAAATCCTGAGTCCTCTATGTTCGAGACCGTGACAAGACCTAGTAGAAATGATTCCGAGATGAGGCCAAGACCTTCAAAAAGATCATCTCGAGAACTACAACACCAAGGGATGTATCCAGAGATGAGCAATATAACTAATGTGTAAATATTAGAAAGAGTTGGACAGTGTAGCATGACAGGGTGGAGTAGGTGGTAAGACGGAATGAGAAAGGCCTGCAAAAGTTGTTAATCAGTTAGTATCAGTCATCATTTTCTTCCTGTTTTTTTCTTCTTTCTTTCATATCTTCTTTCGTCCCTTACTCTTCTCCTCCACCCTGGCTCCCACTGGCCCCATGTTCGCTCTGTTACTTCCTTCATCTACCTCCTCTTTCCCTCATTTAATCCAACATCCTTCCTGTCAAAAGAGAGGAGCAAAGGAGACAAAACACAGAAGTTATTAATAACCCAGAACTCTTTCATTTATTCCCTTCTTCCCTCATAGTCTATGCTATCATCCTTTCCCCCTACTTTTCATCCTACACCCATTTCATTCAGGAGAGATTTGATAAAAGAGATATTCGGATCTTATAATCATGCTGATGTTAAAGAGATTATCTATCTTTGTGTTATCTAACACCATCCGACTGAGCATGCTGAAACTGCGCAAAATTATTTGATTACTATGGGAACTGACATCCATACACTAAGAAACTTGATGTTGCAACAAACAGAGGGTATTTGTATGCATACTTTAAAGTCATCCTGGAGAATGGGGGCACAGGAAGAAGAGAAAAGAGGGAGACGTAGAATGAGTAACAGAAGCAGCAAACGGATCATAAAAATAGGCCTTAAGTACAATTTTGAGAAGGTAAAAGTTGGGTATGTGGTGTTCTCCAACCTCCACTTTTACCTTATTTTGTTTTAGAATTTGTGACTCATCATCCGAACTGGATAATGGTTTCATACAGCTCTTACTACTTCACTTTTGTTTTGTGAAGGTTTTTCCATTATCACATAAAGGAAACATTTCCAAAATCTTTTCAAAATATCAACTGAATGAAAGATTCATTGTAAATAAATCAGATGAAAAAGATTAAAGCATAACATTCTTCTGTCTTTATTATATCCCTTTTCGTGTAAAATATCACACTGCACTTAGAACAATAGAGAAGAAGGGAAAAGAAGAGAAGAGGGAATTTGTCTATAATAAACGTAACATTATTAATAAGCGCATCATTATGGCTGCTTAACAATCCAGCGTCCATAAAAGGGTCTGAGTTATTACTATCTGAGTGCTGATGAAAAGGAGAGAGTACATTGTTAATCACAATAGAGTACAGCTCACACCAACACAGAAATGCTCTTACTGCCTCAGGCAGCTTGTGTCCACCCTGTAACAAAATTCATATTTTATTGTTGTCAGGCATTCATAACAGTGGACACTGACAAACTGCATCTAAAGCACAGAGGATACGGTACCAACATCAATAGTTATATGAGATTAAGGAACTGCTAGGTGAGATGAAGTTAGAGGTTCAGCACCTCATTTACAGTTTTGTAGAAATCTGCTTTACATGAGGCCTGAAGCCATAACTGGGAATATCAGTGAAAAGAAGCACTTGCTCTTTCCTTTACATTATGATGTAAAGGAAGAGAAAATATGAGAAAATATGAAAAGACAGAAAAGTGGCACCTTAATCACGCACTCATTCCTCTCTCTCATTCCCCCCTCTGTCCTTTACTTTCTGTATGCCTTCGGAGACTCTTCAGTCACTATAATCCGCTGAGCGTTGCTTTAATCACATCTTCGTGGGTCTCCACTTTTTAATTAAGGCCCGTGTTTCAGCTCATTTCACTGCGCATATTTAGCGAGCCGGTGGGACGCCGAGGCATTCATCAGAAGGATAGTCTGACAGAACAGCATCAGGCTGCTCCTGAGCAAGAGACACTGACTGGGTTTTGAACCAAGGGCAGATGAAGGCACACACACGCGATTGTAGACACAAAAACATCATGCTTGTTTGAAATGTATTTCCATATATATACCATACATATATATATATATATATATATATATATATGAATGGATATATATATCCATTAATGGGTATATATATATATATATATATATATATCCATTCATACACATAGAATGCATTGAGTGCAGGCATTAAGGGCACTCTGACTCTTTTTTAACAAGCAAATTAAAATAACATTCTCTCTAGATAACATAGTCTTACCTTAATTGCTTTTTTGTCCCTGATTTTAAATAGTTTATTAAGTGTGTTTCAAATAAAATGTTATTACTTTAATTGCTGCCTGCCTCTCTGTAAAGCCTTCTAACTAAATTTCAAATTAAATATGGCCCATATGAGTATCTTTCCCACAGCACCAAATGCAAAGTACAAGGAAAGGGCAGTTTGACAAGCATATGCATCGGCACAAACATGATCTAATACTTTTTTTGTTTTCTTAACTAATACCCAGAACTCCATTTGCTCTCTTTATCTACTATACTTTCTTTTCCATTTAAGTCCCTTTATCTCTGTCTCTCTCTCTCTCTCACACACACACACATACCTCCAACCATTGCTCGATCAGCGATCATCATGCAGTCTTCCATTAACTTCGCAGCAAGCCGTTTTCCATCTCCCTCAGATTGCTCTTGTTTGTCATCCTAAGCTCTGCCTTCAATCATGTTTGCCCACGCCTTTACAGCACATTGCCCATTTAATTGGATTGAGAACCCTGTTTTGAATATGTAAGAGCAGGAGCTGCATAATAATCAGAAATATTCAAATGAAGGACAGGGTCGCTAATTGACATTTCTCGATGTGTTGGAAAGGACAGCGTTTTTGGTTTTTTTTATGGAGGGTTAACAATGATGTTGGCTTTGTAAGAGGTTTGTTACAGAGCAAAATCAGATGAATAAAAAACATGTAATCACAAGTTTCTCTTAATCTGAAATGTAATCTACCGGAGAACATGTGTAGTCATATCTCTTATCTCTATCATCAGATTATAAATATCAAATATTATTATACACGGTTTTAAAAGGGCATTTTATTTTTAAGATTATGCAAATGTAAAGACGATTCTGACACATATTTTCCAGCACCACACATGCTTTCAGGAACATAATCTTATACTGAACCAACATGTGTTCCTATTAAAACATCTTTAACACTTTAAAATGCAACATGAGATGAGATCAAACATTTTTGATCCTGTCATTGCAGAAATTGACAATGAACACAGAAACATAAACAGCCTATAAGTATATAAGTAAACAGCAAAACAGAAATAGAGAAAGAAGGATAAAATAAAACAATAAAGCAATATAGAATATTTACAGTTCTGTTATACTGTGTTCATAACTGTGACTAACAAAGTGACCATGCTGACAATATGGCTAAAAAATATGGGAAAGTGTTTGGTAACTTGCAGATGTAGATAACAGTTGTGGCTAACATGACACTTGTGTTGTCTTTCACCTCCACACAACAAAATGCTAAAAATAACTCATGCATTTAAAAAAATAAGCATCGATATGCTTACAACTACACGGCAGCCCTTCCCATTTTGCCCAGTTTGGGTTTAAATTGTTCTGTTAATGGCTGAATGTTGATTATTGAGTCTCTGGGTGAGAGATGAATATTGACTTACATCAGCAACACGTTGGAGGTGGTGGGTTTCAGATCAGGTCCATGGAGTTCACACCTTTGTGACATGAGACCATGCTTTGCTGAATAATGAAAAAAAGATCTGTCACTGTATTCACTGGAGAAGAACTAACCAGCTCCCACTAAATGACCAAAAGGTAATGGGCTGTAGCAAGGGAAACAGCCCCATTATTTGGTGAATAAGTATAGATCGGATAGATGAATGGATGGATGGAAGATAGATAGATAGATAGATAGATAGATAGATAGATAGATAGATAGATAAATAGAAGCAACAAAGGAAGTACATTTCCACAGTCAGAGAAGCCTGAGAAGTGGAATGCTTGCAGTGCCTGGATCCTTCCCATGTGTTTTTGAGATCAAACACCTTTTAATGGGGATTAGAGCCTCAGGTTGTAATGAGACCACATGCGTAGACTTTGAGGGAGAACAGTATGTCTGTACGAACACCTACTGCCTATTGCTGTAATTGTTGTATCCACCAAGTTATCTTCCTGCACCAGGACAATCCTAAACTTTCCTGATAGAGATGGAAGAGAGTGAGCAAACTAGAGAAACAGATAAAGGCCACACTGCAGTGAGAAGCAGAGATGGCAAGATCTCAAACGGAGAGAGAATATAGACAGCATAAAGCAGTGACTTATAATAAAGTGACAGAGTTCAAAGCAATGCCGGGTCCTCTTGTCTCGTCATTGCTTTTGCCCTGCACACACACACACACACACACACACACACACGCAGATAATGGCTGCCAGAGAAAAGGGTGATTCCATTTCTCTGAGCTGACATAAAGATCAGTGTTCCATGGCCCAGGGGGCCTACTGAGCGTGCTCACTGTCGGTTCCGACACTTCCCGACACTGCTGCCTCGGGGACAAGAAGACCCTGTCTCTCATGCTTTCACACACACAGACAGACATAGAAACTACAAAGACCAAAAGCAAGTTTTGGTCTATGTGCGTGTGCTGCAATCTACCTTTGTGTGTGCACCTGTGTGTGTGTGTTTGTATGTCCATGCTCGGGCGCATGAGTGTGTATGACACTGCCCTTCTGCCATATCGGCAAATGCCAGCAAGAACCAATGTGTCAGTATTATGTGAAAATGCCAGTCATGACAAAGGAGAAGGGCAATTACCACTACAGGGTTTTGGAGTTAGACAGCTTGTGGCTTTTTTGCCTTTTTTTAAGGGAGACTTAAAAAAGACTTGAACATGTTAATAGAAACATTTAGTTTTTTTTTTTTTATTGAGTTAAATAAATAAAACCTTAACCTTGAAGAGACTACTGAGACCTAGTTCTGGGTAAAACAGACACCACCTGTTGGGTGGAAAAGCAGCATTCAAGCCCCAATTGTTTCAAGCATTAGCCCTACTGAAGCTGCTGCATTGGGGGAGAATGGGAAATCAGGTTTATTGGAATTGTGATTGTAAATGTTTGTAAAACATATACAGTATATCTATATTTAGGCTAAAAAGCAGAAAAATAAATTTCCCAGTGGGAGAGGTGACAGGACCTTTGATTTGATCAAACTGCTGGGAAATCCAATGCAAATCTCTCTCCAGTGGGAGTTTTCTGGTAGGTTTGAACTTAATATAAAAAGCCAAATATCCACTTGAAGGTCACTGATATAAGTCATGAAAGATGATTATACTTGTGGTCTCAGAAATGTCTTTACTGTGCACCAAAACTAAAACAATCATTTAGAAAATCTTGTGAAGGACCCATACCTGTAGGAAGTACATCTATAATAGTCATAAATGCAGCTTATTTACAAAGTGGAAACTTGATATTTACCTTTGAATGGCACTGTTTTTACAGTTTATTATAGGCTTATAACTGGAATATATATCGTTCTGTTTGAAACATCCTAGTTGAAATGACTTATGAGGTGCTTTTAGGCTTGTTATGTATAGCTTTTGGAGCAATTCAAATGAGACAAAGTTTCTTTGAAAGCGCAGCTCATGGAGTAAGTATATGAATGTTTTTAAGGCTTGCTGCACAATATAGCAGCATTTTGCTCAATATATAAATGTGTGCTCATGTTGGTGTATCCTTTTGCATCCACCTGCATGTGTGTAGAGTTTTTTCCATGCCTGTTTATGTATCTGTGTGTGTGTAACGCACATCCATGAAATGTGGATACACATATCAAAGGGGATTGGGGTCACCATTGTAATGAGCTTTGTTGTTCCTCCATGGTCACTGGGTATCCTATCGGTAAAGGGATGAACAGACGGACACACACACACACACGCAGGTCCCCCTGGAGCAGCGTACATATAGGCGACATGTTGGCACTGATGAGGGCAGACAGCTCGCCCCCTACACATAGACAGGCACAGACAGGATGGCGTGGTGCCAGCAGCAGCTTTGAGGTCTTTGTGTGTGTGTGTGCACGCGCGTGTGTGTGTGTGTGTGTGTGTCAGCTCTGCCCGCCTCAAGTGTCCTGCTGGGAGTTGTTCATGTTATAAACAAACAGGAAAGAGCAAATAGGAGATGGAAAAAATAGCACGAGGGACGTACAGAGACAAAAACAAAGAAAGTAAGCTATCTATTCCTGGTTTCTATCTATTAATTCATCTATGTATGCATCTTCCCACTTTTCTTTATCTTCTCTAATACATGAATGGGTGTAAAAATTACAAATGATAAGGGAGAAACAATGGAGGAGGAACCTTTTGCTGTATCGTGATGTCAGGTCAAGTCAAGCACTTTCTCTCAGCCGTATGCTTTATGGTTGAGAAAAGGTCTGTGTGTGTGTGTGTGTGTGTGTGTGTGTGTGCGTGTGTGCGCGCAAGTGTGTGTGTGCGTGTGTGTGTGTGTGGCAGTCTCTCAGATCCCACACCTCTGTAGGTGTAAATGAGACTCGGGCAGCAGGCAGAGGCCTTCTTCTAAACAGATGAAGGAGACAAAAATTCTGTCTGCTTAAAGCTCTTTTCTCTCACATACACACCTCAAACAGAACGACACACACACACCTACATACTGTATGTGAACCACACAGACCCCCTGTTGTTCACGGCTCTAGCTAGTTATTCTAATGTCTCTGCTCACTTAAGGCTGTCAAGCCGTGGAACAGGATTAGCATAAAGTTGATTTCAAAGCACACATGCACAGTCACACACACACACACACACACACAGGCATTTGGACTATTTAAAATAATCACTCTTCAGGCTGAGAATGAGTAATCAGCGTAGGGTGTCAAGAAAAGAATATACATGATGTGTATGTAAAAGCAATGTCTGCAATCATGAGCCTAACTTAATCTGCATAACAGCAATCTTAAAGTAATTTGCAATTTTCCTGAAATGGGGGTCTGAGGCCAAAAGAGGTAATATTGGAATAAAACAAAAACATTCAAACTCCCCAAAGAATGTATACATCATACTTTGAGCTCACGTGTGCAAAAGTTAATCACAAAATCAATAAAGGTAACCACATATCAGCTGACAGAAAAATTTCAAACTTATCTCAGGACAGACAAGCACAACCGATAGAGCTTTATTTTTCATGCAGCATTTGGTTGCTGAGTGGCCATCATGAAATATACAACAATAGCATCACTGTGTTCCAACTAAGAAGTGTTGTTTGATCATGAAGTCAATCAATTTCCTATATTCCTATCCAAAAACATTCAATTGTGACACTTTATTTACTTTACAACAATTTTATTAAATAATTTTTTTACTTACATTTACAGTTGAATTATGTGCAATCACAGACAGGAGCACACACAAAGATAGATTGCAGCACACTTGAAATCTACTTAAACTCAACACTAAGGACTGCCATGAAGTATGATGCAACACACATTATGTTAAAAGCTGGAAGAAATGAGATTACAGCATCTCTGATACCTAAATCACAAGTCCATTAATTATATCCTTTCTCATGCAAGTGTGTGTGTACACAAAACACACAGACTCACATCAACAGTCAAGTGTGCACACACGCACATGGTCACACGCACTGCCAGACTATCAGCTCCGGCATGCCATCGTGGGTTTTATCGGATGTTTCACTTATTTTTTTCTCTCCCTCTGTTTTCACTTTCACAGCATCTACGGGAAATGACAGATGGATGGAGAAGAGGGGAGAGCAGGAGAGGGAGGGAGGGTGGAAAAGAGAACTGAGGGTGTTTTCTTCTTTTCTTTCTTTTTTGAATCTAAACTAAATCTAAATTCTGTGCTGCCATATGCTGACCTGCAGAGGAATGTGCCATATGCCCAGAAATTAATCAAGCAATACCAGAGGCAAATACTGAATGAGAATAAATATTAAGTAAATTCAAAGAGCACTGCCAGAGACCTTGGTGCTACAGCACTGCTGGTGAACACAGCTGCAGAGCTGTGAAAGTAGTAGTTTCTGTAAAGTGCTGCAGCAGGTAGAAGAGGATTAATGGGTGAAATTAAACTTTGAATATGGCCTTGTACATAACTGTCAAGGTGAATATGTGAAATATAAAAAACAGCAAGGCCTTTAGATGCTCCAATAAATTATTTATTTAAATGAACTAAGTGATGCTTTCAGTGGTTTTAATAGATGATGTTAAGGAACAAAACCCATATTTCTTATCTTCATTTCTCTAAACAAGAAACCTTTCAAAGGAGTTTTTTCTTGTGTTCTGACATTTCTGTCAGCATTAAATGGTATGAGGGGACTTAAAGGTGAGGTAAGCAATTATTGAGAAATCCAAATGCATGACACATACTATGATATAGAGCGAACAATGACACAGCAAGTAATGTAACTAATGTTAGTTAAGTTGTGGGTTTGCAAACTGTCGCTACAGTTGCTGCTGTGAAGCTAACATGCAGAGAGGATGAGGCGGCCTCAGAGCCAGCACACCAGCTCCTGACAACAACTCTCCTGCTGCTATAGCTAATATTAGAACAACAGCCTGTCTTGGAAAACTAGAAAGTAAGCTAAATGTCTGTGGGCAAGTCATTTAACGTTACCTGACACACAAATCACGTCTGGAATAGTGCCACTTTGTTTGTTTCCTTTTAACAGAGTCAGGTACAAACACCAGATTTATTGTCAGCGCACACACACATAACGGACAGCTAGCGGACCGTGAAGAGAAATCCTCTGAATTTGACAAAAAGACGTGTAATGGATTAGAATCGCTTACCCCCACCTTTAAAGTGGGGTATCTTTAGCCCTAAAACATGCAGGTGTTTTCAAGTTAGCAACACTACTGTAATGCTTGAAATCCAAGATGAGAGAGTGTCCAAATCCTTTTTTCATTAGAAATCAAAATATATTTTATATGTTATATATTTTGTCCTTCAAAGTCTTTCACTTTATTGTTGCATCAGTAATACAGCATGATTGATTTACATTAGCATGTGATGATGTCATTGCTTTGAATTGCTTTACATGTCTAAAACCATATAGTCTGGAATTAAGCTTGTCTCTGGCTTTGAAAAGACAGCATATTTGTATTGCTAATGCTGAGCCATCTTTGACTTCTCTCTGTTGCCCATCCTAAAGCAAAACACTGCACTGAGAAAAACATTTTAAAAAGACACTCTTATATTCAATGATTTGTGCCTTCTTCAAACAAATATAAATGCAAGAGTTTTCAAAGCTGTTTCCACATTTGTGGAAATGCAGAAATAGTATGAAATACATGTACTTTGAAAAAATATGAATTTAATCACGAGGTTTTTCAAATCAACTGCAGTAAGTAAGGGGATGCCCCAAAGGCCTCCCCTTGATCAAGGGTGGAGGTATATGCGCAGAGCTGGCATTTTGGTACTCCCCTCCCTGTTTCTCTCTCTCTCTCTCTCTCTCACATACACACACACACACACACACACACACACACACACACACACACACACACTCTCTCACACAGTCAGACAGAGTGATATGGGGGTTCTTCCCACAGACATGATGGGGGATCATTTTTGTGCATGTGGTGCATACACACACACACATAAGCACATGCTTGGGCCCTGCCTGTCTGCCACATGTGTCAGTACATCTAAAAGGTCTCAACATAAATGGGATTAATGCAGTCTTTCTCCCATCGGCAATCATTAAGCATTCTGTTTAAAGCGCAAACACACTCAAAATAAACGCACTTCCACTCTCCCCCGCTGCAGTAAATTATTCAAAGAAAAAAAATTAAAGGAAAGAGAAAAAGAGTGAGAAACTGAGATGGGGGGAATACAAGTGACTCCTCTAAGGGGAGGAGGTGCACTGGATAGGGGAGACAGATAAATAAGAATGCAAGGGGAAGAAGGAGAACATGAAAGAATTGTTTTAGAGCTGAGAATCCTAAAATGCAAGCGGCTTTGTCACTCAGGAGTGATGCCCGCTTTCTCTCTCACTCCATTTCTCTGTTTTCTCCCATTCCCATTTCCTTCATCTCTCTCGTTCTCTCCTGACACATTCCTCCCCCTTTCTCCTCCCACCTCCCTCCCAGTTGAAATCGCTGCTTGCTGCTCGCTGCTCGCCATACGTTAATAACTATTTACTTCCCACTGAGAGCAATTACGCTAAGTGGGTTTATTTTTTTTTCTCCTTTCATATTCTTGAACTTTCAAAACCAGGCATATAGTGTGAAGTCCATGTTTGGAGGCATCAACTAGTTAGGACATGGGTAGTATGATTCTCTGCTGCAAATGGCAAGATGGACTATAAAAAGCTTTGTAATATTTGAATTAGACTTCTTCACACTCAAAAATAGAGAACTAAAAAAATAAAGAACAGTTCTGTACCTACAAGTAAAATTTTTATGAATATTCCCTCAGAGGTACAATATTAATCTTTAAGAGGCCAGAAGTGCACCCTTTGACTTACAATGTGGTACAATGTGATCTAAAAAAAAAAGTGTACTGCCACTAAAGGGTACACATTTGTCTCTCAAAAGGGTACCTCCCAAGCAACAAGCATTTGTACCCTTTTAAGTACACACCTGTACTTCTATTTCTGAGTGTGTTTCTAAAAGTTTAATTACAAGAGATTGTCTTAGTTTATCAAATAGGGTTGGGCGATGTCTGCAAAATTTCCATCGGACATGTCTACAATGAAACATCGGGATGGACGATGTCATCGGGTGCGCGGGCGCGTGCATGCACGCGGGAGGCAGCAGTCGTCTCATGTCTTCTCGCGCAGTCTTCACTCTGTAAAAAGTAGACTATTAACTTACGTCAGTCGCGGTGGATATTTTACGCACGGACCAGGTAAAGCAGTAGGGAACACACAGAGTGCAGATTGATGGTTTCAGTTGTTTGATAGGCTACGTCATTAATAAGCCGACGTGCGGCTCACCTGCTGCCCTGAAAACGGATCACCGGAGGAAATATACGGAAAAAAGACGAGTTCTCAGTCTTTTAGTTGACTTTATAAAACATACTCCTGATGGAGAAAATGGAGCAGAGGGGGGCGAGAGAGACAGAGAGAGGCGGGCAAGCCGGGGTGTTTACCTGACATGTAGGCCTAGGTGTGTGTGAGTGTGTCAGAGTGTGGGGAGAAGAGAATTCCGAGGCAGGTACAAAGCATAGGCTACTTAAAAACAATTAAAAGAATGTTCGTGGTCATTAAAACCTGCTTTCACAGGATGGTAAAATGTGAAAACTTGAGAATTTTTTTTGCTGGGGGGGCGGGGGTTTTACAATCACCATGTCTGTCAGCCATCATGGATGGCATTGTCTATAGGCCCAACCTGATTATCAAAGGGTATCAAGGGTTTGAATTGTTAGTCTGGCAATAGATTCATTTTGCTAATGTTTCTCCTTTCCTTTTATAATACAGTAAACAATTCTGGGAGCATTTCATTTGCCCACCTGAATTATATTTTTGGCATCACACTGCACAGTATGTCCCATAGAGAGGTTTCCTGAAGCTAAAAGCCTTTGGTTTGAAGAAATACTGTGAGAAGAAATGTTTTAAATGTAGTTCAGTACCCCTTGCTTTTCAGAATACAGCATTTGTTGATTTTCTTCAGGAAATGCAGTAGCATAGGTAATATTGGTAGGTTCTTTCAGTCAGACTAAATGAGTGTATACAATTAAAGTAGAAAGAATACACACACATAGCTTGAGTGTGAAAAGGTAAAATAATCTTGTGTTTGAGGACAGTGTAATGAAAGGAAAGCAACAGTAAGTTATTTCCTTACTGCTATTAAAAAATACCACTGCAAACAGATGCAACAAAAAAAACCTCTTTGAATAAATGCATTAATACTTTGGATTTTGTGGAAGAAGCACTTTAGATTTGACTATATGTGACTTTTGTCTAACCATGTTTCTTTGTTTTTAATTACTCTATTATAAACATGTAAGTGTAGATTGTATTTGATAAAAGGAGACTCAGTATATGTGTGTATACACAAGCTTCAATAACACATTTTTTTTCTCACCTTTAATGAACCTTTTTCAGAAAGTGAAGTTGATTCATGCCTGTCTGATTTTGTTCTGTCATTTTTGTGTTTTACATATTCATGTGTAAAATTGTTTTTCTCACTTATTTGAGGTTCAGCACAGGCTTATTATGTTATTCCTACCACAAACGTACGGCTGAAGGTTGCATTTAACATGTCCTTACTTGAATGCTGCCTATCATTTTTGTCTTATTCAACTGATTAATTTGGGAATGTTAGAAATAGCCATAATTAGGGCTCACAATTTTCTTTTTTTTTTATCTTAAGTGAGTTACTATCAAACCAAATCAACAACACAAAAATCTGACTAGACATTACATTTCAGCAATTACATTTTAGTAATACCAGTGGCAGTGCAAACACTCGATTTTGACTGTTTTTCTATTTTTCTATGTTTTGACTTGATAGAGGGATGCTGGTGCATAATCAACAGCTCATTTGCAATTTTTATCCACTTTTTTCATAACTTTCTATTACCAAAAGCATAGTCTTAGCTGTCACCACAGCACTGACAACCTCATTTCGTTTGAACTGCTGTGATCAGTGACTTCTTGCAGCACGAAACACAAAAACGTTTGGATGCGTGGGAAGATAAAATCTAGCTGAAAATCACTTTAAATCAACCTGCCGCAGTATTAGGCACATCATTTTTTTAACAATAATGATGAGTCTTAGCCATGATGTATAAACATATTTAAAATATGTTTCTGTATTTTTTTATCATATTTAGGGTACCATCAGACTTTGCAAGGATAATGAGGTTTTACTCTTTCTGTAGCAGCTAACAGTTTGATTTTAGAAATTACAAATCATACATTGATTGATTGTCTGATTCAATTGTGAATTACATCACTATCCATGAGTTTTAATGGGTTTCCACCAATCAGAGAGAGCTCAGCCATCGTAGAAGAGTTCCCCTCTTCAAAAATGTGTGTGATTGCTCGGCCGACCAATTATGAAGTAATCTTTTCTGATACAAAGGTTTAGTGACAACTAATCAGATTCATTTTCTGGTAGCTCTTTATAATAACTACAGACTATAAAGCATTAGTTAAGTATAAGTAAATACGGAATTCATCATTTATAAAGCATTGTTCATTCATTAATACACATTAAGTAAGTCATTCATAAACACAGTTATAAATGTTTTATTCTTTATTATCTGCACACTATGAAGAAGTTGTTAAATATTAGTACATTTTTAATTCATAATTTGTAAACCATTGTTCTTACATTACGTCATTTATAAACATAGTTATACATGTTGTATTCTTTATTAATAAGCTATAATGTGCTTAATAATTGTATTTTCATACTTTATACATGATTGGTTCACTATTTCTAAATGAAGTATTATTCCAATGAAAAACCATATATAAATGTGCCTATGGTTCATACAATCATGTAGAAAGTTTAAGTAAATTATTTAGTATTTTCTCTTTTAAGTAAGGACTATCTAGGCCATACAAAGCATTACAAATGAGATTGAAAAGAGTCTCAGTTAGGCTTCTTAAGTCTCAGCTTTTTTACGACCCCTTTAGAGTCGTTTTTGGACAACGCAACGTACGGTTAGGCTTTCAAAATAAAACTAGTGAATAACATTTTGAAACAGAACATTACTTGCATTCCATACGCAAACAAATAAAAAAACTGTGAAAGTGAAAGTCCAGTTGCTTTCTTTTCTTGTTGTCCATACTGTATATGCTCTCCTATTTCCTCTCCTGTTTCTGGCTTTTTTTCTTTTTTTTCACCCTCCTATCTTGGGCTATCTTGTCCATATACTGTACTGTATCTCTCCCCCTCCTCTTTTCATCAAAGTGAATTAACAAGCAGACGTTCTGATTAACTTCACATGTAAAATGCAGCCATACGACATGAAAAACATAAAAAATAATTCCCACTTTTTTCCAATTAGCTATGACTGTGCTGTGGTTAATTACATTTCTCTTGGTTCAAAAGCTAGATATAACAAGACTTCTAAGTGTAGATATATATTTCACTTATCTATCCAACAGTGATTTATGAAGCCTCAAGATGAAACAGCATAACTGTTGAGCAGTTTCTCTGCTAATGCATGTTTTTTTTCAGATTTTAAATGTACTCATCTTGTAGACAACTGCAAGAGTGCCACCACTTGGGAATCCCAACAGGTGAAAATATTTTTTTTATGGCTACAGCTTTAAGCTTATGTTTATCAATGTATTCCATGAAAAAGCCCCTGTACATTTGTAAGCATTTAAGTGTTGAGCCTGCTCAAACGTTTTGTCACATGCCAGTTCCTTCTACTCTGCTCTCCTCTTTGGGCTCTCTGCACTCGTTACCACTGTAGACTACCAAATGAATGAGAAAGCTCAGGAAACCCTGGAACTAAAAATAACAAGTATACATTGAGTTAAGGGAGCCCTTTGAGCTCAGTCTAAGACAACCAGTCTCCAGCCATGAGCTTTGATGAAATAGTTCAAGGGATGAGGCTTTAACATCTATACCTTCTTCTTATCTCTATCTCGCTCTCCTCTTTTGACTTTTTTCATTCATAAGTAATGGTACACACTCATAAATATATATCTTTGTACAGGCATGCATGTTTGTGCTTGTGTGTACTGTAAGAGAGCCAGAAAAAGAGAGAAGCCCGAGAGAGAGTCAATGAGCTATGAATGTCATTCTCATGTGTATTTTACTGTAAATGCATTCCCTCCCAAGGGTAAATCTAGTGAATGTGTAGATTTCTTTGTTAATGTGTGTGGAAAATTGTACTCACTGTGGCCCAGAGCTTTCTCATCCTCTTGACCAGATACAGTGACTTGCGAAAGTATTCGGCCCCCTTGAACTTTTCGACCTTTTGCCACATTGCAGGCTTCAAACATAAAGATATAAAACTGTAATTTTTTGTGAAGAACCAACAACAAGTGGGACACAATCATGAAGTGGAACGAAATTTATTGGATATTTCAAACTTTTTTAACAAATAAAAAACTGAAAAATTGGGCGTGCAAAATTATTCAGCCCCTTTACTTTCAGTGCAGCAAACTCTCTCCAGACGTTCAGTGAGTATCTCTGAATGATCCAATGTTGACCTAAATGACTAATGATGATAAATAGAATCCACCTGTGTGAAATCAAGTCTCCGTATAAATGCACCTGCTCTGTGATAGTCTCAGAGGTCCATTTAAAGCGCAGAGAGCATCATGAAGAACAAGGAACACACCAGGCAGGTCCGAGATACTGTTGTGGAGAAGTTTAAAGCCGGATTTGGATACAAAAAGATTTCCCAAGCTTTAAACATCCCAAGGAGCACTGTGCAAGCGATAATATTGAAATGGAAGGTGTATCAGACCACTGCAAATCTACGAAGACCCGGCCGTCCCTCTAAACTTTCAGCTCATACAAGGAGAAGACTGATCAGAGATGCAGCCAAGAGGCCCATGATCACTCTGGATGAACTGCAGAGATCTACAGCTGAGGTGGGAGACTCTGTCCATAGGACAACAATCAGTCGTATACTGCACAAATCTGGCCTTTATGGAAGAGTGGCAAGAAGAAAGCCATTTCTTAAAGATATCCATAAAAAGTCTCGTTTAAAGTTTGCCACAAGCCACCTGGGAGACACACCAAACATGTGGAAGAAGGTGCTCTGGTCAGATGAAACCAAAATCAAACTTTTTGGCAACAATGCAAAACGTTATATTTGGCGTAAAGGCAACACAGCTCATCACCCTGAACACACCATCCCCACAGTCAAACATGGTGGTGGCAGCATCATGGTTTGGGCCTGCTTTTCTTCAGCAGGGACAGGGAAGATGGTTAAAATTGATGGGAAGATGGATGGAGCCAAATACAGGACCATTCTGGAAGAAAACCTGCAAAAGACCTGAGACTGGGACGGAGTTTTGTCTTCCAACAAGACAATGATCCAAAACATAAAGCAAAATCTACACTGGAATGGTTCACAAATAAACATATCCAGGTGTTAGAATGGCCAAGTCAAAGTCCAGACCTGAATCCAATCGAGAATCTGTGGAAAGAACTGAAAACTGCTGTTCACAAACGCTCTCCATCCAACCTCACTGAGCTCGAGCTGTTTTGCAAGGAGGAATGGGCAAAAATTTCAGTCTCTCGATGTGCAAAACTGATAGAGATGTACCCCAAGCGACTTACAGCTGTAATCGCAGCAAAAGGTGGTGCTACAAAGTATTAACTTAAGGGGGCTGAATAATTTTGCACGCCCAATTTTTCAGTTTTTTATTTGTTAAAAAAGTTTGAACTATCCAATAAATTTCGTTCCACTTCATGATTGTGTCCCACTTGTTGTTGGTTCTTCACAAAAAATTACAGTTTTATATCTTTATGTTTGAAGCCTACAATGTGGCAAAAGGTCGAAAAGTTCAAGGGGGCCGAATACTTTCGCAAGGCACTGTATTTGTCATAACATTGTGTCAGTTTGCTCCTGAGCATCTTTGATTGATTAAATTAGATTAGGATATGAACATAAAATGTAGGCTGTCAGGTTTGGTTAAACCTTCAACATTAGTTTAAAATGTCCTTGTGAAATTTGATGGTACGGTAATGGCACTATATTGCATTCACTATGTTTAGGCAACTGCTAGCTATGCTTAAAAACTAAGACCAGAAACTTTGACAGCATTTGTTATTTGTTAAAGATCCCATATTATGAAAAATGCACTTTTTCATGTCTTTTCAATATAAATATGTGTTACCAGCATGTCTAAAGATGCTCAAACTATGAGAAAAAAATAAATAAATTTCTCCAGCTTAATTTTTCAGTTAATGTGTGTGCAAACATGCTGTTTAAATTTGACTCCCTTCTTGACATCATGGAGGGTCTGTATAGCATAGGACCTTCTCCAGCTCTTCAGCACAGTGGATGGTCGCGCAAACTGAACACATACTGAATACACTGCTCTCAATGAACACAACACCAAGTGGTCATTCCATGAGCTAGAACTGGACGTTGTTCAGTATACTAACTGTGGCTGCCATTATCAGCTGACTCTGCCCGAACTGGGCGCTCCCAGTGGTCCAAAGTTCCTGTACTAATGTTAGAGGTGTATACACCAACATCGCCCCAGAGCACTGATGCCATCTGGCAAATCTAAGTCCAAAATCTACTCTTATTTTATCTAGGTTTCTCCCAACTACTGAAGAGAATAAAGTAAAGCTAAACAATTAGCTGAAACTTGCTATAATGCTCTGTAACATGGAGGGGAGCTACAGTTTTGGTGATAATACTCTGTAGGTTTATCAGTTTGAGCAGTTTCAAGCAACCTTTTTACATTGTCAACTTGTTTTCACATCATTTGACACATTGTTATAAATAAATAATAATAATAATGAAAAATAAGGGATGGGCATGTTAACGCGTTATTATCGCGTTAACACATTAATTAATTAACACCAACAATTATTTTATCATTTTTATTAGGGGTCCAAGCCCGAGTGGGCTGGGAACCCGCGAATGCATGGCAAAACAGCGATACGATACGATAACAATACGGTTCCCAGCTCCGCTGGTACTGGGAACCGTATTGTTTTCGCTCAGATTTTTTTCTTCCGTGCATAAAACTCATACTGCGGCCTAGACGGTAACTGCTATGGATGCGAAACTCACAAGGTAGGTTCACAGCCTCAAAAGTACCTCAGGCGCAAAAATCCGCACACTTCTACCTCTAGGGGGCACTATAAGCAAGATCAATGCGTTTGGGCTTGGGACTCCCGCCTACGAAGGCGTACATCAAAAACCTTATATCCACACGTTCGGGGGATCAAGCTGAATCTCGTAGTATAGGCCACGGCCATTACGCCTAAACTTTTTTTTGCTAAATCACGACAACTGAAAAACCTATTTTAATTAACTCCTCCGAAGCTGCAAGTCCGATCAATACTAAACTTGGCACAGATAATCTCTGGACTGAGCTGATGAAAGTTTGTAGAGGAAATTTTGATCCGACAAAAAAGGTTGCAATTATAGGCTAACAAATGTTTGCAAAAAACGCTACTAACAGGAAGTGAGGTCATAGCTTCGGTTTGGAATGGCCGATCGACACCAAATTTGGAGCATTAATGTGGGACGCCCCCCTGAGGGCCTGTGCAAGATTTTGTGCAATTCGCCCCTAGGTGGCCCTATTTAATCTGAAAAAACCTCTATAACCACAACTCACATTGACATGAAACCAGAACCGAATTCTTCTGCACGGTCCCCTTATTACAGGCACCAAAGTTGACCCAAATATGCCCATAGGTGGCGCTGTTATTGCAGATTAAAGATGTAAAAAAAAATCCCATTGCCTTTCATGCATATATATCTCCATAACCACAACTCCGATTTACACCAAATTTGGCCAATTGTTCCCCATGGGGCCCTGATGACACCTCCTGAAAAATCTGGTGCAATTTGGCCTAAAGGTGGCGCTATAATCGAAGCTCAAATACTGTCAGACAATCCCATTACTTTCAATGGGATTTTGAACCAAAGGACATTTGGCTTCATAACTACGGCCTACTACATTGCACATTCATAAACCTTATGTCTAAGTCTTTGGGGGATGCTGGTGTAGGACAAGCCTCTGTCTGATTTGGTTTTCATTTCGCTAAATCGTGAAAACTGGAAAACATATTTTAATTAACTGCTCTGAACCCGCAAGTCTGATCGCCACGAAACTTGCCACGGACCATCTCTGGACCAAGCCGATTAAAGTTTGTAGAGGGAATTTTGAGCCGCTAAAAAACGTCCGAATTACAAGTTAACAAATCTTTACGCACACGATAAAAACAGGATGTCATCTCAGATCTTACGTTTGCAATGGCCAATCTACACCAAACTCAGGGACCTTATCTGGCACGCCCTCCCGAAGGGCTCTGTGAAATTTTGCGTCTATGTGGCGCTATTCATTGGAAATCTAATAAAACTCCCATACACATACATTCATTTCAGATCTCCTTAACCGCAAGCCCCTTTCATTTATAACTCTGATCATTTATTTTCGAGCGATCAAATGCCATAGCGAAGTGGATAGCTACACACTGAATGCTGATTATTATTGGGGAAAATGTCAGCTTTCGTAACGTTCTTAAAATCACAACATAGTCGCTTGGCCCCACGGGTTCTCTCAGGTGACAAGCGCGAGTAAACGGCAGCCGCTCTCTGGATAGTAACCACTGCAATGGATTCCGTGCGCTACACAGCTGTTGCCTTAACTTAAGTTAAAATTATAGGATACATAACTTTATCTGATAGGCCTACATCTAGTTTTGCGGGGATTCTCCGCCATGCAAATTCCCTCCTGTTGATGTCCTGATAACTATTTGGTAAACAGTAATAGATACAGCGAGGATCAGTCTCTCTTCCACTGATTTGTGCAGCGCGTCTCTTACATAAAGTTTAAGACAATTCAACTGTGCGTGAGGCGAGCACAACTGCGACAGTTTCACAGGAACGCGCCCGCTTGTCGCTACGCCTCGTGCTCAACCACTTCACCTCAATCTAACTGGGACACTTGCTACTGAACATTGACTTTTTATGCTACTCCCTGATAAAAGAAAAATGTTTCTGCTGATACCTGTTCATAAAAAAAACTAGAAAACAGATTTATATATGTTAACCTGTTGCTCAGAAGGTGCCTGTTATGATGTTATGATTGTGGTTCTGGACTCTAACTTGTTTTAACAAGCTATAAAATGCAATGCCCTGGCTGGTTTTATATTTGATATGATTACATTAATGTTTAAGTTGAGATTTAATAGAAATATTTTATTGCTACTGTGTAAAGGGAATACTGCTGGTAAAAAGTACCTTATTTGTTTAAAGTGTTTGTAAACCACGTTATTTCACTTTTCGTATATAGCAGTACATTTAAATTAAAAGTGTGTAATACACTACTTTAGAATTAATTATTAAATTTTACGCATAACAATGCGATTAATCGCAGAAAATCATGCAATTTTTCACTATTAAAAAATTTTAACCGTTGCCCAGCACCATAAAAAATTTAAAATTTCCACTTTAAAATGAGCTATGGTAACATTTTCTTCTCTAAGTAGCAAAGGTGGAATGGGTGTTTTTTTGCCATCACAAAAAGGAAGGAGGTTGGGGTGGATAGTTTGGTGAAGAAAGTGGGCAACATTGAGCTGGGAGACCACAGTCTCCATCTTACCTTGTCATTTGTTCAAATGTCTACAATCAAGAGGGAACCTCTGAGTAGTATGTAGCTGCAGTACCGGAGGCTGCAGTTTCAGGACTGCAATCCTAGGACCGGAACTGCATTTCTAGGACCCTTGTTTACTTTGATACTGCCAGCTAGCTGGCTGGCTAGCAAGCTAGCTAGCTAGCTATGTTGCTCTTGACAGCCCCCTCAAAGCCAATTATCCTTACCACAACCATCACCAAGTGTGTGCCTAAACTTAAGTTATTGATTATATGCATATCGACCGGTTAAAACTACAGCTGCGCACATCAGCCTCACTGCCGACGTGCTAGCAGACAGGGTTAACCTCCTTCGTGTTGCTGTGCATTACCACCACCACTCCACTAGATGGTGCTGTCGCAAAAGAACTACGGTCCTAGAACTGCTGTCCCAGGATTGCGGCGGTCCTGAAACTGCAGCCTCCGGTACTGCAGCTACATAATATTGGAACCTCTGGGTCTGAAAATTGAAGCCATGGGGAAGTAACATAGACCGATATTCTTACCAACAGTCAGCAGGGGGCGACTCCTCTGTTTGCAAAAGGAAGTCTGGTTCCAGTAGAAATAATGGTAAAATTACCCTACTTCTCACCAAATTTATTATTACCTCAGTAAACACTTTCTTAATGAGTTCATGGTCTCAGTCATTAGTTTCAAGTCACAAGACGATGTTCTGGAAATT
Source organism: Micropterus salmoides (assembly GCF_014851395.1). Lineage (NCBI taxonomy): Eukaryota > Metazoa > Chordata > Actinopteri > Centrarchiformes > Centrarchidae > Micropterus > Micropterus salmoides. Next base: position 22,576,610 of record NW_024040152.1, on the reverse strand, counting down.
ATGGTCCCATTTAGGGGAAAATAGATGATAAAGCAGTGTATGCTTTAGGGCAGAATTACCTTGTGATTGACAAGTCGCTACCATGGCAACCTGTCAATCAGGCTAGAGTGACTGGTATCCGCTGCTCTGTGTAAATCTAACCGTTGAAAAAGCTTATTAGGAGTCAGCTGTTTTCTGGTAAGTACATTTTGTTTTAAGCCTGTTTTTCGCGAGCCAAAGTTAGCATCCCGGTTAAAATCACAGTTAACGTGAAATGCAGATGAATCTAACCAAGCTTACAAGCGCCACCGTACCATCCATACAGTGGGTACGGAAAGTATTCAGACCCCTTTAAATTTTTCACTCTTTGTTTTATTGCAGCCATTTTCCAAAAATCAAAAAAGTTCATTTTATTTCTCAGTAATGTACACTCAGCACCCCATCTTGACAGAAAAAAACAGAAATGTAGAAATTTTTGCAAATTTATTAAAAAAGAAAAACTGAAATATCACATGGTCATAAGTATTCAGACCCTTTGCCGTGACACTCATATTTAACTCAGGTGCTGTCTATTTCTTCTGATCATCCTTGAGATGGTTCTACACCTTCATTTGAGTCCAGCTGTGTTTGATTATACTGATTGCACTTGATTAGGAAAGCCACACACCTGTCTATATAAGACCTTACAGCTCACAGTGCATGTCAGAGCAAATGAGAATCATGAGGTCAAAGGAACTGCCTGAAGAGCTCAGAGACAGAATTGTGGCAAGGCACAGATCTGGCCAAGGTTAGAAAAAAATTTCTGCTGCACTTAAGGTTCCTAAGAGCACAGTGGCCTCCATAATCCTCAAATGGAAGACGTTTGGGACGACCAGAACCCTTCCTAGAGCTGGCCGTCCGGCCAAACTGAGCTATCGGGGGAGAAGAGCCTTGGTGAGAGAGGTAAAGAAGAACCCAAAGGTCACTGTGGCTGTGCTCCAGAGATGCAGTCCGGAGATGGGAGAAAGTTGTAGTAAGTCAACCATCACTGCAGCAATCCACCAGTCGGGGCTTTATGACAGAGTGGCCCGACGGAAGCCTCTCCTCAGTGCAAGACACATGAAAGCCCACATGGAGTTTGCTAAAAACACCTGAAGGACTCCAAGATGGTGATAAATAAGATCCTCTGGTCTGATGAGACCAAGATAGAACTTTTTGGCCTTAATTCTAAGCGGTATGTGTGGAGAAAACCAGGCACTGCTCATCACCTGTCCAATACAGTCTCAACAGTGAAGCATGGTGGTGGCAGCATCATGCTGTGGGGGTGTTTTTCAGCTGCAGGGACAGGACGACTGGTTGCAATCGAGGGAAAGATGAATGTGGCCAAGTACAGGGATATCCTGGACGAAAACCTGTTCCAGAGTGCTCTGGACCTCAGACTGGGCCGAAGGTTTACCTTCCAACAAGACAATGACCCTAAGCACACCGCTAAAATAACGAAGGAGTGGCTTCACAACAACTCCGTGGCTGTTCTTGAATGGCCCAGCCAGAGCCCTGACTTAAACCCAATTGAGCATCTCTGGAGAGACCTGAAAATGGCTGTCCACCAATGTTTACCATCCAACCTGACAGAACTGGAGAGGATCTGCAAGGAGGAATGGCAGAGGATACCCAAATCCAGATGTGAAAAACTTGTTGCATCTTTCCCAAAACTCATGGCTGTATTAGATCAAAAGGGTGCTTCTACTAAATACTGAGCAAAGGGTCTGAATACTTATGACCATGTGATATTTCAGTTTTTCTTTTTTAATAAATTTGCAAAAATTTCTACATTTCTGTTTTTTTTCTGTCAAGATGGAGTGCTGAGTGTACATTACTGAGAAATAAAATGAACTTTTTTGATTTTTGGAAAATGGCTGCAATGAAACAAAGAGTGAAAAATTTAAAGGGGTCTGAATACTTTCCGTACCCACTGTATATCATCACATCCGGTGCCTGGTTGCAAAAAATCAACACTGCCAAACTTGAGGCTTCAAAACGGTAGTCCACAAACCAATGTGTGACGTCAGTGATGTGAGTGATGTCCACTTCATTTATGCAGGCTATACCAATAATAGTACTGTTTACGTTTACAAGACAAGGACCTCTAACTAGGCTGTGGGGATAGTGATTGTAACCCGTGAGGAACAATGCTGGAAATAACATGACGCTGAAGAAAAACCTTGTAGGGACGGGTTCAGGGTGGATAGAGGGGTCAACAAAGTACTTGGACATGGGAGACTGCTGTTAGTTTCCTGTTTCCGACCAACAATCAACCTTATTTTCATTGACTCATGTCTGCAATCTTTAGTATTTATGCCTGCTCTTAATCAAATCTTAACCAAAGCAAAAAACACTGACAAATTACCCCATCCTGCTGATAGGGGCGTCAGATAAGAAAATGCTGTGTAAATATGGAAAGCAATGAGAAACAATCTATTATATTTTGGACTTGCTGTCATTAAGGCAACTCCTCCAGCTTTACTGCAGTTATCAAAAGGTACTGATATGAACCTAAGATACTACTACGCTATTTGAGCTGTGCCAACCTGCCCTCCATTCAGGACTTATACATTTCCAGAGTCAGTAAACAGGCAGGAAACATCACTGCAGATCCATCTCATCCCAGTCACAACCTGTTCCAACTTCTCCACTCTGGTAGGCGCTACAGAGCACTGTACGCCAAAACCAACAGACTTAGGAACAGTCTCCAGAGATGGGGACTCGAGTTAGAGACTCGGACTTAAGTCGCACACACAGTGACTTCAGACTCGACTTGAGACTCGAGGTGCAGGACTCGTGAACAATGTTTATTTTTTAGGAAACGTCTGATGAGCTTGCCGTTATTCCCTCCCTCCGTTACCTATAACCTGCCTACGTAACATCTGCTGCTTGCGGCCGCACGTGAGAGAGGACAACAAATACCGGCATCTGCTGCGCCATTCATCATAAACTTTGGCTTTAAAACTTCATAAAACAAGACCCAAACAAAGACGCGCTGAACGCAAATAGGTTAGTAACCTGTGGTGAGTAAACATGTTTAGCTCAGCATTGACCATTGTGAGAAGGGTACATGATGCTCTCTGTATATCTTATGTAACTTGTGGTGCAATACTTAGCTTGTGAGGCTTAGATAAGAGGAAGTTGTGTTGGCACAAACACATACTATACATTGTGATTCAATCATCCACACCCAATCACAAGCACACACATCCATATCACTAATCACACGGACACACAGACACACCACTCTGGGTACAGTTACCTCTATAAATTGTCAGGCTGCATTGGAAGAGATAGACTCCTCTGCTTACTGCTTCAGAGTAGACTCTGTGTTGGTGTGAGGAGTCTCCAGATATATATCTGCAATTGCTTTTGGTTTGGTAATAAAGGTCTCAAAACTTAAGGCACTGTCTCATCTGATCTCTTTTCATCAACGGACCCGGTGAAGTCGGCGTACTTCAACTCCATCTAACGTTAGCTTGCTTCTTGCTTCAGCTACGACGTTCAGCTACGGAGGTTAAGTCTGACTGTCATTCATTATGAAAAGATGAGTGAGAGTTTGTTTACTAATTATACAATTAACGTAATTATTTACGTCCCGCTGGCTGCCATTTCTTTTATTATTCCCGTTGTCTAGAAAGAGGTTACAGGTTTATTGTTGATCATGTAACCTTACAGTTTTATTTAGTTATAACGTTACACTGGTTTGAGAGTCTGGTGGTGTGTTGACTTACAGTAGTTTAAGCTGTCATTGATTGCATTGCACATTACGTGGTTGTGCTCTGTAAGTTAAAAACAGGTCACAGCTTTATTGTTGCCCATGTAACTTTACAGTTTTATTTAGTTAACTTTACACTGGGTTTGAGAGTCAACAGGTTTTGTTGACTTACAGTAGTGTATAAGTTGTCATTAATTGTAGACGCATTGTACATTAGGCTGCATGGTTGTGCTCTGTAAATGAAAAACAGGTTACAGTTACAGAATTCCTTATAGCTATGCAGTTTTATTAGCAACCTGGATTGAATGCAGCAGGTGATACAACATTCACCTGCTGCGAGAGACTTGAGACTTGACTTGGACTCTAGCTCAAAGACTTGTGAGCATCTCTGACAGTTTCTTCCCACAAGCCATCACTCTGATGAACAGCTGAATTCTGACTCACGGTGTCAGGAACAATTCCTGTGCAATAACCCCGTAACTTTGTCTCTAATCAGCCACCTGTTTACTGGTTACCACTTATTATTTATTCATCATTATCTATGTCAGTGCTGTTCATACTGTTCATATTGTCATTTTGTATATTGCATATCCTGTATACCAAACCCACCCACCTCATGTACACAACACCTGCGCATAATACTTTATTTATTTATTCCAGCATTCTTTGCACTATGCTCCATCGCACTGTGTCCATGTGTACCTGTATATCACATCCAACATGTACATAAGAATGATAGTAATAATTTTACTCCTGCATCCTTTGAACTCTGCTCACTGCACTATTTGTCAATATGTCTATATTGTTTTTGTTTATAGTGTGTATATTAGTGTTCTCTATACTGTAGCCTGTGTCTGATTTTATTTTATTATTGTGTTATTGTATTATTGTATGAGTCAGCATATCGTGAGCAATGTACAATTCTAAGTCAAATTCCTCATATGTGTACACATACCTGGCAATAAAGCTGATTCTAATTCTGATTTGTTTTCATGGGTACTTTGTGTTTAATCCCTCATAGTGAAAATTCATCCAGTTTTATTTATTTTTGTGCACAAATGTTTTCATGATCATTGTTAGCTCACTAACTCAGATTCTTGTTGATGTGTTCTTGAGAAAGACACTGAATGCCCCACCTCGGGGATGGCAACATTAACTTAATTAAATTTCCATTACCCTGTTAAAACATGTGCATGTATACACATCTCAGAAACATACCTCTAATTGCATGGTCACTTAACATGTCTAGTGAGCACTCAAAAACATTTTTTTAAAGAAATGTATAATTATCATTATTTCCCTTTCATCACCCACTGCCTTTGTGAATGTTAGAGAATAGAAGTTCACAGGGTTCAAATTATCTGTGGTGGTGGTCGGGGTGTTAGAAACAGAGAGAGCACTTTGAACATATCAATTAATAATCCATGGCTGGCTTATTAGTGTATGAGGGATTTCAGACTCCTATTACTGTAGATGAGTAGAACCAGAGGGCATCAAGGCTAGGAATGGGAAAAGATGATGCACTGCTTCTTGACTCTAAAACAAACTTATATATTTGTTTCATTCCTGTAAGTCAATGGTCAGTTCTTTTTTATAAGGTCATGGACAATTGGCAAAAAGTGTTGACCGAGTTTGCTGGCTTAAAATGTTGTTATTTGAAGCTTATTGTGATAATTTAAAGTTCCCATATTGTAGAAATTTCATGTTTTCTATTATTATTAAGCAGGTCTCGGTGCTATATAAATACTGTGAAAGTTTTACACTCAATGTTCTGAGAAATGCACAGGTATTCAGAAAGTGCTTTTTTGGTTGTGAAGAAAAGTAAAATGTTTTCTGTATTTGCTCCAATGTCCTCTGGTCTTGTTGCAAAATAACCCACTAACTTCTGCTAACGGCACTTCTGTTATTATCTGACTCTTCCTAGAACACCAGCAATGCCCAAGTTACTATACTAGAAGTGTAAACAGCAAGACACCACCATTGCTACAAGCTCCCAGTCTGGGCGGAGTCAGCTAGCTGCTCAGCTAACTAAGCCAACTAGTTAATGGCAGGTACAATTACCAGTAGTTATTCAAACAGAGGGTGAATAGAGGCGCTGCAGCAATGGACAATATGAGAAAATTTGTGTTTTTTGAACATTAAAGCATGTAAACATTTTCTGAATTAATGTTAAGGTTATTCAATAAAGTTTTCGTTATCAGATTTGTAAGCCTTTTAAATGTTTGGGATCTAAAGACACCTCAGCCTTACGACACAAGATGAACAAAAATCTTGTAAGAAATCATGAAATGTAGCCTATTATCCACACAATACATGGAAAAACACCTTGAAGCCACCACGCCACTATAGCCAATTTAATTTCCATACGCTTATGCTAATTACCCTGAAATAATCAAGCTAATTTAGAAAGATGCAAATGTGTTTTGAGGTTGGGTTCATTAGTAAAGGGGGGCGAGTGCATGTGCGCAAGTATGTGTGTTCAAGTGTGTGTGTGTGTGTGTGTGTGCGTATGAGAGAAAGAGAGAGCGAGGTGAGTTTCATTAGTGTGTGGCCCTAATGTGTGTGGAAAGGAAAGCTGTCCAGTAAAGAAGAAGAAAGAGAAGAATAGTGAACGTGGCAGGTACATTCTCCTTACTGAGTCAGAAATGCAAATAGTCTTTCTCTGCTTTACTTTCTGTTCATCTCACTAAAAAATACCTTTTATAATAGATAGAACAGAATAAACAGAATTTGAACTAATATATTTTCTGAACCTCAAGTCAGTTATATTCTACAATATACTTTGCAAGACGAAGTTACGGACATATCTTTTGACTTTTGGTGGTATACAAGGTTTAAGCAGGACACTATTGTCGTATCTATTACAGACTTGTGAGATGAGGCCTATCTGTAGCTACTAATTAAACATCGTAATATCCCTTTACTCTGCTTCACTAAGAAGCTGGAGTCTCACATTACACACGGACACTTCTGCACTTATCCTGATTGCAGTAGAGCAACTGTGCGTTCTAACACATACATGCATGCACACATGCAGATACACATAGAGTGTACATACACACACATAGAGACTGCCTGGTCCCTCAAGGCCAGGCTTCGATGCCACTGAAGGTTGTAGTAATTAAAAACATCATCCTCTAGTTGTCACAAACATGATGAATTTGTACCACCAAAGCAGTAAGGCATAACTCTTACAACCAACAATATCACTTTTTTTCTCCTCTTCTGATGCTTTTCTGTGACATGATATCATCATGGAAATTACAAAACCTGTTTTTACTTTCTTTTTGGCAAAGATAAATACATTAAGTCGTGATTGCACCAACTGGCCTGAAGTTAGTAAATGATTAGATTACAGAACTTGAAATTATACAGTCATTCAACATGATGTCTCTATTGAAAAAGGAGGAACGTTTTAATTTTTCCAAACATTATCTCTTGGGGCGGTGCAGCAGTGCAGTAGTAGTGAGAGTTTCATGTACAGATGAGCAGATTTAAAAGGACGGGACATTTTGAAGAGACAAGGAACCCTTTGAAATATCTTTTTGTATAATTAATCAAACAACCACCTGTCAACTCAATCAGCTATGTGTCAGTTCAAAACTGAAAAATGTTGGGATTAGATGAGCTGAAAATGGTAAATTCCTTCAGAATCATTGTGTCAGTGTAGACACCAACAACGATCCATGTTCAAAATCACTGTAATCCATTTTGCTGTATCTACAGGTGCTTTAAATGAGACCTCTAATCCCAAAGCCATGTTCAGACGTGTTTCACTATTGAAATCTCTCTCTTATTTGTCTTTATGTGGTCGAAAATGGCTAAACAAATGCTTGGGTCATTTCAAGGCTCTTAGCTTTTTTTGAATCGTCACATACAGCGTTTATTGTCAAAATTATTAACATTCATGGAGGAGATGAAAGTGGTTGCCTGAAGACATCCCTTTCTGTCTTGCTTTCATCCCAGTGGTCTCTTGTATGTTCACCGGTAATGGTAAACAGCAGAACAAAAGAAAACAGAGGAGCTTCAGAAGCTATACTCCAGTTCAAGCTTCTCCAATGACTGGCGTCTTTACGCTCAAGTTATCTCAGTCGCAACACTGTGTTGTTGAAAGAGCGCACTTTACAACGATCAGTGTACATGCCAGCATTATATCATGGGATGGCGTATAAAAAGCACATTCATGTCATGTCAAAGCGTTCTGAATATGCAGGAAAGGACAGGTGACTTTGTTCATTGTTTGGGTTAAAATTATTAAGTTAGTTACATCAGATAAGTTACGTACATACATCAAGTTACATTATGTAAGTTAAAATAAGTTAACATCTGGGTGAAAGTCCTGTGTTTGTTTGACCCATCCATCCAACCTCATCCTAGGTGGGGTTTGTCGCTCTGTAGACTACGTCACATTTACGGCATTTTTTCTCTATGACATGCAATTTAAGCATATACAGTATATAAAATGACACAGTTTCTGCACAATGTAAGTCAGTAGAGATAAATGGCATGGCGAAAAGTAAAAAATGCATTGTGATAACACACAAAATGAATTCAGACATTGGAGTGTTATTCATGCGCCAGGCTGTGTGGGTGCTACCACACCATAACATATACTTCTCCCATATGCAGTATATCTTGAATACTTAAATATTGTATGAAACCCACCCACCAACAACATGGAGTAAGATTGTCTTCTGAGTGATAAACCGAAGCATCTGCAGCAAAAACACAGTTCAAAGAGACAATGCTGATGGTTTGACATATTGCAATTAATTGTCATCCACCAGATTTGTTTAAGCACAGCCATAAACTTAAAAGTAAAAATCTCACATTTTAGATTTGTGTTGAGATACATGCATTTCATTCTGGCCAACTGACATAAACAACTGAGCTGAATATTCCCAAAATCAATCATTAAGATTACTTCTTTCATAAACATCGATCTATAAAGAGATTAAAAGCCCACATAAATAACTGAAACGTTTCCTTACTACATGTAAAAGGAGAATTTTGTGAGAATGTTTTTCATAAACCTGACAGATACAAACAAATCTAAACCACATTTTTACACACTGATACCTTTGGTTTGGCTGTGATAGTGCTTCAATTAAGGATCAATCGTCAATTTAGAAATCATATGGGATACCACAATTGAGGGGCTACTCATCTGTTAACATTTGGATCACACATGATGACTTCAGGGCAGCACGGTGGTCTGGTGGTCAGCACTGTGGCCTCACAGCAAGACAGGTGCGGAGCCAGACGTTGTAAACATTCGGGACAAACCTAGGGTGGTCCGGGAGCATGCACCCCTGGGGAGATTTTTCCCATTAAGTCAGCTAAATGCGCTATTTTTCATGCTGTTTTAGATGATAGAATGCCTAAAAATGTATACACTATCTGGGAAAAAGATGAATGTTACTTTGGCAAATAATCGTCCTGTAGCGCCTACAATCTATTTTTTATTTAGTTGTTTTCCAGCTGTAGTTAATCCAAAACACAACAAATGTTGAGGATCACTCATTTTCACTCCTGGCAACTAAAAAGAGGCAAAACTTATCTGATGTTACTATTTTTAAGTTACATAACCAAGATACGGTAGGAATATGGTGTAACAGTTTCTGATCCTCTTTGGAGGTGGGAATCTCTTAAGCACCTCCCGATTCGATTTGATTACGATTCAGAGGGCTGCGATGCAATTATAAAATAATTGCCAAATCTTCCAATAAACTTTTTTTCTATGTGATTTCTGGATAATTACTAAGCATTTCATTTGCACATTAATATCCAAAAAACAACATCTCCTCGTAAGCTTAAAATTACTAGTTTGCATCCCTAATTTACTTAACGAATTTCAGCTCCTTTTGTTCTCCCACCCCTACTGATCAGAAACTTAAGATGCAAAAAAGATTAAATGCATATATTATTCTCTTAAATTTACTTCTGGCATCTGTGCTCACTTTACCCGTCTGCTATTCCTCTAAACGCATTTTCATCTCTTGTCCCTCTTCCATTTCACTTGCGTTCACATTTAACTTCTTCTGGAGTCCCTAGATCACCAGTGTGCAGTTAATCCATCTGCTGTCCCTTTCTGTGAAATAGTCCCTAAAACACTGTCAAATCAGCAAATATTAGCTAGCGAGTAGTGATGAGTGGATGAAGCATTATGAAGCTAAGCAAACACAGTGGCATCTGGTGGCGTGTAAAACTAGACTGGGGTCGAAACGCCACCATAACTCGCTGGTACTAATTAGTGCAATAAAAGTCAAAGAGGGTTAGGGTTAACCCTAATCTGATGGTTGATATTTATGAGATTGATATTTATGAGAGACATGTGATGTGATTGGACAGTGATTTTCATTAAATTAGCCTATTATTACTTTGTTAGAAGTGTTAGAGCTGCGGACTCACAAACCTGAAACACTCGGTTCATTGTCTGACGCTACTTCTCTCTGTGAACGGCCGGCGAGTTTACTTCTCCGCGTAAAAAACTTTGTCCATAACATCAGCTGGTTAGTCAGCTATCAAGCTCGCTCACTGAGGGGGCCACAGTGAAACAACCTAGACAAGAGCTGCCTATCACGACGACAAAGAAGAAGAGTTCTATCTTTCTTCTTCTTTAGTGTTTATTAGCAGAGAGATACATTCCCGCCGCCATGGTAAAAGAGCTATTGCTCTGTCGTTTTGCCGCTCCAGTCAGAAAGATTGAGGGGAAATGAAACAAAGTTGAATTAATTTTAAAAACCTAAAAGCTCTGGGGCTTTTCACATAACATTCGGGGCTTGAACCCAATTAGCCAACCCCCCACTGCAGCAAAAAGGGGTTGCCCCAGCCTTTCTGTGTGGAGTCTGCATGTTCTCCCTGTGTCTGCGTGGGTTCTCTCCGGGTGCTCTGGCTTCCTCCCACCATCCAAAGACATGCTGCCTTGGTTGATTGGTGACTCTAAATTGTCATTAGGTGTGAGTGTGAGTGTGACTGGTTGTTTGTCTATGTGTGGCCCTGCGATGGACTGGCGACCTGTCCAGGGTGTACCCCGCCTTTCGCCCGATGTCAGCTGGGATTGGCTCCAGCCCTCAGCAACCCTGTACGCAGGATAAGCGGTTGACGATGGATGGATGGATGGATGGATGGATGGATGGTTGATGACTTTAGGGTCATATGGGTTTATAATCAGTATTATGACCAGAATAACATAATCAAAAATGCACCTGTTAGAATTGTCATTACTGCAAATTTAATGGTGATCAGTTGATGGCATCCTGATCGTCTCCTTCAGTTTGGAATAAATCATCAGTCTACAAATAATCCCCCTAATGCAACCCATCGTTAAACAATCAGAGCTTGTTAAGCTCCTTGTTTGTTAATCAAGCACTTGCTTGTTAACTGGGAGATGAGATAATAGACCTCTAGTGTGTGTGTCTAATTTTGGGGGCTGTCTATCTGCCTGATTGTTTATTGCTTTTAAATTTCAGGCTCTGTGGCGAAGGCATCTCTAATTGGTTTGTTTGCATTGCCTTGCAGCACTGATGGAGTTTGACTGTTTTCCAATAAGTTTTTTTTGTTTGTTTAGTTTTGTCTGTCTCCTAAAACTCTACAAATGCTTGTTGTGACATCACTTTGCACGGCTGCTTTCAGGAAAAAAAGGAACATTTAAACTTGCCGCAGGATGCAGGCAGTGAGGCAGTGAGGCAATTCCAGTATTGAATTGTATAATCACTCTCTTTTGCTCTTTTTTCCTTAATCTCTTGTTCATTCCTCTCATGTTCCCATCAGCGCTTACATTCATATGACTTTATTGTAAAGTGGTTTTAAACATGAGGTCCAAATTGAGTTGATGAGTCAATCACATCATGAGATACACTGGCTATTCAGCTTTGATGTAAAAAAAAGAAAAAGAAAAAAAGAAAGAAAAAAACTCTGGTATTTGGTAAGGGGTTTGACTGTGCTACATGTACACACTATTACCAAAGTATACTGCAATCCACACAGATTATCAACCTCCACAACACTAACATCAAAGGTTGAGAAATTGAATGCTTCAGCGCATATAACCATAAATCATAAATCCTAAAACAAGGAAGGGTTTAGGGGGAGACATGTTTTATTATACATTTTTAAGTCCCTTTTAGAAAGAAAACTGTGCTGACAAATCCTTGTCAATGAATGCATCAAACCTGATCAGTCTGGATTTGATTAGCATTATCTAATATGCCAATAAACACAGAGAGAGAAAGAGACGAATGAAGAGAGGGAAAGAGAATGCTCTGAACATTTGTAGTCTTGGTTTTAGAAATCATTTCATTATGAGCCAATGGCCAAATATGCTGCTTCTGTTAAGATGCTTTGAGGCCTAGAATGGCTGAATGGTTACATGAGAGTGTTTGGATGTTGCAGCAGGTAATTCATGGCATATTGGCCTAAAGCCGGCCACAGAGCTATGCCAGATGATAAATAACATGGATTTAGTCAATGATGTCTCTTCTTGTCAGTAAAGCTCTTTCCTCTGTCTCGGGATTTTATTTTTCTGAGGGGCTCTTATAGGGAAATTGTCATGTTTTCATGTCAAAGGCGTTCTTTTATCTGTTTGTTTTCCAGGGTGCTTAAAGTTGTTTACTGTGCCAGTGGGGCTTTCAGTCTCTATGTGTGGATTTGTGTGTGAGAGAAACACCTAACCAGGGATGATGCAAGAAGGAGGTAGAAATCTGACATATAAGCCTTATTGTATCACTGTATCAAGTACAGAAGCACTCTGCGCCAAGCACAGGACAAAATTTAGCAGTGGCCTACTTATCTTTGATCACGAAAAGCTGCCATTGATTCTCAGCCAAATGTTGACATAAAATGAGTCAAACGTGCAGATGACCTTTCTGAGTCTCCCAGAGCAGAGCAGGGGCAAGGTACAAAAGCTGGCAGAGTATGTGGTGGAAATTATTCCTCCTTGACATTTCAGGGACCTCGGCCCGTCAGTTTTTTAGCATTCCAGTCCAGGCACCAAGAGAAAATGTCACCTTTTTATTTACTTGGGGGAATATACCAATTAAATGTGACTTTAAAGCCAGACCATGATGGCTCTTCTCTACCACGGTCATGGTTGCTCATGAGCCAACACACTCTCACACATAGACACAAACGCACACACTCTAGGAATGTGTCCTCATCGTATCAGTGACATTTTAAATAATGCTGATGCTTGACCCTGTTGAGGTAACCTTTCTAACACAGGCAATTTAGAATGAGTCTCTGTAGCTTTCTGAACTAACCACACTGACCTGTGGAACCAAGGTCGGACCTTTGCATGTTAGAGAGAATGGTCACTCTTCACCTGTAAGCAGTCCTGGTCACAGCTTTCAGCGCAAACTGAGACAGATAGAACTGTATATTCCTGCCATGCCACAAGGTTGAAACTGGCTTACAAGCTGCGATGAACTCTTTAAAAAAACTATTGCCATTATATATATGATAATAATAATCTTTTTAGAGCATTACTTTCAAAAGATTAGATTAGATTAAATTAGATTAGATTATATTGGATTCAACCTTATTGTCCTTATGCAGGGTACAGGTACAGAGCTAATGGAGTGCAGTTAGCATCTAAGCAGAAGTGCAGAAATATAGTGATATCTTACAAATATGTACATTGGAGTTACAGTATACAGTATATTATAAGGATCTGTGAGTATATCAAAAGCATATAGAGAGCATATTCATAATATGAATAGTGCAAATAACATGTACAAATAATGTGAGAATGTGTTAAAGTACTGTGAGCAGTGCAGTATGGGTGCATAGGTACAATTAGACTTAAGGTGTGGAGAGGGAGAAAAGGTAAAGTCATTGTTCCTTATAAAGTGTAAAAAAGCATAAAAACATTGTTGAAACGTTGCATATACATTTACAAAATTTAAACGGCTCCTTTGGTTCTGAAATTTCCAGAAACAAATACAGAGGACATGACCTCTGGCTTGGGCCTTGGTTTTGAGAGAAGCTCTAAATAATAATGTTTATTTTTCTGCTAGTCCATTTGGGAATGTTAATAGACCCCTTCTCAGTCTAAGAAATCATAAGACATTCCTAATGGTAAATTAAGTAATTTTGTGTCATATCAGGTTGTCCTGTAGTTGAACACCCTAAACCACACAATCTGTGTCAAAAGAAAACAACCCATTCTTCCAAAACCACAAAGTGATGGTAGCCATGGGCCCAGTTTGCACAGACACCTGAGTTTGATTTAACTGTGCCAAAGTATTCCGCATTATAAAATGACTTTTGTGTTTCTTGTGGTTCGCAACTCAGTCTCTCCCTTTTCTCAAACAAACAAGAGAAGACACAAATTATGCCACATAAAATGATCAATTAGTATTTTCTCTGCAGCAAGAAATTCAATGATTAACAATAATTAGACATGAGCTCACAGAAGACATAGCACCCATTGTCATTATCTAAGTGACAATGAAGCATTTTGAGAACATCCAAGTTTCCAGTTTCACTAGTTTACTTGACTCAGATTGGGTTCAATCAGCAAACCCGGTGGAATCGTGACTTGATGTAAAAATGTACAATTTTATGCAAGAAACAGCAGATCAAAAATAACTGATGCAAATATTAAATTGGACAGGAAATGTCTCTGAAGCACAGGGGATCTTCTATCTCTTTCACCTCCTTCCCTCCCCCATACCCCCCCTCTCTCCATAATTAGTGCTTTTTCAGAATTTCCAGCAATGTTTTCATCAGTGTAAAGCTTTGCTAGCCTCGGCTGAGAGAGAGAAAGAGTGAAACGGGGAGAGAGAAGGTCCTCTGTGGCTGTTAATAGTTCTCATCTCTCCTCTGGACTCTCCTTTAATTGCTCTGCTCTGCCTGCAGGGTCATTATTACTCTGATCAAGTGCAACTCTGTTTTTCACTGCTTTTCATGAATATCATTTTGCAAAACAACTGCTTTGAGGTTTCTCAGACAGGAGATCAAATTTGATCATCTACCCCTATGTAAATGTATGAGTGTTCTTGGCATTAGCAGTACACAATATCATTCATATGCAGGGCTTTCAAGTCTCTAACAAAGTTGACATCCAAAGCACTTTGAAGTAATTTTTTCTCGTTTGCTTGCTTTAATCAAGCAAAGTGCCTTTCAAGGCTTTGACAGTCAGTGGTCAGAAAGCTTAGATTAGTTCTGCAACTATGCAAGATTGTGGAAGGTCCCAAAATGCTTGTATTTGTATCTTCCTGGTAAAATGGAGCTCAGTCCCCATGGTCCTCCTTTCTAATTCCTCTGTCCCTTGGGTTATTGTTGCTCTGATCAAGTGCAACTATGTTTTTAGAGCTTTTTTTAAATGTCATTTAGCACACACAATAGTCCTCTTTTTCACAGAAATATTTTTTAACAAATTGAAGTGTAAAAAGAGAATGGAAACATATCACTCTTTCAGTGAGGGAAAAAAATGTTGAATCTCACTGTTTGAAAAGGATACATCTACAGCACACGTTGATTTTGGCATATAAAAGGGAATTAGATTGTGCACATCACGAAGCACATCTTGACTAAAGCTTGCTATTCAAAGAAACTGAAAATCTTTTTCTTTAAAGAAATATGTGGAGCGAGTGGGGAGATGAGGAGAACAAATGTAGAAATACAGACACAGAAGACAAAAGTCCCTTTCTGTTCAAAATCTCTACCACCTCCACCATGATGATTTTATACAGTATGGGGCTAGTGTTGTTCACAGAGTGCACTTACTCCTGTCATTCAAAGTTATGCAGTTAGACTATCCTCTATTGATTGCTTCCAGCTGAATAATGTCAACTCTTGACATTTAAGATCAAGATTTTTTATATTGGCAGAAAACTTGTTATGGTTAAGGTAGAGGTGCCATATTTAAAGCACCCAGCAGATGGTATTTGACTTTTTTTTAAATCTGTTAACTTGATCAGGATCTTTGAATGCACTGAGGGGAGAGCAAAGAGACAGGCTGCTCTGTAGTATTATCTGTACAGCAGGGCTACAATAAAACCACTTGAAAAATGACACCAAGATGTAAAATAATAGAGGGGAATGATTATATCAGCTTTGTTTACGTAAAGTATTTGGCATATGAGCAGCACAAGCACCAATGTGCCTGAAACCAAAATTCCCTGCTATAAAGAATTACAAGACAAAGGCTGCCATGTTGTTTGCCAATTGGTAGTCAATCACGCAAACTCTGTGAAGTGTGCAAGCCACTGTGCAGGAGCTGTCAAATAAACAAGTGGATCTTGAAATTTGGAGAGGCTTATCTCTCTCTTCCATTCCCTTGATGTTTTCTAATTCCAATGGTCTCACCAGTGTGATTCTGAATGCCTGTTTTAGTGAGTAAACATTCTTTTAAACTTTATATCATCTCCAGAACCTAACATCTGCCTGCCCTGCATTTGTCATTGGATTAAGAGTCATCTGATGCACATGTTACCAGATAAACAATGAAAAAAAAACATGTTTGGCAGGTTAATTTGGTTCTAACAGTTCCACTCTCAAACAGCTTCCTTAAAAGGAGCACCAGGTGGAGCAGATTTAGTTTATGAAATCAGCCCTCTGCCTTTGCCGTTCCAAAGCAGATTTTTATTTTATTTTTAAGGGTTCAAAAGTGAGTCTAGTTTCACACTTTTCTGCTAAAAACACCAGGACATGAAGCATGGACGAGCTGCTATTCTTAAAGAGCATATGAATGTAATGAATTTGATTATATGTTGATGTTTTGTACTTTGTAATATTTACAAGAATTGTGTCACTTATGACTTCCCTTTTTGCTTCTTCAGCTAATATTGGGTCTCAATTGCATCTCTTTTGACACATAATGTAATATGTGCTTCGTGCAATCAAAAGAGAGCATTCATGTCCAAGGTGTGACTGGCTGCCAGTGGTGCAATAATGAATACCGTCCCCTGCCAAAGACCAAACAGCTTTAGTGTTCAAATGACAGTGTACCCAGAAGCAGCTCTATTATTCACTTGGCTGAATAATAAGCCTTGTAACAATATTGTCAAATATACTATTCTGGATATCAGAGGCAGTCTCTTGCCTATGATTCAACTCAGTAATGTGGTTAGATGGTCCAAAAGCACATTTTTCAACCAATTTTCTTGGACTGCGCAGTCTGGCAGCCTGCGGGCAGGGCACTCAAAGCAGAGGATTCTGTAATGGTTGCATAGCTGTTGAAACAATTTGTTATGCAACCTCTGAAATACAGAAAATAAATGCAAGGCACAGTTGCGATTTAACTTTCAAAACAACATAGAAAGAAGCATTACTTTTAATGTTTACACATGCAACAATTATATGTAGATACAGCCCTGTAGATGACAGTTGAAGATTGTATACGTTGTGTATCTACTGTGCAAGATAAATGTCTATGTATCTGCTGTTTCATCAAATGTTCTATGTGCTTTATTTGAATTTCAGTCATTTGACCCATAATTTGTTTAAATCTAATGTATGTAACTTAAATGCTACCATATGTGAAATGTACCCCTCATGCATGTTTTAGCCATGTGTAGGTGTACTGCAGGTCATATAAGAGGTATAATTATCAAAGTCATTACAAATGCCACTGACTCCGTAAAAGTAGAATGTTAGATGTGAACAACGTGGGTTAAACAGCACTCACTGATATGAAGAATTAACTCAGAGTGCATGGTAAATTAACCCACACTTTTCTCTTAATGAGACTGGAATTAATACTTACTCTAAATAATAAACATAATCACCCACTCCTTATAACATTATATGAATCTAATTGGCTTGCTGATTGTAAGTGGATGTTTTTGAGTATGTGTGTGTGTGTAGATGGATAGAAGGTTATCTAAAATAGTTATTTCTTCCAGCTACTTTCCTAAATCCTGTTAGGATTGTAATTATTTATCAAAGGTATCATGCAGTGAGTTAGGCCATGCCTCTTGCCCTATAATAAATAGAGCAAACAGATAATACCAACTGGATTTCACAAGGAGCCTCTCTGTGCATTGGGAGGGTTGGGAGGATTATGTAGGAGTGTAATTGCCTACATTTAAAAAGTAGTGTTACATTGGCAACACATGCAAACACAAATGCCTGTAGATGCACCAGCGTGTGTATCACTTTTTAGGATTATACCAACATCTATGGTATCTTGAAGGGGCCATGTGCAGTTTTCAGCGGCCTCTAGCAGTAAAGATTTCAGATTGAAACCACTACATGTTTTGTATTGTATTATGAGGGTCACATAAGTTACAGCGCTTGAGACCAGCTAAATAACTGGATACCTCAGTATCTAATGTACCTGGCTGCCTCTGCCTTGCATAACTAGCTAGTAAGCTAAAAATATCGTTCCACATTTGCTTTGTACTGTTATGTCATTTCTTGCAAGCTAATATCAACACTTTGACATAATACTGGTGGTACACAGGAAAGTAATATGGATTGCGTTAGCTGGTAAATTAATGTGACAAGCCATAATGTTACAACTGTTGATTTTGCAGTGGATAACATTAGCAACGGGTCAGCCTTTGCTGGCAAGCTAATATTATCTAACTTGACCCAACTAAAACACAAAATCACAATATATTTCACATGGTTTGCAGTAGTGTTAGTTTACATGTCCAGTTGGATGAAAGCCAACTCTCTGTTGGTTTTTATATCCAAAACAAAGCAGAGGTCTCAATATGACTCAAACACCTTTCCGATATTGACCGTGTTTTTGCCTGACGACGATCTGAGTCGTTTGTCCTGACGGGCTCCAGCACATAAAACTTTATTGTTGTTTTTTATCCTTACTTGGAGTTTGTGTTGGAGTCTGTGTTGTGCTGAGAGTGGGTAGTTTTTTGGTGTTAGCAGACTTGATTTCTTAAGCTGCAGTGTTGTTGCTGTGCTTAGAGGTCAGAATCAGTAGGCAAGTAGGCAAAATCTGACCGCTTCTTCACAAGCCCCATAGAAAGAAGGCATGTGGTTCATTTTTATGTGAGGTTACAATGTGAGGTACCGTTCACAAATAGGCAATAAAAAAAGCAATTAACTGATCCAAATAATCAAAAATCCACATTTATTCAATAAGCAGGTGGTGGGTGAATAAACAATGCTAATATTTCAGCTGAGTCAGCCTTGATCTACTGTATTCTACTGTACTTTATGTAAGTTAAGATAAATTTTTGTGCCATTTGATTCTTTAAAAATCATTGATCAATCAATTATTGATGACGTAATTGCCTTGGGTGTGATTTGATTCATTTTTTATTTGGTTCTTGGAGTCTGTGGCTTTAGTATAGAGTTATTACTCCTTATTGTGGGTTTGATGCCTGATGGCAGTCAATGACAGAAATGTTGCATTTTCAAGTAAACTTAGAGCTCACATTGGTGGGAATTTCTTTTATACATTTTATTAAAAGAACGTCTAAACTTAAATTCAGTCTGGGAACAATCCCTGTCAGGATGATGAAAGAATTCCTCAAGAACAGTGAATGTCCTCATAAAAAGAGGTCCATCAGCCAATGCAAAATTACGGAGCAGTGTTTGTTTATACATGCACTGGTATGTGGACAGGCGAGGAGCACTGTGCAGTCACTTTATCAACAACAGGTGAAAGTGTACACACAATATCAACCAGTGTCGTTGAACAGGTGGAAGAAGGATTTGACTTTCAGGACTGTAAATGCAAGCTAAAGCTTGTTTTATATTATTGGATACACACATACTTTGCAGAATCCATGACTTTATAGCCTATACATCATATCCAAGATGACCAATTAAAGACACATTTTTATTTGAGAAGCAAGGGGTTAATTGTCTTACGTACATACACACACACGTGAGCACTGACACACACTTGACATATACTTTCCTGGTAACATTACACACACAGATGGATCTCAAAGAAAGAATGTCAATAAATCAAAATTAAAATTGAACCTGCCAATCAGATCACTTCCACCAAGGTCAATCTGCCAGTCATATTGGTTTTCAGGAGGTCAGGGTTCATTCAGCAGAAACCTATCTTGTCAATATATCACAACATAGTTTCCTGTCAGCATCTGGGGTGTGCGTGCATGTGTGTTTGTGTGCGTGTGTGTGTGTGTGTGTGTGTGTGTGTGTGTGTTCATTCCCTGCAGACCTGCCACTGGCCCTGTTTCGACAACAGATCTGCGTACAATCCAACAGGGAAGAAAGTCAGTCTATTGATCCAAAGCACGGGAGACATCAAAAGATCCATAAAAGAAAGAGCTGAAAGTAGCAAACAGGGCTAAGAGTCATGTACATCCCAGTGTGTGTGTGTGTGTGTATGTGTGTGTGTGTGTGTGATTGACAGAGATCACAGCTTTCATGACATTTATATAAAGTAATATTTTTGTCAGGCATTGGTTGTCTTT
Source organism: Micropterus salmoides (assembly GCF_014851395.1). Lineage (NCBI taxonomy): Eukaryota > Metazoa > Chordata > Actinopteri > Centrarchiformes > Centrarchidae > Micropterus > Micropterus salmoides. The sequence goes on along the minus strand of NW_024040152.1, from coordinate 22,556,528 downwards.
ACATTGGAGCACAGAAAGGAATGATGAGATTATTCAGTTTTTTATTTTGTTAACAAAAATCACAATTTCTTTACAATAAATTATATCCTCATAGTGTTATAAACTAGTGGAAAAACAACTAGAGCAACTTTCATAATTGTGATTTGGTTGAGGGATTTAGAGATGTTGTAATGCCCTTGCAACACACGCAAACACATACACAAAGATCCTGAGTTGAGTGACTTGCCACATCTCTGAGTAGCAACACGGGCCCTGTGCCTAAATGTGTGTGTTTGTGTGTGTGTATGTGAGAAAACGACAGAAGGGGAGAATGAAAGAGACTGTAGGCATAATACAGCATATTTGGAGAAGGGCTGCATGTACCAAAACAAGATTTCAATTTCCATTCCGTTACATCAACCAGTAAGGTTTCAATCTCTCCCTTACTATTGCACATGAACACATTCATTCACACTGCACTGCAGCAGCAACTTATCCCATTCATCCTCAAGAAATTTTCATTTTTTAGCACATTTAAGAACATGATAAATAGAAGCAAGAAAGGAAAGAGAACCTTGACTTGGTGTGCTTGCAGGGAGCTGTTAAACCCTGAGCTTTCCTGAAAAGGTTGTTTTGTCTGCCGAACAGCACCATTAGGAGCATTTGTAAGGTGCTGTTGTGATCGCAGTCACTGTGAAATTGTCCCTTGTTGGTTAAGAACAATAAAAGCACAGGAATTTGTGTCATTCTTCATATGTCAAAAAGTGACAAAATGCAGCAACAACCAGAGGCAACAACACCTTTCAGTGACTACAAGAGGGGAGGAGGGAAAAAAGGATAGGCAGTGTGACCCTAGTTCCATGGTGAAGTCTCATCCAAGGCTATAGAGCCAGTTAGACTGTGAATCCAAATATATGGACAAAAAATCTGTTCTGTCACTGTGTGCATTTAGACAGCATGCCATGCATTTATATGGTGCCTGGACTGAACATTGGATTTGTTAAATTATTTATTATTGTTTTAATTAATACAATTGGAGAAACCAACATAAAATCCCCAAAGACTCACAAAATACTCCTTTAAACTTGTTGCTTTAACTGTTTATTATTGATCCTCTCCTGAAATTCTCCTGAAACATAGTAAGGATATTTATTGTCCCCAAATGATGATAAAAAAAAAAATTGTCGATCATGATATCAAAATTTTCCTTTCACCAATATGCTTTACAGTGGTAATAAATGACAGGTAATTTGGATGCATGGATATAAATTCACTGTTACAATGATAATAAACAACTTCATCTGATTTCTAGGTCAACATCATGGAGGTATTTTTTTTTTATCTATATCCTACAAACACACCATGTAACGTGCTGTTCATGTGTGTACATGTGTATATGTGTGTGTGATTCCCTTTGTTGTCCTGTCTGCTTTAAAACATGATAACCATTTAACCATAAAACTTGTTACACAATTCACATTTTTTTAACCTATTTGAAGAACTGGCTGTGTAGACGTACACACCCCTGCCTACTAATTCATCTTCCATACAGATGACACTAACAGCAATATGGCTTAAAACTGGCACATGGTGAGGGCACGCTGGGTGGAAACAAGACAAACGCACACACGTGCGCACACACATACAAAAGGGGATGGCAGACGGGGCAGGGGTAGTGCATCTGCTCTTTAATTAAAATGAGAGGGGGGCCCACAGACAAGGCCTGAATCAGGATGGGGCCCATGTGCGCGCACACGCACGCACGTACACAAACACACACACACACACACACACACACACACACGAACACAGACCTCTATTGTTGGACCATGAGGCAGACAACTGCCTCCTACAGCAAATGTGAGAGACAGATAAGTGGGAAGAAAGAAAAGGCAGAAATATAAAAAAGAAAGACACAAAAATTACAGATGAAGATGAGCAGAACGAAAGAAATAAATAAGGACATTACCCCCAGAATTGGTTGCTTTTCCCAGGCATGTTTAAAGAATTTGGATGTTAAGGACACAACCAAAAAGGTCTGCTGGTTGATAGTCAATCCTCTTCATCCCTTCACATGTATGTACATTCTCATATTTGAAACATCTTATAGCAGAACACTAACACCCTAGAGAAATCCAGGTTTGATGATGTGGTATGGTGCAGTGCTCTCAGGGAATAAGGGAGTGATCTTAACTTTTCAGTGGGCTTACATGAAAACAGCAGTGTACTGCGGGATGTCTTCTGCTGTTTCAGTGTCAAATCTCTCTTTTGGTCTCTGTCTTCCTCTTCATTTGATCTGTTTTAGACTAAAACAAGTGCATTCATAGACTATGCACTTTACGACACAATACCACTACACGTAGAGAATCACAGCCTTCATATAGTGGACATTAGCCAAATATTGTAAAAATAAAGGAACATTATATGAACTTGATGTGGCAGGATGGAAAAGAATAACTAACCAGAGACTGTTTTAAAGCAAACCATTAAAAAGAAATAGACATGGAAATACTTTAAATTATAAACTATTTGAAACTGTGGTTACTACATATTGATGGTTACTGGGTAAGTGTTTCATTTCATGCATCAAAGGCATCAGCCAAATATATGGACATGTTGTTTCAAGGCAGCATACACACTGCATAATGTATAATGTATTTTAAACGGAGCCACCAGTTTCTTCAGCTGTTCATAAAAACCTCGCTTTAAACTTATTTTGATCCAGACATTCACAATGGTGAATGTGGGTAAATCCAATGTATGCATATGTGTATTTGTGTAAACACGTTTTTCCCAGTACAAGTGTGTGTGTGTGTGTGTGTGTGTGTGTAACTAAATCCATAGGGTCTCTCTGGGGAATGTGTCTCTGGAAGAGACTGAAACAAAGTGAGCAGGACCCCATATATCTACCGTGACCAACAGGATTAAACCTGACTGGGTTAGAAGACAGATAAAAAAAAAAGAAGGGTGGGGGGCGGTGGGGGAGAAAGCAAGTTCTCCTCTTTCATAAGGATGAGAGGAAGAGAGAAGGAGAAGAAGAATGAAGCTAAGAGTATCAAAAGAGGTGAAGGAGGAGGTGAAAAAGAGGAAGATGATCAGAGGACGATGATCAGTCTGGCTGAGCGCACGGGGAAAGCAGTGCATGCGTGTTTTCCTTGGCATATGAACACATACAAAATGTATATTGTATGTACTGCAATATCTTCTTCTACATGGAAGAGTGATACTCCTTCCATTAGCCCTGCAGGGCATATATCCATCTAACCCCTCCCTAGAGCAATTTAAGAGCAATTTAGAAACGCTTTCACACTTTAATGCCCTTAACACTACTGAGCATACACAGATACACACACACACATGGACACATACTGCAGGGAACAGCACAGGTCAGCAAGATGTGCTGTTACTAATTGTACAGCATCAACTATTAGATGAATATTTAACAATATTTCTCAACTATGGAGAAAGAATGAGAGGAGAGAGAGATAGAAAGCAAGAGGGAGGGAGGGAAAGATATTGTCTGTTTTTTCACACCATCCCATGCTGGGTAAAATATGTTTTCCATAAGCCTGTCCTCTTCTAAGTGTGAGTCCTGCTCAGCTGGGTTTATACATTAACACCAGGCAAAAACACATTTACCACAAGCACTGCAATCTCACTTAACACAACATTTGGAGATGTTATTCTAGTTTATACGCTTTGGGGTTGCTCTGGAAGCTACTAAATCTTCTGGGAGTGTTTAGGTGATTTTTCTGTATTGTAGGCTCTAAAACTGTTGTAACAGAGACATTTTGCACCAAATAAAAAAATCATATTTGCTTACCAATGCATTTAGTAGTAATTACTACATTACAAGTCCCATGGGTGAGACTGGTGTAGCAGATGTTGAAAGTAAAAGTAAATCACCAGACAGGAGAGCATGATTTCCCAAAGTGCTGCTCACTTGTGAAAGTACTTTCATTGATACCTCACGTGTTACACCACGCTGCCACTGGCAGTCAGCAGGAGGGAAGACATTTTCCAAAGGACAACAACTAGAAGACTGACAAAAGTCACCGTCACCAATTTTCCAAAATGTAAACATTTTCTGCACGCATTCTATGGCTTCCACTGGAGTTTATGGAAAAGAGGCTTTTGAAAATCTATCCATATTGTAGCCAGAGAGAAAGAGACAATGTCCTTCAACAGGACATCGCTGATTCTAGCCGTGTCACACCCACCCTGCTAAAGGGCTTAAACTGGTTCCTGAGAACAGTATAAAAAAGGTGGATGAAACTGAATGAGTAAAACGCCCTGCTAGAGGTGTGACCTAGTCAACCTTGTCCCCCAAGTCAGTGTCCCAAGTTAGTGTAAAGCAAAGTGAGTAGAGAGGTGCGGCAGCAATTTCCGCTCCCTGCCCGGAGCATTCTGTAATCACTCTGCTCCCAGGTGCTGCAGATTTCTATCTGCTGTTCTCCACTCAGGCCCCCCCCCCCCCCGTTTCCTCTGTAGCAGGCCTTGAAACAGGTTCAGTTTGCTGCCTTATCACTGCAACGCTAACAAAGTGTGAATGCTGTTAGAATGTGTTCTTTGCATTCAGATGCAATGTGTAGTGAAATGTAGAGGTGGCTTAAATATATACAGTCAGGTGGAGATGCAGATTCACCTGAGGCAGCAAAGACACGAAGTTGGAAATGTTTCAAATTGAGTGAAAAATTTGCTGTTATCCTGAGTACATACCTCCACTCCCTTAATGTGTAGAGACAAAAAAGATGAAGAAAGTAAAGTGAATCAGCTTGAGTTCCGTCACACATACGCAGACACAATCCATAGGCATGGAGTAGGATATGTAGTTAGAGCAAACGTCTGAGCTGTCAGTTAGAGAACACAGGCAGTTTACAGCTAGGGATGTGTTTAAGGCACAGACTGCAAAAGCAAACCAAGAGCCCAATTCACACAAATTAAGTAAGAGAAAAAGATTATGTTGGTAATGTAACTATACGTCTCAGACTCCATGCTCCAGATAAAATCATGCCACTCCTACTCTTCACTCTGCAGCACTCACATACCCTGAACTCAGATCTTGAGCCGAAGGTCTCAATCTAATTCCAATGGCTGACCACAGAAATCCAAGTCAAGTTCATGTCATTAGTGTCTTAAAGTCTTAATTCAACCCTCAACTATCAGGGCTGCAATCCAAGTAAAGTCGGAACAAAAGTGTCCAGTTCCAATTTAATATCTGGTTATCTTGAAATTTGATGTGTAGGAAAGCGTGACAAAACACTGGGGTGGTGCAGTAGCTTGCGACATGCTTACTGTTTTCTTTACAAGCAAGAAACACAACATGGGGCATCGCTATGCTAATAAACTAAAGGTCCCACTGATAGCAAGACACATTTGCACACGAAAGCACAGGGCATGCTTACTTTGAGCACATCTAATTGAGTTTCAACCCCATGGCAGAGCTCTCTCTGATGCGGGAGCATATCCACAGGTAGCACAGTGGTCTGTCGCATATGAGTTCAGGCCCCATCGTCCCTCCTTCATTAGCCATGGTGCCCTAAAGCAAGGTGCTCATCCAGCATGTGGTCACACTCTGCAGTTCGAGAATGTGAACCAGAGTAAGGCAAGTGTGCTCAGTTGACTTTCCCTGGATGAATAGAGGTTGATACTCTATAAACGCTGATGACTGATACAAACACTCAGAGAGATTATATAGCGCTTGTAGCCTACACAGTATGCCGTAAGGAATCTGAGAGAGGAACTGGAAAAAGGAGATACTATTATAATAGGAATAAATCAAGCTACACTCTCGGGGTTTGAAAATGAAGCTTGACGTGGGCCATAAATCTTTAGGGATGTAAATAAAGCAGGACCACAAATTAGATATCAGAACTTTGGTATTAGATGACACTGTTACAGTGACTCAAAGATGCTCCTCTTTTCACCTAAGGAAAAAAAATCTCTACAAACAACTAACATGCTCCAAGAAAGAGGAAGATAGAGTGAGATTCATAGAGAGCAAAGGAAAGGGGCAGAGAGAGAGATTAATGCAGTCGGTAGACAGCATGAGAGAGAGAAAGAGAGAGACAGGGATTACTGGTACTTTTCTTTTGCAGCCTCATCACAAACAAATAAGCCGATCGTCAAGCCAGGCAATTAATATTCAAGGAATTAGTTTTCTTCTTAAAAAAAGGATGGGGGGGTGGAGAGGAGATTTAGATTCTTTCCCCCCTTTTGCTGCACAAGGATCCATTTTGTGAGCTTAGACTATAAACAGCTTGAAATCACTTTGACAGCCTGCTCTATCTCATGGAGTACACACACACACACACACACACACACACACACACACACACACATACCACGGGGGATTTTAATTTCAACCTGTGAAATTGTAATTGCGGGCAAAGGATTGTGGGGAAAAACTGAGCGCAAACTCTCGTTGTTTTTTTAACCTTTGTTATCTGTTTATTGATTAATTTATTTTTTTTAAACTTATCTCCCATTGTTCCCTTTCTCTTTCTTTTTTTTCTGCTGCGTCTGTCTGTGCCTATCCCCTTCTCCATCTTCACTCTCTAGATCTCACTCTCTCCTGTGCTCAGATCTGTTTGTCTCACAGTGATGAGGCGAGATGGCAGAGCTGACATTAAATTAACTGGAGCTGACAGAAGAAAGAAAGAAGACAGAAGGGGCGGCCAGGAGAGGAAGAGAAAAGGAAAGAGCAGGGGAAAAGAGGAAGAAGGTACAAAGAGGAAATGAACAAGGAAGAGAAGAGATGGAGAGAGAGAGAGTGAGAAAAGTGAGAAAAACTTACCATAGGGTGAAAGCCCCCATGACACAAAAATGTGATGAAAATGTCTATAGGGCATTTGGATACTATTAATATTTTTCTTCTTTTGTTCATTTTTTGTATTTCTGACTCGCTGCGAGGCTGCCCTGTGAATGGCTTCTCAACTCTGTATGTGTGATTGTTGTTTTGCAACGTGTCTGAGAGACCGCCTGGCACGCTAACTGTCAGCTACTTAAGTTACAACTACATTCAAAATTCTCAGAAACAAACACACACACACACACATACAAAAAACAATCCTCCAAAGCAGAAGGCAAACAGGCATGAAAGGCTTGCATGTGTGTGTAATTAGTTGTGATATTAAGTCATTTCTAAGCTGTCACAGCTCTACTCTCAGGCACACATACTATGAGGTGCCTATTTAATAACACGCTCCCTCTTATCAGGGCTTTACTGTAAAAATACTTAAGGTATATAAATTTGTGTGTGCAAAATCTGTGTTGTAAGTGTACCAGCTGGCTCTCCGCGGGGGAAAATTCATACTTTCTGCGTCCGTGTGCGCATGCTTCTTCTTCTTTTTCATGTAATGTTAATTTCAATGGTCAGACCGTGTCTTGATGTATCCAATACTTGCTCTGCCTCTTCATAAAAATGTTATGATTAGTGAAAAATAACAGTCTGGAAGAGAGCTTAAAAAGCTACAAGGCCAGCTCACAATTCTAGTCTGGCAGCATCACAGATGAATTTCAAGTAGATACAATAAGTGACAGTTCTCTCTTTCACTGAGACATAATCATGAACTTGTCCCACACCTTACTGGACAAATACACTATGCATTGCTTTCAGAGGTCTTTCCTGTTCACTTTCATGTTGAAAAGGTTTGGTTTATTGGATTATGGACATGTCAAGTTTCTTCTCACATAACAACTAAAATAAGTTTTTTAAATAAATCTGAAGCAAAAAAAAGTAAGCCATGTACTTACTATTATGTAGAATAATCCTAGAGCATATTTTGTGGTCATTGTTTACATTGTTCAAGACAGCAGGCGAGTCACTCCTCAACACTTATTAGTCAAGCACATACTAAGCTCGCAAGATCTAGTCTGTCACTGCAAAAACTGCACTAATATGTTGGGTAGAGGTTCATGTGAACAAAATCATCAAATTAGTTTTATTGTTACATTTTCACAGGATGCTTTTGAAGTCAAATCTTGACTCATCTTGCCCTGGAAAAGCCCTTTCAGTCCGTTTGACTGTGATGTCTTTCAAACAGTGTGATGGTTGTCATTTGTCAGTCTTGGCAGGAAACTGGCAGAAGTCTCAGTCCTTGTGACTCTCATTCTCTCTCTTCCGTGTACTTTTATGGCCCTTTTATGGCTCTTTCTCATGGCTCTAATAATTCCGCATACACAATCCTTGCTCTTCCTTCCCTATCGCTCATTTTTAATTAGCAGCAATAGATTAGTTCCACCATCATTTACAGGATCTGCTTACCCTGTGTGTGTGTGTGTGTGTGTGTGTGTGTGTGTGTGTGTGTGCGTCTTTATAACGCCATCAAACATCAGTTGACAGCCTCCTCCAGAAGTCCAAACATCACTGTCCACTGATTTCTTTGTTCATTCTAAAGATTTTATGACAAGGTCATATGACAATATCAGAGAGGGGTGTAATCGACTATCAGGCAACAGAGTGAATGAATGGTGCCAGGTAATCACAAGCAGGTTGTGTCAAGTATTACAACACATTTAAAAATGTAGAGGGAGAAATATACTTACACAGAATAGGACATATATTTAAATAGATGTGAGGTTTATTGCTGTGACTGTTACCGTGCTAGCATCTCTGTGCAGCTGTGCTAAATGCAAACATCAGCATGCTAAGTTCAGATGCCCACAATGACAATGCTAACATGCTGATGTTTAGCAGGTATAACATTTACCATGGTCACTAGTTTACCATGTCAGCATGCTAACATTTGCTAATTAGCACTAAACACAAAGTGCAACTGAGGCTGATAGGAATGTCATAGTTGTCAAGATAGTTCACCTAAAACCACAAATGTTAACCTTATAGTGGCACTGCAAGAATCAAGGATCACCAAAATCATTAGGATTCATCTTCTGGGCACTATGGACATACAGTGGGTACGGAAAGTATTCAGACCCCTTTAAATTTTCATTTTTTTCATTCAATTTTTCACTCTGTTTCATTGCAGCCATTTTCCAAAAATCAAAAAAGTTCATTTTATTTCTCAGTAATGTACACTCAGCACCCCATCTTGACAGAAAAAAAACAGAAATGTAGAAATTTTTGCAAATTTATTAAAAAAGAAAAACTGAAATATCACATGGTCATAAGTATTCGGACCCTTTGCTCAGTATTTAGTAGAAGCACCCTTTTGATCTAATACAGCCATGAGTCGTTTTGGGAAAGATGCAACAAGTTTTTCACATCTGGATTTGGGTATCCTCTGCCATTCCTCCTTGCAGATCCTCTCCAGTTCTGTCAGGTTGGATGGTAAACGTTGGTGGACAGCCATTTTCAAGTCTCTCCAGAGATGCTCAATTGGGTTTAAGTCAGGGCTCTGGCTGGGCCATTCAAGAACAGCCACGGAGTTGTTGTGAAGCCACTCCGTTATTTTAGCGGTGTGCTTAGGGTCATTGTCTTGTTGGAAGGTAAACCTTCGGCCCAGTCTGAGGTTCAGAGCACTCTGGAACAGGTTTTCGTCCAGGATATCCCTGTACTTGGCCACATTCATCTTTCCTCTCGATTGCAACCAGTCGTCCTGTCCCTGCAGCTGAAAAACACCCCCACAGCATGATGCTGCCACCACCATGCTTCACTGTTGAGACTGTATTGGACAGGTGATGAGCAGTGCCTGGTTTTCTCCACACATACCGCTTAGAATTAAGGCCAAAAAGTTCTATCTTGGTCTCATCAGACCAGAGGATCTTATTTATCACCATCTTGGAGTCCTTCAGGTGTTTTTTAGCAAACTCCATGCGGGCTTTCATGTGTCTTGCACTGACTTCCGTCGGGCCACTCTGTCATAAAGCCCCGACTGGTGGATTGCTGCAGTGATGGTTGACTTACTACAACTTTCTCCCATCTCCCGACTGCATCTCTGGAGCTCAGCCACAGTGACCTTTGGGTTCTTCTTTACCTCTCTCACCAAGCCTCTTCTCCCCCGATAGCTCAGTTTGGCCGGACGGCCAGCTCTAGGAAGGGTTCTGGTCGTCCCAAACGTCTTCCATTTGAGGATTATGGAGGCCACTGTGCTCTTAGGAACCTTAAGTGCAGCAGAATTTTTTTTGTAACCTTGGCCAGATCTGTGCCTTGCCACAATTCTGTCTCTGAGCTCTTCAGGCAGTTCCTTTGACCTCATGATTCTCATTTGCTCTGACATGCACTGTGAGCTGTAAGGTCTTATATAGACAGGTGTGTGGCTTTCCTAATCAAGTCCAATCAGTATAATCAAACACAGCTGGACTCAAATGAAGGTGTAGAACCATCTCAAGGATGATCAGAAGAAATAGACAGCACCTGAGTTAAATATGAGTCTCACGGCAAAGGGTCTGAATACTTATGACCATGTGATATTTCAGTTTTTCTTTTTTAATAAATTTGCAAAAATTTCTACATTTCTGTTTTTTTCTGTCAAGATGGGGTGCTGAGTGTACATTACTGAGAAATAAAATGAACTTTTTTGATTTTTGGAAAATGGCTGCAATGAAACAAAGAGTGAAAAATTTAAAGGGGTCTGAATACTTTCCGTACCCACTGTATGTATCAAATTTCATGGCAATAAAAAAAACAAAAACAAAACTAAAATGTCCATCTAATTTTACTAGAGGAAAAGTCGGGAAATCACTGTAGACAGTAGGATTAATCTTCTGGGGACTGTGAATGTCTAATAAAAAATGTCATGGCTATCTATCTAGTAATTGTTGAGGTATGATATTCTGGCCCAAAGCGGTGGGCCAACTGACTGACAAACAAACAGACATTGCCATCCTCAGAGCCATTCAGCCAATGTTGCTAAAAATGCGTTGTCTGTATGTGTGAAATGGCTCTTCAGAGTTTGCTTCAATAATTACAACAAGTTTACTACTTATTTAAGCAATCAAAGTCATTTATGTGTCCTTTACAACAGAAATTATATAATATAAATAAAACAATGTATATAATAATTACATATTTACCTATACATATACATTTACACCAAGAAAGTAATAACTCTGTAGTGCATTTTTTGAATTTGCATAAGGGGCAATGTAAAAAGCTGCAACCAGATATTGTTTATAATATGGCTGTTATCATAATATTCAAAAACAAGTAAAAATATTTTTAAAACCTTGACATCTGGGAAACATTGTCCAGTCACTGATTTCCCATTGCTGGGTTAGCTTGAGTTTTTTGTCCATTTCATTTTCCTGCGACCGGACATTAGCCAGGAGCAGGCTAGGTAGTGGAGCAGCCTTAGGTCCAAGCTGGGTTAGTATAGCTCTAATTCCAGCTGGGTTTGGCTGGGTTGTCGGAAGATGCTGTGGGCAGTGATCGTCCCAGGGTCCGCTGCACTTAATCCATTATTTCAGTCATAGATAATACATGCGGGCGGCGCGGTGGTGCAGTGGTTAGCACTGTCGCCTCACAGCAAAAAGGTCAAACCCCGGTTGCCCCGGCCTTTCTGTGTGGAGTTGCATGTTCCCCCCTTGTCTGCGTGGGTTCTCACTGGGTGCTCCGGCTTCCTCCCACTGTCCAAAGACATGCAGGTGTCTCTAAATTGTCCTTAGGTGTGAGTGCGAGTGGTTGTCTGTCTATGTGTGGCCCTGCGATGGACTGGCGACCTGTCCAGGGTGTACCCTGCCTTTCGCCCAATAGCAACCCTGTACCCCGGTTGACGATGGATGGATAATGCATGCATCAGCAATAAAATAAGACCAAATGATAAGAAATTATATAGAGAAGATTGAAGGAGCTACTGTACACAGCGCCATCACCATTTACTTAATTGTGATGGATAGGCTGGAGCCTGGTCTCTGGTCACATCCAGCTGCCCACATGCATATGACTATTACAGAAATCAGTGCACAGTAGGAGCACATTATTTCTGTCCAGGAAAAAAAATCTGTTAAGAGTACTTTTGAGACACAAGAACCTGACCTAGTCTTAGATAATGGTACTCTCCTTTAATACATCTGAGCAGGATGCCATTGAACATTAACAATGTAGTTATGTAAATGAGCATTGTTGCATGTGTGGACAACGCCACAGGAACACTTCACCATGGCAACAAACCAACCCTCAGGAGTCTCATGCAATGTACAGTTATTTCCATGACAACATCATTAAAAGTTTCATGGCTGCCATCTGAAGTACTCTAATCAACATTGGCAGGAGGAAAACAGCCATGCGACCTCAAGGTGACTTCTCACTTTTTTTTTTATACATGTAATTCTTGTTTAAGTAGATGCAATGCACATTACTGCTATTTGAAGAAAAATATTGATGAAACTACTCAGGTGGTTCATTAAGCTCAATCCTGCTAATAGTCTTCCACTGCAATAACGACGGTAAAGTTTCCTCTTGCAGTTACTTTTTTGACCCTTGTTAAACGTGACTTGTATTCCTGCCAACAGCTGTATATGCTGTCTCAGTGAACTACTATCTGAAAAGGAGATAGGAACTTTGAATAGTTCAAGAGTTTCATGGAAAGCTCTTCATTAAGTGTCCATGAATCCTGGCAGTTCTTCCATAAACTTCTAAAATGTCAGTGTTCAAGACACCCTTCAGGGGTATTTTTCTCAGTAAATACTTTTTGGTTAGATTTGAGAAGAAAGTTCATTGATCCACAAGGTTTTACAGTGAATCACATCATTGTAGGATTTCTTAACAAACGCACCACATTTTCCTTTTCAGGCACGTGAATTCAACAATTTAATTCACCATGCTCGTCAAACAACACACAACCAAGACAAATTGTGAATCAAGAGACATTAATGCAAGCATTTTCCAAAGCTATGTCTTCAAAAACTGTCTTCAAACTCATAACAACTTTTAACACCAAGTAATACTGCAGTGCTGCCATGTCTCTGTGTGATTATTAAAGCGCTTTCAAGAACAATGCTGCTGTACAGCTAAAATATTGACTTTGGTCCCCCGTCCCACTGGTGAATACAAACACCCTTAACCGCTCAAAGTCAAAGATGTATAAGCCCATCAAACACACACACACACACACACAAAACAAAAAATACACACTAAAACAGAATTGGCAAGCCACCAAGACACTCAATAGAGCCAATCTCTCCCTCGCACGGCAGGCTGAGAATTCCCAGTTTCCTTTGCAGCGACAACGGGGTGTATGTGTGTCTGGGTATGTGTGTGCCTGTGAGTGTGTGTGTAGATAAAACACAGCAATCACTGAATGCAGGCACAAGGGCCACCAAACTAAATGCTTGGACGAAGCTAGCATGAAGCCTCATGTACAGACCCCCCCCCCAAACACACACACACGCACATATGATTAGGAATGGATATGCTTGCCAAGTCATTTTCCCCTCTGTCCCAGAAGGCACTGAAGTGCTCACACACAGTGAGCAGACAGCAGCCTATAGAAATGAAGAGGGAGACCGAAAAAGAGGGAAAGATGGGAGGTGGAGACAGAAAGCAACAAACCATGGTGGTCACCAAAATTGCAAAAATTAATTGGTCATGCCCATGTGGGTTTGCATTTGCATCCACCAATTGTACTTGAGCCTGTTGGCAGGAAATTTAGAAGCCTTTGATTGTCCACAAATTTTAGGTTAACACTTAAGTGCAAATATTTTAATTCATTATCACAATCTATCTTGTTGGCTCCTTTTTTTACAGTACGAATATACTGCTTTTGTGTTCACCTGTCTCACAGGTTTGATTAAAATGAAAGGCGGCTCCACTGCCATTACATAAATATCATTTTAACAGTAAAAACAAACAAAATTGCTCTGATGATTTAGTAAACCTTAATTTACAAGGTGCAAAACCATTTGAGCCAAACATTAGACATTAGTTCAAAATAAAGGTAAAGGCTTGCCAACAGATAGGTGAGCAAAGGAAAAATGTAATAATTTAAAGTAGAGGAGTTTCATTCACCGCTTAATAATCACTTCAGCATTCTCCATTTCACCACGTGTTCACTGTATAAGGCCAAAGCAGCAACTCTTAATGGAAGAAGAGGTAAAAAAGGGATTTCTATCCTTGTTTCTCTGTCTTTCAAACCAAAGCAGGGTCAAGGTGGCCGGCTAATTAGGGCAGTGACACGCAAGCACACATGCACGCACGCATTATTAACAGACATTGTTTCAGCCAGGCCTCAGCTGGAAGGTAGTGTCAGTCACTGCTCTTTCTGTATGTCTGCCCTGGAGCTAAGTAGACCTCCACACACACATACAGAGCACAGTATTTTCCTGTTTCATGTCAGTGGCTGTCACTGGCTGCATCCTATGTCAATTAACGTCAGGGCTACAATAAATGTGATGTGAATGCTTTGATCCTGTAAATATTTTAATTGCACCTTCAAAATTATTGTTTGTAATGTCACAAGAAGCGGCTGACGCTTTGACTGACGCGTAGTCAAATTTGAAAATGAAAAAAAGAGGGGATATTTGATAAAAGATTTTTAATAAAACAGTTTTGAAGCATGCTGAATGGTAAATTGACTGAGCTAAATTGGGCTTAACCTGACAAACATCAACATTGCAATTATGTCAGGTTTTTCTCTCCATATTTTACTGATTGCTTGCCTGAAAGAAAGTGTTACAGCAAGAGAACAAAGCTCAAAAAGAGATGTATCAGCCGAGCCTGAAAATACCCTGCTGTTTACATTTCATTTATTTTCCTGAAAGATTGCCTGAAACCAAGCCATCCACTGTAAAAGATCCTTTATATTAATATATAATATATAGTGTAAGAGGAACATTCTGGACTGTATGTCATTTATTTTTAAATTTGATTTAAACATGTTTTATTCCATTTACATCTTGCAAAATTCACATTATTCAAATGAATGATTTATGTGATGTGTTCTCCAATATAAATATATGGTATAAATAAAAGCAGAAGCTAGTGAAGAATTTACTTTGTTTGGCCAAAATGAGAAGGTCACAACTTTTCTTTGAACGGAACTCATCTTCTGTGAAATTAAAGTTCAATCCAAGTTTTTAATGTTATCCTGAACATTTGATCAGCTCAGTATGAAGGATAACTACCAAGCTTGAAGACCAGCTAGTGTTGCATGCTTTTGGAGGTCGTACTTACAGTAATTCACACCACTGGTGGTGCAAGTACTGGGGGCTCAGATCCATCAGAGTGTAATGTCCTCTTTTTAATTCTCACTCTACATTTGTGCCACACAGTATATATAGTATGTTAAGTAGCATTATACATTTTTGGAGCAGCTTACGCTAACGTTAAAAATTCATCACTGCTATGTATGTCTATACAATACATTTTAAATACATGCTCCCCAAATCCATACTCCTTATCAACAGACTGATTACTGAATAGTCTCCTTGTATACTTTGCTGCATCATTAGGCTTATTATGACACCCTATTTGTAGTTTTGTTTTATACGTAAGCATTTTGGCTACTATTGATTTCATGTACTGGCAGGATTATTATTATTTTATACAAATAATGGCCACTACATCAGTAAAGGCAGGATTGTGGCCACCTGCTGTCCTGTCAGCACCAGCTGAGCAGACGAGTACTGTGAAAGAGACCAGACGGCCACAGAAAGAAATATTGTTTCATGGGTTCATCCCTCTGCTTATGCAATATGCCTAATTTGTTGCGCGCGCGCTCCCTCCCACCATCCAAAGACATGCATGGTGTCTCTAAAATTGTCCTTAGGTGTGAGTGTGAGTGGTTGTTTGTCTATGTGTGGCCCCGCGATGGACTGGCAACCTCTCCAGGGTGTACCCCGCCTTTTGCCCGACTGGGATTGGCTCCAGCCCCCCGCGACCCTGTATGCAGGATAAGCAGTTGACGATGGATAGAGGGATGGAGGTATGACATGATACAGCAGCCTGAAAACATTGTGTGTATGACTTCCTCTCATGTAAGACATTTGAAAATGTAATATATCTTTATTTTTCTGTCTCCTCTAAACCATATATTACTTGATAACTATTGCTGTAATCTGCTACAACTGCTATAAGGCAAATGCTGTATATCTCCAGAACAGGTTCATTGTCACCTTTTCTTCAGCTTTACACTAGTAATGGGGGTTGATATATTTTCAATGTCAAAGATCAAATGACAACATATAATTTTCAATACATAATCATGATTTATCCTGAGATACTTACTTTACCTGAGATACTGAACTTTTATGTTGCACTCACAGTAATGTGGCATCTCAGCCTCTTCAACGCCCTTCATTGAGTAACAACACTGCCTGCTTGCTTATGCAAGCCAAACCACTTTGAATTTCAAACACTTAAATCAATGAAATTAAATGATGTGATAGATGAGAGATGACACAGGAAAGCGCATTAATGTTCAACCTCCCTTTGATTGTCCTGTGTCCAAAGTCGCTCCGTTTCGCATCAAACGGACGTCACTGTGTCGATGACAAATTGGCAACAGCTGCAGCTAAGACAATTCAGAAACTCTTGCTTTTATTAGAAACAACTGAAGTGAATGATGCAAAGTGAATAATGATCTCTTTTCCATGGTTACCGCCTCAATATTTCATATTAAGTGATGATCTCCCAAACACAAAGGGTGTTGTTGCATCCATATTTCAGTGGAGAACGCCGTGTAACTGACATACACGCTGAGGAAATGTGCTTACAAAGCATCAAAAGAACTGTCACATAGTATGGATGGCTGCAGAATAATATAGGGCACTGCTGGATGGATGTAACAAGCCTCATAGCTACACGCATCATTTGATAACATAAGACAAAGCTAGTGCGTGTGTCTCTGGGTAAGACATGCATCATTTGATCAGGTAATATAAACCTTTGGTGCCTGTGTTTGTGTGCAAGTTTGCTTGACGTGCATCATTTGCCCACATACTACAAAATTGCAGTGTGCTGTGTGTGTGTGAAATGCACGAGCTAGGGAAGAAAAGGCCAGGGTACAGGCATGTATGTGTGTCAACAGAATGTGTGACATGCATCATATACTCCGATAATACAAAGCTAGTGTGTGTAGGCTACAAACTGCGCTATATCTAATAACATGGCTTTCTGAATGAGAGAGGGATGAGTCCTGTCATTCGTGAGCCACACATCCACATACAGATGCACGCTTTCTGGCTTTCTGCTAAATTAAGCATTGGAGGAAACTACAGACAGTACATCAGCCAGTGCAGGCATGTATAGACACACACACACACACACACACACACACACACACACACACACACACACACACACACACACACACACACACAGGCCTTCTGACACGGAAACAAGCTCACAAACAAGCTGAAAGACACTTGTGACTAGGAATATACACAGGGCGAGAGCGCACACAGACACACACACACACACATACACACAAAAATGCAGACCGAGACACATGTGCCAGTGCAATGCGATGCATAAATTGGGGCATGCATTATTAACTGTTGGAAATTTCAGCGCACATGTTGGGACTGTTGTACCTCAAAACAGAAAGACATTAGACAGAAATACAGGCAGACTCTATGCATGACAACAACTGAGTGATACAGAATGCAGTAATGAGACATGGGACTCTCAATCAAGCAACACAGTCATTTCACTCATGACAAACGGAGTTTGTCCTTTATTAAACAGTTGAGGATGGTTGTAACAATGCTAATCAAAACAAACAAAAACATAAACTGTCTCAATAATGACTCAGACTATATTTTCACCATAAGTAACAAGAGTATTAGTAAGAAAATATGAAACAATCAAGTTGGCACCAGAGCTGGTCATCACACACAAATAAAACAAATGACTTTGGGTGTGCAGGAAAAAATGATGAGTCAATAATGATCAACAATCAGCAGTCAGCATTGTCCACCTGGCTTGTTGTGTTATAACCCATCAGTATAAGGTAAGATGTACATTACAAATTAATTATTTTTCTTTGATATGTGGGGCAAAGACCATAAAATGAAACAAAAACAACTTCAAAAATGTTTGTTTGAATATACTGTCTGTGTCTCTCATTCAAAAATAAATACTTTGAAATGAAGGTAACAAATGATGCTTAACCTAAGTATTATACACATTATTACTCCTTTCCAGAGAATAAAATAACACATACTGTAAAGTAATCACAGTTGAATGGGCAACTCTAAAAACGCACAATACTTGGATCTACATGCTCAGTATGTCAAAAAAAAAAAAGTTGGATAATTCATTCAACACCTGAGAATCACTCTGCAACTCAGCAAGCTGAACAGGGACCGACAGTTTCATCATCCTCAGACTTTGTTCTGGTAAACGTGACAAGAATGTGTTAAACTAGTTGATTTATATGTGGAACAGCTACACTGGCCCAAAAAGCATTATTCAATTTATTTACGGACATTATTATTTATGGACAATGACAGGCTGCAGCCATCAGTGAACCATAGACAAAGCATAGCATTTTCCTGACAAACGGAATCTGTACCCTTGATAGATTCTAATTCAAATCTAGTATAACTATGAGGTAATTTGAACCAAAAAGGACTGTTAAGAAAGTGTTTGCTAAGGTCTGTGAAGACCACTGACCTGCCATTGCCCATGTGGTTGTTCCTACTTTACTGACAGAAAAGTCAGTGACATTAATTTGTTTGGAGAAAAAATAAAATAAAATGAACAAGTTGTGAACTCTGCCCTTTAATTTAAAAGTAAAACGGCTAACTGTACCAACAGGAGATATCTCACAGTGTATTCAAACAATCCTTGCCTCCGTAGGTGTCACTGACTTCATTTCTTTGGGTTATTTTGAAATTGAATGAGAGCTACAGTATGTTTTTAAGGAGACAGTTTTATCACTTAGTTCACCCACTTCAAACACACTGTTAAGGCTCCTATGATGACACTGTCCTCTCCCTTGTTCACAACCTTCTTCTAGTTGCTCTATCAGTAGAGTTTCTCTACAATAAAGGCCAAGATGCATGCTGCCAGAGCGAGCCCGATTCCCAGCTTCTTCAGTACTTCCCTGTCCAGACTGTAAGGGCCCATCAATAAAACGGATGAAGGCGATGCAGAAGCAGGACCTTGGACGCCATTGGCCATCTGTTCCTAAGGAGGGGACACACATAGAAAGACAACCACACACTAAGATCAAGAGGTAGAGACTTTTGATGTGTTCTTCATTTATTATCACCCGAACACTGTAATACTTACTGACTTCTTGGTTTGAGACTTGCTCTAGAGAAATAAAGATTACTGGATAGGTACAGATTTAGCGTTTGCAGTTATTCAATCAAACTGCATGACAGATGTTTACTGATACGAGCGTCTCTGCCTAGTCTCCCTGCTCATTAGGAAAAGATAAATATGTTGAGAAATGAATATTCACAATGTGCTTTTCAAAAAATGTACACTTAGTTTTTTTTGGAGGTTAAAAATTATGTGAAATGAACATAGCACAGATCCTCCTGTCATAAAGGCGCCCATGTTTGCCATTAGTGTACTACTTACTTGTTGTAAAAGAAACTCAAAGACCCTGTCTTGCTTTCTGCCACACACTTGTAGAACGTTGCAGCTAATAGCATAAGTCATGGTCATAATTCACAATTAAGGGCCAGTCACAATTCAAACAGCAAGGCTTGACAGGACAGTGGCCAGTGATCCAACGCATCAAATGTCTGTAATCAGAGCGTTCTGTTTAGTCTTAATGTGTTGGACCATTAAAAAGACATCCACCACTGAAGGGATGTGACAGTGAAAGATGGGAAAGAGCAATACTAAGAGGAGCGGAACAGGAAGAGGAAGAAGAGGAGGACCAAATCTGTTTTTTAGCAAATGTCTGGAGTAGGGCTGGGCGATACATCGAATACATTATTCGTATAAAATGTGCAATATAGCAGATGACCATATCGTCATATTCGAGTTTTAACTGTTTCTGCTCGTTGCTGCTGAGGGGTATGTATGTTACTTTAGTCAGCCATTAAGTGTGTAGATTAGCTCAGGTTGCAGTATAAGAGTTAGTGAAAGCTGTGTGTTGTGTTTGCTAGCACAGAAAAATAAAATAAAAGTCACTGTATATGTAACATTACTATGGCGTCTTCTACTGTTCACAGCAGAGTTGGTTCAGACGGTGAAAAGTAAGCTAGTTAGCAGCTACGAGTCACTGTGATTTTTACCCTGTGGTGGAGAAAAAGTGATCAATCATCTAATTGCTGTAATTAGTCTACCTGGCTCTAACACTTTGAAATTTATGATACAACAAACCCAGCGTCAATGCAGAAGTGCATTAAACCTGCATTATTTCTAACAGCCAGCAGAGGGCGAGTCCACTGGTTGCAAAAAGAAGTATGGTTGCATTGGAGTCAATAACAAAATTACCCTACTTTTCACTAGAATTATTTCCTCAACAGACACTTTCCTAATGAGTTTAGGGTTTCAGTCGCTAGTTTCAAGTCTTCAATACACCATGAAGTTTTGTAAATTAAAGTCCCATTTAGAGGAAAACAGACGATAAAGCAGGGGATGCTTAAGGGAGGGGTTAGCTTGTGATTGCACTGTGTACAACTAACTGCAAATTTGTCTTTTGGTGCTGTCTGTGTTTTCATGTAAGAACTTTGACCCTTTCACAGTGTGTTTTCTGTTCCTGAAAGTTAATTGGTCTTGTTCTGTGGTCAGTTGTACTAAAAGATACTCAAAGGAGTTGGCTGTTAGACCAAGATGGCGAAAGCCAAAATGTCAAACTCGAGGCTTGAAAAAGGTAGTCCACAAATTACTAGGTGATGTCATGGTGACCACATCCACATCTTTTTTACAGTCTATGCAACAAACACGGCAACACACAGGTTACCCAGAAAACCACCTTCCTTAAAGGGGAAGGCTCAGCTGGTAACACACAGGTGCAGATAGGCTATGGGTGTGCTACATTACTAATACCAACCTCACTTTGAAAATACTCCACTACAAGTAAAAGTTCTGCATTCTAAACCTTACTAAAGTAGTTAGTAAAATGGCCCCTGTCAGCATTTTACTATTATATATGATGTTTTTGGATTAATATTACTGCTGCATTAGTGTGTGTGTTGCATTTTTCCGAAGTAGATGTTTATGGTTTTGCTAATTTTAACTACTTTATATAGTTTTGCGTGGTTTAATCTACAGCAATGCATCATATTCTACAAGATCATTATGTTATCACTATTTGATGTATGTCAAATTGATGTATGTTATTTTAGACATGTCCATATCGAGTATCGTATCGTATATCGAGGTATAGCCTAAAAATATTGAGATTTTATTTATGAGCCATATCTCCCAGCCCTAATCTAGTGTTTATTTTGAAACATTAGTCTGCCAAATCATTATTCACTCAGCCCTTGGTTCTTCATAAAACAGTCATTTATGTGAATGGGTATATGACTTCCCTTCATGGATCATTTCTGTTGATGATTATGTACATTTAGAAATACATCTATTGATGCTACTTAACATTAGGATGCATAGATACTTCAGTGGCATTCTCATTTAGGAATGCAAAGGGGAATTACAGGGCTTTCCTCCACTTTCCTCTATCTCCTCTGTCCTCTCACCTCCAGTCTCTCTCCTCAGTTTCATTTGTAAATTACCAACGCAATAATAAAATTATGAAATTCACTGCTTATTTCAATATTTTGTAGATGAAAGCATTCATAAAACCAGCCATTTGCTTATGCATGAGTGCATTTCAATTATGATGCCATTATCTCTGTGAAAAGCAGTTCATGCAGTTTTGTAGTGATCCAATTATTACAGAGTGCTGTCTATTGAACCAAGCTAATGTTGAGGAAGGTACACTGTGATGTAGTTACGTAGGGAGGCTTGGAAAGACATGAGAAGATAAGAGTTAGCTTACAATGTTAGTCCAGCCAAAGCAAGACTGTGACTGTAATACTGATTGTGTTCTCAGTAGCACATCATTTTACCTTTGCTTTCCTACGGTGTGAGGCAGGGATGAGAACAATGATCAATTAATGATCTTGTCGTTAAAAATTTGATCGTACATGTGAAATTTTAGCGATTGACAATGAAATAAAGACCTGAAATATTAAAATGTAGTTTACTATTACATTCTACCTATCAGAAGAATAGTGTATTTTCAAAGCATGTTTCACTAAACCGCAAAGAGAGGGCTCTGCGATGGCTTTCCCTTCAGGGGAGCAGAACAGCTCCTGCAGAACAGCTCCTGCAACTGGCAGCATGGACTCAGAGGTTTAGAACTTTTTATGGGACATTCCCCCATTTTTGGATACAAAGCCAACAGACTGGTAGACAGATTCCCCAGACTGGCAAACCGGACATGCCAGTACCTCTGCATACCCACAACATCAGTACCATCCAAGCGGGTGCTTCTGAGCTGTGGCACTGATTGTGACCAGGATGCGCTCCTATCTGACACCAGACCATGTCGACATGCTAATTAGTCTTCTTATTCATAGGCTATGCAATGTTGTCAACGAATATGCTATATGTTGCTGTGGAAATAAAGTTTTGATTGAGGAATATAAGCATTTGGTATCGTTTGATTTAAGCAATATTTATATGTTTTTTTGTTACAATTATTATTTGCAACCCTAGTGTCAAGTACAACTTCACATATACCTGCTTCCTATAGCAACGTAACAATTTCAGACAGATTTTAAGTTTGCATCCTGCTGCAATGACTGCCTTGGGCTGAATTTGAGAGGTTTCTGTGTTTCTTCCAGGCCTGCATCCTCCCTCACTGATCAACATTATACATTTATTTATCATATATTTTATAGTGGACACCTCAGGTGTGATGTCAAGCAAAGCTAACTGATTGCTAAATGAATAATTCTGCACAAGAAGAAGAAGCAATTTTAGCATTAACAAAATTGGATGAGAGATCCAACACTTGTCAACATCTCTGGGTGGAGTGGAAATCAACCTGGATGACTTTGTGGTAGTTACTTTTTGTCTCTTGACAACATGACAGTTGGTGAAATGCCTTATCTCCAAGAAGGGGAAGATTGTGCAGTGTGGTATTGAGCGATTAGTCAGCAGCTTTCTAGAATAACCTTTAATCAAGTTTTTTCCCAAATAGGATACATAGCAAATTATGTTAAGAAATATGTGGCTATGTATGTTATCTATTTGTATGCTGTCTTTTTTAGTTAAAAAAGTTCCCATATGGGTTTAAAATTCAATAAAAACTCAGAAATGAAAAGTTGCAACTGTAGAGAATTTGTATGCACACCTACAGCACTGTCAAACTAAGATTGAAATAATTTTGATTTTGAATTCTGTCCAGTACAAACACCTGCCTGTATGCATAGTATGGATTAGTATGTAACTGAGAGTCAGTGCACGCCTACACGGGTTGCACATGCATGCACATGGCTGTGTGTATAAGCAGCTGCAGAGTGTTTGTCCTCTGCCTCTCTATCCTCCACATTACTTCCGCTCCCCTGTCCTCTCTGATGGTTGCGAACGCAACCTTGCCACCCACTCTTCTCTTCACTGTTGCGGCTGAATGGTTTCTTCTGTTACCGCACACAATGGAGGATGGATACTATGACCGACAACGCCTACGTGACACATCAATAAGTCACTTACAGTAACTTCAGACAACACGTGGAGGGAGAATCGGTAACAGAGGTCTGGCTGACGTATTCACATTTGCTTAATGTTGTATCACCGTTGAACTCCCCAAAGGCAAAACTGATACGCTGTTTTGTTGCTGTTTTGATGCTGTTTTGATGCTTGAAAAACAATAGGGGTGCTTTTTGCTAGGGAGTATGGTGGTAGCCATGTCAAGTCCTTGTCAGAAAGCATGTGCTACTTGTCACTGAGACTCTTATCTGTAAAACTGTGATCATAATGAATACAGCTACTTCTGTCGGCAATAATATAGTTGAAAAGTACTACTTCAGTGAGGTTACACTGTACACTTTTAGCAGGTTTTAAACATTGGCACATTCATTAAAAGATGAATGAACTGGCAGTGAGAAAAGAAGAGACTAAGGTTGGTTTTCCATCACTCATAGCTTTTTATAAACATAAATGTCTGAATGAAAAATGCTGCCTGTAAACATAAAATTCACTTAATAGTGCAAATTTCATTTCCTGCTCACTTGAGGAAGAAAAAGACCAAGATGAATATTTTATAGAAACTGAGACAAAAAGTGAATCAGAAGAGCTTAGGACTGAAATACAAATCAGTTGAGCACCAAACCATTATATTTTACTCGTCTGACAGGCCAAGTATACTGCCTTCTTTTCTCTATTCATCTATTTATCTGCCTCTCTGCAGGTGTCTTTTAACAACAGGGAGCCAGGAGAGAGACTGAATAGTAGTAGTCTAAAATCTATTACTAGTAGGGAGGATAAGTGAAAATCCAAGTGCCAGTAGGTGTGTGTCTACACAGCGGGAGAGAGGGGAGGAGAGGAGTGGAGAGAAGTGAAAAACTGAAAAAATCAGGAAAGGAAGATAAGGAAGAAAGGGGTCAGGATAAGATGAGAGATGTGGCTCTCAATGATAGCTCACCACCTGCTAGCTGGCATGCTGAGGTGGTACATGTGTCTGTGAGAAAGAGGGTTGGCATTTGTGAGTAAGTGTGTTTGTACGTGTAGGCCTGCGGTGGATAATGTCTGTCTGTCTGCTCACAGCGGTAGAACACAGCAAATTAATCCTACTATATAATCATCTAACAGTACACCAGGGGTAAAGGCTGGCTAGACACAGCTAGATACTTCTCCCTCGGGGCCTAGGACTCTCAAATATCTGTCTTAAAAAGTCTTTCAACACATGCATCTTTTTAAAGATAAATCTGGTGCAGCCACAGCCAACACACTGACATATTCACACACGGTGCACAGGGTGACACGCACACCACATCACGAGCGCCAGAAAGCACAATACATAGTGGTCACATTTCTCACATGATCCTCACCAGCTGCCTGTGTCACTCCAGACACACAGAGACCATGGAAGTGGTTTGTGTGTGTGCGTATGCGCGTAAACAGACACTGTAGTCACGGGTGCTTTGACAAAGCCATAGTGACACTCACAATGAGCGGCAGCTATATTTACAACAGGACAGAGGGACGGCAGAGAACGAGTGATTATAAGTAAAGAATCCTCATACAAATACATGTCTTTGTTGGAACTATCACTGACCAATTCACAATTTTGACATTTGTTTGGTTGGTAGAAAGATAGAGGTTTGAGCTGTAAACCCGCCCCCCCAAACACACACACACACACAGTAATACAGGCTCAGTGGGGAACTTGAGTCATGTTCTCTTTCGGTCTTCCTCTTTCTCATGTCATCGAAAATTTTCTCCATCACTGCAACTGTAAAACCATCTGCCATCACAATGTATGGGCGTGCAGGTATACCTGTTGACTCTCTGCACACACTCAAAGCTACACAACAGCCTAATCCAAGCATACAGGTGCTGGTCATATAATTAGAATATCATCAAAAAGCTGATTTACTTCAGTAATTCCATTCAAAAAGTGAAACTTGTATAATGTGGTAGATGGCGGCGCGCACTGTCGCAGCGGCCTCGAGCTCTCCAATACTTAGCAGCAAAACTACTTATCTTCAATCTAAGTTGATACAAATTAGAGGCTATTGCATGGGACGTGTCCGGACGAAATCATTCGGCCAGCAATTGACCAGCCAGGACGAAAGAATAGACCACGGCTTCTGAGGAAGCAGAAGAGAGGAAAACGAGCCAGGAGGCGAGTGAGGCTACGCTTAGCCCCACACAGACCGACCCTACCCAGTGTATTTCTTGCCAACGCACAGTCTGTCATCAACAAGATGGATGATTTAAGACTTCGGATCACTGATCACCGCTCAGACAGCTGCGTTATGACATTAACAGAGACTTGGCTTCACGAAAAACTCCAAGATGCAGCTGTGGAGCTAGAAGGCCGCACCATCTACCGAGCTGACCGCACAGAGGATTCTGGTAAGACAAGAGGCGGAGGTGTGTGCGTGTATATAAATAACAACTGGTGTACGGATACTACTGTGATCAAGAGACATTGCTGCCAACACAGAGTTTCTAATGCTGAAATGCAGACCATTCTACTTGCTGAGGGAATTTCCTGCAGTCTATATCACAGCTGTGTATGTGCACCCCCGAGCTAATGCTAATAAGGCTATGAGTAAGCTGCATGATGTTATCAACAGTCAACAAAATAGGCTACCGGACAGTGTCTTCATTGTGGCTGGGGATTTCAATCACTGCAACCTCAAGACAGTGTTACCTAAATTCCACAAAAATGTCAACATCAAAACAAGGAAGGGCAAAATACTAGACCAGGTGTATACAAACATACTGGGAGCCTACAAAACGCACTCATCACCCCACCTTGGACAATCAGATCATCTGGCCCTCTTCTTGACTCCTGCATACAAACCCCTGATCTGCGGACCCAAGAATCACATGAAGACTGTGCAGACCTGGACTGATGCAGCTACATTACAAGACTGCTTTGAGGACACAAGGTGGGAACTCTTTTACCATTCAGACATTGAGCACTACACCTCAGCAGTTCTGGCATATATTAACTTCTGTATTGACACTGTCATTGTCAAAAAGGACATTAAGATATCTCCAAACCAGAAGCCCTGGTTCAACAATAGGGTGAAAATGCTACTCAAAGACAGAGATGATGCACTCCGCTCAGGTGACAGGGAGGAATATAGGAGATCTAGGGCAGAGTTGAGGAGAGGCATCAAAGACGCCAAACAAAAATATAAACAGCGCGTTGAGGATGACTTCGGTGAGAACAATCCCCGTGCTATGTGGCAAGGCATTAGGAAAATCACGGATTACAAGCCGAATCACATACCTCCCTCCCGGATCAAGTCAATTCATTCTTTGCCCGCTTTGAGAATGGTACCAGCAAAGGACTACCCACCATCTTCTCCTTCACCCCAGACAGAGAGGAACAGCCACTTACACTCCAACAATATCAGGTCAGGCAGGTCATGCAGAACATCAACATCAGAAAAGCAGTTGGTCCAGATCATGTGCCAGGCAGAGTACTGCAGGCATGCGCCAACCAGCTAGCTGCAGACTTTACAGACATTTTCAACCAATCGCTACGACAAGCCACGGTACCTACCTGCCTGAAAACAGCTACCATAATCCCTGTCCCTAAGATCTCAGCAGTCACTGTTCTAAATGACCGGCCCATCGCACTCACACCAATAATCATGAAATGCTTTGAAAAGCTGATACCATCCAACATCAAGGCCAGCATCCCTCCCAGCCAGTTTGCCTACAAAGCTAACAGATCCACGGACGATGCCATCTCACTTGTACTACACACTGTCCTCACTCACTTGGAAAATCCCAACACCTATGCTAGGATGCTCTTTGTTGACTTTAGTTCAGCCTTTAATTCCATCGATCCCAGCAAACTAGTCAACAAGCTGCATTCATTGGGGCTAAACTCCTACCTCTGCCTGTGGATTAAGGACTTTCTCACAAATAGACCTTAGCAAGTTAGAATAGGTAATCTCACCTTCTCCACTGTCAGCATCAGTACCGGTATCCCCCAGGGATGTGTCCTCAGCCCACTCCTCTATTCACTCTTCACACATGATTGTAGTCCCATCCACACCACCAATGCCATATTCAAATTTGCTGATGATACAGTTATAGTGGGACTAATCACCAACAACGAGGAGTCAGCGTACAGACAGGAGGTGGAGAGTCAAGTTGGATGGTGCAAAGTGAATGACCTGATTCTTAACACCAAGAAGACAAAGGAAATGGTCATTGAATTCAGGAAGAGTAAGAGAGTGCATTCAGGGATATACATAAGCGGGGAGGAGGTTGAGCGAGTGACCAGTTTTATATATCTTGGAGTACACTTATCTGAGAACCTCACTTGGAAGGTGAAGAAGGCCCAGCAACGCCTTTTCCTCCTGCGCACACTCAGACGCTTAAAACTCCCCCATGACCTCTTGAAAAATTTCTACAGATGTACAATTGAGTGTCCTGACATACGGCTGTACAGTGTGGTACTCCAGCTGCACAGCAGAAGAAAGGAAGGACCTACAAAGGGTGGGGAAGACTGCTCAGTGGATCGTCGGTGCCCCTCTTCCCCATCTGAACGACATCCACTCTAGCCGTCTTCTCAGACGTGCCAAGAACATCAATGGAGACTCTTCACACCCAGGTCACCATCTGTTTTGCAAACTTCCTTCTGGCAGGTTCAAGGTCATCAGAGCAAGGACAAACCGCCTAAAGAACAGCTTTTTCCCAAGAGCGGTGGACATGCTGCTGCAATCTTGAATATTGATACAAACTGTGCTTAACACACACTAAATGCACTTTATCCAATTGCTGGACCAGTTAATCATGTCTTAATGCTAACATTGCTGTTGCATTCTTTTAATGTATGTTTTATTGCTTCATTTTATTATTTTATGCAATCCTTTTATGGCGTATTAATTTATTTATAGAAGCTGCTAAGTTCAATGGTTTGCTCTAAACTGCATCTTGTTGTATGTGCAATGACAATAAAGTCCCTATCTATCTATCTAATGTATACATTCATTCCACACAGACTAATATATTCCTGTTCATTCCTTTTAAGTTTGATGATTATAACTGACAACTAATGAAAACCCCAAAATCAGTATCTCAGAAAATTAGAATATTGTGAAAAGGTTCAATATTGAAGACCTGGTGCCACACTCTAATCAGCTAATTAACTCAAAACACCTGCAAAGGCCTTTAAATGGTCTCTCAGTCTAGTTCTGTAGGCTACACAATCATGGGGAAGACTGCTGACTTGACAGCTGTCCAAAAGACGACCACTGACACCTTGCACAAGGAGGGCAAGACACAAAAGGTCATTGCTAAAGAGGCTGGCTGTTTACAGAGCTCTGTGTCCAAGCACATTTAAAGAGAGGCGAAGGGAAGGTAAAGATGTGGTAGAAAAAAGTGTACAAGCAATAGGGATAACCGCACCCTGGAGAGGATTGTGAAACAAAACCCATTCAAAAATGTGGGGGACATTCACAAAGAGTGGACTGCAGCTGGAGTCAGTGCTTCAAGAACCACCACGCACTGCAGTAATGCGGCGTGGCATGGAGTCGATCAGTCTGAGGCACTGCTCAGGTGTTATGAGAGCCCAGGTTGCTCTGATAGGGGCCTTCAGCTCTTCTGCATTGTTGGGTCTGGCGTATCGCATCTTCCTCTTCACAATACCCCATAGATTTTCTATAGGGTTAAGGTCAGGCGAGTTTGCTGGCCAATTAAGAACAGGGATACGATGGTCCTTAAATCAGGCACTGGTAGCTTTGGCACTGGACAGTCAGTGGTCGTTACCTCTGGCTGGAAGAAGTCTGATGCTACTGATTTTACATAATCCATGTGCCTACTGCAGCTAAAGGCTCTCCGCAGCGCCCCGCAACTTACTAAATTCTTCCATCTCAGAAAATAAAGGTCAGATTGAAACACTGTAGAGAGGCTTTTTAAGAAAAAAATTACCCAAACTTTGTGTACCGTGTATGATTCGTTAATAAACAGGTTGCCGAATTAACTAATAACAGTTCATGTTTGCTGTGTACCATTGGATGTTCTGCCAACTTTCACTGAATTAATTTGATACTGAAAAAATCTTAAAAACTGGAGTATTCAGGAAAGCATTCCTGTTCCAGTTGCTACTGAGTTACAAACTGAACGTTGAGCCAATATTATATTGCAGCCTCCGGTACAGCAGCTATATAATATTGTCCTGTTTTTCTAACTAACTTGATGTTCATGCTCATCTTAATTACAATTAATCGCCCAAGTGTATCTGCTGCAGGTTTATCAAGTGTAACACACAAAGCTAATTGGACACATACACGTTACACGTTCACGGTTTGCGCAGGCTGTATTTTCTCCCACTACGCAACAGAAAGTGCAAAATGACAGCCAAGTCAACAGAAGCAATAAACAGTGCTAGTGTCTGCAGGACATGGGAATGGAAATCAATATCATCAGTTCTATCTACCATAAAACAATCAGAAAGTGAGAAATGTCATCTGTGGTGAGGTCAACTGTTTGCTTACAGTTATTTATTGTGGTGTCACTCTGATTTTTCATTCCTTTTAACTACTTTTTGTTTGTTTGTTTGTTTGTTGCCTCCAGTGAGCAGTCACTAGGGTTGGTGTACCACTGTGCTGCTGAGGACATCCTGGCAGGATTATAACAAGACCATAATAATGGCGTGTGAAATCGCACCAGAGCATCGTCAAAGCCGAAGCACCACTGATTTGATAGACAGTTGTTTTCTATAGCATGCTTGATATTTCCACACAGGTAGGTTTCCAGTAACTAAATACATAAGAACACTTCTGCACATGTTTGTACAGTCGTATTGTATCTTTACCTGCAAGAAAAGAATGGAAAGAGATCTCAAGTGGTTGTTGGATGACCAACAACATATTTCAGATTTAATTTGATGTTATACAACACATCATTACATTAAGTATCTTGCTGTTTAAAGCATTTAACCAACAATCTATGTCTTGGGAGTCATTCCAGGTAATGTGTCTCTGGTCATTAAGTAGCAAGGTGTTTTCTTGAGCCCGGGATTAAAGAGGGCAGACTACATTTCTCCAGTGGATCCCAACACTGAAGTGTTGAGCGAATGAGCAAAGCATGTAGCCTATTGTTGTGGATACCATTAGCAAGATTAGAGCCTGGTAAAAGAAAGTCGCAAAAATGTGAAAGTAAAAGCCTGCAGGTTTAAGTCAGGTCTGAGGGTTTAGCAGGGCTTTTCTTATCATGTTGTACTGTTGAAAGATAACTTTTAACAGGACCATGCCAAAGGCGTAAACAAATGCTTATAGAACTGGTCACCTTAGTGGCATTAGCACTAGCATTATTCTTGGCATGGACTCTGAAAGAAGAAGTCTGTTTTATGGGACATGGGTAGTAAATAAAGGTTATCTCTCTCGTAATCAAATACTAGTCAAAATCCAAGAATTTCCTGCTGAGACATACGTCAACAACACTGCAGCTGTTTTTCTGTTGAGACAGCATGTTGAGCTCAAGAGGACGGTAAAAATCAAAATAAAATACAGAGCAATTGGTGACTCATCTGCCCAAGAACGTTGCTCAGAGGAGTTTGTTTACAAGGCTCATTCTGGGAAAAGTCTATTTTTACAATAACATGGAAGAGAAAGACAAAAAACATGATTACTCAATAACTTTTATCCATAACAGTTGTTGGCTAAGTGCTTTGTTATTTACATCTTCCATCTATGGTTCAAAAGCAAACTCGGGGCAAGGGGCATTTATAACCAATTGACATTTTAAATAAACGAAACAGAATGAGGCTGGGTAATGCCATTTGGCATGTAAAAATACTGAAAATAGACCTGACTGATATTTTGATGGCTTAACATTTATGCCTTTGTTACTGTAACTTTGGTTCTTCAAGTATACACAAAGTGCAGGCCATGTAATACAATTTGACATGCTAAATGAAATGCTTAAAATAGTTGTGCCTGCTGTTTTGAAGGCAAAAACAAATTGTTTGCTACATGAGTAAACAAAGTCATGCAAAGGTCAAGCAAAACCTTTTGACATTTTAAATAAAAAGTTTAAAAATAGATTTGAGCGGATAAACTGTATCCTGACCAGAAAACACAGCCTAATCTTTGATTTGTGATATTTTCCCAACAATAGAGATGACAAAATGTGAGCTTAACGCAACATCAAAGCAACAGTGCGTGTCAATAGGGAGCGGTTCAATTGTTTGGGGTGAAATACAGATTTTTGTTTGAGCGTTATGCCTGTGTGTGTATACGTGTGTTGGTGTGCGTTTTTGTCTTCATAATGATTGTGTGTTTAAAGCCAGTATCCTATTCAGCCTGAAGCTTGAATGATTCTGCCACGCACACCGTGGGGGGGGACTGTGTGTCATGTGTATGTGTGTATGTAAATGTGTGTATCCAAGGATCTGTCCGTGTGTATGCGTATAAGCTTTGTTTTACCAAAGGAACCTGTAGTGTATCTTAGTGTGTGTCTGTGTTTATGTACTGCAAGCATTATGATGCAAAGTACCAGCAATTCCACCCACTCAGCTGGTACTAGAATATCTAAAGATGAAATTATAAATTGACCACATCCATCCAGTGTGTTTTTATATTCCTCTCTTTCCACCCCCTTTGCACCAGTCCCATGAAACACAAAAAATGGCATGGATAAACTGATTAAAACTTCAATGGGAGGACAGATGGGCAAGAGGTAAAAGAAAGAAAGGTAAATAACACACAAATAGAGCTAAAAAGAACAAGACAGACAGAAAGAAGGCTGGGAAAACCAAGAATAACAGGATAAAGGGAAAAAGAAAGGTAAATGTAATGTTCCAGCAGAGATTCGTCAATTCACCCCCTTTTCTTTTCTGTTATTCTGTCATTTTACTCTCAGCTCTCTCCTTTTTCTATTCTGCCGTTCATAAGAACTGTCAATTTGCTGTCTTGTGGAAGGAGCAGAGCCGTTTTCTTCCCTCTCTCCTATTCTCTCAGTCTCCTTGAGAAAGTATGCTGTGAAAAGAGCTGATTATTGGATGGCACTCAAGCTACTTTTCTGATCCATCTACCTCGCTCTCTCTTTCATTCTTGTTTCATATTTTGGCCTCTCTCTCACACCTCCCCACTCCTCTTCTATCATTTAATTTCATCTGAGGACAAGGACTGGTGAAGATACTTTTTCTTCCCTTCACAATGCTGTTGAGTGCTTTCTCTGCTATTGTGTCCCACTAAAAGTATCATAACTGTCCTTCCATTTCTGGGGAAAGTGCTGTTTCTGTGAAAGAAGGGCTGACAGACGAAGAGATAGAGAGAGTAAGAGAGAACAGAGGAAGAGATGACATCCAGTTCAAGGGATCATCATACATCAGAAAGGCAGGGAGACACCACGGACAGATTGCCAGTTCATTACTATGTGACCACATAAACATACATTCCTAGTGGCCGATTCTAGTCTTTAGTTCATCTGACCAGGATGTTTTCAGGGATTTGTGAGGACCCGAGGCACCTAAAACCTAACCTTCAGTAAACAGAAAAAACCCCATCCACACAGAAAAGATGTTCCTTAGCTTAGTCTTGGTGGAAAACAAGGAATGTAATCCAGGCAAGCGTGTGAAGTCGGCCGATCAGAGGTAGTGTTACCTTAGTTGGTAATTACTTTCACCAATAACAAGAAAATACTTGATTTAAAAATGGTGGTACAGCAGCTTGACAAACTTTAGACAGTAAAACCCGAAACTTCCAATTAATATCTGATTAAATAAATCAGGAGTTGCATGTTGGGTTTGATATGTTCCTCCCCCTCTCGGCACATGGACAAGGAGCAGTGTACCATTAGATGAACCATGAATCCATCCTCAATAGTCATCCATAATTCCTATACATGTCGATACATTCACACTTCCAGGCATCTGTTCATCCATTAACTGTTCATCTAAGCAATCGCATCTCACATCCATGCATCCATATCTGTCTGTCCACTTTTCAGGTCCTTTCATCCACACAAGCTTTCACACGCCACTGCTTTATAACTCCATCCATCCAGCCATATTGCTTCATTCCCACACTCATCAGTATGGATGCTGGCTGGTGTGCAATCATCTCTCTCCATCTCTGAAATGATAGCTCTCACACTTTGTTCCTTTCTTGACATTACAGACCTCAGTGGGTTCCTCTGCCTAGCCATTCACCCACTTATCTACCACTGTTTTTCTATTTCTCACTTTCTCTTACGACACTCCTCTGCATCTTAGATGAAGCGACAAAGCTCGGACTCCATCCTATCTAGCTATCGTGGACCTCATCACACAATCTCTCTCCTCCCGATCCTTTATACTTCTATTTTTCCCTTGCTCTCTGCCAAAAGCCTGTAATTATAGAATGTGCTGCAAGACATGGGGGTGAGCATCTATCGGCTTTTGCCTAATTACTCATTCATCTCACACACATACACATTCTGCTCAGTGTGTGGTTGACCCCCGCAGAGACTCACAGAAAATAGATGGTCTTGTATAATATGTATAGGCCATCCACCAGTGTGTGTGCACAAATGTATATCCTAGATTTGTGTGTATACACGGGTATGCTAGTGTCAGATTGTAATGAATGCATGCGTGTGCATGCGTATATATAATCCGATCTGTTCAACATATTAATGATGATGAATCCAGAGACCGGACACATGACTGTCAAGGACATCACAAATACAAGAGGGCAGTATTGTAAGCGTGTCTGTGTGTGTAGCCTGCAGATACAGCTGTGTTTCCAACCCATTAGGTTACTTATCTATTAGCACTGTGCTCTAGTGCCACTCTGCTGTCATTTAGAGCCAACAATGCAAGTTATAAGGACTATGCATTACAGATCACTGGCACCATCACTGGAGATCACTTAATGTAACAATACGTTAATTGCCAAAATGCTGTAGACAGCAGAGACAAGCATTAATGATTTTATTGCGGCTCTAGACCGTATTGCATTTTAAACCATACCTTAGAAACTTGCATGTTTAGTTTAACTCTCCTTTGTTGCTGTTGCTATGAATTTCTTTTGCAGTGGTTGCCAGTCTTATGGTAGTCTAAACCAGTACACCACTAACTCTTTACCCATTTACACAAATAGCCATATTAAATACATACCCCTCAAAACCACAAAGCACATAGTTGTTCACATAGTGTAAAACAGACACAAACTGATAATGTGTCCTATTCAGCTATTGCCATTCTAAAAAAATGAAGAGCAAATACTCACTCACTCTTTTCTCACTCTGTCACCTTTTAGATCTTTACATAAATTGTCTGGTAGAGCCAATTGAAGGTGGAAATCATGACTTTACGTCAATTTTCATGTGCAAGAGTGCATGTGTTGTTACATCAATCCCAGACAAATGAAGGGCCTGGGCATGTTTCGTAAGAATGTCAAAGAATATAGAACTAGTGCAAATGCAAGTGTGTGTTGGATAGGCTGCAGACTTTATGAGACAACTAGCTTTACAAGGTCTAGTCCTCACTGCTGAACTTTTCATTGCCAAGTGACGTGTCGCTTTCTCTTACTTTCTTTTTATCTCATTCTCTGCCATCCAATTCTCGCTCTGCTTGCTTTCCTCTTCGTCAGTGCCCCCCCCCCCCCCAACACCACCCATGTCTCTGTTCCTTTAGTCCCCTCCCTCTCTGTCTAGTAGTAAAGGCTGATGGAGTGTGAAATTAGAAAGCGTATCATATTCTGCTCTGTGGCTCCATGTCCTGAGCTATAAGCTACAGCTGGTCAGAGTGAAAAATAACATGCAGTGAAACAGATACATTAACATGGTGTGTGTGTGTGTGTGTGTGTGTGTGTGTGTGTGTGTGTGTGTGTGTGTGAGTATCTGGCGTGTGTCTTTGTGTGTATGTGGTGGAAAGGAATACAGAGGACAGTTTAGCAAGCCGCAGCTTATCTTAAATTACTTATCTCACGCCTGGTACACTGGTGCTTTTCCACAAACTGTAGAAGCGAGCATGGATTAAAAAAATGTGGACAGACAGACAGACAGACAGACAGACAGACAGACAGACAGACAGACAGACAGACGCACGCACGCAAGCACAGACACACACCTCATTTATTTGCTGACTGAACAAAATTTGAATAGCCTGTTGTAAACTCAACTTTTATAGTTTTGAAAAGGAAAGAACACATGACAGCTTGACAGATGTAGGTTAGGTCCTCTCATTACCTGAAGATGAGAGTATGCGTTCTGTTGAATACATGTACTGTATCTGGTCAACACATGTACACTCACATACACACACTACATAGGCAACTGATTTAAAGTTGCGAAATATAGCCTGCACTGAACTAATATCATCAAGACAAAATTACTTAATACTTACTTAGACATGCAACAAATTGATCCAAGAGTCAAACATATGTTAGTGAGCTTGGGACTTGGGTACTCACTGTGAAGTTATATATATATATATATATATATATATATATATATATAACTTGATTGACATTTTGTCTTATATAACATACTGTACATTCTCAAACAGTGCAAACATCATTTTAACTTTATTATCTTGTAGAATAAGAGGCACTGCCATAGATTAAACTACCCAACAGTGTATAAAGTAGTTAAAATGAGCTTAATCTTAAATATCCACAGCAGTAAAATGCAACATCCACATTAATACAGCAGTAATATTAATACAAATACGTCATATATAATAGTAAAATGCTGACAGGGACCATTTTAATGCAAAATGATTACTTCAATTTTGCTATAATACTTTTACCGTAATAAGTTTACTTTCACTTGTAGTGGAGTATTTTCAAAGTGAGGTTGGTATTAGTACTTTTGCTTAAGTAATGGATCTGAAAACTTCTTTCTCCTCTGGTTATCACACCCACAGCCTAACTGCACCTCACCTGTGTGTAACCGGGGGCACCTTCCCCTTCAAGGAAGGCTTTGTGGGTAATCTGTGTGTGTGACGGAGTATCGGGTTTGTTGTGAAAGTGAGTCTTTCTCTGTGTGTGGGGGGTAGTTAAGTTATTTTAGTCAGCCATAAAATGTGTAGATAAGCTCAAGTTGCAGTATAATTGTTACTAAAAGGCTGTGTGTTGTGTTTTCAGCCACAAGAAAAAAAATTCAAAATCCTTTTTATTTATTACGCCGAATACTACTCTTCACAGCTGAGTTGGTCCAGACTAGTTAGCAGCTAGAAGTCAGGCTTAAAGTAGCCTAAAACTGGAGGTATCCCAAAATACATTTTGTAGTTTTGTAGTTGGAAGCTGCAGCAGAGTAATTAGAGCAATCAGATGATTGACTGCATTTTCTCTTGGGACTTATTTCTGCCACAGCAAAAAAAATCACAGTGACTCATAGCTGCTAATTCAATACAAATACAAGCAAAATGTATATTTCATTTTTTAAAACCAGTTAAAACATCAAAACGTGTAGACTTTCATTTATGCAAAAAGAATGTTTTAATCTGAGGTGAATGGATATGAATTTGCAGCTGAATCAAATTGCATCAAATGGACTTCAAACTACAATTAAGATTAAGATTATCAGTTATGTTTTTATTGGCTCACTGACCATTTATCCAGATCAGATTGTTTCAGAGAAATAAATACTCATATCTACTGAATAAATGCACGGTATAGTGTAAATGCTGAGTGTTTGAAAAGTGTTTTGAACCCGTGTACCTGCATTCCTCAGGATCCTTTCCATTCAAGATACTTGACATGATTTACATATTATTTTTATTTATTTATTACTGAAATTATGTTTACCTCCAGGCTGTCTATTTTTTTCCAGTACATATGGTGTGCAATTTCTTCTGTTTTATGCCAGCTACTTTGTAAACTCTATTTTAAGGTTATTCTCATGAAAGTATAGTTCACTATAATTAAAATCATTTGTTGTGTTGTATTCTTCTCACAGTACAGCCATGATGTGTTTACATACACGGATTTGTTTGACTCACTGTGCATTTGTTTTGATTTACAGTGCTGTAGTAATGAATCAGGAAGAAATATGATTCAAGAGCATTCAACTATGTCTGTATGCAGATATGCATGTATTTGTGTGTGTTTACCTGCATCAGGCCAGACACCTCTCCTTTCTGAAGTGGTGCAGCAATAGAGGGAGTGAATGGCTTACTGTCTTCTATTGGTTGGCCTTTCAGGAAGTGTTTTCCTGCCTCGTAGATGTACACCTCAATCATCTTCCCTTTGAACTCTACCCTCTTAGGTACTAGCACCTGCACATGAGGAGAGATTCATCATTACATCACTGCACATTTAAAAAGCTCTGAGAAAGAAGCACAATGAAACATTATTGAACATTTGTGATCGCATTCATTGCAGCAGCAACAGTGGAAATAAACCTACACTGCAAAAGCTATACAATAAATCAAATCACATTGACAAATCTTCAGAAATAGAGCACAATGGATAATAAGTTATAAGGTTTATGAGGTACAGGACAAAAGTAACGTGTTATTTAGTGACTGCATAGTAGTAACCAGAGAGATAATTCCAGCAACTTGCTGTCATTCACCTAGACAGGTATACCTATATAAACATCCGATCCAACAATTAATAAACCCTCTGCATGTTTCTCCACATCTGTCAATTAGCCGCTGTTCAAAACTGTTTTCCCCAATACTCCCCCACATTGTTATTTAGCTAGTCCCTGCCTGCGCACAGAAAAAAAACCCAAAACACACAGGAATGTTTTCAGTTCCATTTATGGAAGCCCTCAAGGTCAAAAACTACAGCAAGAGCTGTGAGATGAACCACTGGGATATGCTGGTTTGTCTTATTATTTCACCATGGCAACCATAAATCTCAGCTGATCACAGCAGGAAGGAAGAGAAAACAAAGAGTTATAATTACGGCTTAGTGTGAAATGGAATTTGTTCTTAATGACTTACCCCTGTAAATAAAGATCATATGCAAATGCTTTTTCTTTCAAAACTATTTTCAAACTAACCACAAAGTTGACAGACTGATTGATTTCGGTTAGAGTACTGATTTACTTCTTTTCTTCAGCTCTTTCTTTCAGATTCAATCGTTCTGGTAAACACTAATAGAATGAATGGTGTTGTGAATATGGGCAGGATCTAAAACTAGTCATAAGAGCTTGTGTAAATTATAATCAAAACTTCAGTAAGGGCTTTCTTTGTAAACATTCTACGATTTATTCTACTTCCCAAGAAAAGAAAAAGGCTCCCTGTACATGAGTGCTCACTGTAGGGTTTGAAAAGTGATGCTATCCTTTCTGAATAAACAGACATGAACACAGCTTAGCATTTATGGAAAACCATCTGACACTACACTGACAATTTCCTTAGGAAACAGTAATTCAATTATTACACAAGTTTAAAGACAATATGTGTATATTTTACTAATAATGACAATTAAAGCTGCAAGCAGCGTTGGACAGGCCCTCACGTCGTGATGCACGTTAGAGCATACTGTGGCCACGGTGCAGTTGCCAGAGGTCATCAGCATGGCTCTGAATTATCCTGTGTTTTTAATTCCTCAAAAAGCAGTTAAACATCACTTCATGTATCCTATGTGGTGCTAAAGAACGGCTGCCAATTCTTTGTTGTGTACGGAACCTGTAAATCTCAAAATTAAAATAAAATACAAAATGGTGGGCTTAGTGTTGGGTTTAGGGCATTGTTCCAACCGGACATGATATATGTGCCACAAAAATTTCGGACATTTCGGAGAAACAGGGTCCGGGGGCTGGACTTTAGGCTAATCAGACATTTTACCATGCCCATGCACAAAAACACATAACACGTACATTTTCGTGGGACAAAAATACGCTCCATTGGCAGAAAGATTGGCAGTTCCATGTTTCATGCTTGGGCCCTAATAATGTGACAATTTATTTATCCCTGTCTTTTTGCATCTTTCCACGCATAGATCAGAGGCTAGGATGAGCAGCAGAACAGTAACCTTGGACCTGCTGGGAATGTCTTGCCCAAGTACACTTCAGCAGGGTGGTTGCTTGCTGACTGGGATCATCTGGTGGTCTGTCTAACCATTACATGACTCTGTAGGGCTAAGCTACTGACTGGGCAGACAATAGCATTTGAACTGGTGTAGGTAGTGTTACTGCTGTGATGGCGGGAGAAAGCCTGGCACAGTGTTAATCTGTCAGTCTTTATCCAGCTGGTGGAATACGATAGGAGATGGAGAACAGGCCAGAAAGACACACAGCCAGCGCCACGCCTGCCTCATCAACACACCTGCTACTAGACATTCTGACCACTGCGAGGGTGTGTGTGTGTGTGTGTTTGTGTGTGTATGTGTGTCTAAGCAGCCAGCAACCAGGCTGGGAGCAGAGAGGTGTGAGTGTGTAGGTGAGGGTCATTCAAGGCCCATTACAGGGTGATTAAATGATGAAAGAGCTTGTCCGATTTCATTGGAAACCCCCCCATCCTACTTCCTCACTCAGCAACTAACAGACACACACACACACACACAGGTGGGTTGGGTGCCTATTATACCCGTCAAGATAGATATCCATCTGATGGTGTAAAATTGAAACTAGGCCATTTGTTCACACTCACACCTCTCTCTACCTTATTCCCCACTTCCCACCCCTCTCCACCTCTTTCTGTCCTCTTTTTTGCTACTACTCTTTTCACTTCTTTCCTGACCAAGACCTTACGACCATTTTTCTCCCTCAACCACCCAAACCCCCCAACTGCACTGAACTCTACATACTTTCTTTTTTTATAAAATATTTAAGATGCAGTTATCCACAGTGATGTACGGTCAAGTTTAACCTTTGTGATTACAATACAGCACCAAAAAACAAATACTTTTAGTTCCTTGAATAATCATACCAGTGAGCTAGAATGACAGGAGGTTCTCAAAAGACAACTTGCACTGTTGGTCAGACCTTTGTAATGTGTATACAAGCTCATGTTCTGTATGTGTCTGTGTGTCCCGTGGATATAGACATACAGTATACATGATATAGGGATCCCTTGGGGGGGACAGAATCAGGAAAATATTGGTACATAGCTTTTCAAGTTATTTTTTCAAAGTCAAAGAGTGATTTAGGAGTACATGCCAAATACCTAATGTCCAAAAAAAAATGGACAGGGAAAACATCAAACACGTCAACATGCTCTCCTCTTGAGTCCCATACACATGAAATACAAGCCTGCATATGCACAAATGCACACATACATGAAGGAGTGTGCACTCACACACACATGAACTAAGTGACACTTGTAACTTAAGTTTATAGCCTGCAGAAGGAGGTGCAAAGGAGGACGAGGAGGAGGAGAGGAAAGTGGAAGGGAGGAAAAATTATTACCATCCCCTGCCCTCCCTGCTAATAAAA
This sequence comes from Micropterus salmoides, assembly GCF_014851395.1. Lineage (NCBI taxonomy): Eukaryota > Metazoa > Chordata > Actinopteri > Centrarchiformes > Centrarchidae > Micropterus > Micropterus salmoides. Next base: position 22,515,715 of record NW_024040152.1, on the reverse strand, counting down.
AGCATAACTTCAAACATGTTTCTGATGATGGTTAAAGCAGGAGGAAATTGATTTATTTTAAGATGTTTTAAAGTGAATTTTTCACAGGTTGAGAGAGGGTCTTTGAAGCCGCGCGGATGTGTGTGTACGTGAACAGCTGTGTGTGTTGGATGGAATGCTCATGTCTTTAGGGCTGACCTTAATGTTAGTACAGTAAAAAAAGCAAAAAGTACTGCCGCTATCGGCCGCCAATTGCTCTCATGACCACCGCAGGGTGTGTGTGTGTATTTGTGAGTATGTATGATATTATAGCTAACCTACTTTAGTCAATACAAGCTTAAGCTTCTGACACCTGCTGTGAGTACTCCTGTGACATGCAAAGCAAAGCTTCTGATCTTATTTGCTAAGTGTGAAAATGAGGAAGCGTTGGATTAGCTTCACATACGGAAAAATTTTTATAAAATGCAGATTAATTTATGGCTTTTTCACTGTATGTTTTAATGGTGGATAAAGAGTGCAAGCCAGCTAAACTATTTTAGGATTCATTCAATGTCAACAAACATCCAGCGTGCTGAATTGTGCTTCAGCAGACGCTGATATCTGAAAAGCCAGTGCAACTTACCTTGATTACCAAATGTAGGACAACAAACAATGAAAGTATTAGTTATTACCAGTATCTTTTAAGTTAAATATGTTGAGTAAATATAACTGAAGCACTATCAGTACTACGGTAATTTTCAAAAGTTTCTTTTTGGGGAAATTTAAATATACTGAATAGATTTTTAGTATATGTGAAACTGATGTGGTCAAAATGTGTGGTTGTCTGTGAATGTGCTATCAGTCCACAAAGTAAAATGTGGTGGTGAGATCCACATATGCCCTATGGAGAATGCACCTAGGTCATTTATTTTTGTATTTTACCAATTACCTTACCTGTTCGTAGAACTTGTTGTGAGCCACATAGTATTGTGCATCAAATGACTCCTCTGTCACCAACACATGTTGCCTCTCCCCTACCTACACATAGAGTGAGAGAGAGAGAAAGACAAATTATTAAACTGTATTTGCTCAGTCAACAAATTACAACCACATACAAGCTTATTAACTAATGAAAAATTGGCCTTTCATGCATCTTTTGCGCAAATGTGTTTTTATCTGTAGACGCGGCCATCTGTGCATGTCCTAAGCCATATGCTCACCATAACCCCAAAAAAACAACAAGATAAACATCCCTGGCAATCATTTCGGACCTTCCATCTCTATCTCCGCATCTCTTTCTGGTTGGTTCAGTCGGATTACACTAGTCAAAAGTGGCTTTGGTCTTTTTTACACTTGCCATTGATGTGCTTTTCAGTCAAAAGCGGTATGATTTCACTTAAAAACAACTGATAGAGCGGTATGATATTTGTATTTTGTCATTTGTAAGATTTATATTTTTCTGTAAGATATTTTTGCCGGCAAAAAAGTTTTGATTTATTTTACAGATTGGAACCCCTCAGTGTTTACCATTAATTTACAGGACCATGGCGGCCGCCATAGTTTCAAAATTAACTGAAAATATTTTTACACATAACAACATTTCAGACCTCTAACGTTTTGTTTTGTGGGCGCTGCTCCGCGCTCCTGTCAGCTCGCACGCTCACACACTTTTGCATCAGACTCGAGACAAACACTTTTCTTTTGAGGTAACTACAGTAACGTTAAAGGTCTATTTCTGTCACTCGTTTGTGAGTTGAGCTAGCTGTGCCCAAACTGAAACGGACTAGTGCGAGCTGACAGGCAGGTTAGCGACTTCATCCTGTAATTTTCTCTCTTTACAAAGACAAGTGTTGCAGTATGTAAGTCCTAACTGAAAAGAGGCTATTAAGTCTTCATGTTATGAAATACGAGAACCACATACAACATAATTTATCAAATCGGGTCGGCCTTGATGAATTTAGTGAAAGGATACACATGTGACAACGCCTGGTTTTCAAAATAAGGTGTCTATACAGAAAGATTTATTGCATTATATTCACTAAAAGTATAAAAACATAATACATGTATCCATTAAAAGTAAAAAACAACAACAATAAAATAGGGAAATTACTTATTCTGTTTTCTAATCTTTATTTTTTGTTGACGGAAAAACATTAAATAAATTTGCTGACTTTTGTTTATAGCTATGAAATGGGTTTATGATTAAATAGTTTTCTATAGCACAACACTGTTTACAATAGGGCAAAGTTCTTCATCGATAGCCTCTTAATTTTGTATCAAATTACTGCATTCAACTTTAAAATGTACAAAAGTTTCTTCTGGGGTGGCATGCCCCCCCCCCACCATAGTCTCTTAAAATCCTGTGGGAAACACTGACCCTCTTACACTCACATATTCAAGGGTAAAATTTATTGCGACCCCTTTCTCATATTGTTCTGCTAGAATATTGTTATTTGCTTCAACTGAGCTGTAAGAACCACATTTTTGACACACTAATTCCATATGCTGTTGTTTCAGTCTCAGGCAAGTGATGACGCTCTTGTAAGCTAGACAGAAGTTGCTTAGATGGCTAATTGGCCAATCATTTAGGCCTTTGGCTTAACTGAAAAAGCTCCGCCTTGAAAATTCAATTTCCTGCTCTGGCTTCTTCCCTGTAGTCTGTCGTTCAGAACAGAATAGAACGCGCATTTAATATACTTATGACGTGTCCGCGACAAGGTTACGTGTGGGTTCAGTTCACGAAGCATTCGCACTACTGTCCCATTTTTAACACAGAGGCCATGTTTCTGCTTTAAAGTCAACCACATAGTCTAGGTTCACACTGCTCTGATAAGAATGACCTGCTGATAGCTAGAGTAGAATTACATAATTTGACCGACCTCTTTTATGATATTCCCTTTCAATCTCCTCTTCCATCCTTTTAAACTCAGTTTAAAATTTGTGCAAGGACACTGCTGAGAGTACCGTAATACACAACAGAAACTGGACATTACATTGAACTGTCGCCGTAATCTGAAATGCCATTTTTGTAAAATGTTATTGTGTTTTGTGAAATTTTGTTTTATTTGAGAAATGTTGCTGTTTTGCAAAATTAGTTGTTTTTTTCTTGTTTTGTAAAATGACGTTTACAGAAATGTTGTGTTTTGTAAAATGTTGTTATGTTCTGTGAAACAATGTTGTGTTTTGACCCTCAGGGTCATCGTAAAGCTGTCTCTGTCATACAATATGCTTCTATTCATCAAGATCCCAATTCAATCATGTTTTGCGCTTTCATATTTTTTCATGCTTTCTGTTAGTGCAGTTCACCATTTAATTACAATCTCAAGGTTCCTGAGCCACTTCAGTTTTAGCACTTTGGCTAAGAGGATAGTGACAACTATAAGGACTCCCGTCCTTACAAAAGAGAAAACTGAATGAAAGGAAAAAAACACAAGGCTATACAGGATACAATTCAAATGCTTACAGAAAACAGTCTATTCAGGGCATCAGAAAATCAAATACTACAACAAGGTCTCCCAAAAGAAATTTACTGACAGAAATATAATGACAGAAAGTAATTTGTTTTTAAAGAATGTTGTTGACTCAAAGAAGGAGAAAGAAGAGAACTTTGTTGAAAGTACTGCAGGCATGAATAAAACCTACTCATGACTGACTTAGAGAGAAATCTCTCTCACTTGTCTCTCATGGACGAGTATCTTGACAATCTCTTTTTGACAAATATACTATGCTACGCTCCATGGTTGGATACACGTACATTTATTTTTACATGTACATGGTGTAGATGGACAAAGTCAATACTTTGTTGTTAGTGTGGCTAGTGTTGTAGTCAAGACCGCCCAAACCGAGACCAAGTCAACACCAAGACCAGAGTTTATCGAGACCGAGACAAGACCAAGACTTTTAGGGGCTGAGACCAAGACCAGTTCCCCACATTACATGACATTTACATTGATACATTTACATTGATTGAACCTGGGTCTCTCACACCAAAGGCATGTGTCTCATCCATTGCACCATCACCACCCCGTGACACAAAATGAAATGTGGAACAAGATCATAGGCACTTCTCAAACTGATCTGAAAGAGCCCATTAAAACACCCACAAACAAACCCTAAGAGCTGAAATTAATGTATATCTTTATTCAACTTTTCCATGCTTACCATCGTGGAGACAGTCGTTAACGGTAACAACACATTTTTATTTAGGGTTATTGGTTGTATTTGAAGCAACACGTTTTACATCCTATCAAAGTTAGGATGTTAACAAATAATTTTGACATTGCAAACGGAATTTACTGATATTCCCAAAGTTATGGCCTTGAAATAAAATCCCGAGTCCTCAATGTCCGAGACCGAGACAAAACTGAGTCCAAGACAAGACATCAAAAAGTGGTCTTAAGACCGGTCTCAAGACCAAGACCGTTCAAGTACAACAACACTACCTAATGTTTCTCCTGAAGTGTTCTGATTTATGTACAATTCATCTTCAGTGCATTCTGCACATATTGCCAGTGATCTTGTCATGTAAGGAACTACAGGCAGCAATTCAGGAAACAGTGCTGCAGAGCATAAACCACCTGGGTTTTCAGAATCAGCAATATACAGTTGAAAATGCTGGGAACAGAGTGTCCTGTAGGCTTAATGGGCAGTATTTGCATTTCAGCTCTGTCAGTTATGAGCCCTGCACAGTAAAACAGTGCTGACTGATCATTTCCTTAGAAATGTGGCAGTGCCTTAGAAGTCATGGCACTGACACATTGCTCAGGGTGTTTCCATTTTTGCAGACACTCTTCTTCTGTGCTCTTTTCTTCCCTCCTTTGCATTATCCTTCCTTATACTTTTGCTTCCATCCCTATCTATCTCTGGGCGTTTTCTTTGTTCCTTCCACTATAACTCCCTCTCATCTTTCTTTCTTTTTTTAACTGATTTAACTGCGTGTGTACATGTGTGTTCCAACAGAGACAGCACCTGCACAGGCATGCTGACAGACTTAAAAGGAGACCAAATAAATCACTGTTTCCTGCAAACAGACATTTTCAGAAAATGAGGGTGGAAAAAATATCCTTTGAACATTATTACTGGATGGTGAACATTTGATTTGGGCCTTCTGTTTGCTCCTTTCGACTGAAGACATATTGTACGTATGTCTTTGCTGTGAGCTTAAAATCCATAAGCATGTGTAAAAGACAGAACTTGTCTGTTAATAAGGTTTTATCATTCTGTTAACCATCAACTACTGACTAATGACCATTAGTTGTTATATACATATATACTATAATTTTTAATAACTAATTTTCATCTGGTGACAGATGCAAACAAATTTCTCTATTTATCCAGAGGGAAATCATCATCATCATCAAGAAAGATGGGTATGATGTGAATCTGTATGGATCTGCCTGCCTTAATACCTAATCCATACCAGAACAACCAGCGAGTAGCAATAACCTGGGATTAAGGTACAGTATATGTTAATATTTTGATGAACTGTGAATAAGAGGATGATCATGCATGAACACACCCCAGCATAGACAATGACACATATGAGAATGTAGTACATTGAGTAAATGAGAAGTTGAGTAGCTGTGTGTTATGTATTTGCAGGGCTCCAGACTGGGACCATTTAGTCCCATTTTGTGACTATTTTTGGAGCTGGTGCTACTAAATTTTATTAGCATTAGCAACTTGCAAATATGCTAAATTTGGGTGTTGTTTTTTTTCCTTTTAGGTCAGCATTGTATATAATGTGAAAACCCAAGAGGGAGCAAGAATTGGTTTGATATGTTTGATAAATGCCAAAGGACAACAGTATTTATAAAATGCAGCTCCCGTGAACAAACATTCATATTTACATGAACAAAATGAACCTACGTGGGGCCCAGATCAGACAATATATGGCACACCTCATAGGCGCACTTAAAACAAGATAATGACTACCTAGTCTTGCAGTGGAGGTTTAGTTACAACTCTGGACTAATGAAAGATGGAAAGCAATTGATTGACATTGACAATTGATTAAAATTTTAATTTGAAATTAATTGACTGTGGAATAATTACCAGGCAGCAGAGTCAAAGATCAGCGTTGAATTGTATTATTTTCTACATTTTATATATTTTACAATAGAATTTTCTTACTGCTGTTAATATTAATATTTAATAAATTAAGTTAATTGACTTAAGATTCTATAGAAAATTTTCTATTTAATAAATATTGTTTGTTCATACCACATTCTGTTCTGTAGAAGTCTACTTGTTTTTAGACTGACAGATGGAGAAAGCAATTTTAAAGCAGGGAGGATTCTAGTGGAGCACAGTGTGACTGTGCAGCAATGGCAAATGGTTTGCATGGCTCACGTGTCAGGTAGGAGGGACCCTTTGCAGGATTTTGTTTAGGGCCCCAGGGAGTTGCATGTCAATTTAAGTGGTGCTCCTAAAAAATTCTGTTGGAAGCACCAGTGCTACTAGTGGAAAAAGCTGATTTGCATGCAGTATATGTGATGGTCTTTGCTTGTGTGACTGATGGTCTTTCCTTGCATATCTGCGTATGTGAGAGTGTGCATTTAGATTTATTTTTTTCTTCATCTGTTGAAAAACGCTAGAGAATACCAAACATTGCCTGTGTGTGTGTGTGTCTTTGCACAGTGAGATGTGTATTTACTTCACCATCCAGAGAATAACATCCAGTGATACACAGCAGATCCACTACAAATTTAGGGGATCATGAGTTTAATTGATAATTAATCCACATCATAACAAGGATAATGAGAGAACTGTGGCTTTGAATTGTAATCAACATTTCCATCTGTATCACAAATAAAGGAGCAATTCACTCGAATATCATCTAAAATCTCTGACTGCATCTGTGGCCTTTTTTACCATGTAACTGGATTATGTTTCTAACCAGAGTGAAAAACAGCCAGACTGTTGCATGAGATTAATTATAAGGAGCCAATAGTCAGCGTCAAAGGAACCAAACAACAAATGAAAACTAAAAATAGGCCTATTAGAAAACACCTGTTCTAGTGCAAATGTTACAATTCTGAACTAAAAAGACAGTAAAGGTAGTAAATAATTTACAAAAAAGCCACATTGTTCTTAAACATGAACGTGGTCTTAATGGCAGCCACATTTAAACCCACTCAGTGCCAAAGCACAGCAGATGCCAATGATGTGGACACACACGATTATCATAAACTGTTCTGAAAATACATTGCATTACGTCGGATATTCCACAGTGCAATATAATATATTATGGAGATTTTTAGATTTATTCACTTGACTTCTGAAGTAAGAGTAAATGAACCAAGTCAGTGACGTAACAACCATGGATGTACAGTGTGACATCAATCAAAGCAGCTATGATGGCAAACAGTAGGACACCTCTTATCTACTTCAGTCTCAACTTGATTAAATGTGGCTCTCATTGGTTATTGGTGTTCTCAGATCTTGCTATAAAGATGTAATCACCATGCACTTAAATACTCAGTCATAACCACATAACTTAAAACAACGAGTGGCAAACCCCGGTTCAGCATTTATAAGCAGTACATAAACACTAATGAATAGTTTATGAAGTGTACACAGTCAGTCAGTGTCAATCAGGGTAGTTAAGATTCAGTCCTCACATAACAAGACAAACTGTCCTAACCATGAGTGCAAAAGCTTCATAATATTTTCATTTCATCCTGCACTGAATGTTGTAACAGCGTCCTCTGTTTTGTGACTACATCAAAGTACTTTCTACTGGATGGTGCTGCTTGTTTCAGAAAAACTTTTCCCCCCAACCGGTTTTCAGCTTTTCATCATTAGTGCAATTTACAACAGTGTTTGACAAATACACAGTCGTGTGTGAATCCCACTGTTAAGCAGTGGCTCGCAGGCGTATGCAACTGCATTCTCCTACTCATTGTACATTTATGCACCACGGTCTCCCCCTCTGACACCCTCGGTTTCAATTTTTCATGTATCTCTTGAACTATTGTTCCTATTTACACATTTCCACACACAGTGAGAAGGATGGTGGACTATGATATGCCTTCTTGCTCAAAAACATTGCCAATTTATCACAAACATACAATCACCACCACGGATACTCAAATCAGATCAACAGTTACACACAAACCCCTACACACACGCAGTCTTCTGTAGCCCCTTGTAGAAAGAGATTTTGTTTTGTTGCCTGCTACACAATGGTTGCGGGGAGTGATTTAACAGGGCTAAAGAGAGATGCTCTGATCTTTTGGAGGTTCTCTTTGAATAAGCTGCTTGAAAGAGGAAGAAAATACACCCTGTTGGTTTGGGTATTTTTCTTTTCCCTCAAAGTCAAAACCAAAGTAAAAGAGACTCAAACTTTTTAGTGTTTGCCACAAAGACTGAGGGGATTAGGGGTGGCTTTGGTTAAATGTTGTGGGGACACATACAAAATCAACACAGATCAAAGTTAAACAAATGAACAGTTTGGAACTAGGCATGAACATAAATACTTTAAACAGAGCAATATGCTAACAGCATGAGAAAGAAGACAGAGCAAAGTAGACATATAGGACGATAGGATGAATAGATGAAAGTGAGGTTGAAAGTGACGTTAAAAGAACAAAATAAACTGAAAAAGAAAACAACTATCTCCATAAACTCTTTAAATGCCAGAATTGTCTCAGAGCAGTTGTCAAATCTTTTTCCTATACAAAGCATCTACAAAGTGGTCTAGGCCAGTCATTTCATGTTCATACACATACACAACTAGTCTCGTCTTATTCAAACTCTGCCACAAGCACCAGCTGAAGGTACTTTTGTCAGTCGTTAAACTCCTGACTTCTTATCAGTCTGTTCATGCACTGTACTCACCTGTCTTTTCAAATAGGTTAAAATGTCTTTCTGTCCAATACTTTTATAAGTGTAATGATATCAGGTTTACATTCTGAGGTGTAAGAGGAAATCGGTACAGCCGATAGACTGGCTCACTACCTACCTGGCTGCACTAAAGAAAGGAAAATCATGTTAATCACAACCCCAGAGTTTACAATATGATACGACTGGCTCCAACAATCTATGATATCAAATTAGTAATGATGTTTGAATTATTGGTGGCCACTTGAACATTTGATCAAATGAAAATGACTGATTAAGAACAATTCAGTTTATCTATATCTATATATCTATATCTATATATATATATATATATATATATATATATAAAACAATGTTTTACACATATGGACTTTACTTGGGAAGGCCGCCAAGGTATTTTAACAGCTGCCAAAGTATTTTTGGCGACCCATTTTATGTAGAGAGAGATGTTATCTGGAATAACGTTACAAGAGGTGGAAAATGTGGATATTTTGGCCCAGGTAGAGCAACAGTGAACAGACCAGCACAGATGTCATTCGGTACCAATTTGGTAGGCTGCGCCATTAACAAGCATCCACCAAATGCGCCCGTTTATGCTGCTGTGAAAATGGACAAATCCAAAACACTAGCTCTCTGTGTCTTTTTGCCGACTTTATAAAACATACTGCTGATGGAGAAAGTGAGCAGAGCAGACACAAACAAGGAGAAAGAAACAGAAAGAGGCGGGGCAAGCAGGTGTGTTTGCAGTAAGAAACCAGAGGTATAGGTGTGTGTGTGGGTGCATGTGGGGAAAAGGGAACTGAAGGAAAAAGCAAGGTGAGCAGATTCTGGTAGTGAGTAAACACTAAAATAAGGTGGAGAATGAAGTACAATTAAAATGGTGAAATAGAACACTTTCACACTGTACAAATTCCTTCAACCCAAAAAATATTCTCAGCACTCTCGGGGGCCTTCAATGACATAAAGGTACAATTTACATTATCATTGCCAGTGTAATCAAGCTTTTAATATTTTGGTGAATACAGACTTCAAATATCCCTGGTGTTGCATTGTCATACTTCAACTACTACTTGGGCCAACCTGAAGAATTTATCAGCAGTCGCTCAATATGTTTTGTGACGTTCCAAAAGTTTTGAAGTACTTCTAAATTCTGAAATTTATAATTGACTGATGAATGTGGTGCAATATGTAACTTGGTTGTAATTCAGCCTCATCCTTGTGTATGTGTGTGTGTGAGAGAGAAACAGAGAGAGAGGAGGGGGGGAGAACAGAAAAGAGAGAGACAGAGAGAGAGAAAGAGCAAAAAGCAAAGAGGAAATAAAGATATTGGGCAAGGCAGCCAAAATTATAACTTAATTAGCATAATAAAAGGACACTCATAAAGACAGACCCCTCTCTCTCACACACACACACACAAACAAATAGAACACAAAAACATAGACAAAACACACAGACACAACACACCTACAGACAAAGACCCCAGCACACTAGCACACCGAGCATCTCTTTAGGCTAGTTTAATAACAATTACCCTCATATACCACCCTGAATACACACTGGGCTGAAGCCTCACTAGCTCTGTGTGTTTGTCTATCTTAAGGCAATACACCTGACCTAGTATGCTTTCCTTTACTCTCATTGCCACCCCCGCCCTCCTTCTCCAGTCTTTGCCATAACAGAACGCTGTGCACCGGCATCAAATCTACAACCCCCCCCCCAGGCCCTCTCTAGCCTTCCCAAAGTTCACCAGGCAATGCCTCTGACACGCGCGCACACACACACACACACGTACACGCACACACAATAAATAAGGACATGCTGTTGTTTCCAAGAAAGCAAGAGTAAGAAGTTAAATATGAGAAATGCAAGAAAAGGAATGACTTGCAAACAAGTACATAAATGACCTACAGTATAGGAGAAGCAGGAAGACCAATTTGAACCTGTTCACACCACTTGTGATATAGTAAAACAACTTTTATTGTTTTTATTGACTTACAAGCACTTGGAACTGTTGAAGTTTGTACTAAGACAAGCCTTTCCCAGAATGAAGAATGTTACTCTTCACTCCTCAAATTAAACAAAGCACAAGCAAGGAATGCTGAGGTCACAATAGTACTACGGTCAAACAAGGAATTCTGAAGAAGTTTCACAGAGAATGTAAGAAAGAATGACAAACATGTGAAGGTTAGTATAACACGCACTGCAGCAGCAATGGGCAACCAGAGACAAATCAAGCTTTTTTCAATGTTTGTGCATGTTCAGTTTTCAATGCCATCTCTGTTGACAAAAACCTCAAAGGGAAACACCACCCAAAAAGACAATACAATACATTTTTCTCCCGCATGTTATCTATCAATTTATTAAGTGTTATTTTTCTTTAGGTCAACCTGGTACAGTAAATTTGGCTGCATTTAATTTGTAGCTCTCAGAGCTCTCAACATGTAACATACAATAATGAAGTATCTTCACTATAATCTACAGACAGTGAACAACTTCAGAGAATTCTATTTGGAGATAAAACTACATATACACTGACCAGCCACTTCATTAGGTACACCTGTTCAATTGCTTGTTTGCACAAACAGCTAATCAGCCAATCACATGGCAGTAACTCAATACATTTAGGCATGTAGACATGTTCAAGACAACTAGCTGAAGTTCAAACTGAGCATGGGGAAGAAAGGGGATTTAAGTGATTTCCAACGTGGCATGGTTGTTGGTGCCAGACAGGCTGGTTTCACGCACGACCATCTCTAGGGTTTACAGAGAGTGGTTCGAGAAAGAGAAAATATCCAGTGAGCGGCAGTTGTGTGGACGAAAATGCCTTGTTGATGTCAGAGGTCAGAGGAGAATGGGCAGACTGGTTCGAGATGACAGAAAGGCAATAGTAACTGAAATAACCACTCATTACAACCAAGGTATGCAGAATACCATCTCTGAATGCAGAACACATCGAACCTTGAAGCAGATGTGGTATAGCAACAGAAGACCACACGGGGTGCCACTCCTGTCAGTTAAGAACAGGAAACTGAGGCTACAGTTCACACAGGCTCTCCAAAATTGGACAACAGAAGATTGAAAAACGGTCTGATGAGTCTTGATTCGCCTCATGGATATGCAGCCGACAAATCTGTCATCTATCATGTCAATTTGGCTCAAAGTCTTTGAGGACTGTTTCCAACACCTTGTTGAAAGTATGCACGAAGAATTAAGTTAGTTCTGAAGGCAAAAGGGGGTCAAATGCGGTACTGGCAAGGTGTACATAATAAAGCGGCAAGTGAGTGTATAGAGCAACTTTCTCTAAAAAAGGTCTGTAAGTATTTAGAAAGTAACAGAAGTGCTATTATCAGGGTTATAGTTCCTTCACTGTTAATTCAATATGGATGTTAAGACTGTTTATTTAAAAAGCCGGAAAGGCAGCATATCAAGCTCATACTGATTTTAGATCCAATGTGCTGGAGTACAGAGCCAAAGCAACTATACATGTGACAGTTTTCATTTACGGTTCGGCACAAAGATGGATTGCAGCTAATAGTTAAAACATATCACTGTAACAATACATGAGATCGTTGATACATTAGAGCTGCAACAAGAAGATTACAAAGGAAAAAGGAAGAGAGAGAAAGAGGACATAATTAGAGTGAAACAGCAAACTTGTAGCACAGGATGATGAGTTGTTACATGAAACTGATTTATGTATTTCCATTTTTGCAACATGGACCTAAAGATCATAATGCTACGTGACGATGTGCTCTGCTTCTCCCCGATAATACACATGTGCTACATCTATGCATACAAAACATACTTTAGGTTGGCACAGTTGCACAAAAATAAGTACACACATACAAACACACACACAACTGCCTCATCAATTTCAGCTAACCAACAGAAAAGACAGTCTAGTCTGCCACCAGTGTGTCACATATAGTTTGTCAGAGGAGACAGATAGACGTCTCTCTCTCTCACACACACTCACACACACACACAGGCCTGTGACAGTAGCCTGTAGGCTGTTTAGTGTCTCACATGCTGGGATGAATCACATCAAAGCAGAGACATGGCAGAAAACACAGAATGAAAGCTTCAGAAACATCAGTTACTAAAACACATGATATCAGACATGGAAACACAAAAAACAAAAACACATACCTGGTCATGTATAAAATTATATCTTAAGGAAAATAATAAAATTAAGGAGTTCTACAGTATAAAGTCTGTATGGGGACCGTTGCTGAATAGGGTAGAATTTTTCATTTTCCACACTTCCTTTAATATGTAAAGTTATGTTAGATCAATGACTATAATGAGTAGAAAATATTCAACATTGTTGATACATAGAGCCTGAATATCATCCCACAGAAGCCAGGTCAGCCAAAAAATAAAGAAACAAAAATTTGTTTATGTAGATATCACTTTCATCACTACTCTTTGGCCTAAACCAGTTCTTCTGATACCAGGTTCTATACTGTTGGCTATTGTTGATATCCTATCTCATGTAGCCACAGTGATTGGAAATTGTAAAAACATCCCATACTCTGGTAAGACAGAGTATGCTTGTGCCTGTGTGTGTGTGTGTGAGGTGGGTGCAGGGGACCAAGCCCTTGACATTACAGCATCGCTATGTCTGAAATTGTGTGTGTTGGCAACTGCAACATCAATCAGAGCTCAGCTGTGATTGTCAGGCTGATTGTCCATTATGTCCCTCGGGGCCGGGAAACCTTGCTGTGTGTAATGCATGTGTCTATGTGAGTGTAAGAGAGAAAGAGAGAGAGGAAGAAGTGCGTGTGTAATGCACATATCTATACATCCACATTAATCTATAATTGCAGCTGAAAATAATGCCTCGGCAGTGCAGTATGATTATCACTGCAGGCCACACCTGAAGACACAACAAATCATACATGCATAGGAAGGTCTATCTAGCTTGTCTGATAGCTGTTCAAGGCTAGCCCTCCAGTCGTCCTGTTAGAATGAGAGAAATGTATGTATGTGTTTTGATAAGGGAGTAAAAAAAACATGAGCTACAAGGCCATCCTGGTGGCTCTGTGGGATAAGGCGAGGATCATGAACTCCTAATGCCTGATTGGGTTAAAAGCTGGCTCATGACCTTTGATCCATGTTCTATCTGTCTCCCTGCTTCCTTTTTTCTGACTTGAGCAATTGCACAAATCCATATAAAAAGGGTGATAAAAGTGATTGGAAATTTGGTTTGAAAACAGATAAGAGATTGTTTGTGCTGCAAAGAGGAGAAGAGAGAAAAAACTAAGCAGCAGTCTAGCGTGCAGCCTAAGTGTAATAGGTGGTAGACTTTTAAACAAATGTAAAGAAGGAAGTGGTAAATATACATAAATGTAAATATACACATATCACTTGAAAATACTAGATTTTTAACAAGCCACTTGATCCAAATAACGGAGGTCCTGGACCAAAAATATTAAATTGATATGCTTGAATAACTGATAAGCTATAAATGAAGGCTTGACTGGGAGACTATGACTCCTGAAACTGACATGACAGGATCAGCTAGAGAGAAGATTCATCACTCTGTTGGACTTGTGGAACTCACAGATCAGTTACGGTTGTATAGCGGTGAGGAGGGTTTTCCCTCAAAAACAATCTTTGGTCGAGTATAGACACATAGGGAATACAGAGAGCACAAAAATCCAACAACTAAGTTTTAATTTTGGAATTACCAGGAATTAGCATAAACAACTGGCTAAAAATGAGAACATCTAAAAATGAATGTTTTGTACACTGCTCTTCTGTAATTTAATTAATGCTGAAGTTCAGCAAATCCAACGTCAGTGACAATCAGTCAACTTCTAATTATTATACATGTTTCCATTTCGCATACTGAGTAAAATCCTCGCACTATAAAGGTAAAACAGAACAGTGCTGCAACACTAGCACGGTGAGGTGGACAAAACACAGTTGAGTACAGTAACAACAAGAAAGGTTTAGATTCTGACCAGCTTTAATTTAACCAATACAGATTTATTAAAATATGCCAGGATACCATTCTGTAGTTTAGGGGTGTGCAGTAAAATTTTTACTATAATAAAAAAAATTATTTAATGGCAATAATCTGACTTATTTCATTCCATTAAACACTGCAACAAACATGGCTGAAGGTGAAAGTAACATTGCGACCAGTTGCAAGGTGTAGGAGTTAGTTTTAAAGAGAGATGTTTTGATATTTTGTCCACCCATTTATATTGAGGGTAGCAGGGCTTCAACTAATGATTATTTTCATTGTTGATTAATCTTTCGATTATTTTCTCGATTAATCAATTAGTTGTTTGGTCAATAAAATGTCAGAAAATTGTGAAAAATGTTGATCAGTGGTTCCCAAAGATTAAGATGAAAACCTCAAATGTCTTGTTTTGTCCAAAACCCAAAGATATTCAGTTTATACTCATGGAGGACTAAAGAAACCATAATTAAATTAAAATATTTAAGAAGCTGAAATCAGAGAATGCTTACTTTTTATTCTTAAAAATTACTCAAACTGATGAATCAATTAATAAAATAGTTGCCGATTAATTTAATAGTCGACAACTAATCAGTTAATCGTTGCAGCTTTAGAGGGTAGACTGCATTAGTTTTAGCCAGGTGTACATAATAAACTGGCAACTAAGTGCACGGATGTCTACACAGAATCATGGTTTTCTAAAAAAGGGATTGCATTTCTTTGTTCTTTCTTTGCCTTTTCATCTTCACATCACTATAGCATTCTTCTCAACTGAACAAGACGTAAAATGAGTTCAGTCCATGTCAACCAATGTCAAGGAAGCCCTTAATAACTATCATACACCCTATACTAGGGTTTTGTGTACAATTATATTATTTCTCCTCCCTTTTCTCTCTCTGTGCATGCTGAATAATGACAGGTGGTTGAAGTGTTCTGTGTGTTCGCTCTTACACACTCAACATTTCGATTCACTTCATTGGCTAACAATTCTGTGTCAGTGTGTATTTGTGTATCTGCGTGCATGGCTAAATATGCTTGTGCCCTCTTCCTCTGTCCCACTGATGGTACATTCTGAAGTGGTGCAATGATGGACTGTCAAGTACTCTGCTATTTTTTGTTTTTTTTCCTCCACCGACTCACTCAGGTACCCAAGGACAAGAAAACAACAGATGAACCAAGGGCATATAGAAAGGAAGAAAAATGAGAGGGAATATTTGATTTTGTTTATGCATTTGATTTCTTTTTGCAGTGTCATTATAATGTTTATTTTTTTGTACTTTTGCTATATTCGACAGTAAGCACAGGTGTATAGTGAGGGAGGGGACAGAGATGAAAAAAAAGGTTTTGATCTGAGTCAAGCATAAAAAAACAGCAATAAAATGGCCAAGAACATACTATCATACCTCAGTGGAAGTCCTCAATTAGAATACTAAACATGAGTTTATTGTTTCTTTCTTAAAAAAAAAACAAAACAGAATATAGATCCCTATGGGGAGACGGCAAGCTGGAGGTGACAAAAATCATGTATACTGAAAGGCAAGTCACCCTAAAGCGCTTTGGCCATTCCGGCAAGTTCAGCAAGAAAAGGCAGAAACTGCCACAGATTGTATGGATGTCAGTACCATATACCAAATGGAGATGTAAGGCCACTGAAGAAGCTGCTCCATTCAATTTCATATCTCACCCACATCCCATAATCCCCCTGAGCTAACCTCATAACATCTTGCATATCTTTATCATATTAGACCTTCTTCAATTTCCTCTCTGACAGTTTTTCCCATTTATTCTATTTTACTTTTATCTTGGGTATTCCTTTCCTTTGTTCTGTGTTGTAAATCACTCTGGGTCAACTATGTTGTGTGTAAAGTGCTACATAAATAATTGAGAGTTGAGATATGATTTCAAATATGGAGCTTACAACATGTCTTTTAAGAACAATACCCCTGTCAAAGGTTCTGTTCCACTCTGCCTTAAAAATACACCCATCCTAAAAATAAACTTCAAGCAACATTGCAATTCATCCTAATTATGTAACTACTAGTTACAAGTGTTGAGCCAAATCTTAAATTGTATACTGGATTATACCACTGCAGGTGCACTGCACTTTAGTGAAAGTGTTGCAAGCACTGGCTTAATCTTGTTAAAGTAAATATAGTATTTTTTTCTTAGTAAACTAATCAAAGTATACAGTTGGAAACAGAATATAACTGCACTGTTTAAGCAGTTTCATGTCAAGGTTGTGAGCCATGCATCTTGACTTAAATCATAAATGCAGCAAATGAGTACATGCTTTAAGAAAAAAATGTACATACATTGGGGGGATTACAGAATAAATACAGCATGTTATTAATGTCTTTATGTGAGTGATAATGACTGAGTGGACACTGAGTGGCCACAGGGTCAGAAAGAGTTGACAAACCAACACTGATGTGTGTGTGCTTATTAGCCAATGTATGGACACTGTGCGAGTATAGCATGAGGTGAATGCTGTACTATTTATCTATTAATATGTCAGAGAGGCAAAGAATGTGACATGATGGTGGGAAAACATGTATGCACATAATAACCCATGTGCAGACAAAGTGCAGATTGGAAACTGGCACCCTTGGCAAAGGAAGGTCTTCAGAGGGTGGCAAAAGGAATCAAATAAAATCATATGAAGATTAACCTAGTCTCATGATTATGTAATTTGCTCAAATATCCCCCTCTTTCTAGGTTGAGAGAAGAAAAATGTATTATGGCTTTAGAGGCCGCAGGCTCAATGAGAGCTGACACAAACCCACTCTGATATATGCGCGCTTACTAGCCAATGTTTGGACAAAGTGCAGACTATAGCATGATTTGCAGGGTTTCATATTAATGTATGTATGTTTGTATGTAAGAGACAGAAGGGCTCTGGACAGTTGGAGAGAATAAATAAACACATTATGTTTTCTGTCGGTCTAATCCACATAGACAGCAGGACATGGGGAGGCTAATAGGATCAAAAAAAGCTGACATGCACACACACAGAGCCGCTTGGCTTGGATTCTAACTTAATTAACTTCAGTTTCAAACATGCTCAGACTAGACACTCATGATGTTTTCTGAAATGGCCTTTTCTTTAATATCATCTAGCATTTGGCCTTAGTGTTTCATTTATATAAAGCATATATGGATTGAAAATCTTTGAGAAGGCCTACATTTTCTGAATTTATCTTAAAAAATCTATATACTGCAGATATAATATAATAATAAAAAGTGAGAAATACCAACTGAGGGACAATAATGAATACAAATCAAAAGAAATATTAGTAACAATCTCCTTTACTTGAGCCAAATATCAAGCAAAACTCCGTATTTAACATAATACCTTTTGTCACTCAGGCTTGTGTCTACTGTAATTCATCCATTTTAAAACACTCAATCTTCATCAATCATCAGAGTGATACAGGAACACCAGGTCCTGCGATGGTTAACCAACCAGCACGAAGAAATCAACTGCATTATCTCACTGAATCATTTTTTCATTCTTTCCTTTGAGTCTATCCGTCTTTCCCTACATAGATGAAAACATGAGAGGGGAATTCATTTAAATATCTAAAAATGTCAAAGAAAAAATCTGAAAAGACAAGTCAAAATCTCATCAGTAAAAGTCAGATTGGCTTCAGCAAGATGAGACTTGAATGAGAAAATGGCTCACAAAGGGAGGAAATATTAGCACTTCAATGGTGTTGATTGATTTATTTTAAGGGTAGGGTGGGGGTTGGGGGGGGGGGCAGGTCGATTTGACTCAGAGAGCACATTCACACACATATACACATACAAAATTAACATTAATCAAACGGAATAGGTAGTAATCAGACAGAGCTTTAAGAGGCTAGCCTGTTGGTGCACAGCTGTGCCATTCAAACCAACAGTCATCAGAAGCAGACAGATAAACAAAAAGCACAATCTCGGCATTCATTCAAGACCAGTAAAGCTCACACATAGCTAAAACCCAGGATAGACTCATAAAAGCTTATTAAACCACTTCAACCAACAGCAGTATAAAATAGTGGCTGGTGTATGTCTTCATACGTTATGTGAGAATCAACATCCTACAGTATTTATGACCATGACACATATGAATGTTAAGAATGCAATGAATGAGTGAATTTCCAGCAGAGATATATAATTTAAATAATTTGTGCGGAGAAGATATAGGGGGCATTGTTGGTAGTCCAAGCCAGCTCTGATTGTGGGCTAATGGCACAAATGCAAATGAGGGGCCGATCTAAATGGCTTTAACATAATTTGAATATGCATTATACCGGCCGTGTCGTTGTGTATACACAATTATGAATGTGACTCTGCACGTGTTCATAAATGTGTGTGTGCGCTGACTGACTTTATGTTCATTGCCTCTGCCAATGGATTTACTTCCCTGGAGATGTGTGTGCTTTTTTGAGGGGCTGATTTTGTACAGTAAGCTCTGATCTGCTGTCTAAACAAATAGGGATCCAGGGACCAACATACCAGGTTTATTAGTGTGTTGTTCCAAAACTGCTGCAAATGTATTTGCGTGCAACACAGAGACAAAGTGATTACTTCAGTGTGTCTCTTGTTACTGTGTGTTTGTGCGGCAGCAGATGCCGGGCCCCTGGGTTGCATATGACTGAGTGGCAGGGCTATCAAACGGCCAGTGTTGTGTGTGTGTCCATGTGTGTGACAAGCTACACGGCTGGGACTTGAGTAGGATTTGAATGTTCATCCAAAATTAGACCTTCTATTTTCATCACCTCTGACACACACACACACACACCAGTTTTTCCCCTATATGCATTCAGAAGCGGAGGTGTGCCGCTGCTGAATTGTGACCGCCACTGCTAAAATTTCACACACAATTATTATTATATCAGTGCGCTACTAATTTTCACTCACACATTATGCAAGCACGGTAACACTCATCGCTTGGCTCACTTCCTCTCCTCATTCTTCAAAGGACATCTACATGACAGGTGCTTTTAGCCTATAAGAGCAAGGTAACTCCGAATCAGGAGGTGTGTAGCGAGTGTTTGATTGTCCGAGAGGCATAAAGTGACGGTGAACGTGAGTGGAGGAAACTATTCTGGCAGTAAATATACTGTGTCAGTTATAGTGTGTTAGCTTCTCAAGACCAAGAAAAGTCTGTCTGTTGTTTCCCCACCTGCTGGTAAAGTGAAGCCACTTTGCGCTAAGTTAGCTAACATCTCCCCTCCCCTTCAGACTGCGCAGCTGAGCAGGAAAGCTTCTGGAAAGTAACTGGTAGCTGTATTTTATTACTACCTGCTTGTCCAATGTTGAGAACATCAGGTACAAACTTAGACTAAACTGGTGTAGCCTACAGCTCTGTCCTGTACAGACTGGTTCATTCTAAATTATTTTTCAGGTTTCAGATGAGTCTGAAAAAGTGGTTGTTAGGAAAAGAAAGGACGGAGGTGACTGTGGAGGAGCTGACGTTAGTAAAGCTAATTAGTGATGGAAACTAGTCCTTTTAAGCTTCTGAGAAGTTTCTTTTTGGATTTTAATGTGAAAATAAAATGCACCTCAGAAGGGAGGAGGTTTCTCATGTTGCCTATTTTTTTTATATTAATGTCTACAGATAAATGTCAAAAGCTGTAAAATGACACAAAAGGCAAACATGAAGTCATATCTATAAAGATTCTGAGGTCATATTACCAGGGTTTTCCTGCCGTTAAGGCTTAGGGGGTGATGCCCAAAACATGCTGTGCCATAAACGTAAAATCACTGTGGAGAGCATTTATTACTTCCCCAAATCTAAAGGTTGTAGTTCCTCCCCAGAAGACTGATCTTTGGGTGTTGTTTATTTATTATCTGCTCTAGCTTTTCCATCTATTTGTTCAGATATATGGTTAAAATAATGGCTCAATATGATGTGAATTAAATATTTTTCATTGAAAAATTTTCTTGGGGAAGGACCCCCAGACCCCTGACCATGACTAACACTTCGGGTTTTCTATTCAGCTACTGTACTCATTAACACAAATCCATACACACACGTTTACACAATTGTACAAACAAGCATACAAAAAATAATAAACACACACTAGAAGGACTCTAGGTAAAGGTACTTTATTGTCACATACACATACATGTCGCAAAATTTATTCTCTGCATTTAACCCATCCCTCAAGGGAGCAGTGGGCAGCTACTGTGCAGCGTCTGGGGACCAACTCCAAGGTCTCGTTAACAAAACTGTGCGTAGAAACCTCACTAAAATTGTATGTGCGCCCAAAAGCCAAAAATGGCGTACGCCAAAAAATATTCAGACTTATAAAACCGTACGCACGCACACTTGTAAGCAAGTTCCCCTCATTAATATTAATAGGTACTGACTGCAGGAAGAAAAGGAGGCAAAATCTGACAGGGAAAGTCAAACGGGTGTTTGTTTAATCAGAAAGGCTTTAAGCCTATAATACTCAGAGCTAATATTTCAATTTATTTTACACAATAGTTGGCCTATTCATTTCAAACCATTTCACCCTTCGGCCATGTGAGTTGCCGTTTCTCATTTCTCCTCTTTATGTGCAGACGCATGGTTCACAGTTTACTTATAGGACCGCACATTCTCCCGTCAAGTTTGTTTTTATAGATAACAACCTTTGCTTGGGAAGTGGCGTACGCACATTTCCCTCACTGTTTATAAATGAGACCCCAGATCTTTATCAGTGTCTGTTTAATGGCTCTGACCAAAGAACCTAATATGTTTTTGATAGTGGGGGAAACCGGAGCACCCGCAGGAAAGCCATGCAGACACGCGGAGAACATGCAAACTCCACAAAGAAAGGCAGAGACAACCAGGGTTTGAACCCGGGACATTCTTGCTGTGAGGCCACAGTGCTATCCACTGGACTACTGTGCCGCCCTTCTTATAGACAAATTAGTGCACTTTTGTACAAATAAAAACATACACAAACACACAAAAGTATGGCATTTCTTCATTTACCGATAGTGGTTTGTTACTGAAGGGTAGCAACTATTTAACTACTTCATGATTTTTCAATAAGCCACTACCGTTTTGCACATGGTTTAAAGTAAGGCTGCATACTGTCTGTTGACAATTCACACATCAATCAAGGGTTGGCTGCTTTGTGCTGTTTTGAGCTGCTTTGTGGGGGGTCAAATTGGAGCAGCACAGAATCTGTATTTGAAAATATTATCTGATGTTTGGAACGGTAATAAATATGTGTCAAAAATAAAATGTCATCAGCTGTAATTTTATCCCGTATTATTGCAAAAGTATGTCAAAACTTACAGATACATCAAATTTCATCCAACTGGGGATTAATTCTCGATTCATACAATAATTTCTGTGTTAGCTTATTATAGAAGACATTAAGACCCTAAGTCTTGAACAGCATATGCTTAATATGATCATCATCATTATATGCATTCAGACTTGTAAAGGAACCATGGGATCTCTATAGATTCAACACTATACAGCCACTGACTACATCTGAGCACAGCTGTAGCTGTACCTGCACTACCTAGCCGTGGCGGTGCCATGGCTACAGTCATAATCACAGCAACAGCAACGGCCAAAGCAATGTCATCCCATAGCTTTAGTCATAATCACAGCTACAGTCTGTCTCAATCAGCCTCGGCAGCAGTCGCTGAGAGACCAAGGTTAAGTAGCTCCACTAGTCAGCAGCAATGATACAGACTTGCTCCTGAACCAGCCACAGCTGAGGGTGTCCACTTGTGCTGTGGTGACAACAAGCGGCGACCTACTAAATAATACATACTATATCATAATAAATCTCAGCCTATTTCTCTATGGATCAGAGGGAATGCAAAATGTACTGCAAGGTAAAGCAAAGGAATAAAAAATCTCATTGTGACTTTTTCAGTGCTCCGTACATAGAGACACACAAGGACATGAGGAATACTATAGGAGATATCTCAGTTGGAATAGCTATATGAGAACAGTAGTTCGAAAAAAGGTAATGCATGAAAAGGGCTTGTAATGACATTTCCCTTTAAAATATATATGGAAATCTGTGTGTATGACTGGGTTTCACTGCATATAATGTACTTTAAAATAATATCAATAATATAAATAATAATGAATAACAATACAGTTTTGAGGCTGGTATTGCAACCTCAATTGTCTGAACAAATCCCTTTTGCCTCTACTCACACCTATTGATGGGCACTGGATAAAAACAACGTGCATCCTGGCCTGTGGTGAACTTGAAACAAACAAGCCTTCTGTATGTATCCAATAAAAGCCTATGGCAGTTTTGCCAACTCCATGTACTAACCCGCTAATGGGCACACGGTCATTCTCTGATGTCAACAGACATTTACCCATAAAGAGATCAAAGCAAGTAAAAATGTCTTACTTACATTAGATTAATTGACTAACCTATGCCCTCAACACAGTTATTAATTCGATCAATACTTGCCAGCAAAGGTTATTTAATAATATGGTACATTAGATACATAAACAACTTGTGTCATCAATAAAGGTCAGAGACATTTCAAGCACCACTCTCCAAGTATTATTTACATGCAATAACCTATCATATCACATCAGTTTCAAGCAAGCTAGTGTAGCCCCTGAATGACTTTCCACATTTTCTAAGGCCTGAAAACAAACAATTAAAAACATGTGAAACAAACGCACACAACACACTACGTGCTCTGTAATAGCCACAGCTGTTTGAGGTGTATTGGGTTGAATGTTAGTGTCCTGGACCCAGGGGAAAAATTTTAGTAGTAATGAAATGCATATAAATGTAGCTAACATTGCATTATTACATTATTACAGCATAGTTACTGACCTCAGCTGATGCTATTTTTTATTTCTGATGCTGCTGTTATTAGTTTAACTACGCACTTTACAATGCTCCAGCCAAACCATGTTCACTCCACTTTAATATAATCTGTTCCTCTTTTCCTCATCACTCATATTTTCCTCTGCTCCGCTCACTTTCATCATAACGTACTGTCGCCTGTCATTTAGCTGTCCTCTGAAGAATGAGGTGAGAAGGCTAGCTAAGCGCTACCGTGCTGCACAGTGTGCGGGTGAAAATCATTAACGTTAGTTGCGCCTTGATTTTATTGATCGTGTGAAAGTTTAGTAAAGGCAGTCATTCAATCAACAGCTGCCTGTCTGTGCCGAACAGGGGGACGTCTCCGCTGTGTGCACACCACATCACAGCCTTTTTCGTTCTGTCCACATTACGTTATCAATTAACCTCTAGATAATAGATTATTAACATTTGTGAACTGATTCATAACCGTCCAAGTCTGCATCGTGATGCATCTAAAAATCGATTATATTCCACACCCCTAGTATACCTACCATATAATATAATTATAAACTACTTCTAAACAGTGAAACATTACACTAAAGGTTTTTAATTTCAATAAAGTAGTGGGTGAAAAAACCTAACTACTACCGTAGCAATTTTACCACAGGAATGTAGAGGGAATAAAAAAATTATACACAAGCTATACAGATGCATGGCCAGATATATCATTATAAATAGTACATACATACTGTACATTGCACAGGGGAACCCCTTCTGTACATTGTAAAGCAAAGTGCAACGGTATACAAACAGTATACAAAACTGGGACAAAAGTGCAACAGCATTTCAGCAATAATTTTGTAACTGTGGGATTTCAAGCATAGGTACGTCTTCGTATATGATACATTAAAGAAATGAGCCACACATCCTCAACAAAAGCCTTCAGCACTGATTATCAGTGCACTCCAAGCAAACTAAGGTCATTCATTTTATGTTCTACATTGGATTCACACACAGGGCGTAATAGAATGCCAAAAGAACAGTTCACCTTCACATATAACGTTCATTTACATTATCTATTCAATAACACAACTAAGAATTAACCACTGAGTTAGTAAATATCAAGCCTGTGCGCTTAATACTTCTCTTATAGGTAATGCCAGATGCGTAAAACGTTACACACTAATCAGAGGACACAGAGTTATCCTATAGTCTATACTGTTGTTGCCGACAGGGAATTAAATGCACTGGTTGGTCTTAGTTCATCTTTAGCTCGAGGATTTGTTGTCACTACATGTGTTGTCCTGATGAAAAACACTCTCCAAACAATGTGATTACAATGTGGCCTTGCAGTGACTTTTACACACACCGCCTCAAGAGTGTGGCAGTCAAAACGCACTAAATACTCACACAAACATGCACATGGAAAGACATGCCTTTGATACAAAGGCATGTCTTGAGTATTTAGTGCGTTTTGCACACTGATACAGGCACCACATATACATATACTGACTCACACACAAAACACAGAGAGGCTGAAAAGACACATGCAAGAACACACACACAACAATGCGCATACATCTCCAGATACACACACACACAAAGAGCTGTAGGGATACTTTGACTTAATTTGTTTATGCTGGAGTTCCTGGAAAAGACTGTGCTTAAGGGAGCACATCACTTCTGCATGAGAGGAGATGACTGGAACCGGTCTGCCTCTTTAAATTTCTGTCTCTTCTCTGTTTTGTTTTTATCTTTTGTCATACTCCATCTATGACCGTCTTTCAACGGGCCTGCTTCCAACATGAACTGTAGCGTCTATTTATCTTTGTCCTTTTTATTTTTTATCTTTATCTTCTCTGGCCCTCTTGGCAAATTAGCCATTACATAGCTGAGCAAGGTCTATAACAGACTCATGGTTTAAGCTATACTGATTCTGTATATCTTAAACCATATAGCTTATACTGTATGTATAAATAAAACTTAATTATATATGGGAATTGTGGCCAAAACAAGTATGAAAAATGACATTGATATACATATGTTCTGACATCATCTATTTACAAAAGCAGGTCATATTCATTTTGATCTGCATTACGAAGCTGGCCACACTAAGTATCCAGCGAAGGTTGAGGTCAGGTATTGCCAAAGATAAATGCAGAAGCTGCACTCATTAAAACAGTCTGTACTGTAAACTGTAGTGCATTTTTCCTTCTTCTTTTTTGTTTCTGTTACTCCAAATTATATTTCTGTTTTAATCAACATGCGAAGCACACTGAAATGACATTAAGTGCTTTCTACCTTATGGAAATATAACATTCAAAAGTCACTTGAAAAGACTTCAAATAAGAGAGTAAGTTTATCAAAAGAAACACACACACACACACACACACACACACACACACACACACACACACAGGTGGCCATTAAGTATTTGATCCTCCCTGCTTTCTTTCAACAGAAGCATCATGTCATCAAGTTGTCTGACAAGCCCTCCGGGTACTGTTCCTTCCTTTCAAAGCCGGACTTATTTTAACAATATGACAGACATACATGTGACTGATAGAGATAGAGGAACAAGAATGAGACTAAAAAGAGAGGGAGAGAAAGAAAACCAGAGATAAGCATGTCCAGGTCATTTTAATTTAAAATGGGCGCATGGGTGTGCTACGCTTACGTTAGTTGATTTATGCAAATTATGTAAATGTATGTAAATGGATATGCTAATTAGGTAAAGAGAGAATAACCCGAGGGAGGGAAATCTTGAGTGAAAAACATACAGTCTTCGTCTGAATGACCAGGAAATTCATTCACTTACAGAGAGGGACAGGCCACTGCTTTTACCACATGAAGTGACCACAGAAGCTGTGGGAACTTTTGTCAATAATTAAAAAGCACATTCTCCTAATTATTTTTTTTTTTTTAACAATCTACTGTATACAAGCAACAATGCTCGCTACAATTCTAGTGGTCAAGCCACAGTGATTCACCATATGGTTAACTGACGACAGTTTAGCCATACTGTCCCCTGAACCAGATTTCAATATATAATTGAACAAAAGTAATGTTAAATTTCAATATTAATATGATTTGCCTTCGCTTATCTCCTCAATAACCTGTGTTTATTAGATTTGTTCAGTATTTAAGTTTATATCCACAAGGGTGTGTGATATACTACAACAAAAATCTTACCAATGTCACAAAATGTGTGTTGATCATTTCCACCATCACAAGCCAAGCCTCTGTGTGTGTACTGAAATACCGTTTTGCAGCTGGTTTACTTTATAACCTTTAGAATCAAAGCACCAAAAAGAAATAAGACCAGGATACATGCCAGAGTTATTTCTTGCTATACAATTACAATAATCAGGTAATTGCCTTACTCTGGTGGTAAGTGCACTATTAGTGTGCATGAGAACCCACTGTATGAGTGGCTGTGACAAAGAAAACAGACAAATGAAGCAAACGTTTGAGCCTCACCAACACCCATTCACCCTTTTATATGCTATTCTGCAGGCATGAAAAACAACCATGGATGAAAAAACACAACTCTTTTGCTGTAGTCAAAAGAAGGAGAAAATCCCTGATTCTGTTTTGCTGTTTAATGGGCTTTAATTCTACCTTTTCACTGGCAGGACTTCAAACAACTACAACTTGCTCAAACAAGTCTGGGCCTCATGTATCAACACTCAAAGAGAGATGAGCAGCAATGAAGAAAGAAAGGAAGGGAGAAGAGAGAGGTGAACAAAGTGAGGACAAGATGAGACTGAGAGAAATGGTAGACTAGTAAAGATGGGTGACAAGTAGAAAGCACACGTCTAGCTTTTCAATCATTCCAGACAGCAGACAGATAGAGGCACAGCTATAGAAAAAAAAGAGAAAGCACAGGGACCATCAACTGCACTCACTGGGTTACAGAAAAGATCAACATCCTAGAAAACGTCAGTGGGGAAAAAATTTAAATGCTCTTTGGATTGATAGGCCCATCTGCTTCACACAACATATATCCTGTGTCTCTTTTCACCACAGAATGTGATATTGCAACACACTATACATCTCCAAGACAGGCTGTATTTAGTGTTGGACACATGGTGAAAGCTTATGATACATAAGGAGTTCCTTTTTACAACTATCCAGTGATGCAAGTCTACACTATAACTCTGATGTAATTATACACTAACTAAAAAGGCTATCAACAAGTCATCAAAGGCTAAACAACCATTTATATTAACCAATTGTTCTTGCCATAAACGTTGCATGAACATCTGCATGAAATTCACACCAGATTGAAACCTATATTGGGTTCCAAGTGAATGTCCCCACATTGTAGTTCATTATTTTCCTGTAGCTGGTTTGCCACAGCTTTTCTATCCCTTCCTTTCCATCCCTGTTAATTACAGCTATTTATTAACCCCAAACAGCCAATTAACAGGCCTTCAACACAACAAGCAAACACACTAATCTATACGCAACACATTGAGAGATGACTCCACCTAAGATTATGTGGAAAAGAGAGGGCCACAGATGTGAATAGGTGTCAAATTTGAAAAAAAAAGGTCTTTGTTTTCTTTTCTCCTCTTTGAGTCCATAAATATTCAGCCCATTCTATTTTTTCCTCAGGTGTTTGTTTTTGTTCTATTGTCTGACTTTCTCCACATCAGTATGTGGAAGCCCAAGCTTTTTTTTTAACCCTTTATCTTTCAGTGAGTCTCTTCTTTATTCTCTAAATCTTTCTAGGGGGATGTGAGACAGCAGTGAGTAATGATGCTGGTCTGTTCATATCACTGTTACAGCAGTGCTATGGTAGCGAAATGAAATTAACAAAATCAGTAGACATCCTCATGCAGAAAACAAGCTGTTACAATCAAAACACTGTATCTAAAGAAAATAAAATCTCAACAATTAAAGGGCAAAAGAGTAAGTATTTTAAAATGTCCTGATTCTGCTGGTCTTGTAAAAAGGGTTGGGCTTTGTCTGTAGTCTTACAATTCAGTTTTAGTACATTTTTCTCAAATTCTGACAAATTACAAGAACATGAGTCTGGAAATCATCAACCAACTACTGTTCTTAATCTTAATAATGGAAAATGTTTGAAAAGAAAATCACACAGGAAAACAAGTAATTGCTATTAAAGTTAATAATATGTAGTTAATACATTTATAACAATCATACTCACTCAAATTTATGATTTACTTGTGTTCTCTCTTTCTCTCTCTCTTTCACTAAACAATACAAATCTGATTGATTTCCAACAGACATGCCATTTTGTCATTTTAAGCTCCAGCATGGATGACTGAGCCTATATGTTGTTGTGTACACATAAAGCTGGATTATTGATTAGATGTCAACATTAGATTTATAGTTCTACAGTGGTGTTATTGGTGGTGCATCTAGACCAGTGAAACGTACATGGCTTTTTTTGTTTTACATGGTAACTTACAGAGAAGTAGCTTTCTCTGTTTCAGAATGACAACATCCTTATGGCAAATGCTTGACAAAAAGTTGACAGTGAAAGGTGAGCAGCAGCCTAGCTACATACACCTGCAGTACCACAAATTAGCCTTTAAAATTAATTCCATCCACAGCAAAGGGTTGAAAAAAAAAGGTTCAAAAAGCTTAGAATCTAAAGAATTTTCTACCAACTATTTATGGATAAAAAGAAAAACCTTATATGTTTCTGAAATATGTTTCAATTTACAATAACCCCAATCACACAAACACATACAAAGGTTAAAAAGCACAATAAACAATATATTTTACTGCCTTCATTTTAACTCTAAATTCTTTCTTCCTTACACACAGTTGACTCTAGTCAGTCAATGTACCTTTTTTTGTTTGTGCATGTGATGTTAAAGACATTTTTATGGAATCAATAGGCAGAAACAAAAAGCTAATTTCTACATTAATCATAGACTCTACTACATGTGTAACTGGATCCAGATTTTTAACCGGTTCTTGAAAACCCAATCCTAGTGTAAACACACTACATGCACACAGTGATAATGTGATTCTTTCTGAGCTCCTGAGTGTGTGAGAGCCGGTAAGTGATTGCTGACTTACCAGACAGAAGGCAGATGTGAAGTGAAAAGTCAGACTGAGGTTTCTCACAGAGATGAAGAGATAGATGAGTCTACCAAACTCTGACACCAAACCTCTTTATCAGGGTTTAATAACTAATGTAATGTCAGTGGCACTGATGAAAGCCTGTTTTTAGGACAGACACATGTTTTGTACAGTGTTGCTTTTAAAATTTGAAGACCTCTAAGGTCTTCAGTTGAGATACAATAATTCACAAAATAATGGATAGTTCCTTTGGACAAGTGGATAACCTGTAAACATACATTGCTCAAGATAAAAGCTCTGCAACTACCAAGGAAAATCAATAAGGAAATGCAAGATTCCAAACGGTGTTAACAAGTAATTTACAATTGCTGATAAGCTCTCCACAGATTGTTAAATTGGAAGTTAAAGTAGCTAACAAAGAAACTGTTGTAGTTTACATCTATCAAGGCACGTGAATTAATCCTACAGAGAATGGCTGAGTTAGCCCTCCGTCTTGACAAAGTGTGCGCGTCTGCGAATGTGTGATACTGTGATAAACTGAGATTTAAATGGGAGGGGTGAATCCAATGGCCAATCGTAAAACACAAAAATTTACACACTCAATAATTCTTTTCTGTACGTAGATCTCTCCCTTTCTCCATTGTATGTTTGTCTGATTGCTAAAAAAAAGGGCAACAGGGATGAAATTGAGATCCCTAAACAGCATGGCAGTGAGGATGCAAGGCACAAAGCCAGAAGAAAAAGTCAAACCATGATTTTAGCCTGTAATCTGAAAAGCATGCATCTGAATTTCCATATAGATTGTAGTTAGTTTTGTTGAATCACACTTCTACAATTTCTAGTAAGAAATCAGGCACAAAAAAACAATTACTAGGGCTGATAAGCCTGCATACATGCATACATAAAAACACATATATAATACAGTACACATATTCTTTCTAATCAGCTGTGTATAATAAGGCTGAGCTGTAATGGTGAAGTGAGACTCCATCTGCCAAAAGAAGGCCCTTGTTAAGGATGACAACTTTTTAATGTCCCAGCCAATCAAATGCGCAAGTATCTCTACGTTTATATATACACACACATATACATACATATATACACACACACACATACACACACATACATACACACACATATATATATATATGATTCACTCTAAGGAATACAGAAAATCCACTTAGCCAGACAAGCAGCTGCAGAATATAGAAGGTAATACACACACATACCTTTCCAAAGGAGCCTGGCTGAATAGGAGGCCTATTGACTGAATCAGAAAGCATTAACACTCCTGTCTAGGAAACCATTTAGCAACACAAGCTCGAATACCCGTTCCTCATTCATGTCTCTGTCCCTTTCTCGCTCCCTCCCCACACACACTCATCTGACCACCCCTCCATTCAGATGTCAGTCACATAGCATGCTGTTAAAAAGAGGTAGCTGCAAACACATGGTTTCCTCTGGCCCACTGCTGTGTGTGTGTGCAAGTGTGTATATGAGTATGAACCTGTCCATGCTGATGTGTGTGAATATCACACAGGCCGAAGCCTTTGGCCCAACAAATGGGAGCAATCAACAAGCTATTACAGCACGCGCACACTTTGAGAAAGACGTAGTGTGAGGGAGGGGGGGGAGTGAAGAAGCAGATATTTTCTTGAGATTGTATTATAAAAAGGAGTACAATTATTTCAACAAAGCCAGTCAACTGAGCCATTAAGATGTCTAAAAAAAAGCTAGCTTTTCTTCCCGGTCCATCTACTTGCCCAATTCAACTCCGTTTTACTAAGTGAATTTATAAAACCTTTTTTAACCTGCCAAAGCAGATACACAACAACAATCTCCTTTTTCTTTTTCAACCACACAACCTTGGAACTATGAAAGGCAGAGAGATTCGACTGAGTGCTCTGTAATGTTTTCAGCAGCAACATCCATTACATTGACTAGGTTAAAGGGCTGTTTTCATTATAAAGTAGACAAATGCTATAGTTTCCACTAGTTAGAAAACCACCACATAACATATATTGAAGTTTTTTGAGTTCTGACGCAAGTTTCAGCCTCTAACCAGCAAAGCAACTCTGCCCAGCTGGTTTGGTTCAGCGTTTGTTGTGTCATAATTGTATCACAAATAGTAACTCATTCATTTAAAAAACTTTTGATGCTACACTCTCTCTTCTCTGGGTATCGCTAATGGTTTCATGTTATTGGCTATGCATTACACAAGCCCTTATATCATAAACAGCTGATATCTGTAACTGTGCTAACTGTGTGTAGACAGAATCTGTAAAAAGTAAAGCCAACTTGAAGGATGTGCATGATCAAAACTCTACTGGTAGCAGCATTTAACGTGTCTGAATTGAAAACAAAAACCTAAACACACCAGCCAAGGTTACCATGCTTGGCAGAGATGTATACTGTTTGTGTGTACTGTATGTCCCTAGAACAAATACGATATAATGTGGTGTCAAAATATACAACCTGGGAATATTTCAAAGGCAAACGTTTGTTTGGCACCAAACGGACTAGCTAAGTAATCGGCTCACATGTGCGTTTGTACTTCTGTGGGACCATACAAGTGTATGTGTTGCGCAAGTCCCTGTTGTGTAACCTTGACAGATTGAGAGCATGTACAAATGGCTAGTGCTCTACTGTACAGTTACAGAAGAAATTCATGTCTTTGGCAAGCAGCATTGCAATGTGGGTGGAATATCAGTGTACACATATACATGTTGACACACACATATCCACACTTTCCATTTGTTCTATTTCTGTTGGCTTTGATCAAACAGAAAGAACAATATTACCCAGCACACTAAAGTTACAGAGGAAATCTCTCAGTTGTAAAAATTTATTTTGTCTATCAACTTTGTCAAACAAAGTTTATATTAATATTCATTAGATACCCATCAGGCATCAGACCTGCTTCTAATGAAGAAAATAAATAAATGCAGAAAAAGAGACACCAGGAAAGTGTATAGTTAAAGTATAAAACTAGTAACAACAAAACTAGGGTCAACGCTTTATCATCATATCCCAGGAGTCCGTATAGTCCACCTATCCGCATAAAAAAACAAAAAAATAAAAACAAAACCCCAACACCAATAACATCCAAATAGATTTAAATTTAGTCTTTTTTCTTGTTTTCCCCCGGCAAATTTCCCCTCTGGGGATCAATAAAGGATTTATGTACTAATTGCTTGTAGTGCCTCTCCCCATATTATTTCGAAATTATGTTCATTTGTTATTTTGAACAGCTTTTGTCTTTCACATTTCATAATACATGCTGTGTGCTCAAATTCATGAACGAGCATAATCCGAAACAACTGCTTTCATACAAAGATCCCGCAAGAAATGTGGAAACACCGGCTTGCTGGCTGTGGCTTTTCACACAGCCATGTTCTGGCTCTGTTAATACCAACGTTTCCAGCTCAGAGGTGGATCAAATCAAACCCTCTTTTTGGCCCTGTAATATTACCTTTCAGACAGCGCAGCAAGCACATTGGCACAATCCTCCCCGAAAATAAAGCAGTATGAAAGCAACTACAAACAGACTAACCCAGGAGACAGTTTCACACAACATGCTGGAAACTCAGGTAAACTCTCACTGCAACGTTACAGTAATATTTTTATCAGCTTCAGGTTGAACTTATCCATGCTCGTTACATGATAATGCTTCACTGACTGCAATTAGCCGATGTGCTACATTGGCGTTAGCTCGCCTGTCTGCTTTTCAGTAGGCCTAACTAACATTACTATTTGTGTATCTTTCACCAGAGGCTCATTTATTTATTTATTAATAAGTGATTTTGTTGAAAAACTACATATAGCCTCTTTAAATACAACTGATGAAAAAAGAATAATCTGTCACCCCTCAGATATCTCAGATAACACTGTTGTATGCAGATCCAAATTTTACAACAATCCCAAATCTACATTTAAGACAGTTCCCTGATATATTTCTGTCATGCTTATTAACTATCTATTGTACAGCAGAGTCTGTACATTATGTTTTGCACTGGATTAAACACATATTTGATTTGGCCATAATATCTCTCGTTAACATTCCCTCCATCTTAAATTGTTCACTCAGTTCTCCTTAAATCTTGGTTAAATCACGATTCTACACTGTAACAAAGTGTCTACAGGATGCTATTTCTGTAGGATTCAGTAAACTTAACCTGCTGACTTATCTGTTTCTTAATCAAATATAATTTCATCTAGATTCCTTTACTGTCTAAATTAATGTAAATCAAAAGATTGGATTAGACCTCTGAGTCGCATATACTCGAAAAATTCTGCATTAGTCAGACAAAATTTGTTTTGCAAATCAGTCTGAGGAATAAATGTGTTTCCATTCATTAAATCATTTACAGTTTCAATCCCTCTATATCTCCATATATTCTATCTTAATGGTAAACCTTGAAGAGCTATCTAAGGATTGTTAGAGCATTTTTGGTATTGATATAGGCTCAATCAAAATATTTTTTCCCTTGCTGTCATAATAAAATATAATTTTAAAAGTAATATCTTAAGTGGGGTAATTTCTAATGTAGAAAATAGAAATAAGAACTTTGGAAGCCATGTCAATTCAAATAGATTGATTCTTCCTGTAAAGTTTATGGGAAAAGTCATAAATTTCATATTACTGAGTAACAAAATAAAATGTTCTTGCTATATCTGTTGCTAATTGTCACTAATTATGTGGGGTGTTGATGGCACCCTGGATAAGACACCTGGCCTTGGGTTTGGGAGACCTGGGTTCAATTCCTACTGCGACACATCCACCACTGTGTCCCTGAGCAAGACACTTAACCCCTAGCTATTCCAGAGATGTACGACCTCTGACATACAGTATATATAGCAATTGTAAGTCACTTTGGATTCCTATGGAAATTATTTGTCTCTATATTGATTTTATAGCCTAAGACAATTGAATTTTCACAAAAAAACATAGATCCAAGTTAATTAAATACATCAAAAAATCATCATCAGCAAAAAAGTGAGTTTATACTGATATACAGATGATATACAGAAACCCAACAACTGATGCAGTAGTGGCAATATTAGGGTACAATATCTCAATATTGTTGAATTCGAAGATATTCCTTGCGTGTTCTCATGTTAGCAGTCAAGTACTGGACAAAGTGGATAATCTGATCTTGATTTCTTTGTCAATTTGTGTTATGTTGACTTTAGTAGATTATCATGCGTGGATAATTCTACTCCTTCACACCAATCTTGTGGCACTACTCCACATTCACTGGAGTTATTTTCCATTTACTTTCCCTCTGATTCCACTTTATGTTCTAATGATACCATTATCTGAAGTTTTTTCTATGTTTAGCCGAATCTCATCGTCTTTTGTGTCTCCTTGATCTCTGCTGTCTTTGTTTCTGGCCTTCGAGGGCATGGTTGATTCAACTGTCTGCGCTTCAAATAACCGACAAACGCAACAGATCTCTTAAATCTTTCACAATTATAAACTTGAACTTGTGTCAGGTTTATCTTCTAAATTCCATACAAATTACCTCTGGCTGTGTTCAAAAACAACATGCAGTACAGCTGCAGTGTGGAATGAGAAATCACTGACAGAAGGAGGTATGTGTTGTCTATAAAGTCCTAAAGGGCACTTACTCCCAAGAAGAAAATCGATTAGTTCCCTGAATACCACCTGGTCCATATGTGTGCAGCACCCAATAGATAACTTAAGAGAGAGGTCAGAAGTTATGGGAAATCATTATCAAACAGTCTGTCTAGAACTGATGCACAGAAACAAGGGAAATGTAGGTGTGTGTGGCACTCCTCGATCTGGATGGAGTTACTACATAAGTACATCAGCAGCAACTCAACACTACTGAAATGTTTTAATGTAGACTATAGCTGGGAGATATTGCATCTCACAAAAATGTGTTTAGATTTCTGTTCTAGGAGTATCTGACATACGTTTACAGATGCCATATATTGGAAACTTAGTGTCCGAAGGCATGGAAAGAGATAAAGCCAGATAGTGACAGGTAGAGAAATGGTTTCGACAACTCTTCTCAGACAACTAATTCTTTTCTAGAATGCTTCCTAAATGATTATCAAAAACAACCACAGTGATAACATTTTCATTTATCCATCATAATTACCAAATTAGAGACGGCACTGTAGTTGCAGTTATCAGCACAAAAATAATAGAAACATAATCAACTCTCTTTGTATGGTAGCAGCAAAGAACTCAACTAACAGCACTGAAGACTTTAAATACCTTTAATGTCTTCAATTTACATAATTTCAGACGTTTCTGGACTTTATAAGAGCTTTTACAGAATAGACAGAAACAGGCAGATGGGTGGAGAGACTGGCCCTGAATAGTCAGTTAATTAACAGTAAAGGAGAAATACTGTGGCCAACAAATGTCAAGTTCGACAAAGATGGAGGTTGGCTTCTCGCAACAATGCAAAACAACAGCAGCTTAAAAAAAAGATTCTACAATATAAAACTAATTAAAATTGCCAAAAGGGAAAAGAGTAGAACACTGCTTGCTCAGTTTAGCAACGTACAGGAAATCTGTAAAAAGTGATCTGCTGGGTAGAGAGAGAACTGACTAATTAACATTTATTTATTTTTCTTCAAATGATGAATAATTACGTCAACGTCTGAGGCCAACTGAAACTGAAAGTTCATTGAGTGTAATTAAGTGTTTTATTTTCTGCAAATGCCATCTCTCTCTTGTTAGTCTTTAAATATCAGCTTTTCATTTAATCACTTCTATCTCCCTTTCTTCCAACTTCGAGCTCTCTCAATCTGTGTGTGTGTCTTTTGTGGCTGGGCAGGTGCAACGGGCCATGTTGACAGCTTGTCCCTCCTCTCTTGCCGCAGGGAAAACTGTCACCCCTGTCATTCAGGCCTATGAACACAGCATGGAGAATGTATATATGTGTCTGTGTGTGTTCTCGGGAGACTATGACAGTGTGGGGGGAGATGGGAGAGGGGCTTTATTAGCTCTGCCAGAAACAGCTGAATGCACGGACACACACACACGTTAAGTTTGCTGAGATTGACTTAAGCATGATGGGACTTTCACAACCTCAACCTGGAAGGGCTAAGCCTTCAGGGAGCAAAACTTTAACCCAGGTGACATGTTGATGTGGCAAAGGGAGAGGGGTCTCTGTGTGAGTAGTGTGTTCATGTAATTTTTCACGTGCACATTTGCACAGGGGAAAAAACTGTTGTCACTCTAAAGCCCGACCGATTTATCAGCCGGCCGATATGAGCTAATTGCATTTAATCGGCATCGGCCGTTTATAACGGCAGATATATGACAATTAAAAAAACCCCAAAAAGGCAGATCCTTCACTCATGTCATGGGTGTTGCATAGTTTTCCCACCAGAGGGCGACCAGCTGCAGCTCCCCTGTTAACACTGCCTCACCACAAAACCACAGAAGAAAAAAATCAGCTGACAGGAGCTTACTGTAAAGCACCTAGAAACCAAACACGCAGAGGGCTGTGTTAGCAGTGAGTCGGTCTTTTGTCACGTTAATTACATGACTTTAATAATTACAATAAAAACAGACCCAATCACTTCTCTTCTCCTGAAAACATTCATGACTTGCTAACCCTCACGTTTGTCACTCTCCCGGCTTACAAGCAGCTCACAGCAGGTTAATATGGGTGTCGGAAGCTGCCGACAGACGTAACTGTAGATTTATTCTGAAACAGTGTTGCAGTTCTAGTGAACGGTCCACATTTTTCCCTAGTTCATCACTTCTAAATATTCTCTAAAATCATGTAACGTTACAGCAGCTCATGCTGCCCATTGCTAAATTAGCCACAAAGCTAATGCCGTGTTTATCAGTGGAGGAGCACTAACATTAATGAGCTGTTAAACTATAGTTTCTGGTGTATTCTAATCTGTGAGCTGCCTGTCTGCAGTTAGTCTGAAATTATTAAACCAGAATGGACATGTAAATAAACGTGAGCTGAACAAGAAAAAAACACTATTTCCTGTAGCTCAGGCTCTTTGTGTGACGTTGCAGATGTGAAACGCTGTCAGAGCCGTAACGGCTCTGGTTATAGTTATAACGTTACTTAAATGAAATTTCAAAGTTGCAAGTCCTCGTTGTAGAGAGTCATGTTGTATTGGATGCATTCAACAGCTCACTGTATCATAGATGGCATGATTTAGACAGATGATGAGAAATGGTTTCTCATAGCTTAGGTTAGAAGAGTGCTGGTAAAGGGATGAACTAGATGTGAATGTGCTACATTTGACATTATGGCAGATTATGTGTAAAGTGAAATACACATGCTTATTCTCTCTCCGTTTACAGACGGACAAATATTTATTGATGTGCAATTGTTTACATGTTCACTTTTTGAGACTAATCTATTTTATTAACATAATCCTTTTAGGAAAAGGTTTTATAGTCCACATACATACCAGCTTTCAACATCGGCCTTTTCTAAGTGTAG
Organism: Micropterus salmoides; assembly: GCF_014851395.1. Taxonomy (NCBI): domain Eukaryota; kingdom Metazoa; phylum Chordata; class Actinopteri; order Centrarchiformes; family Centrarchidae; genus Micropterus; species Micropterus salmoides. Next base: position 22,477,643 of record NW_024040152.1, on the reverse strand, counting down.
TTTATTCAGTAAAGGGGTCTACTATCCAAATCATTCTCTAAATCTTAATATCGGCTCATAAATTGGCTCTTTTTCACTTTAATATCGGCATCGGCCCCCAAAAACTGGTATCGGTCGAGCTCTACGTCAGTGGTTCCCAACCTGGGGGAGATCAAAGGGGGTGCCCAAAGCTTCATCTGTTTTGATTGTTGTCAAAAAAACTTTGGTTTTGGAGCGACACACCCACTCATTGGACTGTTGAGCTCTCACTAGACAGTGCAACTGTGCCGCCGCCGGTGGTCTCGGTAGTGGTGTATATTGTAGACTATTTGTATTAACAGTAGGTTATTGTAGCTCATTTTCCACCTTAGATTAGTTTTTATTTACTTGAATCTGCTCCTCTGCTCTTCTCTCCACCCTCACACACACCTAGCCTGCACTGGTCTCTCACGGAAAACACGCCGACTTGCTCCGCCTCTTTCTGTCTGTGATTTTCTCCATCAGCAGCACGTTTCATAAAGTCGCTGTGTTTAATAAACTCACCCGTGATTCAGTTTTGATGTGCGCCGCATGTGGATCGAAACTGAAACTTAACGTTGACATCTGCAGTGGTGCGTTCACTGTCGCTCCGTAATGTTTACAATGTGTAACATTGTAACATGTAACAATGTAACATTTCCTGCGTGTCCGTTGACATAATACCAGACCTGTTTGGTTTAACAGGGAAAAGCCCTTCAGCACTAACTTAAAACGAAGCTGTGATCAAAGGTTGATCAAAGGTTCTTGTCCGAAACTGTGCCACAGAGTGCCTAACAGTCACACCTCTACATGTGTCTGACCACTATTTTATTCAGTTCACGGTATGCCTGCAGGAAAAGCCCATTCTTCCAACACCATTGGTTTCACACCGCCGCAACCTCCGCAACCTGTCTCCCGCTCACTTTGCCTCAGTGGTAGCTTCCACTCTACCCTCCCTCAACACATTTTCCTCACTTGAGGTCAACGATGCCACACAATCTCTGTGCTCTACACTAAGCTCATGCCTGGATAGCCTGTGTCCTCTATCCACCAAGCCCGCTCGCCCAAAACAGCCCCACCCGTGGCTAACGGATACCATCCGTGGGCTCCGTACTGATCTCAGAGCGGCTGAAAGAAAATGGCGAAAAACCAAAGACCCCGCCAACCTTAAGGGCTACCAATTGCTCCTATCCTCTTTCTCAACAAGCATCAGTGCTGCCAAAACTGCGTTCTATAATGACAGAATAAGCAGTGCCACTGACTCAAGGAAATTATTTTCCACTTTTAAAGTGCTAATAAATCCTCCTCCACCACCCACAAACTTGTCTGCTGATACCTTTGCTGCCTTCTTCACAGGCAAAGTGGAGGCTATAACTAGCCAATTATTTGAAACACTCAAACTCAACCATTGTAGCAGTCGTACTACATCTTTTCCTCTGCCCTTCCAGGTCAGTGGTTGTTCACTCTCCTCGTTTACTCCTCTCACAGAGAGCGAAGTATCAGAACTCTTGACCTGTAGCCGTCCAACTACATGCCCACTGGACCCGATTCCTACGAATCTCCTCCAAGCCATATCTCCTATTGTGGTCCCGACAATCACTCATGTGATAAATACTTCTCTGGCTTCAGGAACCTTCCCGACCACTTTCAAAAGGGCTCGGGTTACACCCCTGCTCAAAAAGCCCTCACTTGACCCAACTCAAGTTGAGAACTATCGACCAGTGTCTCTTCTACCTAAAACTATTGAACGGGCAGTATTCAAACAGGTCTCAGAATTCCTCTCAGGGAATGACCTCCTAGATCCATATCAGTCTGGTTTTAAGAGTGCCCACTCTACTGAAACAGCTCTTCTGTCTGTAACAGAAGCCCTAAGGTCAGCTAAAGCTGCAGCCCAATCCTCAGTTCTTATCCTGCTTGACCTATCAGCTGCCTTTGACACAGTCAACCACAGGATCCTGCTATCCGCTCTCTCAGCAATGGGCATCTCGAGTAAAGCACTCCTGTGGTTCGAATCCTACCTCTCGGGGCGTTCCTACAATGTTTTGTGGCAAGGACAATTATCCTCCTCCCACTGCCTCTCCACAGGGGTGCCCCAAGGCTCAGTGCTTGGGCCCCTTCTCTTCTCAATTTACACCACCTCACTGGGGCCGATCATTCGCTCGCACAGCTTCTCTTACCACTGCTACGCAGACGACACGCAACTCTACCTATCTTTCCTTGTCTCGGCGCGGATCACGGACTGTCTATCAGACATAGCTGCATGGATGAAGGCTTGCCACCTTCAACTAAACCTCTCTAAGACTGAACTCTTGGTCATTCCAGCCAAGCAATCTATCCACCATAACATCAAACTCCGCAACCATCACTCCAACCAAGGTGGTGAGAAACTTGGGTGTCATGATTGATGACCAGCTGTCCTTTTCAGACCATGTTGCTAATGTCTCTCGGTCATGCCGCTTTTCTCTATACAACATAAGGAAAATCAGGCCCTAGCTAACTCAGTACGCAACCCAGCTTCTGGTACAGGCCATGGTTATCTCTCGCATCGACTATTGCAATGCCCTCCTAGCAGGTCTCCTAGCTTGTCCGGTGAAACCCTTACAAATGGTTCAGAACGTAGCAGCGCGTCTGGTTTTTGATCAGCCCAAAAAAGGACTCATGTCACTCCATTACTCTGTGACCTCCACTGGCTCCCCGTGGCCTCCAGAATCAAATTCAAGTCACTAATGCTTGCATACAGAGTGACTACTGGGTCTGCACCCATCTACCTAAACTCCATAATACAAACTTACATTCCTTCTCGGCCGCTACGCTCCTCCAACGAACGCCGCCTGGTTCTGCCATCCCTTCACACAAAGCAATCCCAGTCCCGGCTATTCTCATCTGTGACACCACGATGGTGGAACAAGCTACCACACGCCATCAGAGCAGGGGCGTCCCTCTCTAACTTCAAGAAGCTCTTGAAAACTCATCTCTTCCGAGAACACTTTCTCTTATAACACCTCTAACTCCTAACCTCTAACATGCACTTCCTGTGCTCTTCTTCTTCTATCCCCTACAATGATCTTGTATTGATTGCACTTTTTGTTTTGATTGCACTTTTTGTTAACTCTTACTTCCTTCCCTAGGTATCTACCCCATTGATGTGATATGTACTGTGAGCTCTTACTAGTATGTATTGTCAGTTGTAGATCTGTAGTTGATGCTCTGTTGATGCTTTTATGTTGTTCCTCAAATGTAAGTCGCTTTGGATAAAAGCGTCTGCCAAATGAGTATATGTAATGTAATGAAAATATTGGCTGTACTGGATGATTCCATATATAAATGTGTATGTGCATGTGATCAAAGGCATAACTGGTTAATTGTAAATGTGTTTAGTTTTTAAAGGGGCTACATTTAAGTTTTTGATTTTAATAAATCAAATTGTCATTGCCTTATTGTCAATGGGCTCAAAACTCACTTAGAAATGAAGCACACGCCTGTTTTCTCCGTGGCTTGCATCAGCCACTATTCTGCTTTTAATGTGCGTCTCCGGGTCGGATTCAGCCCTGTGCGCGCTCCCGAGCCTCTCTCTGACTACAGCGACAACAGCAGCTAACGACATGCAGTCCACTAACACCATAAAAACAACCGCCTCACAGCAAAACACAGGCTCCACGTAAGGATACAAAACAACAATAAAGGTTTATGTGCTGAAGCCCATCAGAACAAACAGGTTCAGATGATGTCGAGTAACAACAAAGTGAGCATTAGTAAAGCTGGAAAAACACAGAGAAAGACACGTTAGCTCTGCGGCTAATGCCGAGCAGTTGCTAATGTTATCTAGTGCAAAGTTATATTGCTTTCCACATTACTTCACCAACTAACGCGACCCATGTTACTATCCTGTGTACCACTGTTGATTTAGCCTGCAGGAAAGGATGTAACGGCAATGTGGAGCAATTTATTTACAAGCTGATAAAACTATTATTGTAACGTTGCAGTGGGAGTTTACCTGAGTTTCCAGCTCTGTCTGTTCTCCCCGTCTGTCTATAGCCGCTGTCACGCTGCCTTTTTCCCCCGGAGGATTGTGCCGATATGGGGCTTGCTGCGCTGAATGAAAGGTACAGCGCTGGTGTTGATCTGCCTGAGACGGGAACGTTGACGTAACAGAGCCTGAACATGTCTGGATAAAAGCCACAGCCTGCATGCTGGTGTTTCTGCGATTATTATGGTATTTCTGTATGAAACTGGTTGTGTTTCGGATTATGCTTGCTCATGAGCACATACCTGGTTACAAACTACATAATGCCCCTTTAATTGTGATTCAAGTATAATGTCATCAGGTTACAAATATAGTTCATGTTGGTACTTTTCAACTCAAACTCTAGTTTCATGTTATTTCTGTTCACTTCTATGCACCTGATTGGTTGAAAATGTAACTATGTGACCCTTGAACTTGAGTTTTGGGACCTGTACATGTCAACACTATACCAGACTTGTTTTAAGTGAGAGGCGCCTCACGTGGGACCTGGGCAGCTAAAAACAAAACAAGCAAGAACCTGTATTCCAAAATAACCCACAAAGCTCCAACGTGGCTCAGTAGCTTACACAGTCGAGGCCTTAGAGAGTCTGTGTGTGTGTGTGTGTGTGCGCCCGGTGTGGGGCATTGGCCCTAGACAAAGTGCTCCGCCGGCTTTCTGCCCACTGGTCTTTTCATTGCTGATGGATGGGCCCTGTTCAGCACCATCTGGCTATAGGATATTTCACATTAATCATCACAAACACACACGCTTCAGTCTCTTCTTAAGCATACACACACCAGATGAGTACAATTGCCTCCATGTTAATGAACAGACAAGAAAAGATCTACAACACTGTTTAATATACAGATGCAAAGTGAAAGAAAGTAACAAGTAAAAGTAACAAAATAACATTATTTATTTTTATTGACAGCCCATTTTGCTTGCTTTTTAGCTAGCCATTTTCCACATTTGTGAAGCTGAACTAGCCAGGGGAGATTTAGAAACAAGCTTGGTACAAAAACCCCCCAAAACAATTAGTTCATTAAAAAACATTGTTTCATTTGGTTTGTAGCCTTAAGCTATAGAGCAATACAGCAGAGTCAGTCTTTATAAATGACATTTTCATACCTATAGGAGGATGCATATTAACAAAAATGGATTTAAAGACACCAATTTCTCCCTTTCCTCTAAATCTGTGTGCTCTCCCTCTCCCCTATGTCTCTCTCCCCCTTGGACACACACACACACACACACACACACACAGGTTAGTAAACACATTAGATCCTTACATAAACTGTTAAGTTGAAAGGCCAGACACCCAAGGGAATTAAATGTAAAATGAGGGACATTATCAGACTTCATTTATTTCTATCTACCCGTTATATGAGCTTAATACAAGATGATTTGCCTCAACGGTTCATGGACATGGGCAAGGATAGGCAGAACCGTGGTGGATCTGAGAGGAAGCACGCTTGACATTAGATTTATTATCATTAAATCGTTTCTCCCGGCTATCTGGGTTTGTAATGCAAGGGGATTTATTTGCACATCTACACAATCTATGGAAAAGGAATAAGACCTACAGGAACATGGCTGTAAGATGAGCTGCATGGAAGATTTACAAGAAACTTGCTTGACATGGTAAAAATATTTATGTCCGAGGCCTATCAGATACCATGTCATAAGACAGGATTACTTTTGACACATTATATCCACAACATATATAGAAATAGGCAAGATTATCAGTACAATAGTTTTTTTTGTTACTCTTCTCTGAATTAAAAACATATTATGTTATGTAGCAGTAACATATCAGAGGAGAGCAATCATTTATTATCCACTTGATGTGTATATTATGTAGGATTGCCCTTCTAATAAATATGCGTAGATATTTCAACATAGCTGTTGTATGTTATATTATATAATATGCTTAACAGCATGAAAAAAGCAGAATGTAATGTGCCATATATAAATGTAAAACCTATCACTGCAAATGAATGTAGATATTGGAAAGATACAATGTATTCGTTGTTTTTTAAGACAAGATTTCTAATATTGCCTTCAAGGATTTCAGAAGGTCTGGGGCTCTGACTGCGGCTGTGTTTCATCTTTAGCTTGAACTTTGGAATGGACAGGGGCTTTATCCCTGAGGATCTCAAGATGCACGCTGGCTCACAGTGAATTAAGAGGCCTAAGAACTGGTGAGACAATACAGTGCCTTTTAAGTGGTACTTCACACAAAATCTATCCTTTGAGAATGAAACATTCATCCCCTATATGCTCTGTATTAAAAAAAAAAAAAAAAAAAAAAAAAAAAAATATATATATATATATATATATATATAAAAAACTTACATACAAACTCATCACAGATGGTCACAGCAGAAGTATCTTTCAAAGGTTTCAGAAGTGGTTTGTAACGTGCAACACATTCAGAGATATTCTTTTTCGGCTTCAATTGTGCGGTAGCATCATTTAAGTCCTTAAACCTCGAAACCTTCATGAATTGCCATGGTCACCCCTCCCCTAACAAAAAAAAGTTTGTTTCTAAATTCCACCGGGAATTGTACTTGAGGAGAAAGCATGTTCACATAAACAAAGCATCTAATTTAGATGCCACCGTGTTAATGTATTATGAAGATATTCTCTGCTAACTTTGCCCAATTCACATTCTCTGTTTGCGTTAGGTGTGTGCGTATGAACATGTGCATGTGTGTTCCATTTGAACTACTATTAGTGTGCCTGGGTGTGTGTTTCAGTGTGTGGGAAGAACCACACCTGCCACAATGAAAACGTGATCTCTCTCAAATCCTTTTAATTAACATATAACAACGGCACTCTAGAGGTATACCCTCTGTAAAAAAAAAAAAAAAAAAAACACAGGCCAAGATAAAGCTTTGCTAAATGACACAAAGTGACACCTGCAAGGAAGGCTTTAATCACCAACATGTTACCAACATTCATTCTACAGTAGCAGGCCTTCCCTTTAGACCATTTTGCCTTATTTGTCATCATGATAGGCAAGTAATCACTACTGTTCACACCACACCTATTTCTGACAGACCGTTGTTGTCGTTATTTACATGATTGCAGCAAAGCGGGAGACATATTTGACTGGGTGTGGCAACTCACAAGGACCAATAAAGTATAATATAAAATGTCAAAATATAATTTTTCTTCTTCATGACAGCTGAAAGATGTGGTGACAGCTGTTGTCGTGGGGTTGTCACTTTCCAAAGGACATCTATATAAGAACTCAGCACACATACACACGTTGTTGTCACAGGGGTCTCGTCATCATAAGCATGCCTGAAGATAGGCATGCTCAGTCTACTATCAGATGTTAACCTCATCATGTACGAGCCCATACAACCAAATGCAGGACTATACACACAGTTGAGGAGATTTATCTCTGACTTCAGAATTGAATCTCTCTCTCTCTCTCTGTGTCCCTCTCTCTCTCTCTCACACACACACACGCACACACACACTCACAATTTAATCAGGGACAAACACTTGAGCTTTTCTCATCCGCTAGATTGCTGACAAGAGGTGTCCATCTTGAGGAGACAACAAACTCATCACAGCCATACAGACAATACGGTGATGGGTGACCTACAACTACTTCTGATGTCAAGTGAGGGCTTCTGGTCTAGAGGTGAATGAGACTGAACACTCACATTAAGGGACAGACAGACAAAACAGCTGCAAAGACCAGCACATTTTTATGACAAAACTGAAACAGCTGATAGACTAAATCCAGGAACACAAACACTGAAAGATGTCTTACCTTGTGGTCATAAGGGTTGTAAGAGTGGAAGAGTTGTGACAGCTCCTTAGTCCTCTGCTTCTTCTGTAGACAATAATAAAAAATAAATAAATAAATAAAATGAATTTAAAGTTTAAAAGCCATTCATATAATGCATGTATAATTCAGCCAAGAAAAAGGTAGCTAGTAATTGTAGATACTGAAGTATATAGTTTGATTAAAACCAATTCATCTGTTCCACAAAAACTTCCTGAAAAGTTAAACATATAATTTAAGCATCCACTGAGTATGTCTACACTGTCTACTTGTACTGCAGGCATTGTCAGAAAAACTGGTCATATTTTATTCAATAAAATATTGTTCCTTGACATGTCCTCTTCCTCTTCTGCTTGTCTGACAGCTAGAAAAATACAAACACATACTGTAGGGCAAAATATGGACTGTCTCACTCATGTTAATTTACTGAGTCACATATACAGAAGGAAAACAAATCACCATGGCTAAGAACAACCTCTAGAGTAATTCATTAAATCTACAAAATATAGAATAAACACAGGGGGAAAAATAAATAAATAAAAGCCCACCGATAACATATTTGCATAAACTATTTCTCATTTTATTCCCGCTAAAAATCTGGCCTTAACCTTGCTTGTCCTTAACGTGTAATGAGATACACAAGCGTGAGACTTGACTGTTTGATGTGTGGCAATTGTTAATGCAATCAGTTACATGACGCCGACACAGTAACAAAGAGTGCTAATTAGCTCGCTGATTAGGCCATGTCTAGCTAAGAGGGAAGAATATGTGTATATGCTACTCAAGCTAAAGGGGATATGCATTCATTGCCATGCTCCTCCTCTCTCTGACCTCAGGCCAGATCTGTACATATGGAGCATACAACTACATCTCACCCTGCTATCAAACACAGCGTGACAAACAAATGCTGCTTCAGGATGGGCAAAGGCAGCTTGAGGATGTAGAGTAGAGAAGGCTTGTTTGGTATGGTGGTCAGGATGTATGGTCAAGTTTACAAAGATGGACATGGATTCAAAAGACAGGCTGTGCTAGTCCTTAGAAGGGAAGAATCGAAAGGCCAAATTAAGAAACTAAGTGCTAAACAAAGTCAACACAGCAGTGTAATAGAGGAGATGTGGCAAGAAAGGCAAATGCAGGAATGACAAGGAAAGGAAGGTGAAATAAAGGTGTTAGGGTAGAAGTGTTTAAAGGTGGCGATCGTAGTCCTTGCCCTCGGCCAACTAACGCTTTGACTTCGTCTTTCTGTCTCTAGTGAGGGCCATCCTTTCATCACAGCACCCCTCATCGCTCCTTGCCTTACTCTCTATTCCTACTGTCTGTGTATACCTTCACTTCTTTTTTTCCCCACGCTGCATTTCCACCCACTCTCTGCTCACCTAGGGCTCTTGTGAGCCATACAATCCTGTAATCATTGCCCCTGTCCTTCTACCATCCTCTCATTCTTATTTTCACCGGATTCCCTCTCGCTCTCTCTCTGCCAAAGGGCTCTCCAGAACCTCCAAATCCTCTTTTCTCTCGTTTTCTTTGCCTTTCCACGTATCCCCCATTGCTCCCTGTGTTTTTTCTCCAGTGAAGGAATACTCATACTAATCATTCTGTCTTCACTCTCACCAATCCTCCCCCTTACAAGTCTGTCCCTCCACAACCTCTCTCTCTGTGTGTGTGCGCGCCTGGAGCACCTCAGGTGAGATCAATTCTCTCATCATTTCTCCTCAACACCATTCTCTCTCCTACTTCCATCCCTTCATCACTCTCATCATCACTCTATATTCAGTGATACTCAACTGCAACTGGGTTGGGGGGTGGGGGGGTAGTGAGGCTTTCTCAACCCACAATGAGCTCCCAACAGAATTTACCCAGTTCAATAGCACATACACTGCATGCACTATTATTTGGCAAGTATGAATGAAAAATTACTTCTTTGCACATATTGGAGTTAATCATTTTCAGGTGATATGTATTTGCGTAATGAGGGACGGTGTGGTGAAAGTTAATGACACCTTATATCAAGGTGTACATGATTATTAGGCAGCTTCATTGCTTCAGGTAAAATAGGCCAAAAAACGAGATTTAACGGACAAAATTGTAAAATGCCTTTCAGACGGATGCAACACTCTTGAAATAGATAAACTTTTATGGTGTGACCACTGGTCCACTAGACCAGTTGCAAATTAACTGCAAAAAGACTTGAGTAGAATTAAACGTGAAGTTAACAGGAACCCATTATCCTCCAGTGCCACCATACTCCAAAACTGCAACCTACATGGAGTGTCCAGAAGTACAAGGTGCCAAGTGCTCAGAAACATGGCCAAGGTCAGGAAGGCTGAAAAACGGCCACCACTAAATAACTTTTACAAGTTGAAGCATTTAAACTGAGCAGAGAAATACCTGGATACAGATTTTTCAAAGGTTTTATGGACAGATGAAATGAGAATGACTCTTGACGGGCCAGATGTATGGGCCCATGGCTGGATCACAGATGGACACAGGGCACCACTTAGACTCAGGGACCAGCAAGGTGGCGTAGAGGTACTGTTATGGGCAGCTATCATTAAAGATGAGACAGTTGGACCTTTTCGTGCTGAAGATGGACTGAAACTCAACACCCAAACTTACTGCAAGATACTTTCTTCAAGCAGTGGTACAGGAAGAAGTCCTCAGTTTTCAAGAAGGCCATGATCTTTATGCAGGACAATGCTTCATCACATTCATCCAAGTACTGAACTGCTTGGCTAACCAGCAAGGGCCTCAAAGATGCCAAAATAATGACCTGGCCCAGATCCTCACCTAACTGAATCCTACTGAGAACTTGTGGGCCTTTCTCAAATGTCACATTTACAGACAAGGAAGACAAGACACATCTTTGAACAACATTTGGGAGGCTGCGGTTGCTGCTTAAGCAAAAGCTGATAGTGAACAGATCAAGAAACTGATAGACTCCATAGTTGCCTAATAATTCTGCACACTTCTCCTGAGCAAGACAAAACTCACTTTTCCATTCAGGTTGAGGTTCAATTATATTTTGGATTGACTGAAAGTTTTGTGTTTGTTCAACTATAAAATGAATACTGAGTAATACAATTTACCTAATAATTGTGCACGCACTGTACACATACACACATATACAAAAAACACACACCAACAAATGCTCAACCAAATGCACGCCGTACAACCAAAGGTGCAATAACATGCCAATTACAAGGTAATTCTATGGCCAACATGAAAACAGAAGTAAAGGAGTCAACTGAAAGAGAAAAGCAACAGATTAAAGAATAGTTGCAAAATGGTGTGACAAAGAGAACTTATCAGAGAACTTAATGAAGGGGAAACATCATCTCATTACTTGTGACCCTGTAGACTTCTTCTCAAGTAACTTAGGGGCTGGACATTTTTGATAGTGATATCGTCGGTTTAAATCCCTCAACTAGTGTGGAAAAAGTTGGCTGAGGGGAAGTGAATGAGAAATGTTATTATTCCACAACAGCTGCTGCTGGGGTGCCCCTGAGCAAAAACTAAACCCCAAGTTGAACCTGTGAAACTAATCTGTAGCCACTAGCAGAAGCCTGCACTGGGGAGGCAGAGATGTGTAAACCTTGCTATTGTGAAGCACGATGAGGTAGAGGTGCTCTACCATATACACTCTGACACTTGAGAATAACTGATGTAAACAACCATCAATGAAAAGACAGGCAGACTTTATCCAACTCTGCACTACACTTGTCTTCAAGGTAGGATTTGTCAAACTGAATTATAGTAGTTTATACAATACAAATAATCACGTGATGCACTTACTTTCCAATACTTCTCTGACAAGACAAAAAATAATCGGTCTATCCATAATCTCTCTCTCTCTCTCTCTATATATATATATTTTTTTTTTTAAATATCTAAATATCAGTGATTCAGGTGGCCATGCCTTCTCAGTTAGTGTTACCTTTCCTATTCCATTGTATCTTTAATTCTATGAGCTTTATTAGTGTGCTGTACGTGTGTGTTTGTGGTCGAGCAACCAGAAAAGTTAATCTATCATGCCATCAAGGTTGTGTTAGTGACAACCCAGCAATGCAAAGCCACTGTGTGCATTTGTGTGTGTTTTTCTGTGAACCTGTCACCGTGGCGATGATGAACGATGGTTGTTACCATTACATCCATCTGTTGTTGCAGTCAGAGACGGATTCTGCGTCTAACAGGAAGTGACATTACATGGATGTATACATATACATACACAGACTCCAAATACATGCAGGAGCAGTGTAGAGAGGAGCAAACACTCTGCTGCCAAAAGCTCGCAAAAACTTGCAAACTTCATAAAAACACAGCTCTTTCACATAAACCTTTTTAACAAAAAGTAAGAATAGCGGCACAATGCCTTGAATCTCTGACACAAGATATGATATTCTTGAGTAAAATTACCCGGACTAAGCTATGATAGTTAATGACAATACCTGGGCAAAAATATAAACATATAAAAAATCCCCCTCTCACCCCTTGCGGGGTGGTATGTGTCATCATCCTTAAGCTCGGGTCCTCTACCAGAAGCCTGGGAGTTTGAGGGTTCTGCGCATTATCTTAGCTGTTCCTTGGACTGCATTCTTCTGGACAGAGACCTCTGATGTTTTACCTGGAATCTGCTGTAGCCACTCTCTCAGTTTGGGGGTCACAGCCCCCAGTGCGCTGATTACCACTGGCACCACGGTTGCTATTACTTTCCACATCTTTTCTAGCTCCTATTTCAGCCCTTGGTATTTCTCAAGCTTCCCGTGTTCCTTCTTGATGTGGCTGTCGCTTGGGATTGCCACATCTATCACTGCAGCCTTCTTCTGCTGTTTGTCGATCAACATGATGTCTGGTTGGTTAGCCATCACCAGTTTGTCAGTCTGGATCTAGAAGTCCCACAGGATCTTAGCTCGGTCATTCTCAACTACCTTAGGAGGTGTCTTCCATTTTGACCTTGGGACTTCCAGCCCATACTCATGGCAGATGTTCCTGTACACTATGACAGCTACCTGGTTATGGCGTTCCATGTACGCACTTCCTGCCTACATCTTACACCCTGCTGTTATGTGCGGTACTGTCTCAGGGGCATCCTTGTCTGCACCTGAGGTCCTGCCTGGTGTGGTAGACCCTAGCCTCTATTGATCTTGTACTTAGTGCCTGAGTGCTTGTTCTTGTCCATGATTAGTGCTTCTATGCTGTCCTTTAGTCCAGCCACTGGTAGGATTTCTTGATATCAGCCACTTCTTCTATTTGTCTGTGGTACATGCCGTGCAGCGGCTTGTCTCTCCACGTCTCTCTGCCTGAGGGATTCACTAAGCCCTTCATCTTTGGGGGCCATCTTCCTGATTTACTCTTGGATCTTTGTCGTTTCATCCTGGACAGTGGTCTTGACACTCACTAGCCCTCGGCCTCCCTCGCTACGCTTGGTGTACAGTCTCAGAGTGCTGGATTTGGGGTGAAATCCTCCATGCATTGTGAGGAGCTTTCTCGTCTTGATGTCAGTGGCCTCTATCTCCTCCTTTTGCCAGTTTATTATACCAGCAGGGTATACTGATGACTGGCAGGGCGTATGTGTTGATGGCTCGAATCTTGTTCTTCCCATTCAGCTGACTTTTCAGGACCTGCCTTATTCTCTGTAGGTATTTGGCTGTGGCCGACTTCCTTGCTGTCTCCTCATGGTTTCCGTTAGCCTGTAGCACCCCAAGGTATTTGTAGCTGTCCTGAACATTTGCAATGTGGCCTTCTGGTAGTTCAACCCCCTCGGTTCTGATCATTTTCCCTCTTTTTGATACCATGTGGCCTGGTATCCTGGTAGTGTGGATCAGTGAGTCGATGTGTCGCTCATTTCTGGCATACAGCTTGATGTCATCCATGTAGAGGAGGTGACTGATGGTTGTTCCACTTCAGAACCGGTATCTGTAGCCAGTCTTTGTGATGATCTGGCTGAGGGGGTTCAGGCCTATGCAGAACACCAGCGGGGATAGTGCATCACCTTGGTATATGCCGCACTTGATGGTGACTTGTGAAATTGGCTTTGAGTTGGCTTCCAGACTTGTTTTCCAAAGCCCCATTGAGTTCTTGATGAAGGTTATTAGTGTCCTGTTGATCTTGTACATTTCCAAGCATTCCAGTATCCATGTATGTGGCACTGAGTCATTTGTGATTTTTTTGCTCACATGTGAGCAGATTAGTTTTTATAACAGCTGGAACATCCCAAGTCACAAGGAATCTGATCTTTTCCAGTTCGAATAAGGGCTGCTTTCATATGTGGTTTAAATCAGATCGAGGGCGTTTTTTTGAAATGCAACCTCAGTCTGGACAGTCAGGGTGGAATTCATGCAACTCTGATGTCACTCTAGAGCGACCGTCGCCACAGTTCTGCATCACGTGCATAGTCTGGTTGAAAACAGTAGAAAGAGATAGCTGTAGGTTTTTTATGTACTGCACAGTGCCAGAAACTGTAATGAATGCAATGAGAAAGACACAAAATTGTGAACATTTGTCACCAATTAGGATAAATGTGTCCCTGTGAATATCAGTAGGGTCAACAAGTGTGAGCTAAACTCTATCTATGATTACTTTAGAACGACAGCATGCTGCGTGTGATACTGTATTATTCTTTTGTGCATGCAGGTCTCTTTCAGGCCGTGGCCAGTTCACACTGGAGTCCGATCACATTTAAAAAAATTATGTGAACAGTCAATAAAAAAACAAACAGATCTGGGTAATAATTCGAACCTGAAGATTAAGGCCTTCAGTGTGGCTTAAGGTGTACACAAGCAACATCCTGTGAACTGTTAACACATAGGGAGAAACATTTATTTTGCTTCCCTCAAGCTCAAGCAATGTAATATGCTAAATGGAAACAGGAATATGATCGCGTGCATGTGAGCTATGATCACACTCACCATATATGCATTGCGCTAAAGCTGGTCTTCATTTTGCATTACAAGAAACTATACAGTAAACTTCCCCCACGACAGATAAGTGGTTGAAGATGAAGGATGTATGGATGGAGACTACAAACTTAAAGTTACTTTGCCATGTAGTTAAGACACATATTCAGCCCAGTAAAATAGTTATATACAGTGGCTACAATAATTGTAAATCTCAATAACTGTGCACTATGCAACTTTGTTTAAGTCACGTGCCCTTGGTAAAATTGTCTTCAAAAACCTCTTTTGTCTTTTGAGACAGTAACTGACAGAGCAAAGTGATATTATTTAAAGGAAATATAAGATTTTTCTTCATCCATTTTTATTTTCATGCCATCGCTATGACTATTAAAATGAAAATTGTGGAAAAGTGTTCAAATGGTATTATTGAGTGTACAAGTAAAATTCCATTCTGCTTTAAATGTGTGTCTTTCTTTTGGATTTCTATTTTTAAATTAATCATAGTTAATAATCATGCTTGTTTCCTACTACTGTGTTACCCCTTCCGCAGAATCCACAAAATCCCCGCTCAGAGATCAGTAAAGTTCCTCTTTTCTAAAATCTGCACTTCTGTGTTACTTTTTTATACTCTGACCTAGTAGAGATGTTATTTGTACATTCATTCCTTCCAGCTAGTTAAAACTCTAGATTGAACAGCACATCGATGACCTTTTCAGGTAAAAAAAACAAAAAACAATCCCTTTAAATGTGGCAAATGAAAACATGATCATTAAAACACAATGTGTTATCCCTTCCACTATTAGTAGACTAGGTCCTCATTAATCAAGTTCAGGCCTACGTAGCCCCAGACAGCAACTTAACCATTAACTCAACCTTAATACTGGTTATACTGCCTTTAGTCAGGTGTTATCATCTCCCCTGATATGTGAGTGTAATTGTCTGTATTTGAACCAGATGAAGGAGGAAAGCGTGTGTGTGTGTGTGAAATGCATGCGTTTGTTTGTGTGTGTGCATGTGTCCACGCATAGATAAATGATAGTTAAGCTAGGAGATGGCGCTATATAGGCTAGCCAGCTGTTTCACTTTGACAGCTGCCACACTGGTGCCTTGTGGGTAATGGAGTTCTTAACCAATTACAATCTGGGGAAATTAAAAACACTGTCCCACTAGACCACACTAATCTTATTCTATCTCACTTTTTTTTCTCTTTCCCTCCAGCAGCTGCTCATTCTCAACTCTTCCTTGCATACCAATAGACATCCCAACACACACATACACACACCCCACCACTCAGCAAGTCCATTTATCAAGGCTAAGTTCCAGTCACCTGGGGATGATTATGGAGATCCAAGCTAATAGCATTCACATCCCTTTATTCTCAACATGCTTCCTCCATCCCTCCATCCCTGTGGTCTCCTATTCTTTCCATCTGCCTCTGCTCTCCCCTCCATACTGCATTCTCTAATATATCATCTATTACAATAGGTAATAAGTCAGACCTCCAGATACTCCAAAACACCTGAACCACATCACAGCTAGACTCTCTCCAGCTCAATCCAGCTTTCTCTGCTTCACTCACTGACTTACTGAGACAGATCAGTGTTTTTCAATGCAAATATATGTTTCTGTCATGGTTGGAATACAAACTGCAGAGCAAACCATGTTTCTTAATGTATTACCATCAAAAATGTCAGTATTTCCTATTATATGTATATGATGAAATATTAGTACTAGTGCTGACCCCAAATAGTTGAAGATTCGATGCTTTGATGGGCGGAGCCTAATTCAACTGTCAATCTCACAGTCAAAGCTTCGCAGCCAAACAAGGATCATGCCATTTTGGCGATATGGGGGTGCTCAATGTCTGATTTTACATAGAACTACCAGTTTTCTCCCAATAAGTTAATACACAGCCTATTACAATACACATTTCAACGTTTAAAGGGGTATTATGTATATGAGTTTCCAGCGGCCACTAGCAGTTTTAAGAGCCAGGCGTGTGCTCGTACGCATGCTCGCTTGAACTCATGAGCGAGCATAATCCGAAACACAACTGCTTTCTTACAGAAATTCTGCAATAAACGCAGAAACACCAGCATGCAGGCTGTGGCTTTTCACACAGAAATGTTCAGGCTCTGTTACTTCAACGTTCCCGTCTCAGAGGCAGAGCAACACTGGTGTTCTGTCGATTTATGCTACCTATCGAGATGTGCTACTTAGCAGTTCAGCGCATGACCCACAAGCGTAGTCTGTTTCCACGCCAAATAAATCTGTGCAACCTTGCTGTTGGGCATGCCGTTGAGACAGTGGCTGATCGTCAGCAATATCAAAACAAAAAATCATTATTAGAATCAGCACAGTATTATCAGAAAAGCTACCCCTGATATCTGAAATTAAGATGACATAATATAGTATTTCAGCGTGCTCCCCATCTCCTAGTACCCACGGACTGAGTAGTGGTGCAATATAAAATGATGCTGTAGTGGGAGCATTATTTGATAGGGGATATTAGTCTATCAAAATATGCTACCCCTATAATGATGTTGATGAAAAAAAACAGATGATGTCATAATACTGTGAGAGTTATAACTTTATGGGATTGGAAAAGGGAACACATAAGGTACCATAGACTGTGCTATCGATTTGTGCTACGGTAGCATTTTTCGACAAGGCAGCATATATATCGTAAGAACACCGGCTCCATAACGTTACTTCATTCAGCGCAGCGAGCCGCATATCAGCACAATCCTCCCGGAAAAAAGGCAGAGGGACAGCGGCTACAGACAGGAAGGGAGACTGCTTCACACAACATGCTGGAAACTCAGGTAAACCCCTACTGCAACGTTACAGTAATAGTTTTATCAGCTGCAGGTTGAACTAATCCATGCTCGTTACATGATCACGATACATTTACTGCATTTAGCCGACGTGCTACATCGTTAGCTCACCTGCTGCTTTCAGTAACTATCTTTACTATCTGTGTATCTTTCACCGGAGGCTCAGCAATGTCAGCACACCTAAATATATTGGACGATAACGAAACGGGTGGTGACCTGAGCTGAACATTATAACGAGATTGTGTCATTTTATAATAATAAGACAGCAGTAAGTACATTTACTGCAGTGTCAGTGGATGGTTCTTCCTCTGGGTTGTACAGTGGGTACGGAAAGTATTCAGACCCCTTTAAATTTTTCACTCACATTGCAGCCATTTTCCAAAAATCAAAAAAGTTCATTTTATTTCTCAGTAATGTACACTCAGCACCCCATCTTGACAGAAAAAAACAGAAATGTAGAAATTTTTGCAAATTTATTAAAAAAGAAAAACTGAAATATCACATGGTCATAAGTATTCAGACCCTTTGCCGTGACACTCATATTTAACTCAGGTGCTGTCTATTTCTTCTGATCATCCTTGAGATGGTTCTACACCTTCATTTGAGTCCAGCTGTGTTTGATTATACTGATTGGACTTGATTAGGAAAGCCACACACCTGTCTATATAAGACCTTACAGCTCACAGTGCATGTCAGAGCAAATGAGAATCATGAGGTCAAAGGAACTGCCTGAAGAGCTCAGAGACAGAATTGTGGCAAGGCACAGATCTGGCCAAGGTTAGAAAAAAATTTCTGCTGCACTTAAGGTTCCTAAGAGCACAGTGGCCTCCATAATCCTCAAATGGAAGACGTTTGGGACAACCAGAACCCTTCCTAGAGCTGGCCGTCCGGCCAAACTGAGCTATCGGGGGAGAAGAGCCTTGGTGAGAGAGGTAAAGAAGAACCCAAAGGTCACTGTGGCTGAGCTCCAGAGATGCAGTCGGGAGATGGGAGAAAGTTGTAGTAAGTCAACCATCACAGCAGCAATCCACCAGTCGGGGCTTTATGGCAGAGTGGCCCGACGGAAGCCTCTCCTCAGTGCAAGACACATGAAAGCCCGCATGGAGTTTGCTAAAAAACACCTGAAGGACTCCAAGATGGTGATAAATAAGATCCTCTGGTCTGATGACACCAAGATAGAACTTTTTGGCCTTAATTCTAAGTGGTATGTGTGGAGAAAACCAGGCACTGCTCATCACCTGTCCAATACAGTCTCAACAGTGAAGCATGGTGGTGGCAGCATCATGCTGTGGGGGTGTTTTTCAGCTGCAGGGACAGGACGACTGGTTGCAATCGAGGGAAAGATGAATGCGGCCAAGTACAGGGATATCCTGGACGAAAACCTTTTCCAGAGTGCTCTGGACCTCAGACTGGGCCGAAGGTTTACCTTCCAACAAGACAATGACACTAAGCACACCGCTAAAATAACGAAGGAGTGGCTTCACAACAACTCCGTGGCTGTTCTTGAATGGCCCAGCCAGAGCCCTGACTTAAACCCAATTGAGCATCTCTGGAGAGACCTGAAAATGGCTGTCCACCAATGTTTACCATCCAACCTGACAGAACTGGAGAGGATCTGCAAGGAGGAATGGCAGAGGATACCCAAATCCAGATGTGAAAAACGTGTTGCATCTTTCCCAAAACGACTCATGGCTGTATTAGATCAAAAGGGTGCTTCTACTAAATACTGAGCAAAGGGTCTGAATACTTATGACCATGTGATATTTCAGTTTTTCTTTTTTAATAAATTTGCAAAAATTTCTACATTTCTGTTTTTTTCTGTCAAGATGGGGTGCTGAGTGTACATTACTGAGAAATAAAATGAACTTTTTTGATTTTTGGAAAATGGCTGCAATGTGAGTGAAAAATTTAAAGGGGTCTGAATACTTTCCGTACCCACTGTATATTACGTAGGTCATGTTAGTTACAGCGACTGAGAGGTGGAGAAGCTGTGTACCTGAGTATCGCTAAAAGGCAATAAATCTAAACTGAACGTTATGAAGCAAACAGCGGCAGGTCCAAGCTAATGTAGCGTTAGCTGGCTGCTCCTGGCTGCATCACTATAGGATAGTAAACAAATGCTTGCTTTTTACCGTTACATCATTTCTTGCAGGTTTTGACACTTTGACATAATATCTGTGGTACACAGGATAGTAATATGGGTCTCGTTAGTTGGTGAAGTAATGTGGAAAGCAATATAACTTTGCACCGGATAACATTAACAACTGCTCAGTGTTAGCCGGTGAGCTAACGTGACTTTCTCCGTGTTTCTCCAGCTTTACTAATGCTCACTTTGTTCTTACTCGACATCATCTGAACCTGTTTGGTCTGATGGGCTTCAGCACATAAACCTTTTCCTGTTATGAGTCTGCAGTTCTCCTCCCCGACCCATTGTGTTTATGTTCTCTTCCCTCCCTGTGTCTCCTGTTAGTCTGTCTGTCTCTGTGTTGTCTGGGCGTGGCTTCTCACTCTGGGCCTGGCTCTCCACCTGGACACCTGATCCACATTCCACTAATCAAGACTCTGTAGTATATCAACCCGGTTCTTCACCTCACTCATCGCCAGATCGTCAGCTTACCTCAGTGGTATTTGCGATGCGGCCTACAATTCTCGAGTTGTATATTCTGTTTGTTTCTTGTGAGTTCAACTTACCTTGTCTCTCTGTTCTCAGGATCACTGCCTGCCTGGAGATTCTGCCACTGCCTCACCGAGCTCCCTGCCTGCCTGGAAATCCTGCCCCTGCCTCGCTCAGCTCACTGCCCGCCTGGAAATCCACTCGCTGGTCTCCATTCCCTGGTCTGCCCTCTGCCCTCTCTCACACCCCGTTTTTCAATAAACTTTAAATTTCTGGATTTAAACCTGTCCCGAGTCCGCTCGAGTCCGTTCACCTAGTCTGCCATAACATTTCCTGTGTTTTGCTGTGAGCCAGTTGTTTTATGGTGTTAGTGGACTGCATGTTGTGAGCTGCCGTGTTGTCGCTGTAGTCAGAGAGAGGCTCAGGAGTGCCGCACAGGGCTGAAACCAACCCGGAGACCTCACATTAAAAGCAGAATAGTGGCTGATGCAAGACACGGAGAAAACAGGCGTGTGCTTCATTTCTAAGTGAGTTTTTGACAATGAGGCAACGAAAATTTTATTTATTAAAATCACAAACTTACATATAGCCCCTTTAATGCTGTAAATAAAGGTGAGGCTAGGGAACGTCACATCCAGCACCCGGACTATCAGCACTGGCGCCCCCCATGGGTGTGTGCTCCCCCCACTGCTCTTCTCCCTCTACACCAACGACTGCACCTCAGGGGACCCATCTGTCAAACTCCTAAAGTTCGCTGACGGCACAACGGTCATCGGCCTCATCCGGGACGGTGACAAGTCGGCCTACAGACGGGAGGTTGATCAGCTGGCTCTCTGGTGCGGTCAGAACAACCTGGAGCTTAACACGCTCAAAACTGTGGAGATGACCGTGGACTTCAGGAGGAGCCCCCCCACTCTGCCCCCCATCACCATACTCAACAGCCCTGTGTCTGCTGTGGAATTCTTCAGGTTTCTGGGTTCCACTATATCCCAGGACCTGAAGTGGGAGCCCAACACTGACACCATCATCAAGAAGGCCCAGCAGAGGATGTACTTCCTGCGTCAGCTCAGGAAGCTCAACCTGCCTAAGCAGCTGCTGATCCAGTTCTACACAGCCATCATCCAGTCTGTCCTCTGCACCATGGACAGACAGTGATGCAACCATCACTGTCTGGTTTGGATCTGCCACCAAAAAGGTGCCCTCCATTCAGGACTTATACATTTCCAGAGTCAGGAAACGGGCAGGAAACATCACTGCAGATCCATCTCAACCCGGACACAACCTGTTCCAGCTCCTCCCCTCTGGTAGGCGCTACAGAGCACTGTACACCAAAACCAACAGACACAGAAGCAGTTTCTTCCCACAAGCCATCACTCTGATGAACAGCCGATTTCTGACTCACAGTGTCAGGAACAATTCCTGTGCAATAACCCAGTAACTCTGTCGCTAATCAGCCACCTGTTTACTGGTTACCACTTATTATTTATTTATCCACTATTCACTATTTCAGTGCTGTTCATACTATGTTCATACTATGTCATACTGTATATAATGTATACCAATACACCTACCTCAGGTCATAAGATCATAGGTCTTATTTATTTTTTCCAGCATCCTTTGCACTATGCTCCATCACACTGTGTACATGTATGTGTATATGTACCTGTATATCATATCCACCTTCAACATGTACATAATGAGAATAGTTTACTCTTGCATCCTTTGCACTCTGATCACTGAACTATTTGTCAATATGTCTATATTGTTTTGTTCATAGTGTGTATATTAGTGTTGTCTATTCTGCAGTTTGTATCTGATTTTATTTAATTATTATTTTATTATTGTGTTATGGTATTATTGTATAAGTAAGCACATCGTGAGCAATGTACAATCCTGAGTCAAATTCCTCGTATGTGTACACATACCTGGCAATAAAACGGATTCTGAAATAAACATTTCAACAAATGTTTTTAAAGTGCGTGAATAAATCCAAAATTGTAACCCTAACCCTGGGTCATCAGTGCGCATGTGTAGGCGTAGCGTGTGTGTAATGTTAGTGACTTTTGGACAATTGATCACCGTTGATGACCACACAAAGAATATTTTATCATTTTTAAACATCCAGCTACTTGAAATAGACCTACGAGGAACCATGACGTGCATGTTGTTGTTGGCAGCATGCCATGCATGCAAGCAAAATTAGGCACAAGACTGGTGAATGGCAGGCGAGAGAGAGAGAGGGAGGGAGAGGAAAAAAACCACACGATTCGACTATCAGTCGACTTTAGGAAGGATTCTGATTCAACTATGTAAATCCTTAGTCGGAGACAGCCCTAATTAATACTAATATACTAGCAGGTTTTCATGTTTCATTTTTACACACTTTAGGAAGAGTGTTTTGTTGCTACTTCACCAGCCAATTATACAGGGATTGGACAATGAAACTGAAACACCTGGTTTTAGACCACAATCATTTATTAGTATGGTGTAGGGCCTCCTTTTGCGGCCAATACAGCGTCAATTCGTCTTGGGAATGACATATACAAGTCCTGCACAGTGGTCAGAGGGATTTTAAGCCATTCTTCTTGCAGGATAGTGGCCAGGTCACGACGTGATGCTGGTGGAGGAAAATGTTTCCTGACTCGCTCCTCCAAAACACCCCAAAGTGGCTCAATAATATTTAGATCTGGTGACTGTGCAGGCCATGGGAGATGTTCAACTTCACTTTCATGTTCATCAAACCAATCTTTCACCAGTCTTGCTGTGTGTATTGGTGCATTGTCATCCTGATACACGGCACCTCCTTCAGGATACAATGTTTGAACCATTGGATGCACATGGTCCTCCAGAATGGTTCGGTAGTCCTTGGCAATGACGCGCCCATCTAGCACAAGTATGGGGCCAAGGGAATGCCATGATATGGCAGCCCAAACCATCACTGATCCACCCCCATGCTTCACTCTGGGCATGCAACAGTCTGGGTGGTACGCTTCTTTGGGGCTTCTCCACACCGTAACTCTCCCGGATGTGGGGAAAACAGTGAAGGCGGACTCTTCAGAGAACAATACATGTTTCACATTGTCCACATCCCAAGATTTGCGCTCCTTGCACCATTGAAACCGACGTTTGGCATTGGCACGAGAGTGACCAAAGGTTTGGCTATAGCAGCCCGGCCGTGTATATTGACCCTGTGGAGCTCCCGACGGACAGTTTTGGTGGAAACAGGAGAGTTGAGGTGCACATTTAATTCTGCCGTGATTTGGGCAGCCGTGGTTTTATGTTTTTTGGATACAATCCGGGTTAGCACCCAAACATCCCTTTCAGACAGCTTCCTCTTGCGTCCACAGTTAATCCTGTTGGATGTGGTTCGTCCTTCTTGGTGGTATGCTGACATTACCCTGGATACCGTGGCTCTTGATACATCACAAAGACTTGCTGTCTTGGTCACAGATGCGCCAGCAAGACGTGCACCAACAATTTGTCCTCTTTTGAACTCTGGTATGTCACCCATAATGTTGTGTGCAATATTTTGAGCAAAACTGTGCTCTTACCCTGCTAATTGGACCTTCACAGTCTGCTCTTATTGGTTCAATGTGCAATTAATGGAGATTGGCCACCAGGCTGGTCCAATTTAGCCATGAAACCTCCCACACTAAAATGAGAGGCGTCTCAGTTTCATTGTCCAACCCCTGTAGGTGGTCAAATAACACAAGTGTACACCCCAAATGCCACATTTGGGGTGTACACATGGTCCTTGTGTTATTGTGTTTTGACAGTTCACTTTACCATCTCATTATACAGAGCTCATTATACAGAGAGTCCACTGCTGTAAAGACTCTAGATCCTGTGGATATATGCCTAACCACTTCCTAGTGATTGCATCACTAGATGCCACCTCTGGACGTGTTCCAATCGTGCAATGACCCTACACTACACACTTTCACCTATCTGCTTTAAAGTCCCAAACCACCTTACATCATCTGTCCCGCAAGATAAAGTAAATTGAAGAAAACTAAATCACTGAAAACAAACAAAGTCAAACCTGTGTCCCATACTGATAAAAAATAAAAGGTGAATATCTGCACTTGCTTTTAAAAGGCAGAATGTGCTACATTAATGTAAACAGCAGACAGCGGACCAGCTTCACAGCCAAATGTTGACTTGCTCATCAGCTGCCACATCTAGTAAGTGAGCACTCAAAGTGGCTAATTACATTTCTAAGGGGGGTGGGGCCTCTTTAGGTCTCACAATGGACATGTCCCTGTAGCCTTTCCTTTCTGTCTCACTTTGTTACCTTCATCCATCTCCCTTTCCCTTTTAGCCTTCCTTCCCAACCTAAATCCTTCCTTACCTTCTCTCCCTCTGTCTCTGCTTCCTCCTGCATCTAGTTCTCCATCCATCCCTCCCGTGGCTATTCAACACAGTTGTGTTCCAGACAAACCATCTGGTGCACTTTATTAATGACTGACCCTACATGGCCTAGACATCGCCTAGCTGCCACCACTTGCTGAGTGTGTGTCTGTCTGTATGCGTGTGTATATGTGTGTGTAAGAACAGGTGCATGTTGACTGATGATGTAATGTAGTGTGCAGCTTTAACCACCGAAGCAGGTGTACTGCTTACAGGGACCTTAACGTATTATTCTGACTCTCTCTCTCAACTTTCACTATTTTCTATCGGGCACAGATAACTCAAATTTAAACATTAAGGAGACCAGTGAAAATACCAAATGCAGGGTGACAGTGTAAACACAGATCTTATTCTAATTTTTATCATATTCTAAAACAATTGCCCAAGTGAAGCGAGCCACCCCTTTGCTGTGCATTTCAGACAATTCATAATGCTTAATCTGTGATTTAGTAGGATGCTCATATTCATTAAATAAACAGTTGCCTGTGGAATGAAATCGTATAGGTACACGCTGACATCCAACTGCTAACAATAAAGGCCGGACACAGATGGAGGAGAAAAAGAGGAGAGGGGGGAGAAGATGAGAAGAACAGAAGCAGTGATGTGGTTGTCTGGGGATTGATCCCTCGAAGACACACTCAGCTTCTCCTCAGAGAATAGAGAGAGTTGGGGGAGGAGGGAAAAAGAGAATGACTTATGAAGATGTTCTACTTGAAAGAGATGTGTCAACACTTTGATGGTAAAGAGTGAGAGGGTGCAATGCAAGAAGAGATCTGACACATAGTATAGCATATAGCATAATGTAGGAGGTCAAACTAAAGGGAAAAACGTCAAAGAAGAACATTTCAGGCCCAAGACTCAATGCGAGATGTTTTTTGCTTCCTTCTTTGGGAACAGGATGCTCATATTTAGATAACTTGATACAATAATGCAACATGTGGATGTAAGTAATAATGTAAATAAGCAACTATGTATGGGCCTACTTTGAGTGGATTGGCCAATGAAAAAGTACCAAGCTGAGTGATGAATAAGCAGTGAAATAATTAAACAAGAACATACACTCACTGGCCATTTAGTTAGGTACACCTTGCTAGTACCGGGTTAGACCCCTTTTTCCTTCATAACTGCTTTAATTCTTCGTGGCATACTTTCAATAAGGTATTGGAAACAGTCCTCAAAGACATGTCAAAGTGACATGATAGATGATGCTGCAGATTTGCTGGCTGCACATACATGATGCGTATCTCCCGTTCCACCACATCCCAGCCTAAACCCTTAATAGAAGGCAGGATGGATCTATGCTTTCATGTGGTTTACGCCAAATTCTGACCCTAACATGAATGTAGCAGCTGAAATTGGGTCTCATCAGATCAGGCAACATTTTTCCAATCTTCTATTGTCCAATTTTGGTGAGCCTGTGCAAATTGTAGCCTCACTTTCCTATTCTTAGCTGACAGGAGTTGCACCCGGTGTGGTCTTCTGCTGCTGTAGCACATCTGCTTTAAGGTTCAACATGTTGTGCGTTTATAGATAGTATTCTGCATACCTTGGTTGTAAGTGGTTATTTGAGTTACTGTTGCCTTTTTGTCATCTCAAACCGGTCTGCCCATTCTCCTCTGACCTCAACAAGGCATTTTCGTCCACACAACTGTCGCTCACTGGATATTTACTTAACAACCATGCCACGTTCAAAGTCACTTAAATTGTAAACTTAACTTTCTTCCCCCATTCTGACGCTCGGTTTGAACTTCAGCAAGTTGTCTTGACCATGTCAACATGTTTAAATGCATTGACTTGCTGCCATGTGATTGGTTGACTAGCTACTTTTTTTTAACAAGAAACTGAACAGGTGTACCTAATAAAGTGGCCAGTGAGTGTAACTTTATTTAACCAAAATATGTATGTATAATTGTGCATCAATCCATGGTAAAAGATGAGCATAATGAACATAATGAGCATTAAGCACATGTAAAGTTACACTGCAGGGGCTATAGAGAGTATAAATGTTCAGAAGCATTTATTTTTATTTGTTAATTTTCTTTTTACATTTTTATAGATGAATGTGGCTCTGTCACAACAGTGATGCAGCTGAGAAACCTGTGTGGCAAAAGGTCAAGGGCTGCTGATGATGATGTGTTCAATTTTACTCTCTCGTTTATGCACATCTTTCCTAACAATTATGGCTTCATTAGCCGCTATTTCTTTCATTTGGCAGCAGATTTAGAGAGAAAGACAAAGAGAAAGAGTATCTGTCAGGAGTTGAGTGATTATACAGAGAACAATAAGAGGTCCAAATGAAGCTGCAACACCATGAGACAATTTGTTGCAGTTACTCTGCTAATGGCCTTTCGATCTTGGCTCCAATATACCTCTGACTTGTTGAAGTCAAGGGAAGAATACTTTAAAATTCTGCCTTGAAATAATCTTTAAATTTTTCGAACAAGAGTTAACAACCCTATTAGCAAAATTCCACCTCTTTTTTGGCAATTCTCATAGTAAGTGTTCATTTAATATCATATATATATTTATATATTGCAGCTTTAAGACTCCTACGTTTTCACACATGTTGACTTGACATGACTTATCGTATCACAATCACTTGCCAACTCAGTCCCTCCCAGGTGTTCTCCACTCCAACAACTTTGTAACTGGGACTAGGAAATCCAAACACACACACACGCACACACACACACGCACATCTACACGTTTTTCAAGAGTATATAATATTAAAATTCATACACAAGTCATGACAGAACTGGGACAGGCTTTTACATTTTCAGATGACAGGAGGCCTTGCCTGTGTTTCCTTAATACACTTGCATGCAAATTAGTGTGTTCACTTACAATATATGCACACACAAACAGCACGTACACACATTGTCAGTACAAATGGTTTTACCTACAATAACAAAGTATTACCGCTCATAAAAAACAGCTCCTGTTATATTTCAAGATTTAATTTGGTTAATCGTTCACTTTTTAAATATTTTAAATAATATGTTTTTAAACTAAATATTGTAGATCCCCCCCCTGCATTACACACACACACACACACACACACACACACACACACACACACACACACAGTACAGTTTTATTAATCACTTTGCAATGGCTATTTAAAAAGAAGGAAAAAGGCTTTGACACATTATTCTGCAACAGACATGTAAAAAAAAAAGAAAGAAGCATCTTACCAAAGCAACCAGAAAGAAAGCAGAAGAAAGACAGTCTGGTGCACCAGCTAAGTGTGCATGTATATACTGTGTCTGGATAACAATGCTCTTAGTCAGGTCATGTTTTCTGCTTTGCATAATTTACAGCCTTGCACTAAAGGTACTAAAGTAATAAGCTGGAGATACTGGATTTTGTAACTTGTGTCTAAAGGTAAAGTAAACTGCGCTACCAATGTGGCCACATCTCTTTCACACATGAGCAGCCATATTTAGCCAAATCAGATATAATAATAAACTTTATGTTGGTATGTCAGATGACTAGTAGTAAAGGAATCTCCGTTTCCTTGTCCACACATACCACTTGTGCTGGTACTTGCTCCATCTTGGCGGCAGGTGTACCGGGCCTGGGGTAGAACTGGTTGATGAAGAGACTTGGGAATCGGTAGAGTTTCACCAAGTCTACTGTTTCTTGGAAGTCTTCATCCGTCTCGCCAGGAAAACCACAGATTATATCTGTAGCAATGGTTACACCTGGGACCCTAAAAGAGAGACCAAAAGAATCTTTTAGGCCATATATCAAAGTTTTTGTTATTTCCCGGTTCTAAAATAATTTTTAAAGACAACTCGTATCGAGGTGCCATTTAGACAGGCACTTAACTTCCGCTTAACATCTGACGTTGCAAAGAAATAGCAAGCATGATCCTTTGATCTTCCCTGGATAAAAATGACCACTGAAACTAAATAATGTTATCAGAGGGATAAACAACCATGAAGCTATTCTATAGCATTTGGCTCCAACTCCAGTTCAGTCTGTTAGTGCCAACGGCTCGTGTATTTTTATAATATAATTGTAATTGTTATGTAGCTAACGCCACATAACATATTTTCATGTATTCATTATTTAATCGAGGAGCATCATGGAGGTCAACATCCTGTATTCCAGACAAAAAATGTGCAAGCACCACAGCATTAAAAAAAGGCTAAATCCTCTGCCTCCTGGACTTATTCAGCCAATCAAATCCTGATTTGCAAATTCTGCTGCCATTCGTTAGCTATTGATTATTGACCCGCTGCCTCATTGGATTAATCATAGCCAGTAGAGTGTGGGAATTGATGCAATGATTAGTTCTATGTGTTTTGTTTGTACTGACAGCAGTGAGAAGGCTTTTAAAAGAACTCAAAGTCATTGCTGTCGGTCAGAACACCATGCATCTCTACAGTGAGAGTGTTTTGACATGTTGGCATACGGTTGTAATGATTGGGCTTGATCCCCAAGGCTTTTCACATCATTCCCAATGGCTAATGAAGCAGTAAATGAGCAAAAATGGCTCAGGTAGCAATATGAGAATTCTACAGGAAACATTATTTAATTCATAATGTTGCTCCAAGCAGAGTCCACATTATTTGTGGAAGCTGGCTTTCGAATTGCCTGTTTTTTCGAGGATGTAGTTATTTGCTAGAGTGGCCTTTTTTCTCGTTAAAGACAGACTGGGAATGTTATAAATTCCAAAAATAATTGGGAATCATTCTTAATACAAGTGAGCCAAGCTATTGATTAAAAGGTTTCTAACATCAAACATCTAGATGCAGTGGAATAGGTGAGACACTGCAGCCGTTTAATGTAATGTGCAATGTGTTTTATGGCAAGCAGTCCGCTAAAAGAACCCAGTATGTCCTTTGAAAAATCTTGGAATGGAAGAGTAATACCATAGTGACTGCTTAAACTATCAATCCCCTGGTAATTTTGGCTTGCTCCTTTCTATTCACACCTTCATTTTATCTTTATTCTTGCCGCTCCTCTCTCTCACTCTTTTTTAAACAAGCAACGTTTTTAAGCATCTCATCCTTGATGTTGTAATTCCTAAACTGTATATGTTGCCAGCTACAGATAAGCATCTGGCTGAAAATGTGCTTACACAAAACAAGAGACAGGAACGAAATAAGAACATGCAGATTATTGTATCTCTTGCTGAAAATCATTCAAAACTGTACGTTTTCAGAAAAGAAACAAACACACATAAGTATACACGGCAGACCGATGGAGAGAGACAGCCCAAAAGAGACATTAAGAAAAGAGTGGAAAAGACTTTTTCTCTGCAATCGACAATGTAGTGGACCTAAATTTATTAGTTATGCATTTTAATAAATTTGAGAATTGATACCCAATTATGAATTATTATTCATAAAATCAGAATTTCCTCGTAAAGGGCACCACCGGAGTTGTTATAATCCTAGAGTCTCCGGACCTCTAGGTAGTTTTGAATAATTATACAATTATTACTAGTGATCAGTTAGTTAATAATCGCTCAATTATCTTAAATCAGTCAGTCAGTCTCATATCTAAAGGGTCAATTCTCTTGGCAGGAACTATAAATAGGCAACACACACAGCTCTTGATTATATTACAGTGAATTTATTCTCTAACTAAGGTGATAAAAAGATGGTTGGATACAGGGAACATAAACATTTGCTGAACAATGAGCCTGGAGGTTCGATTGTGGGAAGCATTCGACTCATACGGCATAGAAGAGCTACTGAAAGTAAACTAATGCTATATTTAGGAGTTAAAATGGACATCTGATCACAGGACGTGTGTTAAGTCTTACTGCTTGTCGACAGCCTGCTTTTGGCCTGTTGCACGGGTCCCACGCTAGCTGCCGATCCTGGCTTTTTGCTAGGGATTCTCCGGGGTTCTCCGTGTCTGATTGAAAACGCCTCCTCCGTCTGGCAATTCGGCTGTTTGCAGGTTTCCTTGGTTGTAGCTGGCGAGACCACGTGGCTTGGTCTGACCTCGGTGAAGTTGGCTCGACGAAAAAGGCTTAAAATGGAACTTGGTCGTTCCTGAATTAGTCCAGTGTAACTTAACGGACTCATAACTTTAACAAACAAAAGAAATAAAGAAAATAAAACAAACTGAAGGCAGATCGATGTCGCGGCACTTCAGGTGTGTAGCTTCAGCGAACAAAGGCCTGTTTGTTTCGCTGGCCGAGTCTGGGCGTGTTGCCTGGCGAGGCACGCCACGCGCGTGCCGAAGCATCCAGAGGGCAGAGACTAAGAGTGAAGAGTCTAGAGACTAGAGTCTAGAGACAGGTCGCGTGTCGCTCTTTTGTTGTCTGGGGCGTGGTTCCCCAGGGGGCGTCTCAGGTTTCCCAGGGACTGCCTTTCCAAACTTAATGTCTAAAGAAAAGAAATCTATTTGCACGTATTATAATCAAATATTTTCCACAATCGAACCTCAATGGTTGAACGGTTGTACTGTTCTAGGCATTTGGTAACAGGAAACAATTGTCACATTATTGGTCAGTATTTTTACACATTTAACCGCATTTCCGACGAGGGCATGTAATACTTATTTCGTCCACTTGGGGGAGCTCAGGTTACATGAGGAAAGCTTGGATTAAATCAAAGATCGTCTCTCCTTAGGAACCGGGGAATATTGTTGATTCATCCTTAAATTCAAGCTGGCGATTAAGAGTATAGTAAAACATTTCTTTGTCATCATTTCTAAAGGGATTTTGTAAGAAAGTATTATGAACAAGCATGATTACATTAGATGAAGGAGTGTCTTGCTGAAAATAAAAACATTGCACAAGTAACTTCTTTTCAGCACTAATATCAACAACAGATAGCAACAACAGTTAACATAACTACTCAATAGAGGCAAACGTATTCAGGTAACTAAAGATTTAATTAAATTTAATTAGATGCTTTGAGTCTTTTGGAGAATGCAGTCCTTTGTCATCCAAAGTTCAGTGTCTGGAACATGTCACACTTAGGTGAGACAAGGAGTATCCTTTTGATGTGGTAATAAAACAAAGAATAAGGTCAGTTTCCACGGAAACGTGTGTGGTGGGGTAAGTTTTGATAGGCTGTTCAGGGAGATGCCAATGGCTGGCTCGTGTCCCTTTGTCAGTTTAACAGTCAGGCCCCGCGTTATCAGCTTCGGAATCAAAATGGTGCCAGTTTTATGGTCGGGCTAGCACTTAGAGAAAGCAACTTTGACCCCTCCCCATCTTCTCTGGGGAGGAGAAAGGAATTTAGGGTAGCTCCACATTCATTCAATATAAAATGCACAAATCCACATCGTTGTTCACTACAGTCCCCCCTTCGGCCAAAATGTTCCCTCCGATAGGTAACGTTTTGGACGCAATGAGAAACAACATGTGTGGTTTGTCAGGTGCAGGTCGACTTTGTCAGGAGCTCATGATGTGTTGGTCAGCTGCTGGTCAGGTACTGATGATGCTGGTGAGGTGGAAGGAGTCAAGCAGAGCAGAGCAGGTGGCAAAACACAACATCTGTGATCAGGTTGATGTCCTTCTAAGGCTACTAATTCTGCTAGTCACTTAGGGTAACCCCAATTAGCTAGTCTGAAAGTAGCAGGTGCCTGCTGTGTTACTTAATCACCTGAAACAAAGTAAAGCGGAAAATTAATTTGGGAAGCAAAACAAATATCTTAACAAAATGACAAGTCGTGTGTGAGCATGACCAACATTATTTTTCTCAGAAATTCATGATATTCAGAACCATAACTGCAGTGAGCTTGAGGTTTGTTTAGGCTAACAGTCTAGTCTGAGGGTCTTTCAAAACAAATTTTATAAAAGAAGCGGCTTTTAGTCTGAGAGGAACTGTCTGAGTGGTTTCTATTTCTGCAGTTGCTGCAAGAAGATGTCTGCTCTGGAGCAGTATTCTTAATTGGTTAAGGAGCAATAAATTTAGACAGTAACCCCACTTGTGACTAAGTGGTCAGGTTGAGAGCGGCTCCACCTGGTGGGTGGAAATTTTTGGAAATTCTAATTTAATTGGTTAAAGACCTCCACTGGTAATTAGTGGTAGGTTTAAATTGCAACAGGGAGACACAGAATAGTGGCTAGAGCTGTGGGTGGCGGACCGAAGTAAAAGATACCTGGCTTCCAAGTTCTGTTTTACAAGGCACGCACGTGAACTCTAATGACCTTTTAACCACTAGCAGCTATCGTCCCTAATTGAGGATTTCTGTTAATTATTAATTTATTAGGACGTTATCGTCCCGACAAGTCCCATGGGATTTTTGTGAAGCTTAGTTCGGTCCAGACAGGTAATGTTTGTCTGTGACCACAGAAGGATCGGTCCAGTGGGGAGAGAACTTGTGTGCAAGTCTTCCTGTTCTCTGGCCGTCCTGTTTCCTTAGTGGAGCAGAGATGTGATGACAACTCTGTCCCCCCTTCGGAGCTTGTTGTGAGACGCATTTTGGTCGTTATAGACTTTGCATCTTTGTGTGCTGTCTAAATTATTTTGCCTGCGAGGAAATGTTTATTTCCTCTGGCTGGTTCAGTTAGGGGTTCCCTCCTGTCAAATTGTGTCTTTGACAAGGGAAAAGAAATGCCTCTCCGTTGTAAGGAGGCTCTGTGTGATGGTTTTGCTGGTTGAGACTGGCAGCAAACCTTACAGGTTTTGATGTAGTCTGCTACATCTTTTTGCATGTTTGGCCAATATGCTACTTGTTTTAGTGCATTGTGTGTTGCACTGAACCCTTCGTGGCTTTTGTAAGGTGAGTCATGGGCGTGCATGAGCATCACCCCCCTGTGGCTCTGAGGCACCACGAACGCAGGTGAAGTGCGGGCGTCTGAGACATACGAGAGAATGCCCGTGACGACACGCAAAGAAGAGCGCACCAGGTAAAGGTGTTTCAAGCCAGGGATGGAATCAAGCTCAGTGTTGAGACAGGCTCTGCGTCAGAAAGGCAGAGGAGCATTTTGCTAATGGCGGGATCAAGAGTTTGAAGCCGAATTAGGTCAGAGTCACCAAGAGAGTCAGGGCTTGAATTTGTGGCGCAGGGGCGGCTGTCACAGACAAGCCTGCTGCCTGGGCTCTGGTGGCATCGCAAGTCATAAGGGCGGGATGGGTGGGGAGCAAATCCGCTTGGGAGTGCTGGGGTGTGTCTTTAACAGCACCCTGTTTGCCTAGTGCTGTAAACTTGGTGTCAAGTTCAGCTGTAGGATGAATATATGTGGTGTCTGACCCCCCTCTCATGCCTTTATGTAAAGTCATGGAGGATGGCTCTGGTGAAGTGTTGACAGGGAAGGCGGTGACAGTTTGTGCACCCATCTGTCTGTCATTGGTCATGTTGCCTGTGGGAACAGAGTCGCTGGTAAGCGGCAAAAAGAAAGGCTGACAGTAGCCTTTGAAGGCTCAGTGTGAATCACTTCCTTAGAGAGGTCAGGAGGCAAGGAAGAAGGCATGTGCCCCATCTCTGGAGTCTGAGCTCACAGTCATGAGTGTCGGTGCTGATCGGCCAATCCAGTGGAGTGGTTTTGGGGATCAGTGCGTCATTTGAGTGGTAACTAAAGCACAGAGGCGGGTTTCTCGTTCTGTGATGTATTCAGACAGTGAGATAGGCAGGGTCGTTTCACCTGTGCCCAGATCGTCAAGTTCTGAAAGTCAAGCAGTGGCTCAAAGCGGTTAAGGAAGTCTTTGCCAATGAGTAGAGGAATGGCGTCAAATGGTGAGACATACACCGGGTGGATGAGGTCCATGGGACCGATAGACATGTGGACTAATGTCATGGCTGTCAGATTGAGGTTTTCAGGGCCGAGTGGCTGGACCTCAATGTCACAAGTCTGTAGTTTCAGGTCTTTGTGGGAGCGGGTCATAGCCTGTAGCTGCCTGAAGAGGGCTGATGACATTACAGTGATGTCTGCAGCTGAATCAAGAAGTGCTTCCTGCACCAGAGTGTTTTCAAGTGTTACAGGCAGGTAGAATTTCCGTGAAACTCCCCTTTCAGTAAGGTGACACAAGAAGTGTTGGGAGGGCGGACTGCCCTGAGTGGCTTTGGACTCTGTGAGAGGATTCTCTCTTGAGTCGGACTGTACCACCAGGAGTGTCCTGGAGGGAGCGGTTCTCTCAGTCCATCTGTGTGAGCGTGTCAGTCGTTTTGACAAAGTGTCAGGAGAAGGGGACTTTGGCTTTGCAGCAGCTGCGGCCAAGTGCTCTGCCTTCTTGTCTTCCTGTTTGGACAGGGTTTGGAGCAGGCGCTTAAGCGCTGTAATTTCCTCCTTACTAAAAGTGGGTGTGTCAGACTCACTTTCAGTGTTATCGCTATTTGTGTCTCTATAGTGGGATCTCTGGAGTGTAGCTCTCTGAGATCGCCTGTCCCAATTGTTTTGGGATTGTGATGCTTGTGTCCCCCCTTCCGTGAAAAGAGGTGGGTTTCACAGCGGTTGGGCGTGTACCTGGGCCGATGGGTTTCAGGCCTCAGATTTTGGCTCTTCTCAGACCAAGATGGCTCTGAGTGACGTCGACCATGCTCATTTTGCTGAGGCAGGCTGCACCTCTGCTTCTGGCTTGGTCTATAATTCTGGGAGGTGATGCAGGTTGACGCAGGTGTTTCAAGACCAGGAGCTCGTTTTGGCTCCACCTGTAGGGAATTGATGCTGAGAGTGAGGACACCATGGGGCTCAGGATGCCTCGTCATGGTGAGTCTCTGCTTTTCAAAACCTTTTGTAGCTAACTCGCGTAGCTGTCGACTGGTTTGGGTGCGTGGGCAGGCTGCCACACCCAGATGATGACTGGTAGTGGGGTGGAGGTTTTGGATAAAAAGATATTTGAAGTTTAACTCTTCCTCCATATCGGGCTCATTTTTGGTACCAAAGTACGCTTGTCTGAGTCGGTTGTAGTACTGCTGAGGAGGTTCTGGCCTCCCTTGCTTAACAGCAAGTGCAGCTGTTAGACCTGATTGTGCTGTCAAGTCAGAATATTCCTCTACCAGTGCCTGGCAGAGCGAGTCATAATCTTGTCTGACATACCTGGGCTGGCGTTCAATAAAGCTGCTGACCTCTCGACTAGATGTCACCTTGATCAGGTAAATCTTGTCGTCAGTGGTGGCAGCAGGGAATTTCCGCAAGTAGTATTCAATATCTTTTAGATAGATACTGGTCTCATTTGAGCCTGTAGCTCAGGCTCGAAGCGTGTTATGTGGCGAGCGATTTTGTCTAAGTCCCTGTCAGAGGGGCTTAAGTCATGGTCAGCAGTGGCGGCGGATGCAGCCGAGGGGAGTAAGCCGTCTTCACCTGAGTAGGTGGAGGGCTATTTCTCTGGCGCTCTGTCGTATGATCCTGTGGGATCAGTTGTGGGAGTGGTCGTGGAGACCATCCTCCTGAGGCTGGCAAAGGGGAGCAAGCCTTGTCTCTCTCTGGTGGGAGTGTTTTGTAGGAGGGAGTATGTTTGGCTGTCTCACATGAGAGCTGGAACTCTCTTCTGGTATCAGCCAACTCCTCCTTGTTTTCCTGCTGTAGCGGGGATTGGGTTACTCTGTCCCTGTCCTCTAGCTGTCTTCGCATTTCTTGCATGCGTTTTTGGTCAGCTTCTCTAAGTTTGCTATAAACCTTGACTCGTAATTTTAGCTCTTTAATTTCCCCCACTGCTTGTCTAAGGAGGGTTTCTGATTGGTCAAGAGATTCAGTTGTGTCTTTAACTTTACTTTTGGTCCACTCTAACTCCTGTTCTTGCTGAAAGAGTGAGTGTTCAAGCTGATTGGTCTTTTCCTGCAGCTCAATTTTCTCCTCATCGACTCCACCCTCCTGTGGGAGGTGGCAAGGAGCTTGTAGGTCAGTGATGCGTTCTTCCGCTTCACTTAGTGACTGCCTGGTGTTTTCCAGCTGCTGTTTAAGCTGGTGCGTGTGCTTAGATTGGGCAGACATTACAATAGCTAGTTTTCCTAGCATCTGGGACAAGGCTTTGTCCTTTGAGGAAGTGGCTAGAGCAGTTGTTACCAGCTCTGCAAAAATTGTTTCAAGGTTCACCGCATCGGTGCCTTGTAGTTGGCTTGAGTAGCCAGGTACCATGGTCTCGGTCATGTGGGCCAAGATGGAGTCAAAGTGTTCCAGTGGGTCGCCCCCACTGGCTGCCACTAAGCGTGGGTCTGCCATGTTCAAGGCAGGTGCTCAAGTGGTTTGGTTAAGGACTTTGCTGTGAGTCCAAATCAGACAACAAACGAGTGTGTCAACTCAGAGGATATACCTACAAATACAAAAATAAATGGGTGTTGCTTCTATAGCTTCCTGGAGCTGTTGATGTTCCTTTAAGTTAATTTGGAAGGCTGGAATCTGAAGAAAAGAAGGATCAAAATCAAATCTATGGACTCAGTTATACAATTTGCTTTAACAAAATCAGAAGTGGACTACAGGTGTTAGCTGGTACAGCAGACCTGAGCCAGTCAGTTAAACAGAGTTTCAGCTAGTGTGTTTACTAGTTGAGAAAAGGGAATGTCAGGTTGGAGAAAGCTGACTTTCAAGTCAGACTTAAATGCCCAAACTGAAAATTCAAATTTAGGGTGAAGGCAAAAATAGGAAAATGAAATTAAATCACACTTGGGATTAAAGTTAAATGCTATAGATCAAATCAAAGTTCATGTTACAACTAGCTTGACAATCAAAGCTCAAAGTCCTTAATGATCAAAGTCAAAGTTGGAAAAATTGTTTGAGAAAAATTAAATTTTAGAATCAGAGTTCAAAATTGGAAAAATTAAAATTTGAGATCAAAATAATTAAATTTCAAAATCAAAGTTCAAAGGCAATGAGAATAAACTCAAAGTTCAAAGTTACATTAACAAAAATCCCAGGCTGATTAAAGTGGATTAAATAAAAAAATCAAAGCTGATTAAACTGAAGGTTTTTTAATTACCCTTGGTAATTATCAAGTTATCAAAATTCCAATTGCTATAAAAGTCAGAGTCCAAATTACATTTATGAAACAAGGATTAAAGAAAGCCTAGTTGGAAAGCTATCAATTCAACTTATCAAGCTTAATGTGGGTTTCAGTCCAAACAACAAAAGGTTAACAAAATTCAAATCAAGATGTTATTCTGCATTTATCTTATTTCCTGCAAGGATCAAAAATACCACTACAGAAAAGGCTTCAAAATGACAAAGTCAAAATCAGGGATATTGCAGCAGTAATGAGAATAAAGCTTTTTATTCAAATACAGCTGGATCAAAATTAGAAAAGCGAATCTTTGAATAAAAGATTGCATCAAAATTAATAGAACTACTCAGTGTAATCCTAGGTTAGGGTACTAAACTGGCTCAGTACCTTGTTACAAGCAAACACCCAATAGATCTTTAAAAGTTATTCAAGGAAAAAGGAGAGCCTGTGCTCTATCCTACACTTAAGGAGTAACACTCCTTATTAATTTAATCTGAGAGTCGACACAATGGTTTATTGTCTCAAGTTAACAAGATCTATCACCAAAGTCTGGTTTAATTCACTCGATTCAAACGCTCATCTCTGTCACTGATGACGCTGAAGTCGATTTAATGCAGAGCATGCAATTTATTCCGCCAGCCAGTAGGGGAGCTGTGGCTCCGCCTCGGGCGCGGCCTATTTCTCAATGTAGAAGAAGAAGCGGCTTCCTCTCTGGTCCTCGGACCCAACAGCTGTTAGCTTCAGGCTAACGCAGTTAGCAAACCGTCGTTGCAGCAACGGCAGTAAATCAGAACACTGACGGACACAGTCCCGCTCAAAATGGGGGAAGGACTCGCTCCTTTGTTTCAATGACTCAGCTTGCTTTCAAGCTTCGATTTAGCGTTAACTTAGCTCGGTAGGTACAACGCTACAGGCTAAACTCGGCGTCTTCACGCCTGTGACTCCACTGCAGGGCAGCTGTATTTGTTGAAGTAGCTAATTTCAACAGGATACCGGAGTTTTGCATATAACATAACAATCCACGGCTCAGCGCGTCAGACTGTTATTTATAGCCGCAAACAAATCACATTGGCACAGCGCAACTGTAATCTGTCTGCCTCTTATTAGGCCTTAAAATTATCAATATCGGTTAAGTTTCTCTCAACCAAAAGGGCATTTCATCCACTCGTCAGTGGAGATGTGTGTAGCTTTAGCTCAGATTTCTCATATGGCAACGTTACAGGGATGCATTCAGTTTAACATTAGCTCGGCC
Organism: Micropterus salmoides; assembly: GCF_014851395.1. NCBI lineage: Eukaryota > Metazoa > Chordata > Actinopteri > Centrarchiformes > Centrarchidae > Micropterus > Micropterus salmoides. The sequence goes on along the minus strand of NW_024040152.1, from coordinate 22,438,980 downwards.
CTCATAGCTCAGCTCACTACAGCTCTGTACTGAACAACAAAGAATGATGGCCCTGCGGCCAAACAAGTTGCACAAAGCATTTCATTTCACAACAAAGAACATGGTCAAAACTCACACACTTTCATCACTAACGTTAAGTTAAGAGGGAAGACAGGACAGTTTCTAGGGAGCAACTTACTGGGCGATAATTATTTCAGTGGCAAAATTTTGGAGGGAAAAATTTTCCTCAATAACTTCTCTGCATCAGGGCTGTGTGTATAGTCTATTATTATAGTATGTCACAAGGCCTCACACCGAAGGCTCCATTATGTAGTGGACCTAAATTTATTAGTTATGCATTTTAATAAATTTGAGAATTGATACCCAATTATGAATTATTACTCATAAAATCAGAATTTCCTCGTAAAGGGCACCACCGGAGTTGTTATAATCCTAGAGTCTCCGGACCTCTAGGTAGTTTTGAATAATTATACAATTATTACTAGTGATCAGTTAGTTAATAATCGCTCAATTATCTTAAATCAGTCAGTCAGTCTCATATCTAAAGGGTCAATTCTCTTGGCAGGAACTATAAATAGGCAACACACACAGCTCTTGATTATATTACAGTGAATTTATTCTCTAACTAAGGTGATAAAAAGATGGTTGGATACAGGGAACATAAACATTTGCTGAACAATGAGCCTGGAGGTTCGATTGTGGGAAGCATTCGACTCATACGGCATAGAAGAGCTACTGAAAGTAAACTAATGCTATAATTTAGGAGTTAAAATGGACATCTGATCACAGGACGTGTGTTAAGTCTTACTGCTTGTCGACAGCCTGCTTTTGGCCTGTTGCACGGGTCCCACGCTAGCTGCCGATCCTGGCTTTTTGCTAGGGATTCTCCGGGGTTCTCCGTGTCTGATTGAAAACGCCTCCTCCGTCTGGCAATTCGGCTGTTTGCAGGTTTCCTTGGTTGTAGCTGGCGAGACCACGTGGCTTGGTCTGACCTCGGTGAAGTTGGCTCGACGAAAAAGGCTTAAAATGGAACTTGGTCGTTCCTGAATTAGTCCAGTGTAACTTAACGGACTCATAACTTTAACAAACAAAAGAAATAAAGAAAATAAAACAAACTGAAGGCAGATCGATGTCGCGGCACTTCAGGTGTGTAGCTTCAAGCGAACAAAGGCCTGTTTGTTTCGCTGGCCGAGTCTGGGCGTGTTGCCTGGCGAGGCACGCCACGCGCGTGCCGAAGCATCCAGAGGGCAGAGACTAAGAGTGAAGAGTCTAGAGACTAGAGTCTAGAGACTAGGTCGCGTGTCGCTCTTTTGTTGTCTGGGGCGTGGTTCCCCAGGGGGCGTCTCAGGTTTCCCAAGGGACTGCCTTTCCAAACTTAATGTCTAAAGAAAAGAAATCTATTTGCACGTATTATAATCAAATATTTTCCACAATCGAACCTCAATGGTTGAACGGTTGTACTGTTCTAGGCATTTGGTAACAGGAAACAATTGTCACATTATTGGTCAGTATTTTTACACATTTAACCGCATTTCCGACGAGGGCATGTAATACTTATTTCGTCCACTTGGGGGAGCTCAGGTTACATGAGGAAAGCTTGGATTAAATCAAAGATCGTCTCTCCTTAGGAACCGGGGAATATTGTTGATTCATCCTTAAATTCAAGCTGGCGATTAAGAGTATAGTAAAACATTTCTTTGTCATCATTTCTAAAGGGATTTTGTAAGAAAGTATTATGAACAAGCATGGATTACATTAGATGAAGGAGTGTCTTGCTGAAAATAAAAACATTGCACAAGTAACTTCTTTTCAGCACTAATATCAACAACAGATAGCAACAACAGTTAACATAACTACTCCAATAGAGGCAAACGTATTCAGGTAACTAAAGATTTAATTAAATTTAATTAGATGCTTTGAGTCTTTTGGAGAATGCAGTCCTTTGTCATCCAAAGTTCAGTGTCTGGAACATGTCACACTTAGGTGAGACAAGGAGTATCCTTTTGATGTGGTAATAAAACAAAGAATAAGGTCAGTTTCCACGGAAACGTGTGTGGTGGGGTAAGTTTTGATAGGCTGTTCAGGGAGATGCCAATGGCTGGCTCGTGTCCCTTTGTCAGTTTAACAGTCAGGCCCCGCGTTATCAGCTTCGGAATCAAAATGGTGCCAGTTTTATGGTCGGGCTAGCACTTAGAGAAAGCAACTTTGACCCCTCCCCATCTTCTCTGGGGAGGAGAAAGGAATTTAGGGTAGCTCCACATTCATTCAATATAAAAATGCACAAATCCACATCGTTGTTCACTACAACAACATGATGCATCTTTAATTACATTAACTTCTTGCATCTGCAACCGCATGATAACCTCTGACCTATTGATGAGTTCCAATTGGCTGTCATTAATATTAACCAATGGCCTGCAGGCATAGGCATCCTTGACCTCTCAGATCTGCCTGACAAGTACCCTTACGGAAAAGTAAAACTAAATAATAATTAAAAACAAAACTAAGCATGGAATGGTTAAACGCATGAATTAATGAATAATTCTCTATTTGTGATTAAAATGTACCCCCAAGCAGTGGTTCTAAAACCCCTGAGTATTTAACACAAAATACATGGTTTAAATCCTTTACTTTGTTAGGTAAACAAAGGACTATTTGAATCCTGTAGGCTTTTTACAATAATTAATCAAGAAAAGCCTTCGGAAAATGGAAAGATATAGTTCATTTTATGGAGCCAGGGTACCTTACTGTGTCGTTGTGTATGCACATTATGGTCATCAGTTAAGTAATTGTTTTTGTAGGCAGGCGGGTTTAGTCCAGGAGCCACAATTGAGAAATGTTGTGCTGCCTATGGGGTCTAACAGCAAAAAACATTCTTCAGGGATAAAGGGAAAGTTTGAATAAACTGAAATTATTTATTGCTATTTAATTCCCTTGTCACAAGAGTATAAAATATCTATAATACGCTCCCCCAAGCTATTTCATTAGTGACAGTGGGAGGGAAGGTAAATAAAATTAGCAATGCGAACAAACAAGCACATTTCTTTTCTGGCCCCAATTGATAACTGTGTCTTTTGCATCTCCCCAAGGCCTGTATATCCAATTTGCTATGGTCCTTTGGTGGTAGTGGTGGTGAGGCGGTATACATTGTAGGTAGCCAGTGTGTCCTTTTCATTCTTGCAGCAGTACTGAGAAAATTTACACCACTGCTGAAAGAAATGTGCAATTCAGGCCAGGGGTGCAAAGTAACACATGGAGATAGAATACTGAGAGAAAGAGCAGGGAGAGAGACTGGTGTGAATTGGCTTCTTGGATTATCCTAAGGTGGAGGCTGAGAAGGAAAAAAAATAACATGCACACATACTGTCATTTTGACACCTCTGTCTCTCCCAGATCTAAGGGTGATGGAGGTGTGATCTGTGATACTAATGAACAAGAACCACACGGATACTCTCCTTGTTAAAATGAGAGAGGAGAATTGTATCTTGTTATTGTTCACCTTTCCGAAAAAGAGTGTGCGGGAAACAAAGAGGTAGATACGGGGACAGAAAAGGAGAAAATCAAAAAAAAGATGACAGATTAGGTGTCAGCTCAACTTGCTTTCAATTAAACTGATGCAGAAAGAGGGGCTATTGTTAAAACTTTACAACTGAGAAAAAGGTTTGTATGTCTAATCTGATATGAACTTTTGTCAGAGTAATAGATATCATATTAACAGTTGATGAGATCTGGTTGTACCAATCTATCCTACTTCTATCAGATCACATTTTGATATCAATTTTGTTTTTAATCTCTAAAACCTCTTCATTGTTCCAATCCAATGTGAAGTATAGCTCAAACAGAGATTTGACTGCAACTACTAGAAAGATATATGCAAATTCCTGTTTGAATACAGCAGACCATCTGCATGTGGGGCATTGTCACATTAAACCAAGACACATCTGATAATACACATAGGTTTTAAAAGGGATATATTAGTTTCTAACCAGTATACTGAGAGCACTAGATGCAGAGTAACAAAAAACACTCACCCCAGTGTGTGGAAAGGAGATAATCAGAGACAGAGCAGAAAGGGATCTATCAAATGTGATATTATCTGCTATGTCAAGCCCAGAGAAAGAGTTAACAACGATTAGTAATGAGAAGAGAATGCTAACAGAGAAAGTGTTCTTCACCAAAAAACAAAGAGAAAAGAAAAATAAGTGGCATCATACAGCCCTTTATGGAAACCCTAAGTGGCCATCTATTCAAAATTTTTTTTTCTCCTCCAGTTTCAGGATAGCAGGATAATTTTCTCAAGATAATGAATGTTGTTTTCCCGTGATAACGGTATCATTTTACTCATGATCTCGAGATAACTGAAGGCAAGTGTGTTTGTTAAAGCAATTTCAGAATCAATTTCAGTGTCACTTGTCAACTCAGTTAGAGCACAGGACTTGCAGTCAAAGGGTGCGCATTCGATCCTCAATATGGAGAATTTTTTTTTTCTTTTCTATCTTTTTTTTAATGATCATCTTCAACAAAGTTCTTATGAGTAAACCATTTCACATGCTCACAATAAAGCATGTGCTGGAATGTGTGCGTCCCTGCAATTGGTCCACAACCATCAACCTTTGGACTTTTCATGTCCCCATCATATCTAGGCAGAGGAAATTCCTGCCTTCTCATTCAGGGGAATCTATTTAAACATTTCCTGACGGCTATTTCGGAACCTCTGATATAGCCGTGTGTGTGACTGAATTGCCCTGAACCCCTTCAGAAGAACTTTGTTGAAGAGGATCATAAAAAAAAAAAAAAAACACAAAGGAAGATAAAAAAAAGTGGGGATCGAACACATAAGACTTTTGACTGCAAGTCCTGTGCTCTACCAACTGAGATAACCAGTGACACTGACAGCTTTTGTGAAATTATCCTTAAGAAACGCACCTGCCGTCCCCTGTATCAAACTAGTGTTTTGTTACCGATATCATGAGATAATTATCTCGTTATCATGGGACAACGGAGGAAAAACATATTTGAATGAATGGCCACTTAGGGCTTCCATAGCCCTTAGAATACAGCTAAAGAAGACAAAATTAAGAGCAGGAATTAAGACTCATGTTGGATATAAAAGAAAAGAAAAAGTGGGGCATCACAGTTTGTCAAGTTTCATCAAAATAAAAAAAATGTATTTAAGACACTGTGATGAACAGGTATGTATAGAAAAATGAGGCTCAACATTTTATACCAGGCAGCAGTTAAATGAAGAATTTAAATCAAATTCCCCAATGCTCATCACCCTTATTGCCTCTTTAAAAAGCATCTTTGAATGCATGCTAAATGCTTGTTTATTTAAGCTACATGCAATTACTTCTGTTTGACAATGACTAATACTATGAATGATCTGTTTTAATGGAAAGCAAATACCATGTTATGTACATGTCTGCATGATGAAAGAAAGGAGGAGGACAGCAAGCAGTCAGTCGCTAACCTCATGACTAACGCTGGGTTTCCTGAAGCTACTTCAGAATAAACACAGACTACAGCCCCTGAAGCCCCTAAATCAAAAGAGATAATAAGGCAGGAAAATAAGTGTGTGTGTGTGCTTTGGTCCTGTCATTTCTCCCCCTACTCCATGGAGGCAGAGATCACATCCCTGAAGACAGTAGCCTCTATTAGCCATAGAGCGCTTGCAGTCAGAGTTAGCATTTACACAGCGATAATGTGTTCATATGAGACTAAAGTCTTTATATTAAAACTCGAGATAAGCACACAGCCAGCTGCCTCAATGGGCTGAATTAAGCTTCATAAAACACACCATTGTCTTCAGCAAAATTATTATCAACTCTTTGTTTGCGGAGGCCCTCACACGTACATATGAGTTTCCGTATACATACAGCCATCCTCTTCATCATATATTCAAAATATGTGCGTGTGTATGGAAGCGTGTTTGCACAACAGATGCCTGTGAGCGGCCCCCATGCTAAGATGAAGGTGAGACCACTGGAAAATAAAGATGAGTGTGGTGTGGAGGTGTGGAGAGGAAGGCGATGGGTGGAGGTATGGAAGGATGAGAGACCATCTGGGAAGGTAAATATTTACCTATTCATCTGTCAGAAAGAGACCATGCTACCCATCTGTGCTGCAGTGTGTGTGTGTGTGTGTGTGTGTGTGTGTGTGTGTGTGTGTTCTCTGAAATGATAATGTGTGGCACACTGGGGCCGCTGTAGCGTAGGAGACGGACAGTGAAGGGAAAGACTGGCAGGGCGATGAGAAGAGGGAGAATAAGATGAAGATGGGAAAAGAGATGGCCATGGGGAGATATTTTCATCAAATGTAAAATAAAGTTTAGAAAGCTGTAGTCTAGGAAACCCAACTGCTAACATAATCACATTAACGTGTAATCTGAAGGCTTTACTGTAATGTAAGAGTGTGTGACGGAGGGAGAAAACAGCAGCTGGGATGAGAGTGAAAACAAATTCTGTGAGGACTGAGTTTGAAGGTTATAGAACAACAACATATTGTGTGAAAATTACACTCCAGTCAGACATAAACAATGCTCATGTGAGGATGAGTGGTGACGTTTTCACAGTGGATGTTCTCAGAAGAGCCATCTCTAAACGTTCCAGGTCATCTCCTGACACCACAAAAAGTTGAAACCAAGCATGAACCTCCAGGTCTGAAAAGCAAAATATTTGTTAAATGACCCTACTTCCCACTTGATTTATTATCTCAGTAAACACTGTCATAATGAGTTCTCCATCTCAATCGCTATTTTCAAGTCTTCTTCAATACAGCATGATGTTCATTTAGTAAATGATGGTCCCATTTAGAGGAAAATAGTACAATAGTGCAAGATATGCTTTAGGGCCTACCTTGTGATCGACAAGTTGCTAACATGCCGACCTGTCAATCAGGCTAGAGGCGACTGGTATCCGCTGCACTGTGTACATTTAACCAGTGCTGTTTAAAAAGCTTATTAGGATTAGTTTTTCATTAAGTACATTTTAGCCAAAACCAAAAATAGCATCCTGGTTAAAATCACAGTTAACAGGAATTTCGGATGCACCTTGCTAACCAAGCTAGCTACCACCACCGTCTTGTCCAAATATAGTCATGTTTCGGTGCCTGGTTTCAAAAAATCAAGATGGCCAAAATGCCAAACTCGAGGCGTGAAAACCGAAGTCCACAAACCAATTGGTGACGTCACGGTGACTACATCCTCTTCTTTTATTCAGTCTTTGGCTGGAGCAAGTTACATCATCTCTTTGACCTCACATCTGAATTGTAAAACCATAGTTGTTTTTCTGACTATCACCTTAAGTGCATTCATCTGGCTCAATGTTACCATGTATCCCTGTAAGTAAATTGTAACAAAGAAAATATTAGACACTTTGCCAGACTGTCCCTTGTTACATTGTCGAAATGTAAAATGAGAAAGCCCATTTTTCAATGACTAATGCAATTCCCTCTGAACTGTGAAGTAGCACAATGTGGTTGCTGCAATAGTTACGGTTCTTCAAAACGCTGCCAATTACTCAGGGACTTTCAACTCTTTACTTTACTTACTACACTTAATATACTTGTCAGTGATCATCTATTCAACAGATGTCTTGCAAAATGAACTTGACCAGAGTCTGTGAAATACTGTAATAATGGCAAAAAAAAAAGACATCTGCCATCAAGCTGAATTGTGTACCTCATCAAATCCCTCTCCAATACACAATATACATAACAGCACAGTTTTAAAGGTCATTTGTACCTTAGATTGCAGCGATTTACTGAGATTAAACTTCTCCTGAAGATGTGATCACCACCTCAAGAACATGCACATCATGTCATATGCTTTACGCTGATCATGACTGCTGCCTGAAAAACATTTAATGGCAAATTGTCAGGGAAGTTTAATAAACAGTTGTCATTTGCATCATGTTACACAGGTCTGTTCTTTCTTTCTTTGTCATCTTGATTTGTGTAGCTTGATTTTCTCTTTAGTTTCTACAGGTGTGGTTTTCCATCCTCATTGACGTGTTTTTTAAAAATTGTTTTTCATACTAAACGTTTTTGCTGTGATATTGCTATACTTTTGTGTATGTATTTCATTATTATGTAAACTAAAAGAAAAAACATTTCATGCACATAGTATTATATATCTTGCAGAAAATGATTTCTTCCTAAAGGGGAGACCAAAGAAACCTAAGAAAGGGGGAAAGAATAAGGACACTTGTGAGGAGTGTGAGAAATCAGTCAGACACTTAAGTGTTTGATTTAGCAGTGGCAGCTGGAGGTAATGGCACTGTCGTGTAGCAGCTCAATTTACAGAGACAGAGAGAGAGGGAAAGAGGTCTGCTTGGTTATCACTCACTTTCCTCAACCACTCCCACCATTAAGGATGAAGGAAGGGACTGTATAGACTCAGATGGCTGAGGAGGTGCCTGGTAAATAACCAGATAAGAGGAGAATTTCAGACAGTTTCAACATGTAAAGCCAAACAATGGTTCTCACTGTGGCTCTAATCAATGACCGTAAAATGACTATGGATACCTTAATAATACCGTGACCTAAAAACCTGATAACATCTGGCAATAGAATTGAATGGAGATCATGTTGTTGCCTAATTCAATCTGTTCCTCAGTGCGCAAGATGCTGTGTCTGAAACATTTGATCAAAACAGGCATTTCAAGTCCAATTCCAAGGACAGTGATGAAATGTGTTAATCTCCTTATATTAAAAAAATAGCTCAAAAGCACCAAGTAATGCAGGGTGTATGTAAGACAGTTGGTAATTGCATTCTGGCATTTTGCTGTAAAATGATTCAACAGCTGAAGGATCCAAAAGATGCAAAAGCTGACTGTAGAATGCTTGAGCAGATTGGAGAGGTGACAGACAAATGATTGGCTGAGAGACAGAATGAGACAGGTGATGACTTCAGTTGGCCTGAGAGGAGATGTCAAACTGTCAGAAAGACTTACTCAACCTGCATCCCTAGCTCATTCTTTCCTTAAATCCTTGCTTACTCTCAGTCTTGTTGTGGGTTTAGAAAGTGGAGTGTGGAATGATTTTCATTTCACTTAGGTGAAAACCCTACACATGCACAAACACTCGAGCAGGCAGGGCTATACTGAATGCACTGAGACGTGACAGTGCTCTTGAGTTAACAGTCTCGTTCATAGCGTCATACTTTATCATCTTTGTCCCTTAATCATCATTTCCTGGTAATGGGGACAGATGAAATTCAGTTTAAAATATTTGGCAAAAAAAGCCATCAGAAATGTGTTGTGCATGTCTGGGCTGTGGTTTTTCCAATAGGAAACCAACTCATATTGGATGAAAGTCCAAATAAGGTGTGTAAACTCGTTGGCTATGCCATTAGTCCACTAAGTGAATATCAAGTCATTTGTCTCTAAACCTGCAGTGCAAAATAACCTCTGTCTTTCTATGTAGCAGGTCATTTGTAAGGATTGAGGTGGCTGCTGTGGAATGAACGGAGAGCCAAGTAAATAATGATCCCACTGGAGTCATCAGTAAACTTTATCATTTAATGAAACAGCCTGAACACAGCAGAGCAGAACTGCAGTTCAGTTTAACACACACACTTACACAGGCAGACTCACACATACTTCATTAGGCTTGGAGAAGGATAATGAGAACACACACACACACACACACATTTCATTAGTCTGAGGGAGGAGTAATAAGAGTGCACATATACCACAAATCCATCCACACACACACACTTTTATATTTACACACATACACACTACATATATATGTAGACACGGCGCTGTGCAAAATCTTTAGGCAGGTGTGGAAAAAATGCTGTAACGTAAGAATGCTTTCAAACACACAGTAAAAGTC